>NW_027362765.1:363917455-365117455 GCF_046119375.1 Phyllobates terribilis
ATACTCCAGAGCTGTACTCACTATTCTGCCGGTGCAGTCACTGTGTACATACATTACATTACTGATCCTGAGTTACATCCTGTATTATACTCCAGAGCTGCGCTCACTATTCTGCTGGTGCAGTCACTGTGTACATACATTACATTACTGATCCTGTACTGATCCTGAGCTACATCCTGTATTATACTCCAGAGCTGCGCTCACTATTCTGCTGGTGCAGTCACTGTGTACATACATTACATTACTGATCCTGAGTTACCTCCTGTATTATCCTCCAGAGCTGCACTCACTATTCTGCTGGTGCAGTCACTATGTACATACATTACATTACTGATCCTGAGTTACATCCTGTATTATACTCCAGAGCTGCGCTCACTATTCTGCAGGTGCAGTCACTGTGTACATACATTACAGTACTGATCCTGAGTTACCTCCTGTATTATACTCCAGAGCTGCACTCACTACTCTGCTGGTGCAGTCACTGTGTACATACATTACATTACTGATCCTGAGTTACCTCCTGTATTATACTCCAGAGCTGCACTCACTACTCTGCTGGTGCAGTCACTGTGTACATACATTACATTACTGATCCTGAGTTACATCCTGTATTATACTCCAGACCTGCACTCACTATTCTGCTGGTGCAGTCACTGTGTACATACATTACATTACTGATCCTGAGTTACATCCTGTATTATACTCCAGAGCTGCGCTCACTACTCTGCTGGTGCAGTCACTGTGTACATACATTACATTACTGATCCTGAGTTACATCCTGTATTATACTCCAGAGCTGCACTCACTACTCTGCTGGTGCAGTCACTGTGTACATACATTACATTACTGATCCTGAGTTACCTCCTGTATTATACTCCAGAGCTGCGCTCACTATTCTGCTGGTGCAGTCACTGTGTACACACATTACATTACTGATCCTGAGTTACCTTCTGTATTATACTCCAGAGCTGCACTCACTATTCTGCTGGTGCAGTCACTGTGTACATACATTACATTACTGATCCTGAGTTACATCCTTTATTATACTCCAGAGCTGCACTCACTATTCTGCTGGTGCAGTCACTGTGTACATACATTACATTACTGATCCGGAGATACATCCATTATTATACTCCAGAGCTGCACTCACTATTCTGCTGGTGCAGTCACTGTGTACATACATTACATTACTGATCCGGAGATACATCCAGTATTATACTCCAGAGCTGCACTCATTATTCTGCTGGTGCAGTCACTGTGTACATACATTACATTACTGATCCGGAGATACATCCAGTATTATACTCCAGAGCTGCACTCACTATTCTGCTGGTGCAGTCACTGTGTACATACATTACATTACTGATCCGGAGGTACATCCAGTATTATACTCCAGAGCTGCACTCACTATTCTGCTGGTGCAGTCACTGTTTACATACATTACATTACTGATCCTGAGTTACATCCTTTATTATACTCCAGAGCTGCACTAACTATTCTGCTGGTGCAGTCACTGTGTACATACATTACATTACTGATCCGGAGATACATCCAGTATTATACTCCAGAGCTGCACTCACTATTCTGCTGGTGCAGTCACTGTGTACATATATTACATTACTGATCCGGAGATACATCCAGTATTATACTCCAGAGCTGCACTCACTATTCTGCTGGTGCAGTCACTGTTTACATACATTACATTACTGATCCTGAGTTACATCCTGTATTATACTCCAGAGCTGCACTCACTATTCTGCTGGTGCAGTCACTATGTACATACATTACATTACTGATCTTGAGTTACATCCTGTATTATACTCCAGAGCTGCACTCACTATTCTGCTGGTGCAGTCACTGTGTACATACATTACATTACTCATCCTGAGTTACCACCTGTATTATACTCCAGAGCTGCACTCATTATTCTGCTGGTGCAGTCACTGTGTACATACATTACATTACTGATCCTGATTTACCTCCTTTATTATACTCCAGAGCTGCACTCACTATTCTGCTGGTGCAGTCACTGTGTAGATACATTACATTACTGATCCTGAGTTACCTCCTGTATTATACTCCAGAGCTGCACTCACTATTCTGCTGGTGCAGTCACTGTGTACATACATTACATTACTGATCCTGTACTGATCCTGAGTTACATCCTGTATTATACTCCAGAGCTGCACTCACTATTCTGCTGGTGCAGTCACTGTGCACATACATTACATTACTGATCCTGTACTGATCTTGAGTTACCTCCTGTATTATACTCCAGAGCTGCACTCACTATTCTGCTGGTGCAGTCACTGTGTACATACATTACATTACTGATCCTGAGTTACGTCCTGTATTATACTCCAGAGCTGCACTCACTATTCTGCTGGTGCAGTCACTGTGTACATACATTACATGACTGATCCTGATTTACCTCCTGTATTATGCTCCAGAGCTGCACTCACTATTCTGCTGGTGCAGTCACTGTGTACATACATTACATTACTGATCTTGAGTTACATCCTGTATTATACTCCAGAGCTGCACTCACTATTCTGCTGGTGTAGTCACTGTGTACATACATTACATTACTGATCTTGAGTTACATCCTGTATTATACTCCATAGCTGCACTCACTATTCTGCTGGTGCAGTCACTCTGTACATACATTACATTACTGATCCTGAGTTACGTCCTGTATTATACTCCACAGCTGCACTCACTATTCTGCTGGTGCAGTCACTGTGTACATACATTACATGACTGATCCTGATTTACCTCCTGTATTATGCTCCAGAGCTACACTCACTATTCTGCTGGTGTAGTCACTGTGTACATACATTACATTACTGATCTTGAGTTACATCCTGTATAGTGTTGAGCATTCCGATACTGAAATATCGGGTATCGGCCGATATTCGCGGTATCGGAATTCCGATACTTAATTCCGATACTATTGCAATATCGTATACCGGAATCGGAAGTTCCCATAATGCAATGAGACATTTTCATTTTATTCAGCCAATGAGGATCCTAAGAAGTGTGGGCACATCCTGTTAGGCATGTAGGCATCTTAACTAATGGCATGGCTGTGATTGGCTGCTGAAATGATGTCATGATGCACTATAAAAGCCACCGCCGCCATTTTGAGCTCACTCTGCTGTGAATTCAGTTAGGGATAGGACGCTGTTGTTCTGAGGGACAGTTTTAGCTACCTATTTGCTCTATACTGCTTTACCCAAGCTACTTTCTAAATCACTGTGCCTTGCAGTGCTAGTGCACAGTTCCCTGTGCTGTTCACCGCTATCTGCAAGGTCTGTGTGTGTGAGTGCAGCTCACCCTGTAGTGTGTGCTTCAGCCAAGTCTGGTTGTAGTGCACTCAGTGTGTGTCACTGCCTCATACATTGTCCTTTTTTGCCAATTCATAATTTTTCCTGATATCTCCTATTAGTGTGGTGGTTCCATCTGTATTCAGCTAAATTGGTTCCAAACACACTATATAGGAGTAGATAGAGAAATTTTTTTCCGTCTTGCAGCACTAGTGCACAGTGCTCTGCATCTGTACTGTTCACCGCTGTCTGCAAGGTCTGGTGTGTGAGTGCAGCTCACCCTGTAGTGTGTGCTTCAACCCCGTCTGGTTGTAGTGCACTCAGTGTGTGTCACTGCCTCATACATTGTCCTTTATTGCCAATTCATAATTTTTCCTGATATCTCCTATTAGTGTGGTGGTTCCATCCATATTCAGCTAAATTGATTCCAAACACACTATATAGGAGTAGATAGAGGAGCCTTTCTGCAGCATTGGGCCCTGCAGCCCCAGCCAGATTAGTATTAGCCTATTTTTTGCAGCCTCATCTATTGCATTGTAGGTTACCTTCCTACATTGTAATAGCTACAAAAAGTTTGTGATACTATCGTTATTACATCTTTAGGCACATCCAGTGTCTTTTTGTGACAAAAAAAACCTAAATAAAGTTCACCAAACACTCCACTTTACAGTTGTGTAGGCCACATTAGCTCATATTAAAGTCTAGTCCACACTTTATAAAATTAGTGTTTCTTATACCTGTTAGCAGCTGTTCAGGAATAAGCACACTAAGCCCTTAGTACTTTTCTGCCTATCTTTATCAGTCTACCAAGATGAAGAAGGCAGGGAGTAAGGCATGTGGTCGTGGTCGTGGGCGTGGGCGTGGAGTTTCTGCAGGGAGAGGACGTGAGGATTCTGTGCCTGCAGGGAGAGGACGTGGGGATTCTGTGCCTGCTGCGGGCACCAGTGACTCAGCATCCCCCAGTTTTACCAGGGAACAGTCCTTTATGCGCAGCTTTGTAGGAGCTAGCCGTACCCCACTGCTGCGCGAGGACCAAATTGAAGCCGTTGTCGGATGGATGGCAGCTAACGCATCGACTTCAATTAGTTCCAGATCCTCTCAGGTCCTGAGCACTGAAGAGCACCCATCTGTCTCTTCACCACCTGCCAAATTGCCCAGGCAGTCAGAGAGCCCTGGACAGGAGCCATCTCTACTTCTGTTCTCTGAATCTCTTGGCTTGGAAAGAGGGGGCCAGCCAAGCAGAATTCGAGAATTTGAAGAAGAGGTAGTATGCAGTGATGCGCAACCGTTTTGTCTCTCTGAATCTGAAGAGGCGGGTGGGCCAGTGCCTATGGTCAGCAGCACACCTCAGTACGCATCTGATGATGAGACTCAGGTGCCACTTTCTGGTGCGTACTGTGCTGTCGAGACTACCCAGGAGAAGCAGTTGTTTGAAGAGGGTGGTGTAGATGATGAGGTCCTTGACCCATCATGGCGTGAGGGACAGGAAGGTGGTGGGAGCAGCTCTGAGGAAGAGATTCCCCGAACGGCCCAAAAAGGAGGGAGAGGGAGGGGGCAGACTTGGTTGCCTGTAGCCTCCACTTCGGCACCCATTAGGAGCATGGCTCTTCCAAAATCCAAAGCGGGCGCTCCCAAGACTTGCAGTGCCTGGTCCTTTTTTGACACAGTTGCAGATGACATTTGCTTTGTCAAATGCAAGCTGTGTAATCAGAAGGTGAAAAGAGGGAAAAGTGTCAGCAACCTCAATACCACAAATATGTGGAAACATGTGCGGACCAAGCACGTGGTGGAGTTACACAAACACACTGAAGACCTAGGCCAACCTACAGCGCCACCTACCACCTCTTCAGCTCGTGTTGTAGCCTCTTCCTCCAGCTCACACACAGCTGGTTCGGCTTCCTCACAGGATCGCCATGGAAGAATCTCTGGCACTGTTGTACAGAGACACAGTGTAATTCCACCCACAGCACCACTTTCCCAGTCATCCTCACACTCCCAGGCCAGTCTACAGCCATCGTTAGCACAGGCATGGGAGAAAAGGCGCCCATACTCGGCAAACCACCCCCGAGCACAGGCTCTGAATGCTGGCATTGCTAAACTACTGGCCCTTGAAATGCTATCATTCAGGCTGGTGGAGACTGACACATTCCGTAACTTTATGGCATTGGCAGTCCCACAATACAACGTGCCCAGCCGCTTTTATTTCAGCAGGCAAGCCGTCCCTGCCCTGCAACATCATGTGGAGGGAAAAATTAAACATGCGCTACAAAACGCCGTCAGTAGCAAGGTCCACCTGACCACTGATGCGTGGACCAGTAAGCATGGACAGGGACGATACCTTTCCCTCACTGCCCATTGGGTAAATGTTGTGGAGCCGGGTACAGATCTTGAGAGTGGCGCTGTACGTGTTCTGCCAACTCCAAGGATTGCAGGAATCCAGTCTGTACACATTGACTCCTCCTCATACTCCAGTTCCTCTGAATCAGCGCTGCAGGAGCCGTCACGGTCTACCTCCACATCGACCCGTGAACGGTTACCTGTTATGATGACCGATATGAGCACAGCCGTGGCCAAACGTCAACAGGACGTATTAAAATTAATTTCTTTGGGGAATCGAAGCCACACAGCGCAGGAGCTCTGGAATGCCATCAAGCAGCAGAGTGACGTGTGGTTTGTGCCAGCGAATCTCCAGCCAGGCATGGTAGTGTGTGACAATGGCCGAAATCTGGTGGCAGCTCTGGGCCTAGGCAACCTCACTCACATCCCATGTCTGGCACATGTGCTCAACTTGGTCGTGCAGAGTTTTTTGAGGGACTATCCGGATCTTGATGCACTGCTTCACAAGGTCCGCATAGAGTGCGCTCACTTGCGGCGTTCCAGCAATGCAAGATCACGCATTGCAGCTCTGCAGCGCCGATTATGTCTTCCGGAACATCGCATCATATGTGACCTACCCACCAGGTGGAATTCAACGTTACATATGTTGGAGAGGTTGTGTGAGCAGCAGGCAGCAGTAATGGAGTACCAGCTGCAGCAGGCGCAAACAAGTCGCAGTGCGCGCCGTTCACACTTCACCACCACTGAGTGGGCCTCTATGAAGGACATTTGCCACGTTTTGCGTGCCTTCGATTATTCCACGCGGATGGCGAGTGCAGATGATGCACTAGTCAGCATGACTATCCCCCTTATCTGCCTGCTTGAAAAAACACTGCAAGCACTAAGGGACGAGGTTTTGGAAGAGGTGGAGGATGAGGAGTCACAAATGCCATCTGCTTCTCTACAGTCTGCGCAACGTGGTTCCTCACAAAGGCCTAGGCAGGGGACACTTTGTGAGGAGGATGAGGAGGAGTCAATGGATGAGGAAGACATCTGTCCAGAGGAGGGAGGTACACAATGCTCTAGTAGTCAGTATCTAGAGCGAGGGTGGGGTGATGCAGAGCAGGCAGAGATCACGCCTCAAGCAGGGGACAGCGTTTCTTGGCCAGTTGGCAGTCTGCAGCACATGGTTGATTTCATGCTGCAGTGCCTCAGAAACGACCGCCGCATCGCCCACATTCTCAACACGGCTGATTATTGGGTGTCCACCCTCCTAGATCCTCGCTACCGGGACAACTTACAAAGCCTCATAACACCATTGAACCGGGAGCGTAAAATGCGGGAGTACCAAGACGCACTGGTGCATTCCATCATGTTCTCCATTCCAACCGAGAGCAGTGCTGCTAGTGCTTTACAAAGCAGCTCAGTGCGTCGAGGCAGTGGAGGAAGCTCTGCACAAAGAGGGAGCAGAAGCAGCGCCTCAGCACAAGGCAAGACCAGTATGGCCGAAATGTGGCAAAGTTTTGTGTCCCCGCCGCCACAAATGTCTACACCATCACAGACAGCTCCAGTCAGCAGGAGGCAACGTTTCCGTCAGATGGTGACAGACTACATGTCTTGCCCTCTTAGTGTACTCCCAGACGGCTCTTCTCCCTTCAAGTTTTGGGTCTGTAAGCTGGATACATGGCCAGAGCTTAGTCAGTATGCACTGGAGGTGCTAGCTTGCCCTGCTGCTAGTGTATTATCGGAACGCGTCTTTAGTGCCGCAGGTGGTGTACTAACAGACCGTCGCATGCGACTATCCTCCGATAACGTTGACCGGCTTACTTTTCTCAAAATGAACAAGGCCTGGATCTCTCATGAATTTGCCAGTCCTCTTCCAGAATAAATAATTGGTTGGCAACAGTATCCAGGTCTCCTGTTCTGTTCATGTTTCTACCACCTGAACTGTAATCCCTGAGCTCCAACACCGCCAGTTGGCGCTCGGAAGTGCCGTCTGCACAGTCAACACTTGCTGCCGTGTTATTGGGGTTCAGTAACGTCAGCTGTTCTCCTGCTGTGCGGACGGCAATTTCTCCTGATTTGTCCACATCCACTGTACTACACATTTTAAAGTTGCTCCAATTACTCCTCTGGCTCCTCTGTTTTCATTCTTATCCCTGGGCTCCAGCACCGCCAGTTGGCGCTCGGAAGTGCTGTCTGCACAGTCAACACTTGCTACCATGTTATTGGGGTTCAGTAACGTCAGCTGTTCCCCTGCTGTGCGGACGGCAATTTCTCCTGCTCTGTCCACATTCTCACTACTACAGATTTTAAAGTTGCTCCAATTACACCTCTGGCTCCTCTGTTTTCAGTATTATCCCTGAGCTCCAACACCGCCAGTTGGCGCACGGAAGTGCCGTCTGCACAGTCAACACTTGCTGCCGTGTTATTGGGGTTCAGTAACGTCAGCTGTTCTCCTGCTGTGCGGACGGCAATTTCTCCTGCTTTGTCCAAATCCACTGTACTACACATTTTAAAGTTGCTCGAATTACACCTCTGGCTCCTCTGTTTTCATTCTTATCCCTGGGCTCCAGCACCGCCAGTTGGCGCTCGGAAGTGCCGTCTGCACAGTCAACACTTGCTGCCGTGTTATTGGGGTTCAGTAACGTCAGCTGTTCTCCTGCTGTGCGGACGGCAATTTCTCCTGCTTTGTCCACATCCACTGTACTACACATTTTAAAGTTGCTCGAATTACACCTCTGGCTCCTCTGTTTTCATTCTTATCCCTGGGCTCCAGCACCGCCAGTTGGCGCTCGGAAGTGCCGTCTGCACAGTCAACACTTGCTACCATGTTATTGGGGTTCAGTAACGTCAGCTGTTCCCCTGCTGTGCGGACGGCAATTTCTCCTGCTCTGTCCACATTCTCACTACTACAGATTTTAAAGTTGCTCCAATTACACCTCTGGCTCCTCTGTTTTCAGTATTATCCCTGAGCTCCAACACCGCCAGTTGGCGCACGGAAGTGCCGTCTGCACAGTCAACACTTGCTGCCGTGTTATTGGGGTTCAGTAACGTCAGCTGTTCTCCTGCTGTGCGGACGGCAATTTCTCCTGCTTTGTCCAAATCCACTGTACTACACATTTTAAAGTTGCTCGAATTACACCTCTGGCTCCTCTGTTTTCATTCTTATCCCTGGGCTCCAGCACCGCCAGTTGGCGCTCGGAAGTGCCGTCTGCACAGTCAACACTTGCTGCCGTGTTATTGGGGTTCAGTAACGTCAGCTGTTCTCCTGCTGTGCGGACGGCAATTTCTCCTGCTTTGTCCACATCCACTGTACTACACATTTTAAAGTTGCTCGAATTACACCTCTGGCTCCTCTGTTTTCATTCTTATCCCTGGGCTCCAGCACCGCCAGTTGGCGCTCGGAAGTGCCGTCTGCACAGTCAACACTTGCTACCATGTTATTGGGGTTCAGTAACGTCAGCTGTTCCCCTGCTGTGTTCACGGCAATTTCTCCTGCTCTGTCCATATTCACTGTGCTACTTATTTAAAACTTGCTCCAATTACACCTCTGGCTCCTCCGTTTTTAGTATTTACCCTGGGCTCCAACACCGCCAGTTGGCGCTCGGAAGTGCTGTCTGCACAGTCAACACTTGCTGCCGTGTTATTGGGGTTCAGTAACGTCAGCTGTTCCCCTGCTGTGCGGACGGCAATTTCTCCTGCTCTGTCCACATTCTCACTACTACAGATTTTAAAGTTGCTCGAATTACACCTCTGGCTCCTCTGTTTTCATTCTTATCCCTGGGCTCCAGCACCGCCAGTTGGCGCTCGGAAGTGCTGTCTGCACAGTCAACACTTGCTACCATGTTATTGGGGTTCAGTAACGTCAGCTGTTCCCCTGCTGTGCGGACGGCAATTTCTCCTGCTCTGTCCACATTCTCACTACTACAGATTTTAAAGTTGCTCCAATTACACCTCTGGCTCCTCTGTTTTCATTCTTATCCCTGGGCTCCAGCACCGCCAGTTGGCGCTCGGAAGTGCCGTCTGCACAGTCAACACTTGCTGCCGTGTTATTGGGGTTCAGTAACGTCAGCTGTTCTCCTGCTGTGCGGACGGCAATTTCTCCTGCTTTGTCCACATCCACTGTACTACACATTTTAAAGTTGCTCGAATTACACCTCTGGCTCCTCTGTTTTCATTCTTATCCCTGGGCTCCAGCACCGCCAGTTGGCGCTCGGAAGTGCCGTCTGCACAGTCAACACTTGCTACCATGTTATTGGGGTTCAGTAACGTCAGCTGTTCCCCTGCTGTGTTCACGGCAATTTCTCCTGCTCTGTCCATATTCACTGTGCTACTTATTTAAAACTTGCTCCAATTACACCTCTGGCTCCTCCGTTTTTAGTATTTACCCTGGGCTCCAACACCGCCAGTTGGCGCTCGGAAGTGCTGTCTGCACAGTCAACACTTGCTGCCGTGTTATTGGGGTTCAGTAACGTCAGCTGTTCTCCTGCTGTGCGGACGGCAATTTCTCCTGCTTTGTCCACATCCACTGTACTACACATTTTAAAGTTGCTCGAATTACACCTCTGGCTCCTCTGTTTTCATTCTTATCCCTGGGCTCCAGCACCGCCAGTTGGCGCTCGGAAGTGCCGTCTGCACAGTCAACACTTGCTACCATGTTATTGGGGTTCAGTAACGTCAGCTGTTCCCCTGCTGTGTTCACGGCAATTTCTCCTGCTCTGTCCATATTCACTGTGCTACTTATTTAAAACTTGCTCCAATTACACCTCTGGCTCCTCCGTTTTTAGTATTTACCCTGGGCTCCAACACCGCCAGTTGGCGCTCGGAAGTGCTGTCTGCACAGTCAACACTTGCTGCCGTGTTATTGGGGTTCAGTAACGTCAGCTGTTCTCCTGCTGTGCGGACGGCAATTTCTCCTGCTTTGTCCACATCCACTGTACTACACATTTTAAAGTTGCTCGAATTACACCTCTGGCTCCTCTGTTTTCATTCTTATCCCTGGGCTCCAGCACCGCCAGTTGGCGCTCGGAAGTGCCGTCTGCACAGTCAACACTTGCTGCGGTGTTATTGGGGTTCGGTAACGTCAGCTGTTCCCCTGCTGTGTTCACGGCAATTTCTCCTGCTCTGTCCATATTCACTGTGCTACTTATTTAAAACTTGCTCCAATTACACCTCTGGCTCCTCCGTTTTTAGTATTTACCCTGGGCTCCAATACCGCTAGTTGCTGCTCAGAAGTGCCGTCTGCACAGTCAACGCTTGCTCCAGTGTTATTGGGATTCAGTAACGTCAGCTGATCCCCAGCTGTGTGTCCGGCAAATTCTCCTGCTTTGTCCACATCCACTGTAGTACGGATTTAAAACCTCCTCCAAATACACCTCTGGCTCTTCTGTTTTTAGTATTTACCCTGGGCTCCAGCACCGCCAGCTGGTTCTCGGCAGTTCCATTGGCTCTTGTACCTTCTGCTACCCATCCGGGTTCCAGTACCGTCAGCTGGTTCTCGGCAGTGTCTTTGGCACGGGTACTCCCTCCTGCCCAGCCTGGTTCCAGCACGCCAGCTGTTTCCGGGTAGTGTCAACGTCACTTTGCCTCCAATGCGTTGTCCTGTCGTGTTGCGGTCGGGTTAGCCGACTCTATGGTGCCTGCAGTTTAGGTGACTCCTATGTGGGCTGCGGGATCTGGCAATGAAGGCTGGTTCCATAGTGCCAATAGGACAAGCACCCTCTGTAGGACTGTGGGTTTTGGTAACTGCGGCCGGCTCGCGGCCTTGAACTTTTTTTTTACATGGGTACCTTCTGCTACCCATCCGGGTTCCAGTACCGTCAGCTGGTTCTCGGCAGTGCCTTTGGATTAGGTGCCTCCTTCTCGGTATCCAAGTTCCACCAACGTCTGCTGGTCCTTGGTAGTGCTTTCTGGCACAGGTACCTCCTGCTTAGTAACCGAGTTCCAGTAACATCAGCTGGTCCTCGGTAGTTCCATTGGCTCTTGTACCTTCTGCTACCCATCCGGGTTCCAGTACCGTCAGCTGGTCCTCGGTAGTTCCATTTGCTCTTGTATCTTCTGCTACCCATCCGGGTTCCAGTACCGTCAGCTGGTTCTCGGCAGTGCCTTTGGATTAGGTGCCTCCTTCTCGGTATCCAAGTTCCACCAACGTCTGCTGGTCCTTGGTAGTGCTTTCTGGCACAGGTACCTCCTGCTTAGTAACCGAGTTCCAGTAACATCAGCTGGTCCTCGGTAGTTCCATTGGCTCTTGTACCTTCTGCTACCCATCCGGGTTCCAGTACCGTCAGCTGGTCCTCGGTAGTTCCATTTGCTCTTGTATCTTCTGCTACCCATCCGGGTTCCAGTACCGTCAGCTGGTTCTCGGCAGTGTCTTTGGCACGGGTACTCCCTCCTGCCCAGCCTGGTTCCAGCACGCCAGCTGTTTCCGGGTAGTGTCAACGTCACTTTGCCTCCAATGCGTTGTCCTGTCGTGTTGCGGTCGGGTTAGCCGACTCTATGGTGCCTGCAGTTTAGGTGACTCCTATGTGGGCTGCGGGATCTGGCAATGAAGGCTGGTTCCATAGTGCCAATAGGACAAGCACCCTCTGTAGGACTGTGGGTTTTGGTAACTGCGGCCGGCTCGCGGCCTTGAACTTTTTTTTTACATGGGTACCTCCTGCTACCCATCCGGGTTCCAGTACCGTCAGCTGGTTCTCGGCAGTGCCTTTTGATTAGGTGCCTCCTTCTCGGTATCCAAGTTCCACCAACGTCTGCTGGTCCTTGGTAGTGCTTTCTGGCACAGGTACCTCCTGCTTAGTAACCGAGTTCCAGTAACATCAGCTGGTCCTCGGTAGTTCCATTGGCTCTTGTACCTTCTGCTACCCATCCGGGTTCCAGTACCGTCAGCTGGTCCTCGGTAGTTCCATTTGCTCTTGTATCTTCTGCTACCCATCCGGGTTCCAGTACCGTCAGCTGGTTCTCGGCAGTGTCTTTGGCACGGGTACTCCCTCCTGCCCAGCCTGGTTCCAGCACGCCAGCTGTTTCCGGGTAGTGTCAACGTCACTTTGCCTCCAATGCGTTGTCCTGTCGTGTTGCGGTCGGGTTAGCCGACTCTATGGTGCCTGCAGTTTAGGTGACTCCTATGTGGGCTGCGGGATCTGGCAATGAAGGCTGGTTCCATAGTGCCAATAGGACAAGCACCCTCTGTAGGACTGTGGGTTTTGGTAACTGCGGCCGGCTCGCGGCCTTGAACTTTTTTTTTACATGGGTACCTTCTGCTACCCATCCGGGTTCCAGTACCGTCAGCTGGTTCTCGGCAGTGCCTTTGGATTAGGTGCCTCCTTCTCGGTATCCAAGTTCCACCAACGTCTGCTGGTCCTTGGTAGTGCTTTCTGGCACAGGTACCTCCTGCTTAGTAACCGAGTTCCAGTAACATCAGCTGGTCCTCGGTAGTTCCATTGGCTCTTGTACCTTCTGCTACCCATCCGGGTTCCAGTACCGTCAGCTGGTCCTCGGTAGTTCCATTTGCTCTTGTATCTTCTGCTACCCATCCGGGTTCCAGTACCGTCAGCTGGTCCTCGGTAGTTCCATTTGCTCTTGTATCTTCTGCTACCCATCCGGGTTCCAGTACCGTCAGCTGGTTCTCGGCAGTGCCTTTGGATTAGGTGCCTCCTTCTCGGTATCCAAGTTCCACCAACGTCTGCTGGTCCTTGGTAGTGCTTTCTGGCACAGGTACCTCCTGCTTAGTAACCGAGTTCCAGTAACATCAGCTGGTCCTCGGTAGTTCCATTGGCTCTTGTACCTTCTGCTACCCATCCGGGTTCCAGTACCGTCAGCTGGTCCTCGGTAGTTCCATTTGCTCTTGTATCTTCTGCTACCCATCCGGGTTCCAGTACCGTCAGCTGGTTCTCGGCAGTGCCTTTGGATTAGGTGCCTCCTTCTCGGTATCCAAGTTCCACCAACGTCTGCTGGTCCTTGGTAGTGCTTTCTGGCACAGGTACCTCCTGCTTAGTAACCGAGTTCCAGTAACATCAGCTGGTCCTCGGTAGTTCCATTGGCTCTTGTACCTTCTGCTACCCATCCGGGTTCCAGTAACATCAGCTGGTCCTCGGTAGTTCCATTGGCTCTTGTACCTTCTGCTACCCATCCGGGTTCCAGTACCGTCAGCTGGTTCTCGGCAGTGCCTTTGGATTAGGTGCCTCCTTCTCGGTATCCAAGTTCCACCAACGTCTGCTGGTCCTTGGTAGTGCTTTCTGGCACAGGTACCTCCTGCTTAGTAACCGAGTTCCAGTAACATCAGCTGGTCCTCGGTAGTTCCATTGGCTCTTGTACCTTCTGCTATCCATCCGGGTTCCAGTACCGTCAGCTGGTCCTCGGTAGTTCCTCAGCTTTCTTGTACCTTCTGCTACATTTCCAAGTTCAAGCTTTTTGAAATGGTTCTTGGTAATCACTCTGGATCTCCCTGACGAGGACCCTGAAGACGAGGACCCTGAAGACCAACCCTAAGAAGACGAGGACCCCGAAGACAATGACCCTGAAGACGAGGACCCTGAAGACCACCCCGAAGAAGACGAGGACCCTGAAGACCACCCCGAAGAAGACGAGGACCCTGAAGACCACCCCGAAGAAGACGAGGACCCCGAAGACGAGGACCCAGAAGACCAACCCGAAGAAGACGAGGACCCCGAAGACGAGGACCCCCGAAGACGACGACCCTGAAGACCACCCCGAAGAAGACCAAGAAGATGACCCTGAAGAAGTTGACCAAGAAGACAAAGAAGAGAAGACAAGCACCAAGATACAGAAAAACAAGAGACAGAAAACCAAGAAGCAGAAATACAAGAAGCTGCAGAACAAAAAGCGGAAGAACATTAAGCATAAGACTAAAAATCAGAGCAAAAGATAATATCTAAATTATAAGCAGAAGATGACTAAGCAGTGTATGGGGGTGAGTCCGTTCCTCCTCGTGGTGCCCCTGGAAAAGACCTGCTGCTGCAGGCCAAACTGAACGCAGACAAATCCTGTTGTAAATCTTTTGTGACGGGCAGAACGAAAGGTGTAATGTCCAACCTTTTATAGATAACAACTACAGGAATGCCTGTCACAAATAAGAATATGATGAAGAAGAAGAATATGAAGAAGATGAAGAAGTAGAATATGAAGAATGTAAAAAAAAGAATAATACGAAGAAGGTGAAGAAGAAGAAGGTGAAGAAGAAGTGGATGAAAAAGATGCTGAGGATGATGAAGGAGAAAGTGTGGGAGAAGTAAAAAAGAAGGTGAAGAGCATGGAAGTAGTGAAACATAAATATCTGACAAAATATAAAAATACTTAACATAGTTAATATTTCCGTAACTCAGAACATAATAAAAAAATATTAATTCCTGCTATTCCATTTGACTGGGCTAAACCTCTATGCCTTTATTGTCTCCCCCACCTCCCCCAATACATTCTACATTATTCTTAGTTGTTTTCCTTCATGTAGAAATAACCTACAAGGAAAGAAAGGGTTTATTTTAATTCCGATATTTATGTCCCATTGACTTGCATTGGTTTCCGGTATCGGAATCGGCGATATCCGATACTTTTTCGGTATCGGTCCGATCCAATCCGATCCGATATTTCCCGATATCGGAAGGTATCGCTCAACACTAATCCTGTATTATACTCCATAGCTGCACTCACTATTCTGCTGGTGCAGTCACTGTGTACATACATTACATTACTGATCCTGAGTTACGTCCTGTATTATACTCCAGAGCTGCACTCACTATTCTGCTGGTGCAGTCACTGTGTACATACATTACATGACTGATCCTGATTTACCTCCTGTATTATACTCCAGAGCTGCACTCACTATTCTGCTGGTGCAGTCACTATGTACATACATTACATTACTGATCTTGAGTTACATCCTGTATTATACTCCATAGCTGCACTCACTATTCTGCTGGTGCAGTCACTCTGTACATACATTACATTACTGATCCTGAGTTACATCCTGTATTATCCTCCAGAGCTGCACTCACTATTCTGCTGGTGCAGTAACTGTGTACATACATTACATTACTGATCCTGAGTTACATCCTGTATTATACTCCAGAGCTGCACTCACTATTCTGCTGGTGCAGTCACTGTGTACATACATTACATTACTCATCCTGAGTTACCACCTGTATTATACTCCAGAGCTGCACTCATTATTCTGCTGGTGCAGTCACTGTGTACATACATTACATTACTGATCCTGATTTACCTCCTTTATTATACTCCAGAGCTGCACTCACTATTCTGCTGGTGCAGTCACTGTGTACATACATTACATTACTGATCCTGAGTTACCTCCTGTATTATACTCCAGAGCTGCACTCACTATTCTGCTGGTGCAGTCACTGTGTACATACATTACATTACTGATCCTGTACTGATCCTGAGTTACATCCTGTATTATACTCCAGAGCTGCACTCACTATTCTGTTGGTGCAGTCACTGTGTACATACATTACATTACTGATCCTGTACTGATCCTGAGTTACCTCCTGTATTATACTCCAGAGCTGCACTCACTATTCTGCTGGTGCAGTCACTGTGTACATACATTACATTACTGATCCTGAGTTACGTCCTGTATTATACTCCAGAGCTGCACTCACTATTCTGCTGGTGCAGTCACTGTGTACATACATTACATGACTGATCCTGATTTACCTCCTGTATTATGCTCCAGAGCTGCACTCACTATTCTGCTGGTGTAGTCACTGTGTACATACATTACATTACTGATCTTGAGTTACATCCTGTATTATACTCCATAGCTGCACTCACTATTCTGCTGGTGCAGTCACTCTGTACATACATTACATTACTGATCCTGAGTTACGTCCTGTATTATACTCCAGAGCTGCATTCACTATTCTGCTGGTGCAGTCACTGTGTACATACATTACATGACTGATCCTGATTTACCTCCTGTATTATGCTCCAGAGCTGCACTCACTATTCTGCTGGTGTAGTCACTGTGTACATACATTACATTACTGATCTTGAGTTACATCCTGTATTATACTCCATAGCTGCACTCACTATTCTGCTGGTGCAGTCACTCTGTACATACATTACATTACTGATCCTGAGTTACGTCCTGTATTATACTCCAGAGCTGCACTCACTATTCTGCTGGTGCAGTCACTGTGTACATACATTACATGACTGATCCTGATTTACCTCCTGTATTATGCTCCAGAGCTGCACTCACTATTCTGCTGGTGTAGTCACTGTGTACATACATTACATTACTGATCTTGAGTTACATCCTGTATTATACTCCATAGCTGCACTCACTATTCTGCTGGTGCAGTCACTGTGTACATACATTACATTACTGATCCTGAGTTACGTCCTGTATTATACTCCAGAGCTGCACTCACTATTCTGCTGGTGCAGTCACTGTGTACATACATTACATGACTGATCCTGATTTACCTCCTGTATTATACTCCAGAGCTGCACTCACTATTCTGCTGGTGCAGTCACTATGTACATACATTACATTACTGATCTTGAGTTACATCCTGTATTATACTCCATAGCTGCACTCACTATTCTGCTGGTGCAGTCACTCTGTACATACATTACATTACTGATCCTGAGTTACATCCTGTATTATCCTCCAGAGCTGCACTCACTATTCTGCTGGTGCAGTAACTGTGTACATACATTACATTACTGATCCTGAGTTACATCCTGTATTATACTCCAGAGCTGCACTCACTATTCTGCTGGTGCAGTCACTGTGTACATACATTACATTACTCATCCTGAGTTACCACCTGTATTATACTCCAGAGCTGCACTCATTATTCTACTGGTGCAGTCACTGTGTACATACATTACATTACTGATCCTGATTTACCTCCTTTATTATACTCCAGAGCTGCACTCACTATTCTGCTGGTGCAGTCACTGTGTACATACATTACATTACTGATCCTGAGTTACCTCCTGTATTATACTCCAGAGCTGCACTCACTATTCTGCTGGTGCAGTCACTGTGTACATACATTACATTACTGATCCTGTACTGATCCCGAGTTACATCCTGTATTATACTCCAGAGCTGCACTCACTATTCTGTTGGTGCAGTCACTGTGTACATACATTACATTACTGATCCTGTACTGATCCTGAGTTACCTCCTGTATTATACTCCAGAGCTGCACTCACTATTCTGCTGGTGCAGTCACTGTGTACATACATTACATTACTGATCCTGAGTTACGTCCTGTATTATACTCCAGAGCTGCACTCACTATTCTGCTGGTGCAGTCACTGTGTACATACATTACATGACTGATCCTGATTTACCTCCTGTATTATGCTCCAGAGCTAAACTCACTATTCTGCTGGTGTAGTCACTGTGTACATACATTACATTACTGATCCTGTACTGATTCTAAGTTAAATCCTGTATTATACTCCAGAGCTGCACTCACTATTCTGCTGGTGCAGTCACTGTGTACATACATTACATTACTGATCCTGTACTGATCCTGTGTTACCTCCTGTATTATGCTCCAGAGCTGCACTCACTATTCTGCTGGTGTAGTCACTGTGTACATACATTACATTACTGATCCCATACTGATCCTGACTTACATCCTGTATTATACTCCAGAGCTGCACTCACTATTCTGCTGGTGCAATGACTGTGTACATAAATTACATGACTGATCCTGTACTGATCCTGAGTTATATCCTGTATTACACTCCAGAGCTGCACTTAATATTCTGCTGGTGCCGTCACTGTGTACATATATTACATTACTGATCCTGAGTTATATCCTATATTACACTCCAGAGCTGCACTCACTATTCTGCTGGTGCAGTCACTGTACTTACATTACATTACTGATCCTGAGTTACATCCTGTATTATACTCCAGAGCTGCACTCACTATTCTGCTGGTGCAGTCACTGTGTACATACATTACATGACTGATCCTGAGTTACCTCCTGTATTATACTCCAGAGCTGCACTCACTATTCTGCTGGTGCAGTCACTGTGCACATACATTACATGACTGATCCTGATTTACCTCCTTTATTGTGCTCCAGAGCTGCACTCACTATTCTGCTGGTGTAGTCACTGTGTACATACATTACATTACTGATCCTGTACTGATTCTGAGTTAAATCCTGTATTATACTCCAGAGCTGCACTCACTATTCTGCTGGTGCAGTCACTGTGTACATACATTACATTACTGATCCTGTACTGATCCTGAGTTACCTTCTGTATTATGCTCCAGAGCTGCACTCACTATTCTGCTGGTGTAGTCACTGTGTACATACATTACATTACTGATCCCGTACTGACCCTGACTTACATCCTGTATTATACTCCAGAGCTGCACTCACTATTCTGCTGGTGCAATGACTGTGTACATAAATTACATGACTCATCCTGTACTGATCCTGAGTTATATCCTGTATTATACTCCAGAGCTGCACTCAATATTCTGCTGGTGCCGTCACTGTGTACATATATTACATTACTGATCCTGTTCTGATCCTGAGTTACATCCTGTATTATACTCCAGAGCTGCACTCACTATTCTGCTGGTGCAGTCACTGTACTTACATTACATTACTGATCCTGAGCTACATCCTGTATTATACTCCAGAGCTGCACTCACTATTCTGCTGGTGCAGTCACTGTGTACATACATTACATGACTGATCCTGAGTTACCTCCTGTATTATACTCCAGAGCTGCACTCACTATTCTGCTGGTGCAGTCACTGTGTACATACATTACATGACTGATCCTGAGTTACCTCCTGTATTATACTCCAGAGCTGCACTCACTATTCTGCTGGTGCAGTCACTGTGTACATACATTACATGACTGATCCTGATTTACCTCCTGTATTATGCTCCAGAGCTGCACTCACTATTCTGCTGGTGTAGTCACTGTGTACATACATTACATTACTGATCCTGTACTGATTCTGAGTTAAATCCTGTATTATACTCCAGAGCTGCACTCACTATTCTGCTGGTGCAGTCACTGTGTACATACATTACATTACTGATCCTGTACTGATCCTGAGTTACCTCCTGTATTATGCTCCAGAGCTGCACTCACTATTCTGCTGGTGTAGTCACTGTGTACATACATTACATTACTGATCCCATACTGACCCTGACTTACATCCTGTATTATACTCCAGAGCTGCACTCACTATTCTGCTGGTGCAATGGCTGTGTACATAAATTACATGACTGATCCTGTACTGATCCTGAGTTATATCCTGTATTATACTCCAGAGCTGCACTCACTATTCTGCTGGTGCAGTCACTGTGTACATACATTACATGACTGATCCTGAGTTACCTACTCACTATTCTGCTGGTGCAGTCACTGTGTACATACATTACATGACTGATCCTGAGTTACCTCCTGTATTATACTCCAGAGCTGCACTCACTATTCTGCTGGTGCAGTCACTGTGTACATACATTACATGACTGACCCTGAGTTACCTCCTGTATTATACTCCAGAGCTCCACTCACTATTCTGCTGGTGCAGTCACTGTGTATATACATTACATTACTGATCCTGTACTAATTCTGAGTTACATCCTGTATTATACTCCAGAGCTGCACCCACTATTCTGCTGGTGCAGCCACTGTGTACATACATGATATTGCTGATCCTGTACTGATCCTGAGTTATATCCTGTATTATACTCCAGAGCTGCACTCACTATTCTGCTGGTGCAGTCACTGTGCACATACATTACATTACTGATCCTGAGTTACATCCTGCATTATACTCCAGAGCTGTACTCACTATTCTGCTGGTGCAGTCACTGTGTACATACATTACATTACTGATCCTGAGTTACATTCTGTATTATACTCCAGAGCTGCACTGACTATTCTGCTGGTGCAGACACTGTGTACATACATTACATTTCTTATCCTGAGTTACCTCCTGTATTATACTCCAGAGCTGCACTCACTATTCTGCTGGTGCAATGGCTGTGTACATAAATTACATGACTGATCCTGTACTGATCCTGAGTTATATCCTGTATTATACTCCAGAGCTGCACTCACTATTCTGCTGGTGCAGTCACTGTGTACATACATTACATGACTGATCCTGAGTTACCTCCTGTATTATACTCCAGAGCTGCACTCACTATTCTGCTGGTGCAGTCACTGTGTACATACATTACATGACTGACCCTGAGTTACCTCCTGTATTATACTCCAGAGCTGCACTCACTATTCTGCTGGTGCAGTCACTGTGTATATACATTACATTACTGATCCTGTACTAATTCTGAGTTACATCCTGTATTATACTCCAGAGCTGCACTCACTATTCTGCTGGTGCAGCCACTGTGTACATACATGATATTGCTGATCCTGTACTGATCCTGAGTTATATCCTGTATTATACTCCAGAGCTGCACTCACTATTCTGCTGGTGCAGTCACTGTGCACATACATTACATTACTGATCCTGAGTTACATCCTGCATTATACTCCAGAGCTGTACTCACTATTCTGCTGGTGCAGTCACTGTGTACATACATTACATTACTGATCCTGAGTTACATTCTGTATTATACTCCAGAGCTGCACTGACTATTCTGCTGGTGCAGACACTGTGTACATACATTACATTACTTATCCTGAGTTACCTCCTGTATTATACTCCAGAGCTGCACTCACTATTCTGCTGGTGCAGTCACTGTGTACATACATTACATTACTGATCCTGAGTTACATCCTATATTATACTCCAGAGCTGCACTCACTATTCTGCTGGTGCAGTCACTGTACTTACATTACATTACTGATCCTGAGTTACATCCTGTATTAAACTCCAGAGCTGCACTCACTATTCTGCTTGTGCAGTCACTGTGTACATACATTATATTACTGATCCTGAGTTACATCCTGTATTATACTCCAGAGCTGCACTCACTATTCTGCTGGTGCAGTCACTGTGTACATACATCACATTACTGATCCTGTACTGATCCTGAGTTACATCCTGTATTATACTCCAGAGCTGCACTCACTATTCTGCTGGTGCAGTCACTGTGTACATTCATTTCATGACTGATCCTGAGTTACCTCCTGTATTATGCTCCAGAGCTGCACTCACTATTCTGCTGGTGGAGTCACTGTGTATATACATTACATTACTGATCCTGTACTGACCCTGACTTACATCCTGTATTATACTCCAGAGCTGTACTCACTATTCTGCTGGTGCAGTCACTGTGTACATACATTACATGATTGATCCTGTACTACTTCTCAGTTACATCCTGTATTATACTCCAGAGCTGCACGCACTATTCTGCTGGTGCAGTCACTTTGTACTTACATTACATTACTGATCCTGAGTTACTTCCTGTATTATACTCCAGAGCTGCACTCATTATTCTGCTGGTGCCGTTAATGTGTACTTACATTACATTACTGATCCTGTACTGATCCTGAGTTACATCCTGTATTGTACTCCAGAGCTGCACTCACTATGCACATACATTACATTACTGATCCTGAGTTACATCCTGTATTATACTCCAGAGCTGCACTCACTATTCTGCTGGTGCAGTCACTGTGTACTTACATTACATTACTGATCCTGAGTTACATCCTGTATTATACTCCAGAGCTGCACTCAGTATTCTGCAGGTGCAGTCACTGTGTACATACATTACATTACTGATCCTGAGTTACATCCTGTATTATACTCCAGAGCTGCACTCACTATTCTGCAGGTGCAGTCACTGTGTACTTACATTACATTACTGATCCTGAGTTACATCCTGTATTATACTCCAGAGCTGCACTCAGTATTCTGCAGGTGCAGTCACTGTGTACATACATTACATTACTGATCCTGAGTTACATCCTGTATTATACTCCAGAGCTGCACTCACTATTCTGCTGGTGCAGTCACTGTGTACATACATTACATTACTGATCCTGTACTGATACTGAGTTACATCCTGTATTACACTCCAGAGCTGCACTCACTATTCTGCTGGTGCAGTCACTGTGTACATACATTACAGTACTGATCCTGAGTTACCTCCTGTATTCTACTCCCGAGCTGCACTCACTATTCTGCAGGTGCAGTCACTGTGTACTTACATTACATTACTGATCCTGAGTTACATCCTGTATTATACTCCAGAGCTGCACTCACTATTCTGCTGGTGCAGTCACTGTGTACATACATTAGTGATCCTGAGTTACCTCCAGTATTATACTCCAGAGCTGCACTCACTATTCTGCTGGTGCAGTCACTGTGTACATACATTACATTACTGATCCTGAGTTACATCCTGTATTATACTCCAGAGCTGCACTCACTATTCTGCTGGTGCAGTCACTGTGTACATACGTTACTGATCCTGTAATGATCCTGAGTCTACTCTATCCTATTAAAAAATTCTTGAAATATTTAATACTGTTTTTAGATATATTTTTCTTTAAGGGAATGTGATATATAATTTTTAAAAAAAATGACCAATAATATCACATACAAGGGACAAATACTGTCACACCATCACCAGACCACATATTACTACCACATAGTGACCGAATAATACCACATACAAGCATCCCCCCTACTCTGAAACTCTCTACCCCAACACATCAGACTCTCGCCTACCGTGGAAACCTTCAAAAGGAGCCTGAAGACCTACCTCTTCCGACAAGCCTACAACCTGCAGTAACCCTCACTCTACCATTCGCTGAATGACCAGCTCTACCGTCACCTACTGTATCCTCACCCGTCCCTTGTAGATTGTGAGCCCTCGCGGGCAGGGTCCTCGCTCCTCCTGCACCAGTCACTGTCTTGTATTGTTCAAATTTATTGGAATTCTTTGTGTTATGTATATCCCTTTTTCACATGTAAAGTGCCATGGAATAAATGGTGCTATAATAATAAATAATGATAATACAAGGGACAGATACCATCACACCATCACCAGACCTCATATTACTAAACCAGGGGACTGAATACTACAATACTAATCATTAATAAAAAAAAAACACAATACTAATATTACCACAAGTGCCATTATACACAGGAGCTCTGTACCTAGTATACAGTGTATAGTGTAAGTATATAGGTAATACAAAGATCAACAGTGCCATTATACAAAGGAGGACTGTATATAGTGTCAGTGTACAGGTAATACAGTGATCACCAGTGACATTATACACAGGAGCAATGTATATAGTGTCAGTGTACAGGTAATACAGTGATCATCAGTGACATTATATACAGGAGCTCTGTATATAGTGTCAGTGTACAGGTAATACAGTGCTCACCAGTGACATTATATACAGGAGCTCTGTATATAGTGTCAGTGTACAGGTAATACAGTGATCACCAGTGACATTATACACCGGAGCACTGTATATAGTGTCAGTGTACAGGTAATACAGTGATCATCAGTGACATTATATACAGGAGCTCTGTATATAGTGTCAGTGTACAGGTAATACAGTGCTCACCAGTGACATTATATACAGGAGCTCTGTATATAGTGTCAGTGTACAGGTAATACAGTGATCACCAGTGACATTATACACAGGAGCACTGTATATAGTGTCAGTGTACAGGTAATACAGTGATCATCAGTGACATTATATACAGCAGCTCTGTATATAGTGTCAGTATACAGGTAATACAGTGCTCACCAGTGACATTATATACAGGAGCTCTGTATATAGTGTCAGTGTACAGGTAATACAGTGCTCACCAGTGACATTATACACAGGAGCTCTGTATATAGTGTACAGGTAATACAGTGCTCACCAGTGACATTATACACAGGAGCTCTGTATATAGTGTACAGGTAATACAGTGCTCACCAGTGACATTATACACAGGAGCTCTGTATATAGTGTACAGGTAATACAGTGCTCACCAGTGACATTATAGACAGGAGCGCTGTGCATAGTGTATAGTGTACAGGTAATACAGTGATCACCAGTGACATTATACACAGGAGCTCTGTATATAGTGTACAGGTAATACAGTGGTCACCAGTGACATTATACACAGGAGCTGTGTATATAGTATATAGTGTATAGTGTAAGTGTACAGGTAATACAGGGATCACCAGTGACATTATACATAGGAGCTCTGTATATAGTGTATAGTGTCAGTATACAGGTAATACAGTGCTCACCAGTGACATTATACACAGGAGCTCTGTATATAGTGTCAGTGTACAGGTAATACAGTGATCACCAGTGACATTATACACAGGACCTCTGTATATAGTGTCAGTCTACAGGTAATACAGTGATCACCAGTGACATTATACACAGGAACTCTGTATATAGTGTCAGTGTGTGTGTATAGGTAATACAGTGATCACCAGTGACATTATACACAGGAGCTCTGTAAATAGTGTATAGTGTACAGGTAATACAGGGATAACCAGTGACATTATACACAGGAGCTCTGTATATAGTGTACATGTAATACAGTGATCACCAGTGACATTATACACAGGAGCTCTGTATATAGTGTCAGTGTACAGGTAATACAGTGCTCACCAGTGACATTATACACAGGAGCTCTGTGTATAGTGTCAGTGTACAGGTAATACAGTCATCACCAGTGACATTATACACAGAAGCTCTGTATATAGTGTATAGTGTACAGGTAATACAGTGATCACCAGTGACATTATACACAGGAGCACTGTATATAGTGTCAGTGTACAGGTAATACAGTGATCATCAGTGACATTATATACAGCAGCTCTGTATATAGTGTCAGTATACAGGTAATACAGTGCTCTCCAGTGACATTATATACAGGAGCTCTGTATATAGTGTCAGTGTACAGGTAATACAGTGCTCACCAGTGACATTATACATAGGAGCTCTGTGTATAGTGTACAGGTAATACAGTGCTCACCAGTGACATTATACACAGGAGCGCTGTACATAGTGTATAGTGTACATGTAATACAGTGATCACCAGTGACATTATACACAGGAGCTCTGTATATAGTGTACAGGTAATACAGTGATCACCAGTGACATTATACACAGGAGCTGTGTATATAGTATATAGTGTATAGTGTAAGTGTACAGGTAATACAGGGATAACCAGTGACATTATACACAGGAGCTCTGTATATAGTGTACATGTAATACAGTGATCACCAGTGACATTATACACAGGAGCTCTGTATATAGTGTCAGTGTACAGGTAATACAGTGCTCACCAGTGACATTATACACTGGAGCTCTGTGTATAGTGTCAGTGTACAGGTAATACAGTCATCACCAGTGACATTATACACAGAAGCTCTGTATATAGTGTATAGTGTACAGGTAACACAGTGATCACCAGTGACATTATATACAGGAGCTCTGTATATAGTGTATAGTGTACAGGTAATACAGTGATCACCAGTGACATTATACACAGGAGCTCTGTATATAGTGTATAGTGTACAGGTAATACAGTGATCACCAGTGACATTATACACAGGAGCTCTGTATATAGTGTACAGGTAATACAGTGGTCACCAGTGACATTATACACAGGAGCTGTGTATATAGTATATAGTGTATAGTGTAAGTGTACAGGTAATACAGGGATCACCAGTGACATTATACATAGGAGCTCTGTATATAGTGTATAGTGTCAGTATACAGGTAATACAGTGCTCACCAGTGACATTATACACAGGAGCTCTGTATATAGTGTCAGTGTACAGGTAATACAGTGATCACCAGTGACATTATACACAGGACCTCTGTATATAGTGTCAGTCTACAGGTAATACAGTGATCACCAGTGACATTATACACAGGAACTCTGTATATAGTGTCAGTGTGTGTGTATAGGTAATACAGTGATCACCAGTGACATTATACACAGGAGCTCTGTAAATAGTGTATAGTGTACAGGTAATACAGGGATAACCAGTGACATTATACACAGGAGCTCTGTATATAGTGTACATGTAATACAGTGATCACCAGTGACATTATACACAGGAGCTCTGTATATAGTGTCAGTGTACAGGTAATACAGTGCTCACCAGTGACATTATACACAGGAGCTCTGTGTATAGTGTCAGTGTACAGGTAATACAGTCATCACCAGTGACATTATACACAGAAGCTCTGTATATAGTGTATAGTGTACAGGTAATACAGTGATCACCAGTGACATTATACACAGGAGCACTGTATATAGTGTCAGTGTACAGGTAATACAGTGATCATCAGTGACATTATATACAGCAGCTCTGTATATAGTGTCAGTATACAGGTAATACAGTGCTCTCCAGTGACATTATATACAGGAGCTCTGTATATAGTGTCAGTGTACAGGTAATACAGTGCTCACCAGTGACATTATACATAGGAGCTCTGTGTATAGTGTACAGGTAATACAGTGCTCACCAGTGACATTATACACAGGAGCGCTGTACATAGTGTATAGTGTACATGTAATACAGTGATCACCAGTGACATTATACACAGGAGCTCTGTATATAGTGTACAGGTAATACAGTGATCACCAGTGACATTATACACAGGAGCTGTGTATATAGTATATAGTGTATAGTGTAAGTGTACAGGTAATACAGGGATAACCAGTGACATTATACACAGGAGCTCTGTATATAGTGTACATGTAATACAGTGATCACCAGTGACATTATACACAGGAGCTCTGTATATAGTGTCAGTGTACAGGTAATACAGTGCTCACCAGTGACATTATACACTGGAGCTCTGTGTATAGTGTCAGTGTACAGGTAATACAGTCATCACCAGTGACATTATACACAGAAGCTCTGTATATAGTGTATAGTGTACAGGTAACACAGTGATCACCAGTGACATTATATACAGGAGCTCTGTATATAGTGTATAGTGTACAGGTAATACAGTGATCACCAGTGACATTATACACAGGAGCTCTGTATATAGTGTATAGTGTACAGGTAATACAGTGATCACCAGTGACATTATACACAGGAGCTCTGTATATAGTGTATAGTGTACAGGTAGTACAGGGATCACCAGTGACATTATACACAGGAGCTCTGTATATAGTGTATAGTGTACAGGTAATACAGGGATCACCAGTGACATTATACACAGGAGGTCTGTATATAGTATATAGTGTATAGTGTCAGTGTACAGGTAATACAGGGATCACCAGTGGCATTATACACAGGAGCTCTGTATATAGTGTACATGTAATACAGTGCTCACTAGTGACATTATACACAGGAGCTGTGTACATAGTATATAATGTATAGTGTCAGTGTACAGGTAATACAGGGATCACCAGTGACATTATACACAGGAGCTCTGTATATAGTGTACATGTAATACAGTGATCACCAGTGACATTATACACAGGAGCTCAGTATATAGTGTATAGTGTACAGGTAATACAGTGATCACCAGTGACATTATACACAGGAGCTCTGTATATAGTGTATAGTGTACAGGTAATACAGTGATCACCAGTGACATTATACACAGGAGCTCTGTATATAGTGTATAGTGTACAGGTAATACAGTGATCACCAGTGACACTATACACAGGAGCTCTGTATATAGTGTATAGTGTACAGGTAATACAGGGATCACCAGTGACATTATACACAGGAGCTCTGTATATAGTGTATAGTGTACAGGTAATACAGGGATCACCAGTGACATTATACACAGGAGGTCTGTATATAGTATATAGTGTATAGTGTCAGTGTACAGGTAATACAGGGATCACCAGTGGCATTATACACAGGAGCTCTGTATATAGTGTACATGTAATACAGTGCTCACCAGTGACATTATACACAGGAGCTGTGTACATAGTATATAATGTATAGTGTCAGTGTACAGGTAATACAGGGATCATCAGTGACATTATACACAGGAGCTCTGTATATAGTGTACATGTAATACAGTGATCACCAGTGACATTATACACAGGAGCTCAGTATATAGTGTATAATGTACAGGTAATACAGTGATCACCAGTGACATTATACACAGGAGCTCTGTATATAGTGTATAGTGTACAGGTAATACAGTGATCACCAGTGACATTATACACAGGAGCTCTGTATATAGTGTCAGTATACAGGTAATACAGTGCTCACCAGTGACATTATATACAGGAGCTCTGTATATAGTGTATTGTGTACAGGTAATACAGTGATCACCAGTGACATTATACACAGAAGCTCTGTATATAGTGTCAGTATACAGGTAATACAGTGCTCACCATTGACATTATACACAGTAGCACTGTATATTGTGTCAGTGTACAGGTAATACAGTGATCACCTGTGACATTATACACAGGAGCTCTGTATATAGTGTCAGTGTGTGTGTATAGGTAATACAGTGATCACCAGTGACATTATACACAGGAGCTCTGTATATAGTCTACATGTAATACAGTGATCACCAGTGACATTATACACAGGAGCTCTGTATATAGTGTCAGTGTACAGGTAATACAGTGCTTACCAGTGACATTATACACAGGAGCTCTGTACGTAGTATATAGTGTATAGTGTAAGTATACAGGTAATACAAAGATCAACAGTGCCATTATACAAAGGAGCACTGTATATAGTGTCAGTGTACAGGTAATACAGGGATCACCAGTGACATTATACACAGGAGCTCTGTATATAGTGTCAGTGTACAGGTAATACAGTGATCACCAGTGACATTATACACAGGAGCTCTGTATATAGTGTCAGTGTACAGGTAATACATTGCTCATCAGTGACATTATACACAGGAGCTCTGTATATAGTGTCAGTGTACAGGTAATACAGTGCTCACCAGTGACATTATACACAGGAGCTGTGTACATAGTATATAGTGTATAGTGTCAGTGTACAGGTAATACACTGATCACCAGTGACATTATACACAGGAGCTCTGTACATAGTATATAGCGTATAGTGTCAGTGTACAGGTAACACACTGACTCACCAGTGACATTTCTAGTTTAAGTCCTTCATCTTCGCTTTTCTACTTCATCCAGCACAGACGGCCATCACTTCTTCCAGCCAGGACTCGTCTCTGCAGAAAATAACACATTTACCTAGAGAAGTTTCCAGAGCACAATCCCCAATTTTTGCCCAACTTCTACACTACACCAGATGAAGATAAAAAAGCGACATAGTGCTGCCCTGCACAGTAACAGGACCCCCACTGAGAACAGTATCCTCAAATTTAAAATAAATCACAGCAGTAATAATATCCCTTATGTAGTCCCTACAGTAATAATGACCCACATCCTGCTCCCATATGTACTCCATTCTGGACCTCACATGTCTCATTCCTGGCCCCTTGTGTTCTCCCATTCCTGACCCCATATATCTTCATCGTACCCTCATATGTTCTCCCATCCTGGCCCCATGTCTCCATCCTGCCCCCATTTGTCTCCTTCCTGCCCCGTTTTATCTCCATTCTGCCCCCATGTCTCTCCTTTCTGCCCCCATGTCTCTCCATTCTGCCTCATGTCCCTCCATTCTGCCCTCATGTCTTTCGATTCTGCCCCTGTCTCTCCATTCTACCCCCATGTCGTCTCTCCATTCTGTCCCTTTGTCTTCTCTCACTGGAGCCCGGTGAGCAGAGAGGGGGCCCCATCCGGGCCCCTCTGCTCGCCAGGCTCCATACGCCAGTAAGGGCAGTAATGCCCTGATGGCAGCCCTGCAAGAGATGAGAGAGTCTATAGTAAGAGGGAATGGTCAACTGTGTTGAAGGCAGATGACAGGTCCAGGAGGAGGAGGATAGAGTAGTGTTGCTTGGATTTGGCGGTTAGTAGGTCATTGGTGACTTTGGTCAGGGTAGTTTCAGTCGAGTGATGCTGTCGGAAGCCAGATTGTAGGCGGTCAAAGAGGAAACATGACGAGAGGTGGGAGGACAGTTCAAGATGGACGTGTTGTTCCAGTAGTTTTGAGACCTAGGGGAGAAGTGATATGGGGCGATAGCTAGACAGAGAGGATGGGTCAAGGGAGGGCTTTCTGAGGATAGGTGTGATCGAGGCATGTTTGAAACATGAGGGGAAGACATCAGTTGTTAGCGACAGGTTGAAGAGGAGGGTTAGACTTGGGATGAAGACTGTGGTACGGTGTCACGGGTGTATCAGAGGTGACAGACAGTCGTCCTGCAGTTGGTTGCAGGAGATCTCTACATTTGGCATTACAGACATCGTCTTAGATGAGAGGCTGTCTCTAGGACCTAGAGGCTACCTCCCTCTGGTAATTAGCTCTCTGGCTTGGGTGTATATATACCCGGTGTGTCTGAGAGGGAGGTGCCGGCGATATTCATTACTACTTGTGAGGCTTTAGCAAGAGCAGTACTTCATCCTCTCTGGAGCTTGAGGCCGAGTTCGCATTTGTCTAGAGTCGTCTAAAGCTAAGCATTCTCCCCCTGTTTTTCCACCGTTGTTGTCTATAGAGTTTAGTGATCGACTAGTGCTTATCTCCTCCCATCCCTAACCTTAGCCATACGCCGGGGAAAGTCAGGGCGAGGCACGTGTGCGGCGATTTGTTAGGGACGGTAGTTGAGACAGGGTGACACTAGACCAGACTAGGAGGTCTCCACTCCCCCCTTTCCCTAGTGTCTGGGCTCCATTTCCCTCTTCCCTTTTTGTTGCACTAAGTCTTTCCCACACCTGGTGTGACATTCGGTTAGGGATGGGGTGAGATGGGATTGGGTCAAGTTCACAGGTGGTGAGGTGTGATTTGGAGAGTAAAGAGGAAACTTGATCTTCCATAATGGTGGATTTTGGAGCTGGTTTTGGAGGAGGAGGAGGGTTCAGTAGATATTAGGAGGGGCTGTGGGGACTCACTATTCTGCTGGTGCAGTCACTGCTTACATACATTACATTACTGATCCTGTACTGATCCTGAGTTACATCCTGTATTATACTCCAGAGCTGCACTCACTATTCTGCCGGTGCAGCCACTGTGTACATACATTACATTACTGATCCTGAGTTACATCCTGTATTATACTCCAGAGCTGCACTCACTATTCTGCTGGTGCAGTCACTGTGTACATACAGCACTTATCCTGTACTGATCCTGAATTACATCCTGTATTATACTCCAGAGCTGCACTCACTATTCTGCTGGTGCAGTCACTGTGTACATACATTACATTACTGATCCTGTACTGATCCTGAGTTACATCCTGTATTATTCTCCAGAGCTGCACTCACTATTCTGCTGGTGCAGTCACTTGTACATACATTACATTACTGATCCTGAGTTACATCCTGTATTATACTCCAGAGCTGCACTCACTATTCTGCTGGTGCAGTCACTGTGTACATACATTACTTATCCTGTACTGATCCTGAATTACATCCTGTATTATACTCCAGAGCTGCACTCACTATTCTGCTGGTGCAGTCACTGTGTACATACATTACATTACTGATCCTGTACTGATCCTGAGTTACATCCTGTATTATTCTCCAGAGCTGCACTCACTATTCTGCTGGTGCAGTCACTGTATGCATACATTACATTACTGATCATGTACTGATCCTGAGTTACATCCTGTATTATACTCTAGAGCTGCACTCACTATTCTGCTTGTGCAGTCACTGTGTACATACATTATATTACTGATCCTGTACTGATCCTGAGTTACATCCTGTATTATACTCCAGAGCTGCACTCACTATTCTGCTGGTGCAGTCACTGTGTACTTACATTACATTACTGATCCTGAGTTACATCCTGTATTATACTCCAGAGCTGCACTCACTATTCTGCTGGTGCAGTCACTGTGTACATACATTACATTACTGTTCCTGAGTTACATCCTGTATTATACTCCAGAGCTGCACTCACTATTCTGCTGGTGCAGTCACTGTGTACATACATTACATTACTGATCCTGAGTTACATCCTGTATTATACTCCAGAGCTGCACTCACTATTCTGCTGGTGCAGTCACTGTGTATATGACGTGCCCCCTGGGCCGTGGGGTACCCGGAGCCGGGCCTGTAGATGCTGGGGGTTGTAGTCACCGTGGCGGTGAGCCGGTCCGTGACCCAGGGCGGTCAATCTAAGGGTAGTCTATGTATAAAAGTGTTTAATGTCCGACTACGCCACCTGTGGAATGCGGTCAATAGGAACCGCCGCTGCGGTACAGTCCTTTGAAGCTGGTGGTATAGCAGCTAAGGTAGTGTAACTCCCCACAGGAAGAGTGTAGCTCCAGGGCAGCGTGTATAGATGATGGTGGTTATGGGGCAGGTAGTCAGTAATGACACGGAGTCAGATAGTGCAGTCCCAGGGTCATTACTCATGATTATAGCAGTTCCAGTCGCCAGTGCAAGGCCCACGGCGTCCTGTGTTCACGCAGTGAGGGGTTCAGCCGACCTTCAGGTAACTCCGGAGCATTTTACAGGACCCCCTTCTGTGTGTCCTCTCTCTGGTCTGCTCCCTGCACCTCACACCCAGTGGCACTTCTATCCGGTATCCTCGGGCCTTGGCGGGCGACGTGTGTTCCGTCCCCTGGGTCCTATGCTGCTACCTTCTTAGTGTACTGGTGTGGACTTGTGGCCTGCGGTACTTGAAGTGCTGCAGCCTCCAGTTTCCTAGCTGGGCCTTGTAGCTCCGTGCTAGTTGAGGGACCGGTGCCCTTTTTCTGGCCTGACCCCCCTACTTTCTAGTAGCGGCGGGCGTACGGGTGGCTTGCTGCATGGCCTGTACCCCTGGGGTCCCGTCTGTTCCTGGAGCCTTCCTGCTCCCACTCCTCTCAGGCTCAGGCCTCCTGACTAGGCCCGCCTGTGGAGCAGAGCTCATACAGAGCCCCTGCTCCCTGTCCTCACCTCAGTCTGTCTGGACTGGAACTCTCTGTTGGAACTCCCTTGCTCTAAGATGGCTCCCATACTTATACTCCTACTCCAGTGCTCCCAGGATCTACGTCCTCCACCCATTCACTACATAGTTCCCCCTTTCAAAGTGGTTCCTCCCCACTCCAGCCAGGGATCAGGGACTGTGCTCTCCCGTAGGAGCAATCTTGCCCTGTCCCCCGGAAATGTGGTGTAGTGAATGTAGTGTTAGGGTCCTGAGCCATACTCCATCCTTACCTGAGAGTGAGGTACCACATCTCTGGATGAGATGCAATAACTCTGTGGCGACCGAACCCTCAGGGGCGCCACATATAAATATTACATTACTTATCCTGAACTCATCCTGACTTACAACCTGCATTATACTGCAGAGCTGCACTCACAATTCTGCTTACTGGAAAGACGAATATTGACTGACACCCCCCAAGATCATATGATTTAGGGGGACAGTATTTCAGAACCCCTGCTTGGAGATAAGCTATCACTGCACATAACCTGTGAATATTATGCAGCAATGTGTTCGGTGTAGCGATTACAGTATATTTCCCAGAATGCAGATGGCACAGGTTCTACATTTTCCTTTCCATCCAGCACAAGTCTGTGAATTCTCACCGGGTCACTATCAGGTAAGGGGAAGTCCTGAATGCACTAATGATGTAATTTTGGTTGGCGTCCAGACACTCGGTCCTCAGAACAAGACTATTAAGCTACAGACTGTGGAAAAGAGAAGTGGTGGCGTGCGAGTCTGAACCCTTCCTCAAATATGTGGTGTCATTCCCCTCTAGGAGCTTCTACAGATCTCACCCTCTGCGGATGGTTCTGTACTTCTCACAGTTTTGGAATGACTGGAGGGGACTTGCATCTGCCGTACTTCCTATTTTTTAGCAACCAAGGAAAAGGGTAGTTACAATAACATACAGGGGTGGATTAAGAGTAGCAAGGGCCCCGGGCAGTTTAGAAGGCGCGGGCCCCCTCCACACACCTGATTTATTACGTGACATGTCACATGATCCCCTGTGATAGATTATGTGATAGTTCACGGGAAATTAATTTGGCATAATATTAATTGTGCTGCCTCATCTGAGAGCAGCACAATATAGGGGCAGATACCCTGATTCCAGCGATGTGTCACTTTTTCAGCTGCTTGTTGTCATTTTGAGAAAATCACCGTTTTATTTGCTGCAGATCTAGCAGCTCTCTGAATGCTGCGCTCTGTATAGCCCCGCCCACACCACTGATTGGCAGCTTTCTGCCCATGCTCAGTGTACACAGAAATCTACTGATCAGTGATGGGGGTGGGGTCCTGCAGAACTTACTAGTCATCTAGTGATAATTACCTTCTGACAAATCAATGATTTTATCAAAACAACACTAAGCAGCCCAGTAAGTGACACATTACTGGAATCAGTGCCTCTAACCCTACATTATGCTGCTCTCAGATTAGGTGGCAAAAACCTGATGACAGATTCCCTTTAAAGGAGCTGTAAAGACAAAAAAGTTTGTATTAAAAAAAATACAAGCCATTTGTGAAATTAACTTTTTTTCATTGTTAATTCACATTAGACTGTATCTTCAACACTTCTGTCAGCAGGTCTTATTACAGACTCTGAATAGGGCAGCTCTCTCCCTCTCCCTCAGCAGAAAGTCACAGCATGGTTAAAAAACGGGATCTTTTATGATTTTCTCATAATAAATAAAAAAGGACATGCAAGTCCTCCAAACTATTTTCCGTTTCTCTATAGGGGAGGTCCTAAGTCTTTCTTGTTCTTTAGTTGATCACATGTCAAAAATGCAAAGCATTTACTATGGACTCGCCTAAAAAAATATACACTTGGAGAGTAATATCATCATCTGCATGTAAATATTCCTTGACTCTAAGGGCTCGCTCACACTGTCGTATAACACGGCCGAATGCTATGTGATGTTTTATCGGCTAGGACTCGGCCCTATGTTATACTATGGGACAGTGCGATTATTGGCATGAGAAAATAATCTCATTCGATATTCGGACCATGTGCACCCATACAAGTCTATGGGTGCACGTAAAACATTAGACTGCACTCGGATGTCATCCAAGTGCAGTCCGATGAACACTCACAGAGACTATGGAGAAGATGGAGAAAGTAAGTTCTCCATCTTCTCCATATCTGTGCTGCGAGAGAATCGGATCACACTCAGTTGAAGCTCTGACAGAGTTTGAGCCCAGTGTCATTAGCATAATTGGCCCTATTCTCTTGCATGAGAGAATATATGGCTTAGTGAGTGGACCCTAAAACTGAATAGTAGTGATGGACAGGCACCTCACAAGCGGGATCCATGTAGCTCTCAGATGTCATGTAGGTAGGGCTTCATTCCATGGGGTAGGGCTTAATTTCAAGGTATATAAAAAAAATGGACTTCAAATAAAAATTAAATGAACACAAAAAGCACTAATTGAATTATTTTTTTTGTATTTATGTTTGCAGCCCCTTTAAAAACCCTTTGAGGACCAAGGCACATATATGTCCCATAGTTTTAAACTGGAAAAAAATTTGATTGAATAAAATTTAAGGTCCTCGAAGGTTTAAGTAGGTCATAAATTCATATGAATACTTGCTCATACAATTGCACATGCCAAAAGATGAAGAAGAACAGAATCAAAAATATGACATTAAGTGGAGCACTTACAGGTATTCAAGGTGAAAGAGACCAGCAAAGGCATCGTCTCGAATGACAGTAAATGAGTTAGAATTCAGCAAGCTGAAAATGAAGACAGCAGGTTAGAAGCGAACCAGACTTTATGGTGCTCAGAATTAGTCAAGCAGAACTTATTGACTGCTCTTGCAAAGCACTGAGACTCCCGCTGTGTATAGATGGCGCCGTGCGGCCTCCCGCTGTGTATAGATGGCGCCGTGCGGCCTCCCGCTGTGTATAGATGGCACCGTATAGATGGCTACGTGCGGCCTCCTGCTGAGTATAGATTCCGCACAGCGCCCCCCCCCCAGAGACAGCAGGAGACCGCACAGCGCCATCTATACTCAGCGGGAGGCCGCACGTAGCCATCTATACACAGCGGGAGGCCGCACGGCGCCCCTCCCAGAGACAGCAGGAGGCCGCACAGCGCCATCTATACTCAGCGGGAGGCCGCACGTAGCCATCTATACACAGCGGGAGGCCGCACGGCGCCCCCCCCAGAGACAGCAGGAGGCCGCACAGCGCCATCAATACACGGCGGGGGGCCACACGGCGCCATCTATACATAGCGGGGGGCCGCACGTAGCCATCTATACACAGCGGGGGGCCGCACGTAGCCATCTATACACAGCGGGAGGCCGCACAGCGCCCCCCCCAGAGGATGCAGGAGGCCGCACAGCGCCATCTATACTCAGCGGGAGGCCGCACATAGCCATCTATACACAGCGGAAGGCCGCACGGCGCCCCCCCCAGAGACAGCAGGAGGCCACACAGCGCCATCTATACTCAGCGGGAGGCCGTACGGCGCCCCCCCCAAAGACAGCAGGAGGAAGCACAGCGCCATCTATACTCAGCGGGAGGCCGCACGTAGCCATCTATACACAGCGGGGAGCCGCACGGCGCCATCTCTACACAGCAGGTGGCCGCACGGCGCCATCAATACACGGCGGGGGGCCGCACGGCGCCATCTATACATAGCGGGGGGCTGCACGTAGCCATCTATACACAGGGGGGGCCGCACGTAGCCATCTATACACAGCGGGAGGCCGCACGGCGCCCCCCCAGAGACAGCAGGAGGCCGCACAGCGCCATCTATACTCAGCGGGAGGCCACACGTAGCCATCTATACACAGCGGGAGGCCGCACGGCGCCCCCCCCAGAGACAGCAGGAGGCCGCACAGCGCCATCTATACTCAGCGGGAGGCCGCACATAGCCATCTATACACAGAGGGAGGCCGCACGGCGCCCCCCCAGAGATAGCAGGAGGCTGCACAGCGCCATCTATACTCAGCGGGAGGCCGCACGTAGCCATCTATACACAGCGGGGAGCCGCACGGCACCATCTCTACACAGCAGGGGGCCGCACTGCGCCATCAATACACGGCGGGGGGCCGCACAGCGCCATCTATACATAGCGGGGGGCCGCACGTAGCCATCTATACACAGCGGGGGGCCGCACGTAGCCATCTATACACAGCGGGGGGCCGCATGTAGCCATCTATACACAGCGGGGGGCCGCACGTAGCCATCTATACACAGCGGGGGGCCGCACGGCGCCCCCCCCAGATACAGCAGGAGGCCGCACGGCGCCAACTATACTCAGCAGGAGGCCGCACGCAGTCACGCACACACACAAACATATACATACACGCATAAACACATTTGAAACACAAAAATACATATAAACAGACATGACACAATGATATCTGCCCACACACACAAACAGACATCACACAATGATATCTGCCCCCCCACACACACATACAAACAGACATCACACAATGACATCTGCCCACACACACACAAACAGACATCACACAATGACATCTGCCTACACACACACACACACACACAGACATCACACAATGACATCTGCCCACACACACACACACACACAGACATCACACAATGACATCTGCCTACACACACACACACACACACAGACATCACACAATGACATCTGCCCACAAACACACACACAAACAGACATCACACAATGACATCTGCACACACACACACATACAAACAGACATCACACAATGACATCTGCCCACACACACACACACAAACAAACATCACACAATGACATCTGCCCACACACACACACACAAACAGACATCACACAATGACATCTGCCCACACACACACACAAACAAACAGACATCACACAATGACATCTGCCCACACACACACACACACACACATCACACAATGACATCTGCCCACACACACACACATACAAACAGACATCACACAATGACATCTGCCCACACACACACACACACACACACAAACAGACATCACACAATGACATCTGCACACACACACACACACACACACAGACATCACACAATGACATCTGCACACACACACAAACAGACATCACACAATGACATCTGCCCACACACACACACACAAACAGACATCACACAATGACATCTGCCCACACACACACACAAACAGACATCACACAATGACATCTGCCCACACACACACACACAAACAAACAGATATCACACAATGACATCTGCCCACACACACACACCCACAAACAAACATCACACAATGACATCTGCCCACACACACACACACAAACAGACATCACACAATGACATCTGCCCACACACACACACAAACAGACATCACACAATGACATCTGCCCACACACACACACAAACAGACATCACACAATGACATCTGCCCACACACACACACACACAAACAAACAGACATCACACAATGACATCTGCCCACACACACACAAACAGACATCACACAATGACATCTGCCCACACACACACACACAAACAGACATCACACAATGACATCTGCCCACACACACACACACAAACAGACATCACACAATGACATCTGCCCACACACACACACACACACATACAAACAGACATCACACAATGACATCTGCCCACACACACACACAAACAAACATCACACAATGACATCTGCCCACACACAAACAGACATCACACAATGACATCTGCCCACACACACACACACACACATCACACAATGACATCTGCCCACACACACACACACACAAACAGACATCACACAATGACATCTGCCCACACACACACACACACACATACAAACAGACATCACACAATGACATCTGCCCACACACACACACAAACAAACATCACACAATGACATCTGCCCACACACAAACAGACATCACACAATGACATCTGCCCACACACACACACACACACATCACACAATGACATCTGCCCACACACACACACACACAAACAGACATCACACAATGACATCTGCCCACACACACACACACACAGACATCACACAATGACATCTGCACACACACACAAACAGACATCACACAATGACATCTGCCCACACACACACACACAAACAGACATCACACAATGACATCTGCCCACACACACACAGACATCACACAATGACATCTGCCCACACACACACACAAACAAACATCACACAATGACATCTGCCCACACACACACACACACAAACAGACATCACACAATGACATCTGCCCACACACACACACAAACAGACATCACACAATGACATCTGCCCACACACACACACACACACACTATACATACACACACACACACACACACTCACCATCCCCTGGCTCGGCTCCAGTCCTCAGGCTCTCCGGTGCAGCACTGCAGGCCGGGTGCGCACTGCGTGACGTCACAGCTAGCAGACATGGCCATGCACAGGGACGTGTCTCCTAGCAGTGACGCGGCCGGGCCAGCACAGGGAAGTTAACTGCTGCAGTGCTGGCCCGGCTGATGAAGAAGTAGCGGCGACCGCTGCTGGGGAGCGGTATGGGGCCCCCCTCCCGCCACTGCTACCGGTATGTGCCGCGGCGGCCCGCACATATAATGAGGGCAATCCGGCATTAGACACCCCGCCCGGAGCCGCGGGCCCTCTGCAGGCTCGGGGCCCCGGGCGGTCGCCCGGATTGCCCTCATTATAATCCGCCTATGGTAACATATCTCGCTCAACTTGCTGGCTACCTGCTGCCACCACTAGGGGGAGCTCAGGAGCTTACTGCTCATCCACAGAGCTAAATAACAGCACAGTCTACAGTCGCCTCCTCAGCTCCCTCTGGTGGTGGCCACAGGCATCCAGAAAGTAACCTCTGAAATCTATGGTTATGCAGGAGGTTTGTAAGTCTGTATCATCGTAACTGATCTCTGATCAACATAAAGATTTATTGCAAAATTAATCAATACAGAAATGTAAACTTCTACAGGAAAAAAGACGCCGAAATGTTTATCGCTTCCAAAAAAGTCTGAAGGAAGAAATCTTCCAAAGGCGATAAAACGAGACCGATGCTCCGCCTGACGGAGCAGAAGAATTTCCCTCTCGTTCGGCTGATACTATTAATTGCTTATGTAACAACTTCCTGCCGTTCACATAAGGTAATCCAGGCGTCAGGAAACATGGAAGTCAGTGCATTCATGAGAAAAAGGAACTGGGCTGCGTCCGGGGGCTGCGACCTGCAGTCACTCTGCTGTCTGTATTATTAGACGCCACCCACACAGAGGCCAGGGAGGTGGTCTTTGTGTTGTACAGGATGCCCCTTAGGGCCACGCGGGCGCTCGGCTGCACATCTTCCCCCTGTCAATCTGAAGCATGACATTAAATGCAGAGGAGTAATTCCAGGGAACGCAGGAGACTGGGGCCGGTTCCCACGCTCTTGGCTCCTTCTCAGATTCTTTTCCACAGAATAACATTTTCTTAACATGGAGAATAACTGGAGTTGGCGGCTCCTGAGTTCTGTCGTCGGGCCAGAAAACGGCCTCCGCTTACGTCTTACTGGGATTCTCAGGTCTTATGTGAGTAAAGCGTGATCACCATACAACGAGACCATGGGAAACATTGTAATGCACTTCATCTTCCAAATACTCAACATTTCCAAGATCTGTTTGCTGGAAACATTTGCCGATTGCACCTATTTATGAATGGCGGTCTATGTCACATGAGGATGCCTCAAAAAGGAAGACAGCAGCTGTCCGATCTGCCTCGTAGAAGGGGATCTATGGTAGTGGACCTCCATCTATGATGTCCATCTGCGGTAGGGGGCCCAAAGTTCCCTATAGCCCAGAAGACCCCAGTTTAATACATTGTGTTCCAAATTATTACACAAATGCTATTTATCTCTGATTTTCCTAAATGGTCAATACAAATGAGTCAGTATAATTATCATATCATCAACTGTTAGAGGACAAATCACATTTTATTGGACAAGCTTCCCAATGATAACAGGATTTCTTTCAAAGCTAAAGCAAAACTCAAAATGCAGCAAATTCTTCTTCACAATAGAGTTTCCAAGCATTTTATAGGTTGTAAAGAACTGAAAATGGGTCATTTGTTGAATTTGCAGCATTAAGAGGTCACATTTACTCAAATCAAAAGCTTTTTCAATCAAAAACATCTTACCAGGCCAAGTAACATGTAACAATCAGAGCCTTCTGTGACCTCACCTTTACAATTATTGAACTTGTGAGTTTTTGGAGAGTTTCTGCTTGAATTTCTTTGCAGGATGTCAGAATCGCCCCCAGAGCTGCTGTTCTGATGTGAACGGCCTCCCACCCTGATAGCTCATTTGCTTGAGGATACTCCAAAGGTTCTCACTTGGGCTGAGGTCAGGGGAGGATGGTGGCCGCCCCATGAGTTTCGCTCTTTTATGCCCATAGCAGCCAATAACTAAGGGGTTTCCTTTGCAGCATGAGATGGGACATTGTCAGCATGAAAATGATCTTGCCATGGACGGTGCGGTTCTTTTATTTTTTAGTATGGAAGAAAGTGGTCACTCAGAAACTCTATATACTTTGCAGAGGTCATTTCCACACCTTCGTGACCCTAAAGGGGCTACTAGCTCTCTCTCCAAAACATGACTCCGCCACCTCTTTGCTGCTGTCACAGCCTTGTTCAGACAGGGCGGCCATCCACTACTCCATCCATCTGGACCATCCAGGGTTGCACGGTATCATCAATAAGCAATACTTTTTTTTACAATGAGTCTTCATGTATGTCGGTGAGACAACAGCCATCTCTGCTTGTGAGCACTGTTTAGGGACGACCAAATAGTAGGTTTATGCACAACTGCAGCCTCTGGAGGATCCTACACCTTGAGATTTGTGGACTCCACAGACACTAGCAGCTTCACATACCTGTCTGCTACTTTGTAATGGAATTTTAGCAGCTGCTCTCTTAAACTGATTAATTTGTCTGGCATAAACCTTCCTCATTATGCTTTTAGCTGCAGGAACCTTCTTCATTATGCCTTTATCTGCAGGAACCTTCCTCATTATGCCTTTATCTGCACGGACCCATTTGTGCTCTGTAACAGCCACAAATCTCTTCACAATATGATGATCATGTTTACGTTTTTGTGAAATATCTAATGTTTTCATTCCTGTCCGAGGCATTGCACTATATGACACTTTTCGGCAGCAAAGAGATTTTTTTTCTTTCCCATATTCCTTGAAACCTGTGGCAGCTTAGTAATGTGGAACGTCCATGAGTTTATGGGAAAATGGAAAATTGCAACTTTATGACACTTAAATCCAATTTGCATAATAATTAAGAGCGTGTGTAAATGGCACATAGTTGTCACGAGTGTGTCAGAGGTGACAGTTGCCCTGCAGTGGGTTGCAGGAGATCTCTACGTTTGGCATTGCAGACAGCTTCTTAGATAAGAGGCTGTCTTTAGGACCCAGCGGCTGCCTCTCTCTTGCTAATTAGCTCTCTGGCCTGGGTATATATATAGATGGTGTGTCTGAGAAAGAGTCGCCGGCTATATTCATTTCTACTTGTGAAGCTTAGCAGGAGCAGTACTTTGTCCTCTCTGGAGCTTGAGGCCGTGTGCTTATTTGTAGTTCATCTAAAGCTAAGCCATTTCCCCCTGTTTCGTCTACCTTTGTTGTCTATGGAGTTTAGTGGAGGTTGACTAGTGCTCATCTCCTCCCTAGCCGTAGCTATATGCCAGGGAGAGGCATGCGTGCGGCGATTGCTGAAGAGGCAATATAGGGACGGTAGTTGAGACAGTGTGACACTAGACTAGACTAGGAGGTCTCCACTTCCCCCTTTCCCTAGTGTCTGGGCTCCCTTTCCCTTTTCCTTCTGGATTGCACTAAGTCTTTCCCACACCTAGGTGACAATAGTAGGTGGGCGCCCTGGCACAAATCTTACATTGAAGCCCAGGAATTTGATGTTACACCTCTGGACAGGACACCAAAGATCCAGCAATGTGTATGGGATGTGCAAAACATGTACAAGCATGGTGGATGTCTTATATGCATGTGTTGCAGGTCTTCTCCTTACGAGTCTCATTTGCAGTAGGAAGGCGCAGGCTTCATAGATTTCTGCAATGTTTGCAAACACTTAGGCCACGTCCATAACCTGAAAACTGTTGGGGAAGAGGAGAAAAATGGCGGCTTCATTCTTTATATTGGACCAAAACTCTGCCGGTGGCATGAAGGACACATTCTCTTCTTCTGTTTCAGGATTGATTCTCATTTATCGCCATCAAGTGGCCGAGAATAAATACGACTGTAACAGGACGGATTCAGGAGCGTCAATAGCACCACCTGTCAGCTTCTGCTTTTATAGGGATGTTATACAAAAAAGCATGAAAATTATAAAAGTCAGAGTCTGAAACAAATGCTACAAAAGATTGGATAATTTAATATTGTCATATGGAAAACTCATAGCAGCACAGAGCGTTTCAAGGGATGAGTGTCATAAATAAGTGATTTATAAAAGGGGCAGCTTCCAAAGTCACAGCAGCACAGAGGATGTTAGGAATGTACTCAGATCGAGTGTTACATAGTGGGAGATGCTGACCCCCAGCATCACAGAGTAATTCAGGAGAGAAGAATGTTGATTGCGTGGGGAAGTGGCACATTGAGTGTTGCATAGTGAAAGGAGGAAGGTCCCTAACAGCACAGAGTATTTCAGGAGAGAATGTTGATTTCATGGGAAGGTACACATTGAGTGTTACATAGTGGGAGAAGCAGGGTCCCCAGCAGCACAGAGTATTTCAGGAGAGGGGTGTAACCTGTCTACCCTTGTGATATGAGGGCTGCAGGTGACAGGGTCAGCCTGGTAGACAGTGAGGAGATCTCAGACTTGCAGAGGTTAACGATGCCGTCAGCTAATGAGAAGTTTCTGTAAATTGAATAACTAAATATTTGGTTCCCCTTTAAATATTGACATCTTGCAGTCATCCCTCCCCTCTCTGAAGAATGGCATCCACAGTCACATGTGGGGTGAGATTTTTCTCTGCGGTTACATGACCCTATACAGTACAGACCAAAAGTTTGGACACACCTTCTCATTTAAAGATTTTTCTGTATTTTCATGACTATGAAAATTGTACATTCACACTGAAGGCATCAAAACTATGAATTAACACATGTGGAATTATATACTTAACAAAAAAGTGTGAAGCAACTGAAAATATGTCTTATATTCTAGGTTCTTCAAAGTAGCCACTTTTTCCTTTGATGACTGCTTTGCACACTCTTGGCATTCTCTGGATGAGCTTCAAGAGGTAGTCACCGGAAATGGTCTTCACTTCACAGGTGTGCCCTGTCAGGTTTAATAAGTGGGATTTCTTGCCTTATAAATGGGGTTAGGACCATCAGTTGTGTTGTGCAGAAGTCAGGTGGATACACAGCTGATAGTCCTACTGAATAGACTGTTAGAATTTGTATTATGGCAAGAAAAAAGCAGCTAAGTAAAGAAAAACGAGTGGCCATCATTACTTTAAGAAATGAAGGTCAGTCAGTCCGAAAAATTGGGAAAACTTTGAAAGTGTCCCCAAGTGCAGTTGCAAAAACCATCAAGCGCTACAAAGAAACTGGCTCACATGAGGACCACCCCAGGAAAGGAAGACCAAGATTCACCTCTGCTTCTGAGGATAAGTTTATCCGAGTCACCAGCCTCAGAAATCGCAGGTTAACAGCAGCTCAGATTAGAGACCAGGTCAATGCCACACAGAGTTCTAGCAGCAGACACATCTCTACAACAACTGTTAAGAGGAGACTTTGTGCAGCAGGCCTTCATGGTAAAATAGCTGCTAGGAAACCACTGCTAAGGACAGGCAACAAGCAGAAGAGACTTGTTTGGGCTAAAGAACACAAGGAATGGACATTAGACCAGTGTAAATCTATGCTTTGGTCTGATGAGTCCAGATTTGAGATCTTTGGTTCCAACCACCTTGTCTTTGTGCGACGCAGATAAGGTAAACGGATGGACTCTACATGCCTGGTTCCCACCGTGAAGCATGGAGGAGGAGGTGTGATGGTGTGGGGGGCTTTGCTGGTGACACCGTTGGGGATTTATTCAAAATTGAAGGCATACTGAACCAGCATGGCTACCACAGCATCTTGCAGCGGCATGCTATTCCATCCGGTTTGCGTTTAGTTGGACCATCATTTATTTTTCAACAGGATAATGACCTCAAACACACCTCCAGGCTGTGTAAGGGCTATTTGACCAAGAAGGAGAGTGATGGGGTGCTACGCCAGATGACCTGGCCTCCACAGTCACCAGACCTGAACCCAATCGAGATGGTTTGGGGTGAGCTGGACCGCAGAGTGAAGGCAAAAGGGCCAACAAGTGCTAAGCATCTCTGGGAACTCCTTCAAGATTGTTGGAAGACCATTTCCAGTGACTACCTCTTGAAGCTCATCAAGAGAATGACAAGAGTGTGTCATCAAAGCAAAAGGTGGCTACTTTGAAGAACCTAGAATATAAGACATATTTTCAGTTGTTTCACACTTTTTTGTTAAGTATATAATTCCACATGTGGTAATTCATAGTTTTGATGCCTTCAGTGTGAATGTACAATTTTCAAAGTCATGAAAATACAGAAAAATCTTTAAATGAGGTGTGTCCAAACTTTTGGTCTGTACAGTATATAAACACTGTGTAGCCACTGTGTAATGTCGCTTTCTCAGAGTGCGCTGCCCCCTAGTGTCTGCACTACAAACTACTGTAAAATTCCAAACTATTTTCTATGGTGGTGACTCTGAAGCTTTGGAGACTACACTCCTGTATTGGGACCTGTAAATCTATGTGCCGCGAGGCCGTACAGACCTCCAGGTGTTGCCCGTGTGGTTCCCAGACCGACATCACTGCCGAATGGAACCAGAATACGACCGATGGCAGATTACCGTTTCTATTGCACTTTTCTCACAATGCACGTAATGCACATTTGTGGGAGTCACTCAGTTTGGTACAATGTCCTGTGTATGGGGCGAGTGACTTATTTGCTGTCAGGTGCAGAAATATTTGAATGGTGAGATAACTTTTGGCTCTTTAGCCATTTACCAAAACATATTCCAGATCCAGTTCTATAATCAATCTGGGCTTAAAGTGCCGACTCTCGGCTTTAATTTGAGGGGATTCACATCCTGATTGGAGGAAGGGTTTAAGAATTATGGCTCTTTAATATGCAGCTGCCTCTTTTTAAAGAAACCAAAGGTAATTGGATAATTATCTCAGACGCTCTTTAATAGGCTGCATGGGCTTTTCCCTCATTAATCCATCATCAATGAAGCAGGTAAAAGGTCTTCAGCTGATTCCAGGTGTGGCATTTGCATTTGGAAGCTGTTGCTGTGAACCCACAACATGCGGACAAAGGAGCTCTCAATGTAAGGGAAACAGACCATCATTAGGCTGAAAAAAATAGAAGAAATTCATCAGAGAGAGCAGAAATGTTAGGAGCGGCTAAATCTACAGTTTACATTCAACAAACAAATGAGCGCACTGGTGAGCTTGGGAACTCAAAAAGGCCTGGACGTCCACAAAAGTCACCAGTGGTGGATGATCGCAGAATCCTTCACATGGAGAAGAAAAGCCCTTCACAACATCCACCCAAGTGAAGACTCTCCAGGAAGTCGGTGTTTCAGTACCTAAGTCCACCATAAAGAGAAGACGTCATGAGAGCAATACAGAGGGGTCACCACAAGGTACAAACCATTAATCAGCCAGAAAACAGAAAAGCCAGATTAGACTTTGCCAAAAAAACATCTAAAGAAGCCACCCAATGCTGGAAAAGCAGAAATAAGATCAACCTATACTAGAATGATGGAAAAAAGAAATTCTAGAGAAGGCTTGGAACGGCTCCTGATCCTCGGTACAGCATATCCTCTGTAACACATGGTGGCGCGGGCATGCATGGCTTCTAATGGCACCGGATCACTAGTGGTTATTGATGATGTGACTGAAGACAGAAGCAGCCGGATGAATCCTGTGTGTACAGGGTGATACTTTCTGCTCAGATTCAACCAAATGCAGCAATGTTTATTGGACGGCTCTTTACAGTACAGACGGACAACGACCCAAAACATCCTGCAAAAGAAAGAAGTGAAATATTTTGCAATGGTCGAGTCATGACCAGATCTCAGCCCATCGATCCACACTTCACAGTCTGAAGACAAAACTGACAGCAGAAAGACCCACAAACAACAACGAAAGTTACTGCAGTAATAGCGGCAAAGCCTCACACCGGAGGAGACCAGCGATGGTGATGTCCATGGTCTCCAGACTTCAGGCCGTCATTGCTGCAAAGCCTCACACCATTGTAGACCACCGATGTTGACATCCATGGCTTCCAGACTTCAGGCTGTTATTGCTGCAAAGCCTCACACCGGAGGAGACCAGCGATGGTGGCGTCCATGGCTTCCAGACTTCAGGCCGTCATTGCTGCAAAGCCTCACACCGGAGGAGACCAGCGATGGTGACGTCCATGGCTTCCAGACTTCAGGCTGTCATTGCTGCAAAGCCTCACACCGGAGGAAATCGGCGATGGTGACGTCCATGGCCTCCAGATTTCAGGCCGTCGTTGCTGAAAAGCATCACACCGGAGGAGACCAGCGATGGTGACGTCTATGGCTTCCAGACTTCAGGCCGTCATTGCTGCAAAGCTTCACACCAGAGGAGACCAGTGATGGTGACGTCCATGGTCTCCAGACTTCAGGCCATCATTGCTGCAAAGCCTCACACCGGAGTAGACCAGCGGTGGTTAAGTCCATGGCTCCCAGACTTCAGGCCGTCATTGCTGCAAAGCCTCACACTGGAGGAGACCAGCGATGGCGACGTTCATGGTCTCCAGACTTCAGGCTGTCATTGCTACAAAGCCTCACATCGGAGGAGACCAGCGATGGTGACGTCCATGGCTTCCAGACCTCAGGCGTCATTGTTGCAAAGCCTCACACCGGAGGAGACCAGCGATAGTGACGTCCATGGCTTCCAGACTTCAGGCCGTCATTGCTGCAAAGCCTCACACCAGAGTAGACCAGCAATGGTGGCGTCCATGGCCTCCAGACTTCAGGCCGTCATTGCTGCAAAACCTCACACCGGAGGAGACCAGCGATGGTGACGTCCATGGCTTCCAGACTTCAGGCTGTCATTGCTGCAAAGCCTCACACCGGAGGAGACCAGCGATGGTGACGTCCATGGTCTCCAGACTTCAGGCCGTCATTGCTGCAAAGCCTCACACCAGAGTAGACCAGCAATGGTGGCGTCCATGGCCTCCAGACTTCAGGCCGTCATTGCTGCAAAACCTCACACCGGAGGAGACCAGCGATGGTGACGTCCATGGCTTCCAGACTTCAGGCCGTCATTGCTGCAAAGCCTCACACCGGAGGAGACCAGCGATGGTGACGTCCATGGTCTCCAGACTTCAGGCCGTCATTGCTGCAAAGCCTCACACCGGTGTAGACCACCGATGGTGACGTCCATGGCTTCCAGACTTCAGGCTGTCATTGCTGCAAAGCCTCACACCGGAGGAAATCGGCGATGGTGACGTCCATGGCCTCCAGATTTCAGGCCGTCGTTGCTGAAAAGCATCACACCGGAGGAGACCAGCGATGGTGACGTCCATGGCTTCCAGACTTCAGGCCGTCATTGCTGCAAAGCCTCACACCGGAGTAGACCAGCGATGGCGACGTCCATGGCCTCCAGACTTCAGGCCGTCATTGCTGCAAAACCTCACACCGAGGAGACCAGCGATGGTGACGTCTATGGCTTCCAGACTTCAGGCCGTCATTGCTGCAAAGCTTCACAACAGAGGAGACCAGCGATGGTGACGTCCATGGTCTCCAGACTTCAGGCCATCATTGCTGCAAAGCCTCACACCGGAGTAGACCAGCGGTGGTTAAGTCCATGGCTCCCAGACTTCAGGCCGTCATTGCTGGAAAGCCTCACACCGGAGGAGACCAGCGATGGCGACGTCCATGGTCTCCAGACTTCAGGCTGTCATTGCTACAAAGCCTCACATCGGAGGAGACCAGCGATGGTGACGTCCATGGCTTCCAGACCTCAGGCGTCATTGTTGCAAAGCCTCACACCGGAGGAGACCAGCGATAGTGACGTCCATGGCTTCCAGACTTCAGGCCGTCATTGCTGCAAAGCCTCACACCAGAGTAGACCAGCAATGGTGGCGTCCATGGCCTCCAGACTTCAAGCCGTCATTGCTGCAAAACCTCACACCGGAGGAGACCAGCGATGGTGACGTCCATGGCTTCCAGACTTCAGGCTGTCATTGCTGCAAAGCCTCACACCGGAGGAGACCAGCGATGGTGACGTCCATGGTCTCCAGACTTCAGGCCGTCATTGCTGCAAAGCCTCACACCGGAGGAGACCAGCGATGGTGACGCCCATGACTTCCAGACTTCAGGCTGTCATTGCTTTGCTACAAAGCCTCACACTGGAGGAGACCAGCGATGGTGACGTCCATGGCTTCCAGACTTCAGGCCGTCATTGCTGCAAAGCCTCACAGCGGAAGAGACTAGCGATGGTGACGTCCATGGCTTCCAGACTTCAGGCCGTCATTGCTGCAAAGCCTCACACCGGAGGAGACCAGCGATGGTGACGTCCATGGCCTCCAGATTTCAGGCCGTCGTTGCTGCAAAGCCTCACACTGGAGGAGACCGGCGATTGGTGACGTCCATGACCTCCAGATTTCAAGCCGCCGTTGCTGAAAAGCATCACACCGGAGTAGACCAGCGGTGGTTAAGTCCATGGCTCCCAGACTTCAGGCCGTCATTGCTGCAAAGCCTCACACCGGAGGAGACCAGAGATGGTGACGTCCATGGTCTCCAGACTTCAGGCTGTCATTGCTACAAAGCCTCACACCGGAGGAGACCAGCGATGGTGACGTCCATGGCTTCCAGACCTCAGGCGTCATTGTTGCAAAGCCTCACACTGGAGGAGACCAGCAATAGTGAAGTCCATGTCTTCCAGACTTCAGGCCGTCATTGCTGCAAAGCCTCACACCAGAGTAGACCAGCAATGGTGGCGTCCATGGCCTCCAGACTTCAGGCCGTCATTGCTGCAAAACCTCACACCGGAGAAGACCAGCGATGGTGACGTCCATGGCTTCCAGACTTCAGGCTGTCATTGCTACAAAGCCTCACATCGGAGGAGACCAGCGATGGTGACGTCCATGGCTTCCAGACCTCAGGCGTCATTCTTGCAAAGCCTCACACCGGAGGAGACCAGCGATAGTGACGTCCATGGCTTCCAGACTTCAGGCCGTCATTGCTGCAAAGCCTCACACCAGAGTAGACCAGCAATGGTGGCGTCCATGGCCTCCAGACTTCAGGCCGTCATTGCTGCAAAACCTCACACCGGAGGAGACCAGCGATGGTGACGTCCATGGCTTCCAGACTTCAGGCTGTCATTGCTGCAAAGCCTCACACCGGAGGAGACCAGCGATGGTGACGTCCATGGTCTCCAGACTTCAGGCCGTCATTGCTGCAAAGCTTCACACCAGAGTAGACCAGCAATGGTGACGTCCATGGCTTCCAGACTTCAGGCTGTCATTGCTGCAAAGCCTCACACCGGAGGAAATCGGCGATGGTGACGTCCATGGCCTCCAGATTTCAGGCCGTCGTTGCTGAAAAGCATCACACCGGAGTAGACCAGCGATGGTGACGTCCATGGCTTCCAGACTTCAGGCCGTCATTGCTGCAAAGCCTCACACCGGAGTAGACCAGCGATGGCGACGTCCATGGCCTCCAGACTTCAGGCCGTCATTACTGCAAAACCTCACACCGGAGGAGACCAGCGATGGTGACGTCTATGGCTTCCAGACTTCAGGCCGTCATTGCTGCAAAGCTTCACACCAGAGGAGACCAGCGATGGTGACGTCCATGGCCTCCAGACTTCAGGCCATCATTGCTGCAAAGCCTCACACCGGAGTAGACCAGCGATGGTTAAGTCCATGGCTCCCAGACTTCAGGCCGTCATTGCTGCAAAGCCTCACACCGGAGGAGACCAGCGATGGCGACGTCCATGGTCTCCAGACTTCAGGCTGTCATTGCTACAAAGCCTCACATCGGAGGAGACCAGCGATGGTTAAGTCCATGGCTTCCAGACCTCAGGCGTCATTGTTGCAAAGCCTCACACCGGAGGAGACCAGCGATAGTGACGTCCATGGCTTCCAGACTTCAGGCCGTCATTGCTGCAAAGCCTCACACCAGAGTAGACCAGCAATGGTGGCGTCCATGGCCTCCAGACTTCAGGCCGTCATTGCTGCAAAACCTCACACCGGAGGAGACCAGCGATGGTGACGTCCATGGCTTCCAGACTTCAGGCTGTCATTGCTGCAAAGCCTCACACCGGAGGAGACCAGCGATGGTGACGTCCATGGTCTCCAGACTTCAGGCCATCATTGCTGCAAAGCCTCACACCGGAGGAGACCAGCGATGGTGACGCCCATGGCTTCCAGACTTCAGGCTGTCATTGCTTTGCTACAAAGCCTCACACCGGAGGAGACCAGCAATGGTGACGTCCATGGCTTCCAGACTTCAGGCCGTCATTGCTGCAAAGCCTCACACCGGAAGAGACTAGCGATGTTGACGTCCATGGCTTCCAGACTTCAGGCCGTCATTGCTGCAAAGCCTCACACAAGAGGAGACCAGCGATGGTGACGTCCATGGCCTCCAGATTTCAGGCCGTCGTTGCTGCAAAGCCTCACACCGGAGGAGACCGGCGATTGGTGACGTCCATGACCTCCAGATTTCAAGCCGCCGTTGCTGAAAAGCATCACACCGGAGTAGAACAGCGGTGGTTAAGTCCATGGCTCCCAGACTTCAGGCCGTCATTGCTGCAAAGCCTCACACCGGAAGAGACTAGTGATGGTGACGTCCATGGCTTCCAGACTTCAGGCCGTCATTGCTGCAAAGCCTCACACCGGAGGAGACCAGCGATGGTGACGTCCATGGCCTCCAGATTTCAGGCCGTCGTTGCTGCAAAGCCTCACACCGGAGGAGACCGGCAATGGTGACGTCCATGGCTTCCAGACTTCAGGCCATCATTGCTGCAAAGCCTCACACCGGAGGAGACCAGCGATGGTGACTTCCATGGTCTCCAGACTTCAGGCCGTCATTGCCGCAAAGCCTCACACCGGAGGAGACCAGCGATGGTGACGTTCATGGCTTCCAGACTTCAGGCCGTCATTGCTGCAAAGCCTTACACCGGAGTAGACCAGCGATGGTGACGTCCATGGCTTCCAGACTTCAGGCTGTCATTGCTTTGCTACAAAGCCTCACACCGGAGGAGACCAGCGATGGTGACGTCCATGGCTTCCAGACTTCAGGCCGTCATTGCTGCAAAGCCTCACACCGGAGGAGACCGGCTATGGTGACCTCCATGGCCTCCAGATTTCAGGCCATCGTTGCTGAAAGCATCACACCAGAGGAGAACGGCGATGGTGACGTCCATGGCATCCAGACTTCAGGCCGTCATTGCTGCAAAGCCTCACACCGGAGGAGACCAGCGATGGTGATGTCCATGGCTTCCAGACTTCAGGCCGTCATTGCTGCAAAGCCTCACACCGGAGGAGACCAGCGATGGTGATGTCCATGGCTTCCAGACTTCAGGCCGTCATTGCTGCAAAGCCTCACACCGGAGGAGACCGTGTTAAGGGGACGGTTGCAAACAACTTTATTATAATGGAATGCAACCGACCCCGGGGTCCGCAATGCAGCCTGGTGGACTGCTGCCGAACACTTTCCGGGTGAGAAGAAAAGTAACCAACTTAAATGATAAACCCTTCCGTGTTACTGCACACGGGAACGGGTATAGAGGTTCGCTCAATCTCCGTTAACAGCACGGGAGATGTGCGACCGGGGAAGTAGCTGTAGCCCTGTTAACTACACAGGGACTACGCAGTAGGTGCTAGGATGCATGTGTGGCTCACGCCGGCGTGTAAGTGCTCTCAGCCGGCATGCTTCCGGACTGAGAAGAATCACACCACGTGGCTCACAGGCGGTACCGGGAATATGGCATCTGCAGACTGCTTGGGGTGTATGGCGACCCCCTAGTCGGAGCCAGTCTGTACGGCCAAGCTACCTGCCTATTTCCACTAGACTGCCTATTTCAACTAAAGCACACGTGGAGCTCTATAGGCCAAGCGTCCACACAACAGCATCACTGCTCAATGATCAGAGCGCGCCACCATGTTTGTGGGCGGGCCTTTTAAAGATTAAGCCCTGCCCACCGTGGCACCATTGGTGACGACACCCGTGACCAATCAGGCGGTGCCAGGTCAACGGATCAGCTGACTCCCAAACCACCAATCACCGTCCGCCATGTCACGGGCATGCTCAGTACAGAGAAACCTGGACTTAGACTTTAACAGCCCTGTCTCCCTCCGCAACCTATGCTTCCTGTTGCTAGGCACAAAGGCCAGAGAGACAACCTGTACTTCTCGTGGACCAGCTAGGCATTGGGACTGATGATGATGCTGAGCAGCATCAGCCCTGGCTGAACCAGAATGGGAGACAACAGAAGGTTCTGAACCCATTTCGAATCCAGCAAACACCCAATGCCTAACAGATCAGTGATGGTGACGTCCATGGCCTCCAGATTTCAGACTGTCGTTGCTGAAAAGCATAACACTGGAGGAGACCAGCAATGGTAACCTCTATGGCTTCCAGACTTCAGGCTGTCATTGCTGCAAAGCCTCACACTGGAGGAAACCAGCGATGGTGTCATCCAGGCTTCAGGCCACCGTTGCTGCAAAGCATTGTCTACAAAGGGTTAAACATGGACATTTTATTTATGGGAAAGTGAATTAGTCCAATCAGTAGCGTAACTACTGGGTGGGGGGAAGAGGGTGCGGTCGCCCTGGGCCCCGTGCTCAGGGGTGGGCCACCCGGAGCTATGCTACACCGATATGCTTAAGCAAAACCAGGGCTGCACAGCTCTCCCTTTTCCCTGTACTCAGATGTATTCACATCTCTTAGACATTAATACATCTGAGCAGCAACACTGCAGCGCTGGGAGGAGGGGAGCGCCCCTCAGCTACCCGGCCCAAAGTGCAGTGGAGTGAAGAGGTCACACACTGCTGACCTCATCACTCTGCTGCTGTCAGATCACTGAGCCACAGAGCAGCAAAGATCGCATCTTGCCTGCATATGAGGCAGTGTGGAATATTGTGAGAGGGAGCTGCGTGGGGGTGGGAGGACCAGATGGTCAATTGTTGGGACAGTATGGAGAGGAGGGAGCATGGGGGACAATATAGAGGAGTGGGGGGACCATTTGGAGAAATGGGGGGCTGTATGGAGAAATGGGAGTGTTGGGGGACAATATGTAGAAATGGGTGTTCAATATGAAGAAGTGGGGGGACAGTATGGAGAGGTGGGAGCATAGAGGACAATATAGGGGAACAGGATGGACAATTGGGAGCGTCTGATGACCATATAGAGAAGTGGAACTGTGGGGTGATTGTATGGCGAAATGTGGGACAATATGGACAAGTTGGGGGACCATAAGGAGAAGTGGGGGACATTATAGAAAGGTGGGGGGACTGTATGGGAAAATGGGAGCATGAGTGGGTGGTATGGAGAAGTGGGTGTACAATATGAAGAAGTGGAGGGACAGTATGGAGAGGTGGGAGTGTAGGGGACAATGTGGAGAAATGGGGGAACAGGATGGAGAATTTGGAGCTAGTGGGGACCATATGGAAAAGTGGGAGTGTGAGGGGATTGTATGGAGAAAAGGGAACAGTATGTAGAGATGGGAGCATGGGGGGACAGTATGGAGAGGTGAGAGAGTGGGCGACAATATGGAGAAGTGAGGGCACAGTATGGAGAAGTGGGGGAACAGTATTGGGGTATCAGCAGGATGAGGATTTTGTGCAGGTTGGGGATAGATGGGGACGGGGCTGGATGTGTGAGAAGTCAAATGTGTTTTCGTTGTAATCTCTGCAGACAAGTCCTGGCTGGAAGAAGTTTTCATGTCGGTCTGGGCCAGATGGAAAAGACGGGAAAATGAACGACTCCACAAGAGAGAACGTCATCTGTAAGTTACTATATATATATGTGCTGTAATTACTTGTAAGGTCGGCAGGTCTGGCAACTACCACTATATGTAGAGATTTATTCTCAGTAACAGCGCGGTCATTTGCTGAGGTTCCTCTTTACCCACAATCAGGGTGTGCCACCGTAGTTGTACCCACGGTTACCTTGTTAGGGGCCCACTCAGATGTTTCATCCCCCCACCCAGGGCTGAACCCCTAGCTACGCCTCTGAGTCCAATTTACTCTGAGCCCCTGAAATGAGGAGGATTTGTAGAACAATTGCTGCAATTCCTGAATGTTTCACAGGATATTTCTGTTCAACCCCTTTAACTAAACCTGAAAGTCTCCACTTCAGTCACCTCTCAGTTGTTTCATTTTAAATCCAAACTATTGGCCTGCAGAGCTGAAATCACCAGGATTCGTCACTGGCCAAAGATTTCTGGACCTAACCATGCAAATTGTCTCTTCAGAGAGGAAGAGACCTTGAACTCTAGCGCCACCTACTGGAAGTAGCAATCCTAAAAGTCACTATCGACCCTTTAAAAAGCCTTGTAATATTAGGGTGCGTGCACACGGTCATGAAACGCTGCGGATTGGATGCAGAGCACTTGCACTGTGTGAAAACCGCAGTGTTCTACATTACATTCAAAGTGGATGGGATTTCAAGAAATCCCCTGCCCACTATGCGTGTCCGTGCACAGTGTTTCAGGGTACTGCCCCTCGTCAGTGCAAAGTATGAGATATGATTTGGCTAGGTGAGAGGCTCTGGACTGAGGTCTAAGGGGTAAATTTTTTCCTTATGGAGTGACATGCCAGGTCTGGCATGCCAATATGAAAACTTACCACTTAGATCCCAGTCTTAACCTCTCACCCAGCCAAATCAGATCCCACACTTTGCACTGATGAGGGGCAACACCCAGAAACACCATGTCTACAAAATGAGATTCTGATTTGACTTTTATCCTAAGTCATGTGACAAGGCTCGTTAAAGGGTCGATATTGACTTTTAGGACTGTTACTTCCTGTAGGTGGCACTAGAGTTCAAGTCCTCTTCCTCTCTGAAGAAACAATTTGCATATTTAATTTCGCAGAGGTGCATGCAAGGTGTCTAAGCCAGACCTGGCATGTCACTTACCCCTTGGACTTAACAGTAATGTGTCCAGGGATGAGATCCAGACAGCTGAAGGAGGCAGCAGCAGCAGGGTGGAGGAGATGATGACATCACTAGTGGGAGGAGTCAGACACAGGGGAGGAGAGGATGACATCACTAGTGGGAGGAGTCAGCCACAGGGGAGGATAACATCACTAGTGGGAGGAGTCAGACACAGGGGGGGTGCACATCACTAGTGGGAGGAGTCAGACACGGGGGAGGAGAGGATGACATCACTAGTGGGAGGAGTCAGCCACAGGGGAGGATAACATCACTAGTGGGAGGAGTCAGACACGGGAGGAGAGGATGACATCACTAGTGGGAGGAGTCAGCCACAGGGGAGGATGGCATCACTAGTGGGAGGAGTCAGCTACATGGGAGGAGGGGATGACATCACTAGTGGGAGGGGTCAGCCACAGGTGAGGAGAGGGTGACATCACTAGTGGGAGGAGTCAGCCACAGGGAGGAGTGATGACATCACTAGTGGGAGGAGTCAGACACAGGGAGGAGAGGGGACATCACTAGTGGGAGGAGTCAGACACAGGGAGGTGATGACATCACTAGTGGGAGGAGTCAGACACAGGGAGGAGTGATGACATCACTAGTGGGAGGAGCAGTGACCCTGCTTCTTCTGCTATGTCCTGTTACTGTCTAGAAGAGTGCAGAGAATGGAAACAGTCGCGCTCTATTCACACACATGCGCCAAAACGGGACACAACGTCTCTTTTCACTTGTGATTTTCACAATTTTTTTCCACCAAATTTGATTCAAATATTTTTGCACACAGCTCCACTTTCTTCTGCCTTCAGCCGATACTGTGACTGTTTAGTTATTGTGACTTTTTAGCGCACAGATTTGCTGTGGATTTTTCTAAACCGCTGTGTAACGTTTCCCGGTTCATGAATGAAGCGCAAGGAAATAAACAGCTGCGGCAGCAGCACGGCGCAGGAAGCTCACTCACTCATTCACTTTGCTGGTACTGTGTTAAACAGTTTTTTTTCTGTGAAACATGCGAGAAAAAGTATCAGTGTGTGAACGAGCCGTAATAAGACCCTGCTTATTCCCGCTCCGCAGGCGTCTTATACACTTGTGTACACAGCTCCACTGCGCGGCCACACATCTCCGTCACTGCCGGTCACGTGTGCTCATGGCTACGCAATCGCCCCACTGAGAACAGCAAGCGTCACCATGACAACCGCTCCCCACACCACGTGACGCAGGGAACGCGACCTCACGTCCTGTCTTCTCGCGGGATCTCAAAATCTCGCGAGAGCAAACCGCGCTGAAAGGAGCGGAGACGGTGAGTGACGCCGGGAGCGGAGGGCCGGGTATGCTGCCGGGGAGCGGGGGCGGCGGCTGTGGCCGGAGGTGGAGAAGGGACCAGTGTGACGGTGCCGGCTCCGCTCAGCAAACTTCAACCTCCCACGGTCCAGGCCCGAGGCCGCCACTATAGTGTGTCTTTGTAATTCTCAGCTCCACTCGTGTATAATACACGGAGCACGTGACTGTCCGTCCACTGTACACGTCATCTCCATAAAGACCCCAAGAAGAATCAGCACAAGGGTCTGACCCCCCCCCCCCCCCTCTGGAGAGGTCCCGGCCCCCCACGTTCCCCCCTCTGGAGAGGTCCCGGCCCCCCACGTTCCCCCCTCTGGAGAGGTCCTGGTCCCCCACATTCCCCCCTTGGGAGAGGTCTCTGCCCCCTTGGGAGAGGTCTCTGTCCCCCACATTTCCCTCTCGGGAGAGGTGTCTGCCCCCCACGTTCCCCCCCTCGGGAGGAGAGGGGTCTCTGCCCCCGCACATTCCCCCCTCGGGAGAGGTCTCTGCCCCCTCGGGAGAGGTGTCTGTGTTAGTATAAAATTAGAGGTAAACTAAATGTTTCAAAATAATGACAGCAGGATTGTTAGTTACCATGGAGACACATTGGGCTGCGGAGGAGCTGGTGAAACAATGCAATAAGTGTAATCTGTGTGATGTGATGACTCCTGGACACTTCTGTCCTTTGACTTCTTTTACAGATGGCAGAAGAACTTGCAAAGCAGCTTGCAGGCTACAAGGCCCAACTGCAGCAGGTGGAGTCGGCGTTAGCTGCCAATGGAGAGAATGAAGATTTACTGAAGCTGAGGAAGGATTTACAGGTGAGATGAGTAATAGCGGATGGGGCTGTGCACATGTACCGCCGCTGATTCCTGTCACTGACGTCCACCATCAACTGTGGGAGCGCAGAGGATCGGTGGAGCACAACCCAGGGCCGTGTCATCAGATCCCACAGCTCTAGGGAGGTGCAATGCATTCTCCAAGGATGTGCCATCACTTAGTGATTGCTGGGGATCCCCACTGTTCCTGAGAATAAAGGGGCTGCAGTGCCTTGCACGGCCTCGGCCTTGGCAGCCGCACCACTGTGCAGAGAACTGCTTTCCTATGCAATCCCTATAGGTTGTTATTTGCAGGGGTCCCAGCTGTCCAACCCTTGTGACTCCCCCCTTTGGCAAAGATCATTGAAATTAGCATATCAGGTGTAATAAATCAATGTAAAACCGAATGTGAATTTAGAAAAAAATAAAGCAAAAAAGAAAGGCTCGGTACTCAAATTTGTCGTAAAATAAAAGTAAAAACTACCCAGTACTGACCTGGTGACGCCTCCATTGAGTCCCCAAGTGAGTTTGTTTTCGTCATATTTCTGCAAGTAAGTAACCGTCCTTTTCGGTAAATTCCCAGCTCTGATGTCCCTCTTCTTGAATATATGATGTTTTTTTCCAATATAAAAACTGGGGTCCCCACGTAACTAATAGTTTACGTATTTTGGCGCGACTAACTGAAGGCTATGTGACGGCAGATCCCAGCACTTCTCTCTGACACCAGCAGACGGTACATCCCCTGTAACTGGTGGAGCCTCTTGCAGGGCTCCACATTGCAGCCTGATGTGGTCTGTGGTGCGGGGTCAGCAGCGTCCCTCCTCGTATCAGATGCAAGCACAGGCTATACACCGTGTGTGCTGTATGTCCAGGTGTTGGTTGCAACCTACATACAGTAACATGGTGCAATAGAAAGATGCTGGTCAGCGGGGGCTTCATGTGGACGTGCTGTCAGCTGCCAATCGCTCTGGTCTACGGCAGCCATGTCCACCTCTGCAGACGGCATTGTACACTCATCTACTAGGTTTATGTACCTGTCGGTGATCCTATATGGAGTCCGCCGGTCTCGTAGTGTGCACATGTAAGGCTGGAGAAATACTACAGAACTGCACTCAGTATTCCCTCTCTATTTTTCCTTTTCAGGAAGTTATCGAGTTGACTAAAGATCTCCTGTCGTCCCAACCTTCAGAAGCCCCCGATAACTCTGATGACCTCACGTCAGCCAGCGACAGCCTCACCTGGAAGGTGGGGGACAGATGTATGTCCGTGTGGACAGAGGACGGACAGTAAGTGACCGGCGAGAAATTGTTTACATTTGCCATGAATCAGTTCAGTGTGGTGGTAAGAGTGGGCTATGGACCCCAAGATAGTAAACTGCTTAAACTAGGTGGGATATGTGCCGACCGCAGACGTCTGTAGACGTGAAGTTTTCTCTCTCCGTCCCCCATCAAGACTGCAGCTACTGCAAAAATGTGGTCATGCCAGAAAGCCTTATAGAGGGGGGCCTACGCTGTTTATAAATATATTATTATTATTACTGAGTAGAAACGTAGATTTTCAGCTAATTGCTTTGTCATGGCTGCCATATTCCACTACAGGCTGTAACATCCGATGCTGATGTGCTCGCGCCACATCGGCTCAATGCACCAACAGATTGTGTCCAGACTGATTGCACTGTGTGATGTTCGCGTCGTGCTGTGATACAAGCCATTACTCACACGCTTACAGCCCTGATCTCTTTACAGATGGTACGAGGCCGAGATCGAGGAGATAGATGAGGAGAATGGGACGGCAGCCATTACTTTCCTCGGTTATGGAAATGCAGAAGTGACTTCTCTGCTGAACCTGAAGCCCTTAGAGGAAGGCAGGAAGGCGAAGGAAGACAGCGGCAGCCTCCCAATGTCTAAGTGAGTACCTCTCCACATCCCTCGCCTCTTCAGTGTCCAGTATTCAGAGTGTTCACGGCTGCTCCGTACTTTACGTTATGTCCTCCTCCCTCCAGAAAAGAAATGATCGCCCAGCAGAGAGAATATAAAAAGAAGAAAGCGTTGAAGAAGGCGCAGAGAATAAAGGAGTTGGAGGCGGAACGAGAAGATCAAAAAGTGAAATGGCAGCAATTCAATAACAAGGCCTATTCTAAGAACAAGAAAGGACAGGTAAAGCCACCTGCTGAGGAGTAAGACAAGACGTCAGTGCTTGATCCCCAGCCACCTCCTCTCCAGAAAACCCTGAATCCTCTTTCAGGTGCCTTGGGAGGTTTGGTGGGAACTCGCACGGGAGCTGGTGCTATAAAGTGACACGTTGGCCTAACTTTTCTAGGAACATTGCATCATCCTAATGGTAACCACATTAAACCTCATATTAATATTAAGGTGGTCGTCTATTCATATGATACTGATGACCAATATCCTATTCAAGAGTAAAGGAACTGATGTGCGGCTTCCTCCGCAGCTGCTACACATTGAATGGAGCCATGCTGTGCCGCTGGGGCTAGTAATTACTGATCAGTGGGGGTGTTGGCTGTCGGACCCCCCAACCGGTCTGATTTTAATGATATCTCCTAATGATAGGTCATCAGCATCATGTGTCTGGACAACCCCTTTAAAACAGAAAATGACCTTTCGTTTAAGAGGTGGTTTTCTAAAAAAATATATATATATATTATATCTCCTCTTCATGATCTCGTGACTTTCCGTTTTTTCCTCCCCTTCTTCCAAGACCTATAACTTTTTTTATTTTTCCTTCAATGTGGCCGTATTAGAGCTTTTTTTTTGCGGGACAAGTTGTACCACATAGTGTACTGGTAAACGGGGAAAAAAAAATTTAAGTACAGTGAAATTGCAAAAAAAAGTGCAATTCCACAGTTGTGGGCTCTGGTACTAGTCCTCTCCCCTTGGTATATACTGTAATGGCTGTGTACATCATGTCCTGGCAGTGGAGTTGTGAATGTCGGGGTGAATCCCTCTGGGATTGCAGCGTGGAATGTGCGCTCACCATTTGTGTTCTGCTAATGGATCGGTTCCCCCCGTCTGCTGACGGTGACCGGACCGGGTGATTACATCCCTCCTGTACAGTCCCAGCACCTGGTCCGCAGCGGCCGCACTGCTTATAGTAAGTTACATTTACACACTTTAGTTGCAGCTGAAGGCGATCCGTTGTCACATCAAATTTTATGTGGAAAATATTTTTATTTTTTCAACTTTTCATGCTGATGATTGAGGCTCCTAACATCATGACATCTCATTGTAATTACACGCAGTATAATGAAAAATACCAATATTTATATATCCCGATCCATCAGTCGTTTATTTGTGATGTTTTAGCTCACCTCCTCCCCATCCATGCACAGTGACCTCTGCACAGATTACAGAGCATGCCCACAACACTCTCCCATACAAATCAGTAGTTAATGTCATATCACACCTTCTCCCCCTTTCTCCCTACACAATGATCTGTGCACAGGTTATAGAGCATACCCGGAATGCTCTCCCATTAAAGTCAATGATTCATGTCCTAATTCACCTTCTAATTCACCCTCCCTGTAAATTACCTCTGCAAAGGCCATAGAGCATGCTCACAGCACTCTGCCATACAAGATATGCGTACAGCTCACCTCCTCCCCCTCTGGACAGGCCACAAAACATGCCGAGAAAACTCTCCAAAAGGAGTCACTGAGTCCTCTACAGGCTACAGGTTACTGTGCTCCATGTGACTGCTGGAAATATCTACAACAAGGATGTCAAACACACAGAGGGCTAAAGTTGCTCGCCAACCAGTATACAGAATAATGGGCCCCACACAGTACTACATACAGAATAATGGGCCCCACACAGTACTACATACAGAAAAATGGGCCCCACACAGTACTACATACAGAAAAATGGGCCCCGCATAGTCCTCCGTACGGGACAATGGGCCCCGCATAGTCCTCCGTACGGGACAATGGGCCCCGCATAGTCCTCCGTACGGGACAATGGGCCCCGCATAGTCCTCCGTACGGGACAATGGGCCCCGCATAGTCCTCCGTACGGGACAATGGGCCCCGCATAGTCCTCCCTCCGTAGGGGACAATGGGCCCCGCATAGTCCTCCCTCCGTAGGGGACAATGGGCCCCGCATAGTCCTCCCTCCGTAGGGGACAATGGGCCCCGCATAGTCCTCCCTCCGTAGGGGACAATGGGCCCCGCATAGTCCTCCCTCCGTAGGGGACAATGGGCCCCGCATAGTCCTCCCTCCGTAGGGGACAATGGGCCCCGCATAGTCCTCCCTCCGTAGGGGACAATGGGCCCCGCATAGTCCTCCCTCCGTAGGGGACAATGGGCCCCACCTAGGGGTGGTGGTTCTGGTGTCGCGGGCCAAATAAAATCACCCTGTGGGCCAGAGTTTGACATGTATGCTCTGCAATAAGAAAATAAAAACCGATATGGAAAGAATATTTTAGTTTTCTGGTTTCAAAGTAAGAAAACAAAACCGGAGCCTGCCCCTTCCTTCTCCGGCCCCTACAGTGTGTATGTGGCCGTACATATACAGTGGGTACGGAAAGTATTCAGAACCCTTTCAATTTTTCACTCTTCGTTTCATTGCAGCCATTTGATAAATTCTAAAAAGTTCATTTTTTTTCTCATTAAAGTCCACTCAGCACCCCATCTTGACTGAAAAGAAATTCTACATTTCTGTTTTTCAATTTATTAAAAAAGAAAAACTGAAATATCACATGGTCATAAGTATTCAGACCCTTTGCTCAGACACTCATATTTAGGTCACATGCTGTCCATTTCCTTGTGATCCTCCTTGAGATGGTTCTACTCCTTCATTGGTGTCCAGCTGTGTTTAATTAAACGGATAGGACTTGATTTAGAAAGGCACACACCTGTCTATATAAGACCTCACAGCTCACAGTGCATGTCAGACCAAATGAGAATCATGAGCTCAAAGGAACTGCCCAAGGAGCTCAGAGACAGAATTGTGCCAAGGCACAGATCTGGCCAAGGTTACAAAAGAATTTCTGCATTACTCAAGGTTCCTAAGAGCACAGTGGCCTCTGTAATCCTTAAATGGAAGAAGTTTGGGACCACCAGAAGTCTTCCTAGACCTGGTCGTCCAGCCAAACTGAGCAATCGTGGGAGAAGAGCCTTGGTGAGAGAGGTAAAGAAGAACCCCAAGATCACTGTGGCTGAGCTCCAGAGATGCAGTAGGGAGATGGGAGAAAGTTCCACAAAGTCAACTATCACTGCTGCCCTCCACCAGTCGGGCCTTTATGGCAGAGTGGCCCGACGGAAGGCTCTCCTCAATGCAAGACATATGAAAGCCCACGTAGAGTTTGCTCAAAAACACATGAAGGACTCCCAGACTATGAGAACTAAGATTCTCTGGTCTGATGAGATGAAGATAGAACTTTTTGGTGATAATTCTAAGCGATATGTGTGAAGAAAACCAGGCACTGCTCATCACCTGCCCAATACAATCCCAACAGTGAAACATGGTGGTGGCAGCATCATGCTATGGGGGTGTTTTTTAGCTGCAGGGACAGGACGACTGCTTGCAATTGAAGGAAACATGAATGCGGCCAAGTACAGAGATATCCTGGATGAAAACCTCTTCCAGAGTGCTCTGGACCTCAGACTTGGATGAAGGTTCACCTTCCAACAAGACAATGACCCTAAGCACACAGCTAAAATAACAAAGGAGTGGCTTCAGAACAACTCTGTGACCATTCTTGACTGGCCCAGCCAGAGCCCTGACCTAAACCCAATTGAGCATCTCTGGAGAGACCTGAAAATGGCCGTCCACCAACGTTCACCATCCAACCTGACGGAACTGGAGAGGATCTGCAAGGAAGAATGGCAGAGGACCCCCAAATCCAGGTGTGAAAAACGTGTTGCATCATTCCCAAGAAGACTCATGGCTGTACTAGCTCAAAAGGGGGCTTCTACTCAATACTGAGCAAAGGATCTGAATACTTATGACCATGTGATATTTCAGTTTTTCTTTAATAAATTTGCAAAATTTTCTACATTTCTGTTTTTTTTTCAGTCAAGATGGGGTGCAGAGTGTACTTTAATGAGGAAAAAATGAACTTTTTAGATTTTACCAAGTGACTGCAGTGAAACAAAGAGTGAGAAATGTAAAGGGGTCTGAATACTTTCCGTACCCACTGTAGATCGGGCTGCTGAGTTTTGGGCACCCAGTCACTAATCACTGTCGGGATCTCTTGTGTTTTTGGATTCCCTATACCCGTCAGGACGGCCGCTGCTGCCTCTATTGGTCCCAGCAGTCGTGTGACTGATCGCAAGATCACCGGAAAGTAGGGCAGTATTTAATGTCTTATTTCTTGTACATTTCTTTTCTAGGTGAAGAGAAGTATTTTCGCCTCCCCTGAAAGCGTCACCGGCAAGGTTGGAGTCGGCACGTGCGGCATCGCGGACAAACCAATGACACAGTATCAAGACACGTCCAAATACAATGTACGGCACCTGATGCCCCAGTAACGCCCCGGACACCCTTAGGCTGACATCTTCCTTTTTATTGTTATATTTTTCTAAAACTAAATTATTTGTTGTCGTCTGAGGAAAAGCGCAACTCCGCATTCGTTACCGAGCCCAGGTACCAGGATGTCTACTTTTCGGTGGAACCAGGGGAGGTACAAGGGGCCACGTAGCGTTGTGTATACGGCGGAAGAGGCCTCCGTCGTGCACCAGATCCATAGGTGTAAATAATGAGAACCCGATGAAGTAATGAACGTGACCGCGATGATCAGCGACCTCCATTCAATCCGCACAGCGCTGCAGACCGTGCGGCAGGCGACTTCCAGGGATTGTTTAGTCTTATGTAAATCAAGTTTAATGGGGTTAACCACATTAAGGGCCAATTTCTGTGAAGCCCTGAATTGTTGTGCACCGTCATAAGCAATCGTGAGCTTCGCCATCACTTATTCCCTGCTGTGCATTGTAGATGTGCAGGACCCTTGTCCGGGTGCCACGTCTGTAGTCTGGGACCCCCGGACTAGAGCCCTGTGAACGTCCTACTTTGTGCCGGCATCACCTCCACATCTCCTGGTCTGTAATTCCTGCTACGTTGTGGTGTGACGAGGGCATGATGCCTGCAAATCAGAAGAGTCCCCGGTAGGTCGTCCGGGGAAGTCTTGACGATATTCATGATTTTGTGCCCAATTTTAGGGCTTTTTTTTTTTTTTTTAAAGATCTATTGGTCAGAAAGTGTCCGACCCCTTTAATAAACTTATAATGAAATATTCTGCAATTTTTTTACATACTTTAGTTTAGTTTGGGTTCAGTTATTAGCCATTTTCAAGGTCTCTGCTTCCTGTCAGTGAATGGTGCGTGTCACGGTTCAGAAGTGGCGCAGCCCCTCGTGGCCTGTAGACACGTCCTGTATATATGTAGTGGACCGTGCGGCCTCCACACACCCCGGTCATCGGACTTCTCTCTTGTATATAGGACATTTGTACCTCTGTGACCTTGTACAGTTTCCAAAATGTTCAGCAAAAACCAGGATGCTGCAAACTCCTCATCCGTTTATTCCCCCTCACCCATCCGGCAACATACAGCATTGATTTCTCACATAAAGTACAAGGCCCCCCCATCCCTTCAACAGCCGAACGCTTCCTGGGACAGGAAGGGGGCGCTACCGAGGCCACATCTGCAGCGACCACTCATTTAGCAGGTTAATGGTTTATTCTGTGCTGGATGGTGACTTATTTTCTATAACAAGTGTGAATTTCGGTTTTGTATGTAACTTTTTACCAAAATAAAACATTTTAAAATGATTGCTATTATCTATAAGTAATATAATACACTACATGGAGGAGGAGGAGGGGGATGTAGCTGCAGGGCTTCTGTCTCTGGAGGAGGAGAGGGGGGGATGCAGCTGCAGGGCTTCTGTCTCTGGAGGAGGAGAGGGGGGGATGCAGCTGCAGGGCTTCTGTCTGGAGGAGGAGAGGGGGATGCAGCTGCAGGGCTTCTGTCTCTGGAGGAGGAGGGGGATGCAGCTGCAGGGCTTCTGTCTCTGGAGGAGGAGGGGGATGCAGCTGCAGGGCTTCTGTCTCTGGAGGAGGAGGGGGATGCAGCTGCAGGGCTTCAGTCTCTGGAGGAGGAGAGGGGGGATGCAGCTGCAGGGTTTCAGTCTGGAGGAGGAGAGGGAGGATGCAGCTGCAGGGCTTCAGTCTCTGGAGGGGGCGGGGGGGATGTAGCTGCAGGGCTTCAGTCTCTGGAGGAGAAGGAGGATGCAGCTGCAGGGCTTCTGTCTCAGGAGGAGGGGGATGTAGCTGCAGGGCTTCTGTCTGGAAGAGGAGGGGGATGTAGCTGCAGGGCTTCTGTCTGGAAGAGGAGGGGGATGTAGCTGCAGGGCTTCTGTCTGGAGGAGGAGGGGGATGCAGCTGCAGGGCTTCAGTCTCTGGAGGAGGAGAGGGGGGATGCAGCTGCAGGGCTTCAGTCTCTGGAGGAGGAGAGGAGGGATTCAGCTGCAGGGCTTCAGTCTCTGGAGGAAGAGAGGAGGGATTCAGCTGCAGGGCTTATGTCTCTGGAGGAGGAGGGGGATGCAGCTGCAGGGCTTCAGTCTCTGGAGGAGGAGAGGGGGATGCAGCTGCAGGGCTTCAGTCTCTGGAGGAGGAGAGGGGATGCAGCTGCAGGGCTTCAGTCTCTGGAGGAGGAGAGGGGATGCAGCTGCAGGGCTTCAGTCTGGAGGAGGAGAGGGAGGATGCAGCTGCAGGGCTTCAGTCTCTGGAGGAGGAGAGGAGGGATTCAGCTGCAGGGCTTCAGTCTGGAGGAGGAGGGGGATGCAGCTGCAGGGCTTCAGTCTCTGGAGGAGGAGAGGAGGGATTCAGCTGCAGGGCTTCAGTCTCTGGAGGAGGAGAGGAGGGATTCAGCTGCAGGGCTTCTGTCTCTGGAGGAGGAGGGGGATGCAGCTGCAGGGCTTCAGTCTCTGGAGGAGGAGAGGGGGGATGCAGCTGCAGGGCTTCAGTCTCGAGGAGGAGAGGGGGGATGCAGCTGCAGGGCTTCAGTCTCTGGAGGAGGAGAGGAGGGATTCAGCTGCAGGGCTTCAGTCTCTGGAGGAGGAGAGGAGGGATTCAGCTGCAGGGCTTCAGTCTCTGGAGGAGGAGAGGAGGGATTCAGCTGCAGGGCTTCTGTCTCTGGAGGAGGAGGGGGATGCAGCTGCAGGGCTTCAGTCTCTGGAGGAGGAGAGGGGATGCAGCTGCAGGGCTTCAGTCTCTTGAGGAGAGGGGGGATGCAGCTGCAGGGCTTCAGTCTCTTGATGAGAGGGGGGATGCAGCTGCAGGGCTTCAGTCTCTGGAGGAGGAGAGGGGGGATGCAGCTGCAGGGCTTCAGTCTCTGGAGGAGGAGGAGGAGGAGGATGCGGCTGAAGGCCTTCTGTGCCCCTCACACCAAGAAGAGTTGGACCACCCCGCAGAGGAAAAATACTCATTTCCACAAAGCTGCAGTGATTCGGACGTTATAATAGCATTAGGCTTCATCATACAGTTGTGTTCGATTTTTATTTTTTTTTTTTTTTTGCTTCTGAACCACAATTTGCGTCCTTATATATATTTTTTTTTCTCAAATACTTGCCCCCTATGTACAAGAATATAACTACTATAATACTGCCCCTATGTACAAGAATATAACTACTATAATAATGCCCCTATGTACAAGAATATAACTACTATAATACTGCTCCCTATGTACAAGAATATAACTGCCATAATACTGCCCCCTATGTACAAGAATATAACTACTATAATACTGCCCCCTATGTACAAGAATATAACTACTATAATACTGCCCCTATTTACAAGAATATAACTACTATAATACAGCCCCCTATTTACAAGAATATAACTACTATAATACTGCCCCTATGTACAAGAATATAACTACTATAATACTGCCCCCTATGTACAAGAATATAACTGCCATAATACTGCTCCTATGTGCAAGAATATAACTACTATAATACTGCCCCCTATGTACAAGAATATAACTACTATAATACTGCTCCTATGTACAAGAATATAACTACTATAATACTGCTATGTACAAGAATATAACTACTATAATACTGCCTCTATGTACAAGAATATAACTATAATACTGCTCCTATGTACAAGAATATAACTACTATATTACTGCCCCCTATGTACAAGAATATAACTACTATAATACTGCCCCTATGTACAAGCATATAACTACTATAATACTGCTCCCTATGTACAAGAATATAACTACTATAATACTGCCCCTATGTACAAGAATATAACTACTATAATACTGACCCCTATGTACAAGAATATAACTACTATAATACTGCTCCTATATACAAGAATATAACTACTATAATACTGCTCCTATGTCCAAGAATATAACTACTATAATACTGCCCCTATTTACAAGAATATAACTACTATAATACTGCCCCTATGTAAAAGTACATAACTACTATAATACTGCTCCTATGTACAAGAATATAACTACTATAATACTGCTCCTATGTACAAGAATATAACTACTATAATACGGTCCCTATGTACAGGAATATAACTACTATAATGCTGCTCCTGTGTACAAGAATATAACTACTATAATACTGCTCCTATGTCCAAGAATATAACTACTATAATACTGCCCCTATTTACAAGAATATAACTACTATAATACAGCCCCCTATGTACAAGAATATAACTACTATAATACTGTCCCTATGTACAGGAATATAACTACTATAATACTGCTCCTATCTACAAGAATATAACTGCTATAATACTACTCTCTATGTACAAGAATATAACTACTATAATACTGCTCCTATGTACAAGAATATAACTACTATAATACTGTCCCTATGTACAGGAATATAACTACTATAATACTGCTCCCTATGTACAAGAATATAACTACTATAATACTGCCCCTATGTACAAGAATATAACTACTATAATACTGCCCCTATGTACAAGAATATAACTACTATAATACTGCTCCTATGTACAAGAATATAACTACTATAATACTGACCCCTATGTACAAGAATATAACTACTATAATACTGCTCCTATATACAAGAATATAACTACTATAATACTGCTCCTATGTCCAAGAATATAACTACTATAATACTGCCCCTATTTACAAGAATATAACTACTATAATACAGCCCCCTATGTACAAGAATATAACTACTATAATACTGCCCCTATGTAAAAGTACATAACTACTATAATACTGCTCCTATGTACAAGAATATAACTACTAGAATACTGCTCCTATGTACAAGAATATAACTACTATAATACGGTCCCTATGTACAGGAATATAACTACTATAATACTGCCCCTATTTACAAGAATATAACTACTATAATACAGCCCCCTATGTACAAGAATATAACTACTATAATACTGTCCCTATGTACAGGAATATAACTACTATAATACTGCTCCTATCTACAAGAATATAACTGCTATAATACTACTCTCTATGTACAAGAATATAACTACTATAATACTGCTCCTATGTACAAGAATATAACTACTATAATACTGTCCCTATGTACAGGAATAGAACTACTATAATACTGCTCCCTATGTACAAGAATATAACTACTATAATACTGCCCCTATGTACAAGAATATAACTACTATAATACTGCTCCTATGTACAAGAATATAACTACTATAATACTGACCCCTATGTACAAGAATATAACTACTATAATACTGCTCCTATGTCCAAGAATATAAGTACTATAATACTGCTCCTATGTCCAAGAATATAAGTACTATAATACTGCCCCTATTTACAAGAATATAACTACTATAATACAGCCCCCTATGTACAAGAATATAACTACTATAATACTGACCCCTATGTACAAGAATATAACTACTATAATACTGCTCCTATATACAAGAATATAACTACTATAATACTGCTCCTATGTCCAAGAATATAACTACTATAATACTGCCCCTATTTACAAGAATATAACTACTATAATACAGCCCCCTATGTGCAAGAATATAACTACTATAATACTGTCCCTATGTACAGGAATATAACTACTATAATACTGCTCCTATCTACAAGAATATAACTGCTATAATACTGCTCTCTATGTACAAGAATATAACTACTATAATACTGCCCCTATGTACAAGAATATAACTACTATAATACTGCTCCTATCTACAAGAATATAACTACTATAATACTGCTCCTATGTACAAGAATATAACTACTATAATACTGTCCCTATGTACAGGAATATAACTACTATAATACTGCTCCTATGTACAAGAATATAACTACTATAATACTGTCCCTATGTACAGGAATATAACTACTATAATACTGCTCCTATCTACAAGAATATAACTACTATAATACTGACCCCTATGTACAAGAATATAACTACTATAATACTGCTCCTATGTACAAGAATATAACTACTATAATACTGCTATGTACAAGAATATAACTACTATAATACTGCCTCTATGTACAAGAATATAACTATAATACTGCTCCTATGTACAAGAATATAACTACTATATTACTGCCCCCTATGTACAAGAATATAACTACTATAATACTGCCCCTATGTACAAGCATATAACTACTATAATACTGCTCCCTATGTACAAGAATATAACTACTATAATACTGCCCCTATGTACAAGAATATAACTACTATAATACTGACCCCTATGTACAAGAATATAACTACTATAATACTGCTCCTATATACAAGAATATAACTACTATAATACTGCTCCTATGTCCAAGAATATAACTACTATAATACTGCCCCTATTTACAAGAATATAACTACTATAATACTGCCCCTATGTAAAAGTACATAACTACTATAATACTGCTCCTATGTACAAGAATATAACTACTATAATACTGCTCCTATGTACAAGAATATAACTACTATAATACGGTCCCTATGTACAGGAATATAACTACTATAATGCTGCTCCTGTGTACAAGAATATAACTACTATAATACTGCTCCTATGTCCAAGAATATAACTACTATAATACTGCCCCTATTTACAAGAATATAACTACTATAATACAGCCCCCTATGTACAAGAATATAACTACTATAATACTGTCCCTATGTACAGGAATATAACTACTATAATACTGCTCCTATCTACAAGAATATAACTGCTATAATACTACTCTCTATGTACAAGAATATAACTACTATAATACTGCTCCTATGTACAAGAATATAACTACTATAATACTGTCCCTATGTACAGGAATATAACTACTATAATACTGCTCCCTATGTACAAGAATATAACTACTATAATACTGCCCCTATGTACAAGAATATAACTACTATAATACTGCCCCTATGTACAAGAATATAACTACTATAATACTGCTCCTATGTACAAGAATATAACTACTATAATACTGACCCCTATGTACAAGAATATAACTACTATAATACTGCTCCTATATACAAGAATATAACTACTATAATACTGCTCCTATGTCCAAGAATATAACTACTATAATACTGCCCCTATTTACAAGAATATAACTACTATAATACAGCCCCCTATGTACAAGAATATAACTACTATAATACTGCCCCTATGTAAAAGTACATAACTACTATAATACTGCTCCTATGTACAAGAATATAACTACTAGAATACTGCTCCTATGTACAAGAATATAACTACTATAATACGGTCCCTATGTACAGGAATATAACTACTATAATACTGCCCCTATTTACAAGAATATACTATAATACAGCCCCCTATGTACAAGAATATAACTACTATAATACTGTCCCTATGTACAGGAATATAACTACTATAATACTGCTCCTATCTACAAGAATATAACTGCTATAATACTACTCTCTATGTACAAGAATATAACTACTATAATACTGCTCCTATGTACAAGAATATAACTACTATAATACTGTCCCTATGTACAGGAATATAACTACTATAATACTGCTCCCTATGTACAAGAATATAACTACTATAATACTGCCCCTATGTACAAGAATATAACTACTATAATACTGCTCCTATGTACAAGAATATAACTACTATAATACTGACCCCTATGTACAAGAATATAACTACTATAATACTGCTCCTATGTCCAAGAATATAAGTACTATAATACTGCTCCTATGTCCAAGAATATAAGTACTATAATACTGCCCCTATTTACAAGAATATAACTACTATAATACAGCCCCCTATGTACAAGAATATAACTACTATAATACTGACCCCTATGTACAAGAATATAACTACTATAATACTGCTCCTATATACAAGAATATAACTACTATAATACTGCTCCTATGTCCAAGAATATAACTACTATAATACTGCCCCTATTTACAAGAATATAACTACTATAATACAGCCCCCTATGTGCAAGAATATAACTACTATAATACTGTCCCTATGTACAGGAATATAACTACTATAATACTGCTCCTATCTACAAGAATATAACTGCTATAATACTGCTCTCTATGTACAAGAATATAACTACTATAATACTGCCCCTATGTACAAGAATATAACTACTATAATACTGCTCCTATCTACAAGAATATAACTACTATAATACTGCTCCTATGTACAAGAATATAACTACTATAATACTGTCCCTATGTACAGGAATATAACTACTATAATACTGCTCCTATGTACAAGAATATAACTACTATAATACTGTCCCTATGTACAGGAATATAACTACTATAATACTGCTCCTATCTACAAGAATATAACTGCTATAATACTGCTCTCTATGTACAAGAATATAACTACTATAATACTGCTCCTATGTGCAAGAATATAACTACTATAATACTGCTCCTATGTACAAGAATATAACTACTATAATACTGCCCCTATTTACAAGAATATAACTACTATAATACTGCTCTTATGTACAAGAATATAAGTACTATAATGCTGCCCCTATTTACAAGAATATAACTACTATAATACTGCTCCTATGTACAAGAATATAACTACTATAATACTGTTCCTATGTACAAGAATATAACTACTATAATACTGCTCCTATGTACATGAATATAACTACTATAATACTGCTCCTATGTACAAGAATATAACTACTATAATACTGCTCCTATGTACAAGAATATAACTACTATAGTACTGCTCCTATGTACAAGAATATAACTACTATAATACTGCCCCCTATGTACAAGAATATAACTACTATAATACTGCTCCTATGTACATGAATATAACTACTATAATACTGCCCCCTATGTACAAGAATATAACTACTATAATACTGCCCCCTATGTACAAGAATATAACTACTATAATACTGCTCCTATGTACAAGAATATAACTACTATAATACTGCCTCTATGTACAAGAATATAACTATAATACTGCTCCTATGTACAAGAATATAACTACTATATTACTGCCCCCTATGTACAAGAATATAACTACTATAATACTGCTCCTATGTACAAGAATATAACTACTATAATACTGTTCCTATGTACAAGAATATAACTACTATAATACTGCCCCTATGTACAAGAATATAACTACTATAATACTGCTCCTATATACAAGAATATAACTACTATAATACTGCCCCTATGTACAAGAATATAACTACTATAATACTGCCCCTATGTACAAGCATATAACTACTATAATACTGCTCCCTATGTACAAGAATATAACTACTATAATACTGCCCCTATGTACAAGAATATAACTACTATAATACTGCTCCTATGCACAAGAATATAACTACTATAATACTGACCCCTATGTACAAGAATAACTACTATAATACTGCCTCTATGTACAAGAATATAACTACTATAATACTGCCACTATGTACAAGAATATAACTACTATAATACTGCCCCCTATGTAGAAGAATATAACTACTATAATACTTCTCCCTATGTACAAGAATACAACCCCTGGCAAAAATTATGGAATCACCGGGCTTGAAGGATGTTCATTCAATTGTTTAATGTTGTTTAAAAAAAGCAGATCACAGACATGGCACAAAACTAAAGTAATTTCAAATAGCAACTTTAGGGCTTTAAGAAACACAAAGAAATCAAGATTAAAAATGTGGTACTCAGTAAGGGTAATTTTTTTCAGACCAAGCAGAGGGAAAAAATTATGGGATCACTCAATTCTGAGGAAAAAATTATGGAATCATCCTGTAAATTTTCATTTCCAAAACTAACATCTGCATCAAATTAGATCTGCTCGTTAGTCTGCATCTAAAAAGGAGTGATCACACCTTGGAGAGCTGTTGCACCAAGTGGACTAACTTGAATCATGGCTCCAACATGAGAGATGTCAATTGAAACAAAGGAGAGGATTGACAAACTCTTAACAGAAGGTAAATCATCACGCAATGTTGCAAAAGATGTTAGTTGTTCACAGTCAGCTGTGTCTAAAATCTGGACCAAATACAAACAACATGGGAAGGTTGTTAAAGGCAAACATACTGGTAGACCAAGGAAGACATCAAAGCGCCAAGACCGGAAACTTAAAGCAATATGTCTCCAAAACAGGAAATGCACAACAAAACAAATGAGGAACGAATTAGAGGAAACTGCAGTCAATGTCTGTGACCGAACTGTAAGAAACCGCCTAAAGGAAATGGGATTTACATACAGAAAAGCTAAAACATAAGCCATCATTAACACCTAAACAGAAAAAACAAGGTTACAATGGGCTAAGGAAAAGCAATCGTGGACTGTGGATGACTGGATGGAAGTCATTCAGTGATGAATCGCGAATCTGCATTGGGCAAGGTGATGATGCTGGAACTTTTGTTTGGTGCCGTTCCAATGAGATTTATAAAGATGACTGCGTGAAGAGAACATGCAAATTTCCACAGTCATTGATGATATGGGGCTGCATGTCAGGTAAAGGCACTGGGGAGATGGCTGTCATTACATCTTCAATAAATGCCCAAGTTTACATTGATATTTTGGACAGTTTTCTTATCCCATCAATTGAAAGGATGTTTGGGGATGATGACATCATTTTTCAAGCTGATAATGCATCCTGCCATAGAGCAAAAACTGTGAAAACATTCCTTGAAAGAAGACACATAAGGTCAATGTCATGGCCTGCAAATAGTCCAGATCTCAATCCAATTGAAAATCTTTAGTGGAAGTTGAAGAAAATGATCCATGACAAGGCTCCAACCTGCAAAGCTGATCTGGCAACAGCAATCAGAGAAAGTTGGAGCCAGATTGATGACGAGTACTGTTTGTCACTCATTAAGTCCATGCCTCAGAGACTGCAAGCTGTTATTAAAGCCAGAGGTGGTGCAACAAAATACTAGTGATATATTGGAGTGTTCTTTTGTGTCTTTGTTTTTCATGATTCCATAATTTTTTCCTCAGAATTGAGTGATTCCATAATTTTTTCCCTCTGCTTGGTCTGAAAAAAAATTACCCTTCCTGAGTACCACATTTTTAATCTTGATTTCTTTTAGTGCTTCTTAAAGCCCTAAAGTTGCCATTTGAAATGACTTTAGTTTTGTGCCATGTCTGTGATTGGCTTTTTTTCAACAACATTAAACAACTGAATGAACATCCTCTGAGCCCGGTGATTCCATAATTTTTCTCAGGGGTTGTATAACTACTATAATACTGCCCTCTATGTACAAGAACATAACTACTATAATACTGCCCTTTATGTACAAGTACATAACTACTGTAATACTGCCCCTATGTACAAGAATATAACTACTATAATACTGCCCCCTATGTACAAGAATATAACTACTATAATACTGCCCCTATGTACAAGAATATAACTACTATAATACTGCCCCTATGTACAAGAATATAACTATAATACTGCCCCCTATGTACAAGAATATAACTACTATAATACTGCTCCTATGTACAAGAATATAACTACTATAATACTGCCCCTATGTACAGGAATATAACTACTATAATACTGCCCCCTATGTACAAGAATATAACTACTATAATACTGCCACTCTGTACAAGAATATAACTACTATAATACTGTCCCCTATGTACAAGAATATAACTACTATAATACTGCCACCTATGTACAAGAATATAACTACTATAATACTGCTCCCTATGTACAAGAATATAACTACTATAATACTACCCCCTATGTACAAAAATATAACTACTATAATACTGCTCCCTATGTACAAGAATATAACCACTATAATACTGCTCCTATGTAAAAGAATATAACTACTATAATACTGCCCCCTATGTACAAGAATATAACTACTATAATACTGCCCCCTATGTACAAGAATATAACTACTATAATACTGCCCCTATGTACAAGAATATAACTACTATAATACTGCTCCTATGTACAAGAATATACCTACTATAATACTGCCCCCTATGTACAAGAATATAACTACTATAATACTGCTCCTATGTACAAGAATATAACTACTATAATACTGCTCCTATGTGCAAGAATATAACTACTATAATACTGCTCCTATGTACAAGAATATAACTACTATAATACTGCTCCCTATGTACAAGAATATAACCACTATAATACTGCTCCTATGTACAAGAATATAACTACTATAATACTGCCCCCTATGTACAAGAATATAACTACTATAATACTGCTCCTATGTGCAAGAATATAACTACTATAATACTGCTCCTATGTACAAGAATATAACTACTATAATACTGCTGCTATGTACAAGAATATAACTACTATAATACTGCTCTTATGTACAAGAATATCACTACTATAATACTGCTCCTATGTACAAGAATATAACTACTATAATACTGCTCTTATGTACAAGAATATCACTACTATAATACTGCTCCCTATGTACAAGAAAATAACTACTATAATACTGCTCCTATGTAGAAGAATATAAGTACTAGAATACTGCCCCCTATGTACAAGAATATCACTACTATAATACTGCCCCTATGTACAAGAATATAACTACTATAATACTGCTCCTATGTACAGGAATATAACTACTATAATACTGCCCCTATGTACAAGAATATAACTACTATAATACTGCCCCTATATACAAGAATATAACTACTATAATACTGCCCCCTATGGATTAGCATAGAGCAGTGCGGCCTTGTGAGGTGGCCTGATATCAGCAGGCTTGTCAGGAGCAGTCGTGTTTCCCTCTCATTCATTATGGATTGCTCTCCGTGATCTTGCAGTTTGTCCTTGCACACAGGAGACTGAAATAGTCAGTTTCTCATTAGCTGGAATAGCTGAGCCGGGACTACGAGCAGGAAGATTTTAAGCCGAGGAATTGTGCTAATCTCAGGAGAATTTGTGCTGCACAATAAAGTATCAGCTGTGTGGACAATGCTGATTATGTAATATCTTTTGGTTTTGTCCTTAGTGAACCTTAATAGAAGGAACCAATCTCACTGCACCTACATTGTCTCTCACCTGACTGTAAATAATGCTTAATGTCACCTCTCTTACAGTAAACATTCCAATTTCCTTTGCTTGTACAGGAAAGAATCCAAAGTTTCAATGCTGATCTAGTAAAGAATCACTTGTCTCACTTCTCTTATGGAAAAAAAAAAATCCATATTTTCACTGTTCATTCAGTAAAACATTCTTAAGTCTTACTGTACAGTAAAGAATCATTTATACGCAAAAAATCTAAATAAAAACACCACAATACAGAGACTTTTTTTTATTGTTTTGTTCCTTTCTTGGTTTCGCACCAGTTTACATAATACATAAAAAAAAAAAAAAAAAAAAACCTACGAGAACGAAATAAAATTAACAAGTTCGGCAATAATTTAGGCATTACTATAAAGAACGTCTTTACCAACAGGGAAAGTTAAATTAGTTATTCTTCTTTTACACCAGAGATGTTACAAAGGGGAAGACGTGAGAGTCAGTACGAGAGGCGACATTTACCTTGTGCACCATAATAGAATTAGTCATTAATGCTGTAAATGGGGGGAGGGGGGATTCAGTTTTTCTTTTTAGTTGCTTTAAAACAATTGTTTGAGACGTTCCAAAATTAAGAGTTTTTCAAGTGGAAACTGCTTCAGTAAACGCTCTTTTTTTTTTTGCGGCCTCTGGATTAGGCAGTGGCTCTAGAATGGCGCAGATTGTGTCAGGAGCCGCTCCCAACAGGTGACATGAATTCTTTTTTCTTAAAAAAAAAAAAAGTCATGATCAGTAAGGGAATGTTCAAACTGATTTTTTTAATGAGTTTTTAAAGCAGATTCTCCAAAATTCAACAATCAAAATTTGTGGTTTTTGAACAGTTTCTGCTCAAAAAAAACTTCTGAAAAAAAAAAAAACTGCCTGAACATACTCTACTCGAATGTGGATTTCTCACTGAAATGAATAGGATGAGTTTTCCAAAAAGTTTTTAAGGAGGATTTTGGAGCAGATCCACTCCAAAACTCTGTGTGAACATAGCCTAGTAATAGTAAAGGGCAATTCCATTCCTATCTATATTGACCTCATGGCCGTACAGGGGCCATATTTCCTGGTCTCTATTACCCGCCATACATAATGCCGTTATTCGGGTTGGGAAGTGACAACTTCTCTGTGCACATTTCTGCATCACCAACAGTGGTGGTCACTCTCCAGTTCCATAGGACGACTGGCTCAATTATCTGTAGTGCATCAATATTAAATACTGCCCCCCCTATGGGATAAAATATGGAACCTCACCTCGCAGAAACATTTTTATGGGCGACTGTAATTGCCCTTTAATTATTTTTTTTTTTGCAATTCAAAACAGTAAAAATGACATTCTAAAATAATAACTTAGCACCGCTCATCAGCACAACATGTGAAGGATGGTAAAATAAAAGTGCACTATTATTTACTAAAAAAAAATAAATAAAAAAAAAAACCAGCGTAAAAGTGGCATCTCATTTAAAATTATTAGTTGAATTTTTAGGATCAGTAAAAAAAATGGCTGATCTCTTCTGAAAACAGTGCCACACCTGTCTAGTGGCTTTGTCTGGTATTGCAGCTCAGCTCCCTTAAAAGTGAATGGTGCAGAGCTGCAATACCAGATATGTCCTAATGACAAGTGTGGCGCTGCATATGGAGTATCCCTTTAAGCATAAGGCTTATGATCTGATGAATACAGCATCTGTGGTTGTACTTTTATGTATAAGTTCAGCCGGAGAAGAAGCAGTGAAAAGAATCATCTAAAATGCACATTGACATAAATAGTAAATATTTAGAAACACTAAAAAGTGCAAAAGGGTAAAAATAAAAAAAAATGAAACAAAAAGTAACATTTTGGGTTTTGCACCAGGAGCGTGCAGGAGCGATGGCGGAGGGGATAACACAACCCGCAGGATTACTGCATGTTCAGACCCAAAGGACCAGGTCACTGCTTTCATCTGTTACATTGTGTCTTGTGTATCTTTAACACAAAAAGATAAAATGCATCTAATTTTTAAAGGGCTACTAACATTACTGAGACACGAGGTTTGGGATGCCTCGTACCTCAGCGAGGTCACACGTTGCTGGTGGACTCAGGATATAGCTACGTAGTTGTCAGATCACCATCTGCTAAGGCACATCCATTAGTTGAACACATGGGGGTTGATGGGGGAATGTAGCATTTTAGTCTTTGATTTTTTATTTATACATATTGTTTTTTTTATTCCAATTTTCCCTCCAATCCCTCTATATCCTTGTTAATGTGACTATTAACCTAAAATGCAAGCCATCAATGATCATTACTAGTCATAAATGGCCCCCCATCATTAGTATACGTAACCTGGGGGGTATCACTGTAGATACGTTCCTGTACTGTATATGCCTCCTTAATAGGGTATGGATACTTTTGCAACCAACACTTTTATTGCTCTGATGCACTTAAAATAAAAGTTAATCAATTTTGCAACTAATCTGGATTAAAAAATAAATAAATAACATCATCTAGCATTTTATGTATGCAGCTCCTATGCAGACCTATGTGTCTCCCCGGTTACAGATAACTAAACCTGCAGTCAATGTGTCACTTTTTTAAGTTTCCGTTCTCTGAAGGTTCTAAGGAGGTGTGAGCGTAGTAACATTTGACAGTTTTGTTTGCAATTTGTCATCATGGAGTCACATAGCTCAGCATAGGAGCTGTATACACATAAATGAAGAAAATTCGGGGTTGAATGCATTGATGCAGTATAAAAATATATATATATATTAACATAATCATGCACACTCAACCAATCTGAGCATGCATTTTTATGGCCAGAGGTGAAACACCCTCATACCAGACCTTCAATTTACATTGTTTGGTCTTCTAAAATCCAGAGTATTAGTTTTAGTGTAAATCATTCTTTCCACCCCACAGTAAAACTCCCCAAAAAAAGAAAATACAAGAGAAATAACAAAATAAAAATTATCCAATGAACCTAAAAACACTACAGGATAGAAGAGTCTTAGAAGACGCAGGAGTTCACGCTCTAAAAAAAAAGGAAAAAAACGGATCGCAACGTCACGCAACTTACAAAGTTGAACATTTACTTGTCTAGAAGACAGTGTGACGAAACAGCAGCCGCCCCACGGAGCGAGCGACCTTACACTGCAGGCTACAAATAGTGCTTTCATTTCCCGTAAAGATAACGGACCAGCGCTCGTACGACCCTCTGAGTCGGTAGCATTATAAATTAAAAGGGTCCTGATTCAAGATGGCGCATTGTGAACATGTAGGAAACACTGTTAAAAAATTTCCATTATATGGAATAGTATAGAACTGAAACACGAAGTCTAAGCAAAGCTGTCACCAGACAATCACGGGAACCTATTGTTTAAATCAGGCTTTTGTGTTAAATGTATTTTTTAAAATGTTAACTTTTTTTTTCCCATACTACAATCTGCATGAGTAAAAATTTTACAAAAATGTTGCAATTTCATGCAGATTATTGGGGCCATTTCAGACTCGAACTTCTTGTTTCAGGAAACATCACATGTATTGTATTGAGGCATCTAATGAGCATGTGCAAAAGTCATTATGAAGGGAGGAGGTGAGCTGTGATATCAGCTGGGTATAGAGGTGTTATCACAATCATTGTACAGGAGGAGGTGAGATGTGACATCGCTTATTGTGAATGGCAGATCCTGTGTAATCAGCTGTGTATAGAGGTGTTATCAGTCATTGTACAGGAGGAGGAGGAGGTGAGCTGTGACATCACCTATTGTGATTGATGGATCCTGTGTTATCAGCTGTATATAGAGGTGCTATCAGTCATTGTACAGGAGGAGGTGAGCTGTGACATCACCTATTGTGATTGGTGGATCCTGTGTTATCAGCTGTATATAGAGGTGTTATCAGTCATTGTACAGGAGGAGGTGAGCTGTGATATCAGCGGTGTATAGAGGTGTTATCAGTCATTGTACAGGAGGAGGAGGAGGTGAGCTGTGACATCACCTATTGTGATTGGTGGATCTTGTGTTATCTACTGTATATAGAGGTGTTATCAGTCATTGTACAGGAGGAGGTGAGCTGTGATATCAGCTGTGTATAGAGGTTTTATCAGTCATTGTACAGGAGGAGGAGGAGGTGAGCTGTGACATCACCTACTGTGATTGGTGGATCCTTCCTGTGTTATCAGCTGTATATAGAGGTGTTATCAGTCATTGTACAGGTGGAGAAGGAGGTGGGCTGTGATATCAGCTGTGTATCGAGGTGTGGTGTGTCATTGTAATCCTGTCCATGATGATAATGAGACTACTGAAAACTGTTTCTGAAAGGACAGGAAGTACGAGTCTAAAAAAGCCCCAGTGGTCAGTGTGAAAACTGCAGGATTACTTAATTTTTCTTTATAAAGATTGTGATATGAAAGCAAAATTACATTGCCAAAAATGTTTAAAAATTACACGTAAATACAAAAACCTAATTTAAACACTAGGTCACTTTTTCTGGTGATCACTTCTGTATAAAAGGGCAGCTCCACCTAAATTTAGTTTAAAAAAAAAAATCTCATTAGTAATGCAGGTCAATATGGTGAACGGCAAGTCATGGCTACTGCTTCCATCACAGCTGGCAAGTGTGTCATATTGGTCATACTGCCGGCTAGGTGCCAATTATCAGTAGTGGTCAGGCCACCAATCAAGACAGACGATCTCCTGCCGCCGCTGCCTTATTAATCAGATTTTTTTTGTAAAACTGAGATAGAGAACTCTTTAAACTATCAACCAAATCCTTGTTGGTTTTGCAAAATGCTCAGGCGGTGTGATTATAGAAGTGCCACAAGTTCTGCGCATGCTATAACAAGAGGCCATGCTGAGGCTTGTAGTTCTGCCAGAGTTTTGTCTAGTGCATCCAAAATAAAAGTTATGAGCAAACAAAAAGTTATTTAGTGAATTGTGAAAAATGTAAATGCGATATCGTCACCAAGTGTGGACGTTCCAGCGCGAGTTGCCAAATACCAAGTCCTTAGAGGTCAAGATGATCAAAGGCTGGGACAAACTTCTTGTAAACTTGGCTGATGGAAGTAAAGAAACTTTTTGCTGGTAGATTGAATATGTATCAAGGACCATCTCAGGAAGGAACTAAAGAATAGTAACTGTAACTGGTCTCCGGAATGAAGGGTACTACAAGACCCAGCAGAGAGCACGCCGTTGACCACAATGAGGAAATTCTTTGTTTTACACCATTCCGTGGTGAGTTTGTATAAAAGTCTTCTAAGATGCCGAATTAAGGCAAAGACCACATGACAATGAATCTCATCTTCAAAGATAACATACAGATTTTGTATGGAATATGTAACACCGTAGGCAGTTGTGCTAAAAAGTTTAGACCGCTGTAGTGACCTCCGAAACTGCGGGAGTTGTGTGGTCTTCAGGGAATGCCCTTATTAAGAGAACGAGCTGGTCAAAAGTTGTTTTTTTTTGGTCCAGCAAAACAGAAGAAAATCCCCTACAACTGTCCAACTCCATTCAGGGCTGGAGATCTGAGGAACAAAAATTTTGATTGACTCCAATAGTGCAGAACTAGTGAGTGCGGGCAGCCAGTCTGATCCACTGCCGTCAGCCCAGGACTCTTAGGCGGGGACAGCCAGTCTGATCCACTGCCGTCAGCCCAGGACTCTTAGGCGGTGGCAGCCAGTCTGATCCACTGCCGTCAGCCCAGGACTCTTAAGCGGTGGCAGCCAGTCTGATCCACTGCCGTCAGCCCAAGACTCTTAGGCGGTGGCAGCCAGTCTGATCCACTGCCGTCAGCCCAGGACTCTTAAGCGGTGGCAGCCAGTCTGATCCACTGCCGTCAGCCCAGGACTCTTAAGCGGGGGCAGCCAGTCTGATCCACTGCCGTCAGCCCAGGACTCTTAAGCGGTGGCAGCCAGTCTGATCCACTGCCGTCAGCCCAGGACTCTTAAGCGGTGGCAGCCAGTCTGATCCACTGCCGTCAGCCCAGGACTCTTAAGCGGTGGCAGCCAGTCTGATCCACTGCCGTCAGCCCAGGACTCTTAAGCGGTGGCAGCCAGTCTGATCCACTGCCGTCAGCCCAGGACTCTTAAGCGGTGGCAGCCAGTCTGATCCACTGCCGTCAGCCCAGGACTCTTAAGCGGTGGCAGCCAGTCTGATCCACTGCCGTCAGCCCAGGACTCTTAAGCGGTGGCAGCCAGTCTGATCCACTGCCGTCAGCCCAGGACTCTTAAGCGGGGGCAGCCAGTCTGATCCACTGCCGTCAGCCCAGGACTCTTAGGCGGGGGCAGCCAGTCTGATCCACTGCCGTCAGCCCAGGACTCTTAGGCGGGGGCAGCCAGTCTGATCCACTGCCATCAGCCCAAGACTCTTAAGCGGGGGCAGCCAGTCTGATCCACTGCCGTCAGCCCAGGACTCTTAAGCGGTGGCAGCCAGTCTGATCCACTGCCGTCAGCCCAGGACTCTTAGGCGGGGGCAGCCAGTCTGATCCACTGCCATCAGCCCAGGACTCTTAGGCGGGGGCAGCCAGTCTGATCCACTGCCATCAGCCCAAGACTCTTAGGCGGGGGCAGCCAGTCTGATCCACTGCCGTCAGCCCAGGACTCTTAAGCGGGGGCAGCCAGTCTGATCCACTGCCGTCAGCCCAGGACTCTTAAGCGGGGGCAGCCAGTCTGATCCACTGCCATCAGCCCAGGACTCTTAGGCGGGGGCAGCCAGTCTGATCCACTGCCATCAGCCCAAGACTCTTGAGCGCGGGCAGCGAGTCTGATCCACTGCCATCAGCCCAAGACTCTTGAGCGTGGGCAGCGAGTCTGATCCACTGCCATCAGCCCAAGACTCTTGAGCGGTGGCAGCCAGTCTGATCCACTACCGTCAGCCCAGGACTCTTAGGAGTGGTATAGCAGCTTGATACTAGCACTGGAATATCCCTCATCGCTGCCCAGGCTCTGCCGGCTACTGTGGTCCTCCAGGTCACTGATGCTGGTGCTGCTAGAACTGTCCACTTCTAAGTTGGAGAATTCTGTGCTTTCGATGTCCACCTCGATCTCTTCTGTAGGGGAGAAAGAACATAATCATCAATTAGGGAATCATCATAACAAAATATTCCCGACCTTCATCACTGCACGTGGGCACAGGACGTCTGGATCATGCTACAATGTCTACCCTGGGCTTATGGGTTCGGATTAGCAGCATCACCATGTCCATCACCATTTCCAACCACCCAGTGTACGGGCACTGCAGCACAAGACGACGCAGCGCCAGACTGGTGCTCCTGCCCTTTCCAATGATCAGAGTGATACCATATTTCACAAGAGTGGCATATTTTATAACAGAGGAATTCCCTGTTAAGGTGTAAGAACGGCTCTCGTCAGTCTTACCTCGTTCAGAGTCAGACCGGTCAGAGGACATGCTGGAACCGACACTGTCCGCTCGCACGCGCTCCGGCTCCGCACAGCCCTGCAGCTGCTCCAACCTTCTCTTCAAAAACCGCTGCTCCCTTTCCAACATCTCCATCTGGTGTTGGCCCTTCCGCGCAGAGTCTTCAAGTTTCTACAGGGACATAAAAAAAATTACCTTTACACCCCCCAAAGTGACATCACTGATCTCAAATCCCAGGGGATCACTGTTCCTCTTGGCGTGAATATCCGAGACTGGGGCTTTTGTAACAATCCAGTCATGCCCCGTGCACCCAAACTACTTGATGGAGGGAGGACTTCACATCCTCTAACATCCTCACACGTATATAAAATCCCCGGGACTCAGATCTGCCCCCCATCCTCCTTCCCTCCACAACATTTAGCTCTGATGCCTGCTGTCCATACCTTGATGTGCAATTTGGCTTTGTTTAGTAGCCCCAGGGTGGTGTGCCTGCTGCTGTCGGCCTCTAGGGGTATAAGGTCCTTCAGCCGTTCTAGGCAGAGTCGTAAGTGGGCCCTCCTGAAAAAGAAAGTCACGCACCTGTCACATGATTTCTCAGGGGGGTTTAATTAAAGGGGTTGTCCACTACTCTTATATTGAAGGCCTATCCTTAGGATTGGTCATCAATATCAGATCCGTGGCGTTGCGACACCTGACAACCACCACTGATCAGCCATTCCTGGAGACGGCCTGATTTGATCAGTTGCAGGCTGCACAGCACACCTGACGGCTGCACCGCACACCTGACGGCTGCACAGCACACCTGACGGCTGCACGCCACACCTGACGGCTGCACGCCACACCTGGCGGGTGCGGTGGGGGACTGCACATCTGCCCCTGTTGGAATGGATGTGCATCTCTGTAGCTGATCACATCAACCGGGAACAGCCGATCAGTGGAGGTTGTAGGGGGTCCGACAACCTTAGGAAGGGCTCAAACCTCTATTCTTGACACAGTATTAATTCTATTTGCACAAAGACACTTAAGAGGAGAATCCCCTTAATAAGAGTCTTTACCGGTCTGCGCTGGCCCAGGGGTGAACACATAACAGGGACCCCTCGTCCGCACTCCTGTTCCCATCTCTGTTCTCACTACTAGATTATTTTTATTCCATTTTTATTAGCTCTGAAACGGTCACCGGATGCCAGAGAATTTCACTCCGAGTCTTTATCTGTACAGAACACGCTTGGCGCGGCGCCCGCACTACGTCTGACCTGTCCGTATCACACTCTATGTTGCCAAATGTGTCTCTCGGGGCCAAACTGGCGGCTAATGCTTCATCACCTCATCTTATAATAGCCCCCCCACCTGGGGTGATATATGTAAGTTATGGGTCAGGGGTCGCCTCATATATATAAATTATGGGTCAGGGGTCACCTCATATATGTAAGTTATGGGTTGGGGGTCACCTCATATATATACAGTATATATATAAGTTATGGTTTGGGGGTCGCCTCATATATATACAAGTTATGGGTCGGGGGTCGCCTCATATATACACAAGTTATGGGTCAGGGGTCACCTCATATATACAAGTTATAGGGAGGGGGTCACCTCATATATATATAAGTTATGGTTCGGGGGTCGCCTCATATATATACAAGTTATGGTTCAGGGGTCGCCTCATATATATACAAGTTATGAGTCAGGAGTCACCTCATATATACAAGTTATAGGGAGGGGGTCACCTCATATATATATAAGTTATGGTTCGGGGGTCGCCTCATATATATACAAGTTATGGTTCAGGGGTCGCCTCATATATACACAAGTTATGGGTCGGGGGTCGCCTCATATATATACAAGTTATGGGTCGGGGGTCGCCTCATATATATACAAGTTATGGTTCGGGGGTCGCCTCATATATATACAAGTTATGGTTCAGGGGTCGCCTCATATATACACAAGTTATGGGTCGGGGGTCGCCTCATATATATACAAGTTATGGTTCGGGGGTCGCCTCATATATATACACAAGTTATGGGTCGGGGGTCGCCTCATATATATACAAGTTATGGTTCGGGGGTCGCCTCATATATACACAAGTTATGGTTCGGGGGTCGCCTCATATATACAATTTATAGGGAGGGGGTCGCCTCATATATACACAAGTTACGGGTCGGGGGGTCACCTCATATATACAAGTTATGGTTCGGGGGTCGCCTCATATATATACAAGTTATGGTTCGGGGGTCGCCTCATATATATACAAGTTATGGTTCGGGGGTCGCCTCATATATATACAAGTTATGGTTCGGGGGTCGCCTCATATATATACAAGTTATGGGTCGAGGGTCACCTCATATATATATAAGTTATGGTTCGGGGGTCGCCTCATATATACACAAGTTATGGTTCGGGGGTCGCCTCATATATACACAAGTTATGGGTCGGGGGTCGCCTCATATATACACAAGTTATGGGTCGGGGGGTCACCTCATATATACAAGTTATAGGGAGGGGGTCGCCGCATATATATATATACACAAGTTATGGTTCGGGGGTCGCCTCGTATATACACAAGTTATGGGTCGGGTGTCGCCTCATATATATAAGTTATGGGTCAGGGGTCGCCTCATATATATAAGTTATGGGTCGGGGGTCGCCTCATATATATAAGTTATGGGTCGGGGGTCGCCTCATATATATAAGTTATGGGTCGGGGGTCGCCTCATATATATAAGTTATGGGTCGGGGGTCGCCTCATATATATTATGGGGAGGGGTCACCAGATTTTGCAATAACCTCCCACCCCTCCCCCACCATATCACCTGGGGGGAGTTATTATAAGTTATGGGGGGGGGGTTTTTTTCGCCTGATCTTACATATATCACCATATCACCTGGGGGGAGTTATTATAAGTTATGGGGGTTTTTTTTTTTCGCCTGATCTTACATATATCACCATATCACCTGGGGGGAGTTATTATAAGTTATGGGGGGGGGGGGGTTTCGCCTGATCTTACATATATCACCATATCACCTGGGGGGAGTTATTATAAGTTATGGGGGGGGGGGGGGTTTCGCCTGATCTTACATATATCACCATATCACCTGGGGGGAGTTATTATAAGTTATGGGGGGGGGTTTCGCCTGATCTTACATATATCACCATATCACCTGGGGGGAGTTATTATAAGTTATGGGGGGGGGGGTTTCGCCTGATCTTACATATATCACCATATCACCTGGGGGGAGTTGTTATAAGTTATGGAGGGGGGGGGGGGTCGCCTGATTTTATAACAACTCCCCCATCCCCAGGGTGATATATGCAAGTTATGAGGAGGGGGGGGGGGGGGGGAACCTCACATATGTAAGTTATGGGGAGGGTCGCCTCATATGTATAAGTTATGGGGGGGGGGGTCGCCTCATATGTACAAGTTATGGGGAGGGTCGCGTCATATGTATAAGTTATGGGGGGGGGTCGCCTCATATGTACAAGTTATGGGGAGGGTCGCGTCATATGTATAAGTTATGGGGGGGGTTGCCTGATCTAATAACAACTCCTCCCTTCCCCCAGTGTGATATATGTAAGTTATGAGGAGATGGGGGGGGGTTCGTCGCCTGATCTTCTAATAACCCCACCCCCCGGGGTGATGTATGTAAGTTATGGGGAAGGGGGTCGTCTGATCTTATAATAACCCCCCCCCCCCCTCGGTGATTATAAACTGTTTATTGTTCTGGCTATAACCCTAATAAATCATCGGCTGCAGGGGACAATGTGTAATAAATCCTGTGACCCCGTCCTAACCTTGTGTCCCCCCAGCCTCCCACATTCCTTGAGTCCTCACTCCCCCATGCGGACCCCAGCCTTCCTCATACAGTCCCTGCACTCTCAGGAGTTTCTCACATTAGCCCAGATCCAGAGGAGGATGAGGGTTATCACTGACATCACTGCCCCCGCCGGCTGTCACCCAGCTTTCCCCGACTCCTGAGAGACACATCCCACATGGCGCAGTCTCAGCCAATCACATGGCGCAGTCTCAGCCAATAAGTATCCGGCAGCGACTCACCGATTCTTCTCCAACTCGTTGTGCGTCGACCTGAAGAAAGAGAAAGAAATCATATCAGTAACAAGCAATGATGGGGGTTGTAGTGCTGCGCAGGTCTCCGAGAGTGTATCATGCATGAAAAGCTGAGATGTAACTGTTTAACCAGCAGTATCACACATAATGGGCTTAGATACACAGTTCAGCAGAGAGTATCACAAATAACAGGCTTAGATACAAAGCTTAGCACATGGTATCACACATAATAGGATTAGAAAATAACAGCCAGAATCACACATTAAGTTTTTAGATACATCAGCTCAGCAGTCAGTATCACATATGATGGGCTTAGATGCAGCAGACAGTATCACACATGATGGGCTTAGATGCAGCAGACAGTATCACACATGATGGGCTTAGATGCAGCAGACAGTATCACACATGATGGGCTTAGATGCAGCAGACAGTATCACACATGATGGGCTTAGATGCAGCAGACAGTATCACACATGATGGGCTTAGATGTAGCAGACAGTATCCCACATGATGGGCTTAGATGCAGCAGACAGTATCCCACATGATGGGCTTAGATGCAGCAGACAGTATCCCACATGATGGGCTTAGATGCAGCAGACAGTATCACACATGATGGGCTTAGATGCAGCAGACAGTATAACACATGATGGGCTTAGATGCAGCAGACAGTATAACACATGATGGGCTTAGATGCAGCAGACAGTATCACACATGATGGGCTTAGATGTAGCAGACAGTATCACATATGATGGGCTTAGATGTAGCAGACAGTATCACACATGATGGGCTTAGATGCAGCAGACAGTATCACACATGATGGGCTTAGATGCAGCAGACAGTACCACACATGATGGGCTTAGATGCAGCAGACAGTACCACACATGATGGGCTTAGATGCAGCAGACAGTATAACACATGATGGGCTTAGATGCAGCAGACAGTATAACACATGATGGGCTTAGATGCAGCAGACAGTACCACACATGATGGGCTTAGATGCAGCAGACAGTATCACACGTGATGGGCTTAGATGCAGCAGACAGTATCACATATGATGGGCTTAGATGTAGCAGACAGTATCACATATGATGGGCTTAGATGTAGCAGACAGTATCACACATGATGGGCTTAGATGCAGCAGACAGTATCACACATGATGGGCTTAGATGCAGCAGACAGTACCACACATGATGGGCTTAGATGCAGCAGACAGCATCACACATGATGGGCTTAGATGCAGCAGACAGTATCACACATGATGGGCTTAGATGCAGCAGACAGTATCACACATGATGGGCTTAGATGCAGCAGACAGTATCACACATGATGGGCTTAGATGCAGCAGACAGTATCACACATGATGGGCTTAGATGCAGCAGACAGTATCACAAATGATGGGCTTAGATGTAGCAGACAGTATCACACATGATGGGCTTAGATGCAGCAGACAGTATCACACATGATGGGCTTAGATGCAGCAGACAGTATCACACATGATGGGCTTAGATGCAGCAGACAGTATCACACATGATGGGCTTAGATGCAGCAGACAGTATCACACATGATGGGCTTAGATGCAGCAGACAGTATCACACATGATGGGCTTAGATGCAGCAGACAGTATCACACATGATGGGCTTAGATGCAGCAGACAGTATCACATATGATGGGCTTAGATGTAGCAGACAGTATCACACATGATGGGCTTAGATGCAGCAGACAGTATCCCACATGATGGGCTTAGATGCAGCAGACAGTATCCCACATGATGGGCTTAGATGCAGCAGACAGTATCCCACATGATGGGCTTAGATGCAGCAGACAGTACCACACATGATGGGCTTAGATGCAGCAGACAGTATAACACATGATGGGCTTAGATGCAGCAGACAGTATAACACATGATGGGCTTAGATGTAGCAGACAGTATCAGATATGATGGGCTTAGATGTAGCAGACAGTATCACACATGATGGGCTTAGATGCAGCAGACAGTATCACACATGATGGGCTTAGATGTAGCAGACAGTATCAGATATGATGGGCTTAGATGTAGCAGACAGTATCACACATGATGGGCTTAGATGCAGCAGACAGTATCACACATGATGGGCTTAGATGCAGCAGACAGTATAACACATGATGGGCTTAGATGTAGCAGACAGTATCACACATGATGGGCTTAGATGCAGCAGACAGTATCACACATGATGGGCTTAGATGTAGCAGACAGTATCACATATGATGGGCTTAGATGTAGCAGACAGTATCACACATGATGGGCTTAGATGCAGCAGACAGTATCACACATGATGGGCTTAGATGCAGCAGACAGTATCACACATGATGGGCTTAGATGCAGCAGACAGTATCACATATGATGGGCTTAGATGTAGCAGACAGTATCACATATGATGGGCTTAGATGTAGCAGACAGTATCACACATGATGGGCTTAGATGCAGCAGACAGTATCACACATGATGGGCTTAGATGCAGCAGACAGTACCACACATGATGGGCTTAGATGCAGCAGACAGCATCACACATGATGGGCTTAGATGCAGCAGACAGTATCACACATGATGGGCTTAGATGCAGCAGACAGTATCACACATGATGGGCTTAGATGCAGCAGACAGTATCACACATGATGGGCTTAGATGCAGCAGACAGTACCACACATGATGGGCTTAGATGCAGCAGACAGTATCACACATGATGGGCTTAGATGCAGCAGACAGTATCACAAATGATGGGCTTAGATGTAGCAGACAGTATCACACATGATGGGCTTAGATGCAGCAGACAGTATCACACATGATGGGCTTAGATGCAGCAGACAGTATCACACATGATGGGCTTAGATGCAGCAGACAGTATCACACATGATGGGCTTAGATGCAGCAGACAGTATCACACATGATGGGCTTAGATGCAGCAGACAGTATCACACATGATGGGCTTAGATGCAGCAGACAGTATCACACATGATGGGCTTAGATGCAGCAGACAGTATCACATATGATGGGCTTAGATGTAGCAGACAGTATCACACATGATGGGCTTAGATGCAGCAGACAGTATCCCACATGATGGGCTTAGATGCAGCAGACAGTATCCCACATGATGGGCTTAGATGCAGCAGACAGTATCCCACATGATGGGCTTAGATGCAGCAGACAGTATAACACATGATGGGCTTAGATGCAGCAGACAGTACCACACATGATGGGCTTAGATGCAGCAGACAGTATAACACATGATGGGCTTAGATGTAGCAGACAGTATCAGATATGATGGGCTTAGATGTAGCAGACAGTATCACACATGATGGGCTTAGATGCAGCAGACAGTATCACACATGATGGGCTTAGATGTAGCAGACAGTATCAGATATGATGGGCTTAGATGTAGCAGACAGTATCACACATGATGGGCTTAGATGCAGCAGACAGTATCACACATGATGGGCTTAGATGCAGCAGACAGTATAACACATGATGGGCTTAGATGTAGCAGACAGTATCAGATATGATGGGCTTAGATGTAGCAGACAGTATCACACATGATGGGCTTAGATGCAGCAGACAGTATCACACATGATGGGCTTAGATGTAGCAGACAGTATCACATATGATGGGCTTAGATGTAGCAGACAGTATCACACATGATGGGCTTAGATGCAGCAGACAGTATCACACATGATGGGCTTAGATGCAGCAGACAGTATCACACATGATGGGCTTAGATGCAGCAGACAGTATCACACATGATGGGCTTAGATGCAGCAGACAGTATCACACATGATGGGCTTAGATGCAGCAGACAGTATCACACATGATGGGCTTAGATGCAGCAGACAGTATCACACATGATGGGCTTAGATGTAGCAGACAGTATCACATATGATGGGCTTAGATGTAGCAGACAGTATCACACATGATGGGCTTAGATGCAGCAGACAGTATCACACATGATGGGCTTAGATGCAGCAGACAGTATCACACATGATGGGCTTAGATGCAGCAGACAGTATCACACATGATGGGCTTAGATGCAGCAGACAGTATCCCACAATGGGGTTAGATACAGCATCTCAGCAGACGGTATCAGATATAAAAGGATTAGATACAGCCGGCCCCTAGCTCTTGGAGGGTATCCCGGTGTCTCAGGACATCTTGTATGTTGCACAGAGTTCACTTGAGGTTAGGAGACGCAGAATAACAGGAACCGGCGGAGAACATGTAAGCCGCTTAGTGCCAGACACATAAAGCTCATGTTCTGGCCGCACAGTAACCCGGCCCCAAATATCATAGCAGGCGGATGACAGCGTGGATCCCCTCCGGGGTCATAAACCTGCAGGACGCGGCCCCCCTCCCTGTAATGGGACTGGGGTATCATGAGGTCACACAGTCCAAGATGGAGGAGCCAAAAAATGCTGAATGGAAAATCTAGATCACGGGGGTTTGTGTTTTTCTGGGCTGGATGTAGATACAGATTATCTCCCATCTGGAATCACTTTACTCCACTTTTAACCCTCCTGCTGCAAATGGGACTGGAGGCCTGAATGGTAAATCTGCGGATGTGAGCGATGCAGCAGAGCCCAGATTGTCATTTAGCACGGCTCGTGATCCCATCTCTGATTCTCCCTAATTTTTTAAAGTTAAATGATAAACTCGGCTCTGCTACATCTCTTCGTATTGGATTCCTCAAATATTGGAGCACGTCTTTCCAAATCCTGTTCTTTTCCACTGATTCAAGAGTCTTAAAAAGACCCCAAATAAGAACAGGAAATCCTTGTTTTCTAGAAGCGCAGACACAATGTTCACATCCAGAAATAAAGGCCAAATCTCCCGGGTAAAACTTCATTTCTGGAAACTGCATCAAAAACAGAGACAACTCTACCCAGCATTGTCCACTCTTAAATTGTAGAGGTCGCTGATGTCATTTCCTGCCGGTCCTGCGTATAGAGCCACGCTGAGAAGAAGCAAAACAGGAAACCCTCATAGTCAGTTCTGCAGAAAACTGCAGCTTTTACATAGAAGCAGCTCCTTGAAAATTAGGGCATGTGCACCCGATACCCAGTTTATATACTCTCCAGAGCACAACTCACTATCCTGCTGGTGCAGTCACTGTGTACATACATTACATTACATTACTGATCCTGAGTTACATCCTGTATTATACTCCAGAGCACAACTCACTATCCTGCTGGTGCAGTCACTGTGTACATACATTACATTACATTACTGATCCTGAGTTACATCCTGTATTCTACTCCAGAGCTGCACTCACTATTCTGCTGGTGAAGTCACAGTGTACATACATTACATTACTGATCCTGTACTGATCCTGAGTTACCTCCTGTATTATACTCCAGAGCTGCACTCACTATTCTGCTGGTGCAATCACTGTGTACATACGTTACATTACTGATCCTGAGTTACCTCCTGTATTATACTCCAGAGCTGCACTCACTATTCTGCTGGTGCAGTCACTGTGTACATACATTACATTACTGATCCTGAGTTCCATCCTGTATTATACTCCAGAGCTGCACTCACTATTCTGCTGGTGCAGTCACTGTGTACATACATTACTGATCCTGTACTGATCCTGAGTTACATCCTGTATTATACTCCAGAGCTGCACTCACTATTCTGCTGGTGCAGTCACTGTGTACATACATTACTGATCCTGTACTGATCCTGAGTGACATCCTGTATTATCCTCCAGAGCTGCACTCACTATTCTGATGGTGCAGTCACTGTATACATTACATTACTGATCCTGAGTTACATCCTGTATTATACTCCAGAGCTGCACTCACTATTCTGCTGGTGCAGTCACTGTGTACATACATTACTGATCCTGTACTGATCCTGAGTTACATCCTGTATTATACTCCAGAGCTGCACTCACTATTCTGCTGGTGCAGTCACTGTGTACATACATTACTGATCCTGTACTGATCCTGAGTGACATCCTGTATTATCCTCCAGAGCTGCACTCACTATTCTGATGGTGCAGTCACTGTATACATTACATTACTGATCCTGAGTTACATCCTGTATTATACTCCAGAGCTGCACTCACTATTCTGCTGGTGCAGTCACTGTGTACAATACATTACATTACTGATCCTGAGTTACATCCTGTATTATACTCCAGAGCTGCACTCACTGTGTACATACATTACATTACTGATCCTGAGTTACCTCCTGTATTATACTCCAGAGCTGCACTCACTGTTCTGCTGTTGCAGTCACTGTGTACATACATTACATTACTGATCCTGAGTTACATCCTGTATTATACTCCAGAGCTGCACTCACTATTCTGCTGGTGCAGTCACTGTGTACATACATTACTGATCCTGAGTTACATCCTGTATTATACTCCAGAGCTGCACTCACTATTCTGCTGGTGCAGTCACTGTGTACATACATTACATTACTGATCCTGAGTTACATCCTGTATTATACTCCAGAGCTGCACTCACTATTCTGCTGGTGCAGTCACTGTGTACATATATTACATTACTGATCCTGAGTTACATCCAGTATTATACTCCAGAGCTGCACTCACTATTCTGCTGGTGCAGTCACTGTGTACATACATTACATTACTGATCCTGAGTTACATCCTGTATTATACTCCAGAGCTGCACTCACTATTCTGCTGGTGGAGTCACTGTGTACATACATTACATTACTCATCCTGTACTGATCCTGAGGTACATCCTGTATTATACTCCAGAGCTGCACTCACTCTCCTGCTGGTGCAGTCACTGTGTACATACAATACAGTACTGATCCTGAGTTACATCCTGTATTATACTCCAGAGCTGCACTCACTATTCTGCTGGTGGAGTCACTGTGTACATACATTACATTACTGATCCTGTACTGATCCTGAGTTACATCCTGTATTATACTCCAGAGCTGCACTCACTATTCTGCTGGTGCAGTCACTGTGTACATACATTACATTACTGATCCTGAGTTACATACTGTATTATACTCCAGAGCTGCACTCATTATTCTGCTGGTGCAGTCACTGTGTACATACATTACATTACTGATCCTGAGTTACATCCTGTATTATACCCCAGAGCTGCACTCACTATTCTGCTGGTGCAGTCACTGTGTACATACATTACATTACTGATCCTGAGTTACATACTGTATTATACTCCAGAGCTGCACTCATTATTCTGCTGGTGCAGTCACTGTGTACATACATTACATTACTGATCCTGAGTTACATCCTGTATTATACTCCAGAGCTGCACTCACTATTCTGCTGATGCAGTCACTGTGTACATACATTACATTACTGATCCTGAGTTACATCCTGTATTATACTCCAGAGCTGCACTCACTATTCTGCTGGTGCAGTCACTGTGTACATATATTACATTACTGATCCTGAGTTACATCCAGTATTATACTCCAGAGCTGCACTCACTATTCTGCTGGAGCAGTCACTGTGTACATACATTACATTACAGATCCTGAGTTACATCCTGTATTATACTCCAGAGCTGCACTCACTATTCTGCTGGTGCAGTCACTGTGTACATACATTACATTACTGATCCTGAGTTACATCCAGTATTATACTCCAGAGCTGCACTCACTATTCTGCTGGAGCAGTCACTGTGTACATACATTACAGATCCTGAGTTACATCCTGTATTATACTCCAGAGCTGCACTCACTATTCTGCTGGTGCAGTCACTGTGTACATACATTACATTACAGATCCTGAGTTACATCCTGTATTGTACTCCAGAGCTGCACTCACTATTCTGCTGGTGCAGTCACTGTGTACATACATTACATTACTGATCCTGAGTTACATCCTGTATTATACTCCAGAGCTGCACTCACTATTCTGCTGGTGCAGTCACTGTGTACATACATTACTGATCCTGAGTTACATCCTGTATTATACTCCACAGCTGCACTCACTATTCTGCTGGTGCAGTCACTGTGTACATACATTACATTACTGATCCTGAGTTACATCCTGTATTATACTCCAGAGCTGCACTCACTATTCTGCAGGTGCAGTTGCGGTGTACATACATTACATTACTGATCCTGTATTTTCCTCCAGAGCTGCGCTCGCTATTTTGCAGATTTCGAGCTATTTTCTCTGACTCTTAATCTCTATTACTAATATCTGGTCAGGATTTATTTATTGCAGTGAATTGCTCTTGATTTTAGTGTAGGGTTTCGCTGGACAGTCAGGATCGGGGACGTTGGTTGTGATCTTGTATATTTTGGCTAATACCGCTGGTATTTTTCATCTTTGCAGGACACAGCGGGGTCCTGTAGTAGGGGGGGGGGGGCGCATTGGGGTGTCTGTCCCTTTGGGGTGCACTCATATAATGCTGGGCAGCCCCCTGATACAGCTTATTGGACACGCTCATACTATTGTAAGCCACTGTGGTGCACTACACGTATCTGTGTGATTGGCGCCTTATCCGTGTGCATTTATAATACACATATGATGGGAGTGTGAGTGGTCGGCCATCAGCACATACACCTGTGCTCCCTCCGCCTTTCATAACAGGACCATGACCCTCCGGCAGGATATTAGTATGTGACCCCATATTGCTGACGGCCTCTTCTTTTCTTTGACACTTTTTTTTTTATTTCCAGTAAATCACTCTGCGTCTGCCCAGATCCTTGTATTTTGGGAAGAATCGGTTTTACACCAGGTGTTTTACCGCCATCTGACGTAGGAAGAGTTAACGGCCTCATCGTACGGTATTAGCTCAGCCAAGGATGTATTCACAAGCATGCTGACGGTCTCCAATAACATCTATCAACATTATATCTATTCACAAGCATGCTGACGGTCTCCAATAACATCTATCAACATTATATCTATTCACAAGCATGCTGACGGTCTCCAATAACATCTATCACCATTATATCTGTTCACAAGCATGCTGACGGTCTCCAATAACATCTATCAACATTATATCTATTCACAAGCATGCTGACGGTTTCCAATAACATCTATCACCATTATATCTATTCACAAGCATGCTGACGGTCTCCAATAACATCTATCACCATTATATCTATTCACAAGCATGCTGACGGTCTCCAATAACCTCTATCACCATTATATCTATTCACTAGCATGCTGACGGTCTCCAATAACATCTATCACCATTATATCTATTCACAAGCATGCTGACGGTCTCCAATAACATCTATCACCATTATATCTATTCACAAGCATGCTGACGGTTTCCAATAACATCTATCACCATTATACCTGCTGCTTTGGAATATAATAGGACTGGGGTAAATGTGATGTGGAGGCAGAAATTGCTCAAGAAAGGGAACAAGACTTGTGTGAACTGAAATGTAGATTCATTTAGACAACTAGGCAGGTGGACAAGTGAGCATCCCTGCGAGAGCGACAATGGGCACCCAAGAACCAAAGAAATCTAGCAGAACTTCTAACAATGGGACAGAAGTTGACAGTTTGGGGTGTCCCTTTAACATGTGTGAACCCCCCGTTCTGTATAACACGTCGGATCGGTTCTTACCTGTTTGTGCTGCTTCCTAGATTACTACTTCCGCTACTACTACACCTCTTGGATTTTAGTCTTCTTGTTTTAAGCCTGTGAAGATCCGAGCTGTCGCCAGAGGGGAAGCTGGAGGCGTAGCCATGTTCACACTCTGCGGACATAAAAAAAATCAGGAGTCAGAATCTGTGCTATAACAACGGCAGTGGTACTGCTGGGACTTGTAGTTTCCCTTTTATCAATTAATTCTGGGAAAGCTGGGTAATACATATTCTAGTCAGCCGCCACCATTAAAGCTCCCAAAAAAATTAAATAAATGTGCAATCAGTAGGACGGGATATTTATGGTTTATTGGATGGTGGATTAGGGGAATATCTATGTATATTCATCATCTTCTATATAAATGAGATACATTGTTGCACTTTTATAAAGGGTACAGAAAAGTTACATTATTAATATATAAAGATGTTTTTTTTCTGGTCACCAGGAGTGAATACTTTGTAACCGTCACCTCCAACTTCACAATCAGAACTCTGTACCATCCACCCTTCACAAACTGAGTCACCGCATAGTGATCTGTGCAGGGGCACGAGTGCCCAGCGTCGTGGCATCTGGGGCGTCATTTTACACCCGACACAGAAGAAAGTCAAATAAATCCCCCCCCACCCGCTACTTATTCACACATATATTTATAGCATTTCACATAAAAACCACAAGTTACCCTGTGTGCAGCAGCGGCATGTCTAACACTCGGGCACATCCAACTCCACACACAGGGGTGGGGATCACACATCAAAACAACCAGAGACCCCATCATTGCTACATGCACACTACATCTCCCACAATGCAATGCACCAAAAAAAAAAAAATGAACATTTCTTTTAAAAAATACAGACAGACGACATCTTTACCTCGCTCCCTCCTGTCCAGATAATCGGCAGCATCTAAGAGCCTCTGAATATTTAACATTCGTACGCAGTCCATAATGCAGTTTGTAGCCTTCAAAAAAATGTGAATTTGAAGTGCAAAAAAAAAAAAAGTGCTAGAATTATTTGCAAATAAATTATAAAAAGTTTCAAAATGTCTCTGATCCGTAAAAGACTAAATGCTGTTTGCATGAAATTAATAGAGATTTTAAAGGGCCCAGTAAGTTTTTGCAGCAGAGCAAGGCCTCAATAGGGCAGAGGAGCCTGATGAGGGTTTCAGTGCAGAATAAAAAGAAGGCGGAATGGCAGCTGATCCGTGCAGAGAGGAATGTTCTGCAGGGTGGAAAGAAGAAAAAAAATAGGTAATAAAAGGGGAAATGTGGTGTGAGCTGCAGGAGGGACTGGACTGTGAGCTGCCCACACTGCACTGACATCCAGATAAGAGTTTGTTTACTTCTTGCAGCAGAGACAGAGGGCTGGTCCCATGCAAGCTGAGCTGCAAGGAGCACTGGGAGTTGTAGTTTTCCATTCTGCAGTGAGCACATTCTTAACCCTCTCATTGCTAGAAGTTACTATTTTTTTTTTTTTGGTAGAAACAAAAGGACCCCTTGTCAAAAGCCAAACTTATAAATATGCAGATGTGACATGCAGCAGACAAGCTGGGGGCTCAAGACATTAGCATAAATGCAAATTGACCAGAATCTCCACACAAATATCCTAATAAACCCAACTTTTCAAAAGTTAAGATTTCTAGAAACAAAATGTCAGCTGCATATTCAGGAGTTACATTTGCAATATTGTATTTATATTATTGTGATCTTTTCTATTTTGATACTGTTTTTTTTTTTACTTTTGTTGCTTTTCTATCTATCACAGCGGTTTGCGGGGTTGGATTCTTTGTTACAGATTTGACATAAAGGCCTGGTCATGTGAAGGTCCTGCATCCAAAACTGACATTGGGGGAGATTATTTGCCTCCAGGGGGTCTCTCATCCATTTAAGTTATTTTCTAAGTAGGCTTGATGGTATGTGACCTGTGTGGGATCATCGCATCTGTGGGGGTCTCAATCAGTTCTTCTGTAGGGCTCCTGGGGCCACAGTGCAACACTGGTTGGTAATACAATTGCTCTTTGGTTATCATAGGAGGCAGATATTGACCTACATGCATAGATGTAGGGTTACACAATTGCAGTTGTTACTGTGAGTATTGTGCCAAGTGTGATCTTGCACCTTCCTTTTCTGGAGTCTAACAGACGCTTATTTCAGGGGACATAATAAAATCAGGCAGAAACATATGATTTATACAATTGTTTGACCCATAGAAACCACAATGTGGCCAGATCCCATTGCAACCAGTCGACAGATACACGTGGCATGGCAGGATTATAGTGACCGGTAGGTGTACCCTTCCTCACCCCATCACACTCCTCCGGCATGGCAGGATTATAGTGACCGGTAGGTGTACCCTTCCTCACCCCATCACACTCCTCCGGCATGGCAGGATTATAGTGACCGGTAGGTGTACCCTTCCTCACCCCATCACACTCCTCCGGCATGGCAGGATTATAGTGACCGGTAGGTGTACCCTTCCTCACCCCATCACACTCCTCCGGCATGGCAGGATTATAGTGACCGGTAGGTGTACCCTTCCTCACCCCATCACACTCCTCCGGCATGGCAGGATTATAGTGACCGGTAGGTGTACCCTTCCTCACCCCATCACACTCCTCCGGCATGGCAGGATTATAGTCACCGGTAGGTGTACCCTTCCTCACCCCATCACACTCCTCCGGCATGGCAGGATTATAGTGACCGTTAGGTGTTCCCTTCCTCACCCCATCACACTCCTCCGGCATGGCAGGATTATAGTGACCGGTAGGTGTACCCTTCCTCACCCCATCACACTCCTCCGGCATGGCAGGATTATAGTGACCGGTAGGTGTACCCTTCCTCACCTCATCACACTCCTCCGGCATGGCAGGATTATAGTGACCGGTAGGTGTACCTTTCCTCACCCCATCACACTCCTCCGGCATGGCAGGATTATAGTGACCGGTAGGTGTACCCTTCCTCACCCCATCACACTCCTCCGGCATGGCAGGATTATAGTGACCGGTAGGTGTACCCTTCCTCACCCCATCACACTCCTCTGGCATGGCAGGATTATAGTGACCGGTAGGTGTACCCTTTCTCACCCCATCACACTCCTCCATTATTACAGCTGTGGTGAAGAAGGTATGTCCTATGCAGGTTAATGCTATGGACAGGGAAGAGATGAGCACCTATTGGGGTTACCACTTCCTTACCCATAAACCATGGATGCTTGGGGCAGTCAATCACATTCTTAAGTTTTTCTTTCAATTTTTAAAACTACAAATTGGGAAGTTGGACATAAGGGAAGTGAGGTGGAAGGTCACACCGGTCCCTGATCCAAAGCAGGTCAGGGGGCTTCAGCAAAAGAGGAACCATGAGATGGTGTGTGACCACCGGCTCTCTGTGCCTCATGAGCAGACAGGGGTTCAGCAGTTTATCGGGAGAAAGTATTTGAGGAGTGAGAAAACCTATTTACTATTACAGCAAAGCAACAGAACAAGATAAGATAAGCGATTGAAAAGATATGCAGGACCCTGAGCCATCAGGCATATTGCTAAGGGTGGTCCGCGGCCTCTGGACCAGAGTCTGGGAATCTCTCCCTCCTTAGGCCTCATTCAGACGTCAGATTTTTTTTCGCGTCTGAGAAAATCGGATTATTCTGATCAGAGTTTTTTTCAGAGTTTGATCACAGTGCGGTCCGAGTATCGTCCGACTTTCTCGTACGAGGAGAAATAAAAAAAAAATAAAAAAATTCTCCACCTTCTTCATTCTGACAGTTCGTAAAAATCTGACCACACGCGGATGTACCCTGAGTGCAATACGATTTTTTTTTACAGACCCATTGACCTGCATTGCCGATTTTGATCTGACCCTCGGATATTTTCCGCTTACCACTCGGTCCAAGGAAATAATACCGGACACGTGAATGGCCCCATAGACTATCGATGAGAATCACAGATAACACGCTTATGAAAAATTCGGACGTCTGTATAAGGTCTAACTGCTGGATTCCTAGCGCCTCTTCTGATTAGTAGGCTCGGTGCAATGACTACCGACGTGGCTGCTGCGCCAGGAGCCTACAAATCTATCTGATCATCTCTATAATATATCATTGCTATAGACACGAGAACAATATTCTGCGTCTCACCGCAAGAGATATTATTTACTAGTGGAACATTCCGGAGAGTTCGGAGTTTGGCACATATTTGTCCAATACATTTAGCAAAATGCATCGGCTAAAAATGTCCGACAGTCATGATGACGAGCAATTTATTGGTGTGTCGTATCTAATATCCAAATAACAGCAGCTCTCCTCCAATAAGTGCAAATCCAACAGCAACGTCTCCGTTCCTCCTGAACCTTTCTCATCCAGGTCAGAGGTAGCGGTGACACCGGGGTCCTGAGGTCGCCCCCGATCCAGTCTACCATGTAAGAGCCTGCCATTATATTTGGAACATGGACCTATCCCATTTTTTCTCTATGTTATCAGAGGACTCTGTTGCACCCATCCTTACCACAGCGGGGACTGTATTCTTTTTTTTATTCTTTTCTTGTACATCTATCTAGTTATCATAATTGACCAAAAAAAAAGTCTCAGGGCCCCGGTTTAGCAGCCACTTTGGTAGTCCATGGCCACCACATCTTGTCCTCCCTGCTCAGAGCCTCTTCTGATTAGTAGGTACAGGGTGATGGCATCATTGCGGGGTGATGCCCAGATGACATCATGCCGGACCGACTGATCAGAAGAGGATCGAAGATGGTAGAAAAAGATTCCGAGGTCTATGGTCTGAGGTCCATGGACTACCAAAACGGCAGGAGAACCAGGGCCCTGAGAATCCTTTCAATCAACTCCATTATGACGATATCATATATATATATATATATATATATATATATATATATATATATATATATATATATATATATATATATATATATATTTTTTTTTTAACTTAAATTGATTATCCGTCTTGGTACAAGCAATTACCATTTCTGGAGGCCTCTCCCCAGCTCCTCCAGACTAACAACACTGCAGAGTCTGTCCTCCTCACCCCATGTGACGGAGCACTGTGAGAATAGGTCACCCCCCCCCCCCCCCCTCAAGTCTTTTGTCCACTGCAATTAAGTCCTGTCGCTTTAAACAAGAGGATGATGTCATCAGCCCAAAGAACAATCAGGTCCCGCCCCTCAGCAGAGCCCAGCAACCGCCTACATCACAGTGTCGGCTGCGCTCTGATTGGTGGACAGTTAATACCTGGTCCTGCCTTTCTTGACAGATAGCCAATAGAAAAGCAGCGATTGGGCTCCAGATGGAAACCACGTGTGCGGAGAGGAAGTGCAGGACGTGTGATGCTGCGAGAGCACCTGAGACTAGTGCGGGACCGGGGACACGTGACTGCTGATACAATGTAACAAGTACGGACGGAACGTTCCATGTGCAATCAGCACGATGGGGGGGGGTTCTAAGTAAATGTTCTGTAACTTCAGGGCTATAAGGTAGTGATTCTACACAAGACTTGGCCAAGTCCATCCATGGAAAATTACTCACAAGGAATGGCAGACTAGAGGTGGACACAGATGTCAGATGGCCTCAATACATAGAGAAGGGACAGAGACACCTGCCATTTCTAGAAGGCTCTGAACTATAAATCTACCCAATTATCTGGAGGGGAGTGTAGCCATGTACATGGGGGAGATCCCTCCTTTTCCTGCCTCTTTAAATCACCCAGCTTTCCCAGAAACAGATGAGACCAATAAATATTTGTATTTCACTGTGACTAAAGGACAACATTATTTTCTGGAGATTTATTGGTGAAAATCCATTTGACAGCACAGGGAGCTCCAAAGTTTTCTAAAGTTTAAGAAGTAAAGTAAAAGAAGAGTATCCACCAGTATATAGAGAGTATCCACCAGTATATAGAGAGTATCCACCAGTATATAGCTATATACCAGCAGCACACACCAAAGAAAACTCCAAGCAGAGAAGTGTGTGGAGAGACAATGGCCGGGGCTGGATTGTAGCCACATGCTGGGGACAGACAGGGTCTTTGTACCACAGCAGACAGGGAGGGTGGGGGTCTGTGCAGCTGCACTGGGGCAGCCACTGCTAAGGGTTAATCTACAGGTGCAGATGGGGAACATAGGGAATACGTGCAATGCGTAAATCTACTCTGGTGAGACCCCTGCTGCCTGTCAAAGACCCCAAACAGTAACGAGATAGGATTTCTCTCTCTTATAGTTACAGTTTATTTGTCGAATAGAGAAGATTTATTCTAATACTGAAGTTCTATATTCTGCACTGTACAGAGGGGGCATTTACTGGAGACCCCCCCAAATGATCTGTGAAGAGGATGATGATGATGGTCAGTCCTGAGGAGCAGATACATCACTCATCACACTGCCCCCCACAGATACTGTACAAGCCCCTGGGCACAGAGCCTGGCAGGACGAGGGGCAAAGTGAGGGTGACAGGGCTGGCGATTAACCCCTTACATGCAGGGCCATGATGCATCAGCAGATGGCAGGTGCCATGTGTAAGCTTCCTTATGCTGTCACACTTTGTAGTGGTGTAATAATGTGAATTGTGACCTGTTCCTGTCCTGTAGATTGTGGATTACACTGGGGCTGATACAAGGTCGTGGTTATTACAGGAGAATGTATCAGACCACTGTGTGGCCCATTCTAGGTGCCTGCATGTGGATCTCCTGCCTCTGGATCATTTGCTTCTAGCTTTTAGTTTGGGTTCCTGCCCTGTATTTTCTGTGTAGGCCTCGTGAATATGGATGTGCAGAGTTACACCCGCGGGCACTGAGGGCCTCCCCCCTCCCGCGGGCACTGAGGGCCTCACCCTCCTGCGGGCACTGAGGGCCTCACCCTCCTGAGGGCCTCACCCTCCCGCGGGCACTGTGGGCCTCACCCTCCTGCGGGCACTGAGGGCCTCACCCTCCTGCGGGCACTGAGGGCCTCACCCTCCTGCGGGCACTGAGGGCCTCACCCTCCTGCGGGCACTGTGGGCCTCACCCTCCCCCGGGCACTGTGGGCCTCACCCTCCCCCGGGCACTGAGGGCTCTTTGTGTCCTGATGACACGTGCAGTGCCAGCATCACAGCAGACAATAAACCCCAGCAACAGTCACTGCCCTGGTGCTCATTACACCCCAGATACTGACTAATGCCCCCACAAGTGAATGGGGTCAACAGCACATATATAAGGGATTGCAGCACAAGGTATACAGTATATATACGTGGGAATACAGCACAAGGTATACAGTATACACATGTAGTGTCCATGACATAGAAGAGTATGTAGGAGCAGATAACATAGAATCACACATGTAGGAGCAGATCACATAGAATCACACATGTAGGAACAGATCACATAGAATCACACATGTAGGAACAGATCACATAGAATCACACATGTAGGAGCAGATCACATAGAATCACACATGTAGGAGCAGATCACATAGAATCACACATGTAGGAGCAGATCACAGTATCACACACTTATATAGGAGCAGATCACAGTATCACACACTTATATAGGAGCAGATCACAGTATCACACACTTATATAGGAGCAGATCACAGTATCACACACTTATATAGGAGCAGATCATAGTATCACACACTTATATAGGAGCAGATCATAGTATCACACACTTATATAGGAGCAGATCATAGTATCACACACTTATATAGGAGCAGATCATAGTATCACACACTTATATAGGAGCAGATCACATAGTATCACACACTTATATAGGAGCAGATCACAGTATCACACACTTATATAGGAGCAGATCACAGTATCACACACTTATATAGGAGCAGATCACAGTATCACACACTTATATAGGAGCAGATCACATAGTATCACACACTTATATAGGAGCAGATCATAGTATCACACACTTATATAGGAGCAGATCACATAGTATCACACACTTATATAGGAGCAGATCACAGTATCACACACTTATATAGGAGCAGATCACATAGTATCACACACTTATATAGGAGCAGATCACATAGTATCACACACTTATATAGGAGCAGATCACATAGTATCACACACTTATATAGGAGCAGATCACATAGTATCACACACTTATATAGGAGCAGATCACATAGTATCACACACTTATATAGGAGCAGATCACATAGTATCACACACTTATCTAGAAACAGATCATACAGTAAAGATTTCGGAGCAGGCTATATACCAGGAGCAGTGCACATGGCCTGTATATGAGGTGACTGTAGACATCAGAGCAAATATCACCAGCACAAGAAGCACAGATTCATGTATGATGAGGACACATCGCACACAGGTGCAGGATCAGTACATGTGCAGGACATACAGAGGCTACATGCTGTACTGTATATGGGGTGATAGTAGCTTATATGTAGGGACAGCACTTATAGAAGGTCACACATGGTGGCAGTGACCCATGCCCAGTGCCCGGCTGCTGCACTGTATATGGAGTGCTGCACTGTATATGGGGTGATAGTAGCTTCTATGTAGGGACAGCACTTATAGAAGGTCACACATGGTGGCAGTGACACATGCCCAGTGCCCGGCTGCTGCACTGTATATGGGGTGATAGTAGCTTCTATGTAGGGACAGCACACTTATAGAAGGTCACACATGGTGGCAGTGACCCATGCCCAGTGCCCGGCTGCTGCACTGTATATGGAGTGCTGCACTGTATATGGGGTGATAGTAGCTTCTATGTAGGGACAGCACTTATAGAAGGTCACACATGGTGGCAGTGACACATGCCCAGTGCCCGGCTGCTGCTGGCAGATTCTGGCTGGTAACAATAGGATGGTGCCTGTTCTTTGTCTGGACATTAAAGAACAAGAAGAAACATGAAAGTTCTTCAGTTTTCGGCACCAGGAATCTGTTAGTCCAGGGCTCATAGAAGGCCTTACACCATGCTCAGGGCACAATGCCATCTTCTGTTCATGCCAAGCTGGCACCGGGCTCACAATAGACCAGGCTGCACTCAGACCCCCTCCACATCCTTTGTTTCTCTGCAGCCCCCTGGACTGCATATCCCCCGATTCTCCCACACCCCGGACCCCTCCATCCTTACTTTTCCTGTCTTGGTCCAGTCTCTCCAGGTAACTGGCTGCTTCCAGCAAGATCTGCACATTGTCCAAGAAAGTGGTGATATGCCCCATGTCCTGCCCCTGAGTGCCCAGTAACTCAGTCAGGGGGCACCTGGGTATCTGTGAGCCTGTGTCCATCATGTTGTCTTTCCTGGGCCGCCCTCTGACCATGTCTGCTAGGATGATCTGCTCTCCCTGTCCTGGGGGGACTCCACAATAACCCCCTGTGCACTTTATTCACTGGATGCAGGCGGGAGCCGGGCAGGTCCTAATGCCGCCGGCTGACCTACATTAGCATATACAGCAGGCAGCAGACACACAGTTACCGCCAGACAACAGGTTTAACCGCCTAAACCCCGGACAGTCAGTCCCACCCAGCAACCAGACAAGTGTGCAATCAATACAGGCAACAAGCCCAGCATCCTTCCTCCATGCTCCAGCCATGAGGCAGTATCCATACACTATTCCTTGCAAGGGACATATGGGGTTAAATCCTTAGTAATGCTAAAAGTAATACAAACTTTTTTTTCTTCATTTTGTTACTTTGTAAATTGTGTGACTCAGAGACCCAGCATGTGATGTGATACAATGTAGCAGGTTGCATCATCTGGAACATATTGGGAGTTGTAGTAGTACTAGTCACATGTGGGGACTGTTATTATGTTTGCTACAATGTACCAGTAAACTTTTACTATCTGGCTTATGCATAGACAAGCTGGCACCTGTGGTACCACAACAGGTTAGAAGCCATTCAGCGCATGGGGTATCAGAGAAAGTTAGAAATTTGAACAATTTATACAATATTTACATAATTTATTGTAAAAATAGGAGCTAGAATATACATAGTACACGGGGTCAGGAGCTGCCCCCTATAGGGCGATTTCATAGTTACCTTTTATATACATGACCAATGGATGCACCTGTGATAATCTCTGCTGAACTGCCTCTTGGCCCCATGCACACTGGACGTCTTTTGTGCAATTGAGCTATAGTCGCTCCACGTGCCGCCATAATGTGCCCGTTTACAGCACTGTATGATATACGGGTTCCTCCTTAGATTTCGCCTATATAATAAATATTATGTGGAGCTATAACATAACAAAGTACACAAGGCCTGAAAAATTCTAAATGTCACCAACTTGAATACAATGTCAAATTATAAAACCTCTCAAAAGTGATGAATGTAAATTGAGAAACAAAATAACAAAAAAATTGTAATTTTGACTGATTCAACCTGGAAATATAGAAATCAAGAAAATTGACAAAATTAACAACTTTGAAGCTACACTTAAATGGTCGCTGTACTCTAAACAAACTGCACAAATAAATGGCATAAGCCAATATAAGAAACTTTATAATATGTCTTATCAGAGAAATCTGCTTCTTTCTCCACTTATGAGCCACTTCTCATTTCCTCTGCCTCTTGATCTTATCATTCACATTGAAAAAAAAAAACTGCTAATACCTGTTCTGCTTAAGACAACATGGACTGCCAGCTGGGGTCAGGCTAAAGTTATCAAAATCTAGGAGAGGATGAGGAAGGAGTAGGGAAAGAAAGACAAGAGAGATACTGCCTCAGAACTGGATTTACAGCTACACTATCTGGTTATGTTGTGTAATATCCTCCATGCTATTGCTTTCCAGTAAGTGCTTTATCTCACTCCAGAGCTGCATTCACTGCTACACTGCCAAGTACTGCTGTATTCTATCCTCCATGCTGTGGCTTTCTAGTAGGTGTTTTATCTCACTCCAGAGCTCAATGCACCGCTACACTGCCCAGTACTTCTATATAATGTCCTCCATGATGCTGCTGCTTCTGAACATATGTTTCATGGAGACAGTAGAGCAGGAATCCCTCATGTCTGTGTTAGGTAATTAGAGATAAAATGGTGAAAAATGCAGGATGCAAGTCTTATAATGACCAGAAATTGTGATATTCCTCATGTGCACACACACAACAGCTGAAATGAATGGTAACGTATGAAAAAAATAAAACAATTCAGGCATCTAAAGAGAGGAAGCTGACAGTCGAGAGTGTCCAAAAGGTCCAGATGACAGAGAATGGAGCCACAGGGGGACACACTGTACGTACAACCTGTACAGCTTTATAGGGGCCCTGTAAGTTTAGGGGCCCATCGTCCCTATAAAACAATCTTCCTACTGTATCGTAGATTTCATATAAGGGATCGACCAATGGATTCAATTTCTCGCAATTGCTGGTAGATTTTTATAAAGTCTAAGAGGGGATATTTCCTGACTCAAGCTAGGGGCCCAAACACTGTTCTTGCAAGGGGGCTCTCTGTACCCACCACTCGGTTATTGCTGAGCGGGTTTAGTATTACTTTTTTGAACAGTAACCGATAGATATCCTAAATCATATTCCAAAGCTGTTGTTTTTTTGTCTGAACACAGTCCCATCATTTTTTTTTAATTTTTGGGTCCAAGCAATGCAATATAGCGCCCCCATCATTCCTGAGCACTACTCCTCCTTGACATTGAATGGTTAAACCCAGCAGAGCTAATCTTTCTTTGAATGTCCCCTCTAATCCCTCTGCACCAAGGCCTGGAATACTGTAGCCTGTGGCTGCCTTCTGCTCTGGTCTTATACAAGGTCTGGCCATGACCAAGGTGCGGAAATGACAATGGACGGCGGCCCCTCAATCTGTCATTGCTGCTGAGAATGAAGCTTCATGGTGCCAGGACTAGAAACAGACACGTGTTCTGCCCGCAGGCAAAGATTCTGCTGCAATGGACGGAATGTGATAATTTTAGTAAATATTTGTGAAAGCTTTAAGATCTCTGCTTGCTGTTTGCTTATAGAATCATTTTATGTCAAGAAGCAAAAAAAAAATCCCTTATTATTCAAGTATGATAGATGCAGGAGCTGTTACATTGTATCTGAGTTCCTTCCAAACAACAACAGAACAAGAACAGGAAGGATATTCGGCCTCTGTCATGTCCCAATTCATTGACAAAAGCAGAGATGTTGCAGTTGATGGCTCGCAGATTGTCTTGTTGGCCTTGCATGTGGATCAATACTGCAGTTATGGTGGATAGTTACTTTCTGACGTACGTTTTGGAATAGCCACCCTAATAATAAGGTTCTGAAGTGAGAGTTAAGGCTACTTGGCTACTTGCTCTCAATATACAGACTTGCCCTTTAAAGGGACACTCCAGGCACATCTGAATCACTGTGTTATATGACCTGGGCGGGGCATGACACATTAATTTAAAGGTCCCAGCCCCCTTGAGTTTTTCCTGGACTCTGGAGTTCATAGTTGTGACTTTTTATTACTGTGTTGAATCTTCTTGTACTTTTGGTCGATGGCCCTGGAGTTATGTCAGCGATAGACGCCTCCTCCAGGGCCGGGGAAGAAGAAGGGCTCTGACATCCAGATAGCAGGATGATACGGACAGTTCTCACTGTTCTTGGTTGTTCCTCCAGGTTTCCTAGAAATTCTGTAAGAGTTAAAGTCCTTTGTAGGACCAGATGAAGTCGTTATAGTTAAAGGGGAAATATTTTTTAATTTTGTTTGTTGTACAGTAAACGAGAGAAATACAAAATTCTGATTATTTCTGGGGGTAGTCAGAGAAATACTGATGTAGGAGCTGAGCAAGGAGGAGGAGGGACATGTATGTTTATTTCAACCGGGGGCACTGTGGATGTCGCTGTTCTTATGGGGGCACTGTGGATATTGCTGGTATTATGGGGGCACTGTGGATGTCGCTGTTCTTATGGGGGCACTGTGGATGTCGCTGTTATTATGGGGGCACTGTGGATGTCGCTGTTCTTATGGGGGCACTGTGGATATTGCTGGTATTATGGGGGCACTGTGGATGTCGCTGTTCTTATGGGGGCACTGTGGATGTCGCTGTTCTTATGGGGGCACTGTGGATGTCGCTGTTCTTATGGGGGCACTGTGGATGTCGCTGTTCTTATGGGGGCACTGTGGATGTCGCGTTCTGATCACCAGATGTTATACGGTGGTTGTTCTGTGGTTAGTGGCGGCTTTCATGTGGTGAGCGATGAATATCAAAGCCCTTCGTAAACTTCTCCACAGAAGTCTCGTCCCGTCACTGAGCCTCATGGCTGCATCTGCTGCAGCTTATGTATATACTGTGTGTGTAAATATACTGTGTGTGTGTATATACATACATATATACATACATACATACATACATACATACATACATTTATATACACACATACCTATATACACCAAGCTGCAGCCATTACTGTCACTTATTCTGTAGAGATCTGACATTGATGGGATTTCTGTTTCTAGATTACCCGACGCCCCGAGAACAACATATAATTCCATCATCTCATTTTGTACCTGGTATAAAATCGCAAGTAAAATATTTGACATATACAGTACTTGAAGCTCATGAAGAGAATGCCAAGAGTGTGCAAAGCAGTCATCAAAGCCAAAGGTGGCTACTTTGAAGAACCTAGAATATAAGACATATTTTCAGTCGTTTCACACTTTTTTGTTAAGCATATAATTCCACATGTGGTAATTCATAGTTTTGATGCCTTCAGTGTGAATGTACAATTTTCATAGTCCTGAAAATACAGAAAAATATTTAAATGAGAAGGTGTGTCCAAACTTTTGGTCTGTACTGTACATGTCCGGTGGGATTCCCTCCCGGCCCCTCTCACTGGAGAAGACTCTTCTTGATGACCCACCACAGTGTCCATTGACTTGAGTGGTGCGTTGTCTTGTACATTGAAGTCTATGTGAGATCCAGAAAGAATCTTTATTGATTTCTGTGGAGACTGCGGCGGCCATGAATAGGTAGATGTGGACTCCCATCATCCGTGCTGCTGCTGGAGGTTTGCGTAAGACGCTGATTACATAATGTGTTTGTCAGTTATAGATTACATCAGTTGTTTGAAACCTGTGGCTCTTTCTAAACTACAACTCTCAGCATGTTGTCACAGCCTTAAGTAGATGTGCAATCTAAGAGAACGGAAATGAGGAATTGTAGTCCACACTACTTAAAGTGGGAGTCCCTCCTGTGCAGTCACTGTGTGCAGCCTCTCCCTCCTGTGCAGTCACTGTGTGCAGCCTCTCCCTCCTGTGCAGTCACTGTGTGCAGCCTCTCCCTCCTGTGCAGTCACTGTGTGCAGCCTCTCCCTCCTGTGCAGTCACTGTGTGCTGCCTCTCCCTCCTGTGCAGTCACTGTGTGCTGCCTCTCCCTCCTGTGCAGTCACTGTGTGCTGCCTCTCCCTCCTGTGCAGTCACTGTGTGCTGCCTCTCCCTCCTGTGCAGTCCCCGTGTGCTGCCTCTCCCTCCTGTGCAGTCCCCGTGTGCTGCCTCTCCCTCCTGTGCAGTCCCCGTGTGCTGCCTCTCCCTCCTGTGCAGTCCCCGTGTGCTGCCTCTCCCTCCTGTGCAGTCCCCGTGTGCTGCCTCTCCCTCCTGTGCAGTCCCCGTGTGCTGCCTCTCCCTCCTGTGCAGTCCCCGTGTGCTGCCTCTCCCTCAATGGATTATATGAGATAACATTGTTTATTTATTCATTTATTTTACAGGTTTCCTGTCGTTCTATGGAATTGTGTGTTGAGCAATTGCCGACATCATGTTATTAGAATTATTTTTTTTTTAACCTTCGTCCTGAAAAATTCTCAGAATTGTCTGTAACGTTCTGGAGTCGCTTTTAGGAACATTTCACAATGTAACGTGGACGATGGTTAAGAAATACAAGAGTCTTGAAGCTTCACTTTGCGCCCCCTTCAGCCCTGTGTACCCTGCGGTTTATCTCGTATGATCAGTATTTGGAATAATCAGGATTTTAAGTAGTGGCCTCTGCTGCACCTGTTCCCGACCAGAACATAAGCCAATAGTAATCCTCGCTGCCCCATCACCTGCTGTCGGTCCTGCGCTCACTATTTGAAGAGCAAACCTGTTTTACTAGTGACAATTGTTCTCACCATCTGTGCAGAGCGCCGGCGCATATTTATAGGGACAAGAGGCCGAAAATGGACCAGTATAATACATGACCGGAACACAACAAGCTTATGTTATACCATGTACCATCTCACCCAACAGCCATAGCGTACAGTGAGGAAAGTAAGTATTTGATACACTGCCGATTTTGCAAGTTTTCCCACCTACAAAGAATGGAGAGATGTGTAATTTTTATCGTAGGTCACTTCACCTGTGAGAGACAGAATCTAAAATAAAAAAAACAGAAAATCGCATTGTATGATTTTTACATTTTATTGCATGAAATAAGTATTTGATACAATCAGTAGCATAGCTACTGGGGGGCAAAGGGTCTCCGCGCTCTGAGGTGCCCACCTGGAGCTAAGCTACTTTTAACTGTATCAACGTGCAGGCGATACAGATAAACTCTGTTTCTCCCTGCACTGCCGCTATGGGGGCCGTGAGCTGGGGGCCCACCCCCCGCCAGTTCAGCTGTACAGTTGAAAGCGATGGAGGAGGGAACGTCGGCTGACACTTCTTCCCCCACCATCCTTCCTCGGTGTCTGACTTCTCAGCGCGATGACGTCACTATAGGCGTCCTCTACGCTGGGATGTGCGACGCTTCAGAACACAAGCTGCGGCGACCAGATCAGCGGGGAACGAGGAGGAGAGGTGAGTATTGTATTTTATTTTTATTTTTTTAAGAACATTGTGGTGGCCATAACTGTATTGAGGACTATGGGGGTGAATTATACTGTATGGACTATGGGGGTGCATTATACTATATGGGCTATGGGGGTGCATTGTACTGTTTGGACTATGGGGTGCATTATACTGTAAGGGCTATGGGTTGCATTATAATGTATGGGCTATGGGGTGCATTATGCTGTATGTACTATGGGGTGCATTATACTATATGGGGGTGCATTATGCTGTATGTACTATGGGGTGCATTATGCTGTATGGGCTATGGGGGTGCATTATGCTGTATGTACTATGGGGTGCATTAAACTGTATGGGCTATGGGGATGCATTATACTGTATGCAAGCAATTATACAGTGTGAAAGCTTTATGTGGGGTCCATCATGCTGTGTAGGGCCATTATACATTGTGGAGAGATGGGGGGCCATTATATTGTATATAGGCCCATTATACTGCATGGAGGACTGCGTGGGGGGTCACAGATGGGGGACCATATTGTGTTGGGGTCACAATAGTTTTCCAGGGCAGTTGAGGGGTGGGGTACAGTAGGACCATATACTTTACGAATGCAATGAAAGGGGAATCTAGGGCTCCAGTAGGAGGAAAATTAGAGGGCGCACAGTACCACACAGTAGGTGCAGTAATAGGGACACGGCAGCAGCGGATCAGTATTGAGGTATGAGCAGGGTGAGGAGTTTGTGCAGGTTGGGGATAACGGTGCCTAAATGTGAGAAGTCAGATGTGTCTTTGTTGTAATCTCTGCTGACGAGTCTTGGTTGGAAGAAGTTGTCATGTTAGTCTGGGCCAGATGGAAAGGCGGGAAAAATGAACGACTCCACCAAAAAGAACATCAGCTGTAAGTCACTCACTCTCTGTAACTGTACTGTGATCTCTTATACAAGTGCTTCTCACTAAATTACAATATCATCAAAAAGTTAATTTATTTCAGTTCTTCAATGCAAAAAGTGAAACTCCTATATTATATAGAGTCATTACACACAGAGTGATCTATTATATAGAGTCATTACACACAGAGGGGTCTATTATATAGAGTCATTACACACAGAGGGATCTATTATATAGAGTCATTACACACAGAGGGGTCTATTATATAGAGTCATTACACACAGAGGGATCTATTATATAGAGTCATTACACACAGAGGGGTCTATTATATAGAGTCATTACACACAGAGGGGTCTATTATATAGAGTCATTACACACAGAGGGATCTATTATATAGAGTCATTACACACAGAGGGATCTATTATATAGAGTCATTACACACAGAGGGATCTATTATATAGAGTCATTACACACAGAGGGATCTATTATATAGAGTCATTACACACAGAGGGATCTATTATATAGAGTCATTACACACAGAGGGATCTATTATATAGAGTCATTACACACAGAGGGGTCTATTATATAGAGTCATTACACACAGAGGGATCTATTATATAGCGTCATTACACTCAGAGGGATCTATTATATAGCGTCATTACACACAGAGGGATCTATTATATAGAGTCATTACACAGAGGGATCTATTATATGAGTCATTACACACAGAGGGATCTATTATATAGAGTCATTACACACAGAGGGGTCTATTATATAGAGTCATTACACACAGAGGGATCTATTATATAGAGTCATTACACACAGAGGGATCTATTTCACGTGTTTATTTCTGTTAATGTTGATGATTATGGATTACAGCCAATGAAAACACCGAAGTCATTATCTCAGTAAATTAAAATAATTAACAAAAAACACCTTCATAGGCTTCCTAAGCTTTTAAAAAGGTCTCTCAGTCTGTTTCAGTAGGCTCCTCAATCATGGGGAAGACTGCTGACTTGACAGATGTCCAGAAGGCAGTCACTGACACACTCCACAAGGAGAGTAAGCCACAAAAGGTAATTGCTAAAGAAGCAGCTGTTCACACAGTGCTGTATCCAAGCATATTACTGGAAAGTTGAGTGGAAGGAAAAAGTGTGGTAGAAAAAGGTGCACAAGCAACCGGGATAACCGCAGCCTGGAAAGGATTGTTAAGAAAAGGCCATTCAAAAATTTGGGGAGATTCACAAGGAGTGGACTGCTGCTGGAGTCATTGCTTCAAGAGCCACCACACACAGACGTATCCAGGACATGGGCTACAAGGGTCTCATTCTTGTGTCAAGCCCCTCATGACCAATAGACAACGCCAGAAGCGTCTTACCTGGGCCAAGGAGAAAAAGACCTGGACTGTTCTCAGTGGTCCAAGGTGTTTTCAGATGAAAGTAAATTTTGCATTTCATTTGGAAATCAAGGTCCCAGAGTCTGGAGGAAGAGTGGAGAGGCCACAATCCAAGCTGCTGGAGGTCTATTGTGAAGTCTCCACAATCAGTGATGGTTTGGGGGGCCATGTCATCTGCTGGTGGAGGTCCACTGTGTTTTATCAAGACCAAAGTCAGCGCAGCCGTCTACCAGGACATTTTACAGCACTTCATGCTTCCCTCTGCCCACAAGCTTTATGGAGATGGAAATGTCATTCTCCAGCAGGACTTGGCCCCTGTCCACACGGCCAAAAGTACCAATACCTGGTTTACACACAACAGTATCACTGTGCTTGATTGGCCGCAAACTCGCCTGACCTTAACCCCATAGAGAATCTATTATAGAGAATCTATGGGGTATTGTCAAGAGGAAGATGAGACCCCAGACCCAACAATACAGATGAGTTGAAGGCTGCTATCAAAGCCACCTGGGCTTCCATAACACCTCAGCAGGGCCACAGGCTGATCCCTCCATGCAGGGCCGGCTCCAGGTTTTTGTGTTGGCCCTGGGCATAAGAGTCTCAGTGGCCCCTTTAACACATACCACGATTCCTGATGCACAGATACCGCAGAGAAATATACAGTACACCTTCTCATTTAAAGATTTTACTGTATTTTGATGACTATGAAAATTGTACATTCACACTGAAGGCATCAAAACTATGAATTACCACATGTGGAATTATATACTTAACAAAAAAGTGTGAAACAACTGAAAATATGTCTCATATTCTTGGTTCTTCAAAGTAGCCACCTTTTGCTTTGATGACTGCTTTGCACACTCTTGGCATTCTCTTGATGAGCATCAAGAGGTAGTCACCGGAAATGGTCTTCACTTCACAGGTGTGCCCTGTCAGGTTTAATAAGTGGGATTTCATGCCTTATAAATGGGGTTGGGACCATCAGTTGTGTTGTGCAGAAGTCTGGTGGATACACAGCTGATAGTCCTACTGAATAGACTGTTAGCTGCTTTTTTCTTGCCATAATACAAATTCTAAGTAAAGAAAAACGAGTGGCCATCATTACTTTAAGAAATGTCCAAACTTTTGATCTGTACTGTATATATAGTGCAATGCCGAAGATTTCACTTCTTACATTACATGACAGATATCTATTGTAAATTCCATAATAGCTCAGAAACCGGCGAATCGCTCCACACAGTATACTGGCCCCCATATAATGCTCCATACAGGATACTGGCCCCCATATAACGCTCCATACAGGATACTGGCCCCCATATAACGCTCCATACAGGATACTGGCCCTCATATAACGCTCCATACAGAATACTGGCCCCCATATAACGCTCCATGCAGGATACTGGCCCCCATATAATGCTCCATACAGGATACTGGCCCCCATATAACGCTCCACACAAGATACTGGCCCCCTTATATCGCTCCATACAGGATATTGGCCCCCATATAATGCTCCATACAGAATACTGGCCCCCAAATAATGCCCCATGCAGGCTGTCCCCTCCCCATATAATGCCCCATGCAGGATGTCATCCCCCTTATAATGCCCCATGCAGGATGTCACCCCCCCCTTATAATGCCCCAAGCATTATGTCACCCCCCTTTTAATGCCCCAAGCATTATGTCACCCCCCCTTATAATGCCCCATGCAGGATGTCACCCCCCCTTATAATGCCCCATGCAGGATGTCACCCCCTTATAATGCCCCATGCAGGATGTCACCCCCCCCTTATAATGCCCCATGCAGGATGTCACCCCCCCTTATAATGCCCCATGCAGGATGTCACCCCCCCTTATAATGCCCCATGCTGGATGTCACACACCCCTCCCTTATAAAGCCCCATGCAGGATGTCACCCCCCCTATAATGCCCCATGCAGGATGTCACTCCCCCTTATAATGCCCCATGCAGGATGTCACACCCCCATATAATGCCCCATGCAGGATGTCACCCCACCCTTTTAATGCCCCATGCAGGATGTCACTAACCCCCCCCCCCTCCGTTATATTGCCCCATGCAGGATGTCAGTCCTCCCCACCATATAATGCCCCATGCAGGATGTCACCCCCCCCCTTCTCTTATAATGCCCCATGCAGGATGTCACCCCCCCCTTTCTCTTATAATGCCCCATGCAGGATGTCACCCCCCCTTCTCTTATAATGCCCCATGCAGGATGTCACCCCCCCCTTCTCTTATAATGCCCCATGCAGGATGTCACCCCCCCCCTTCTCTTATAATGCCCCATGCAGGATGTCACCCCCCCTTCTCTTATAATGCCCCATGTCTCCATACATTAAAAAAAAAAATCAAATACTCCCCTCACTTCTCACCTGCTGCCGCTGCTCCGGACTCCTCAGCGTCGCCGGCCTCATCCTGCTCTGCACTGTGATGGCTCAGGAGAGAGCACGGTGTAAAGACGTCACCGTGCCCTCTGACCTGAGACGTCACAGTGCAGCCGCCGCGGAGGATGCAGGAGCTGCTGCGGAGGCACGGGGAGAGGTAAGTATTGTGCCGGCTGCCGGGGCCCTGAGCAAGCGGGGGGGGGGGGAGGGAGCTGACACCGCTCTCCTCCGCTCACGAGTCCCATAGCGCGGCGGGGTGCCCGACGGCGAGTGGTCCCCCCTGCCCTGCCTCCATGCCACATTGCCGCATTGATGCAGTAATTGATGCAAAAGGACCAAGTATTGAGGCATTTACTGAACAGACATTTCAGTAGGGAAACATTTCGGATTTTCAAAAACATTTTTCAAGCTGTTATAAAGTATTCTAATTTACTGAGATAATGACTTCTGTGTTTTCATTAGCTGTAAGCCATAATCATCAACATTAACAGAAATAACCACGTGAAATAGATCACTCTGTGTGTAATGACTCTATATAATAGATCCCTCTGTGTGTAATGACTCTATATAATAGACCCCTCTGTGTGTAATGACTCTATATAATAGATCCCTCTGTGTGTAATGACTCTATATGATAGATCCCTCTGTGTGTAATGACTCTATATGATAGATCCCTCTGTGTGTAATGACTCTATATGATAGATCCCTCTGTGTGTAATGACTCTATATAATAGACCCCTCTGTGTGTAATGACTCTATATAATAGACCCCTCTGCGTGTAATGACTCTATATAATAGATCCCTGTGTATAATGACTCTATATAATAGATCCCTCTGTGTGTAATGACTCCATATAATAGATCACTCTGTGTGTAATGACTCTATATAATAGATCCCTCTCCATGTAATGACTCTATATAATAGATCCCTCTGCGTGTAATGACTCTATATAATAGATCCCTCTGTGTGTAATGACTCTATATGATAGATCCCTCTGTGTGTAATGACTCTATATAATAGACCCCTCTGTGTGTAATGACTCTATATAATAGACCCCTCTGTGTGTAATGACTCTATATAATAGACCCCTCTGTGTGTAATGACTCTATATAATAGATCCCTCTGTGTGTAATGACTCTATATAATAGATCCCTCTGTGTATAATGACTCTATATAATATGAGGTTCACTTTTTGTATTGAACTGAAATAAATTAACTTTTTGATGATATTCTAATTTTATGAGATGCATCTGTATATGTACAGCTGGTGTAACCTGGGTATCTCCGGTATATAATTATATATGTACAGCTGGTATAACCTGGGCATCTCCTGTATATAATTATACATGTACAGCTGGTATAACCTGGGCATCTCCTGTATATAATTATACATGTACAGCTGGTATAACCTGGGCATCTCCTGTATATAATTATACATGTACAGCTGGTATAACCTGGGCATCTCCTGTGTATAATTATATATGTATATGTTGAGCCATTATCTGCTGAGCTGCTGTATCTGATACATGTGGCGTTGTCCCTGCGTTGCGTCCCCTCCTGTTACTTTCCATGAACAGATAGAGGTCGGCGTCTCAGAATATAATATCGGCAGCGGCTGGAGACGCCGGATCAGACCCCATTGTCCGGAGGTCATTCTAGACGTATAATCTCCTCGTCAGCCAAAACATTGTGGAAGATCTAATATGGCACTAAGAAGTGATGGAGAGATTAGCCCGACTGTCCTGATCTCCCCCTGGGACCGTCACCGTCCCATGTAACCTGCAGTGATGGCAGGAGACCCAATATAAGAGGGTGTCCTATTATCACATGTGATGTATAAATGAGTACGCCCCCGCAGATTTCTCAGAACACCTTTACTTTCCTTTCAGGCTCATCATTTTCTATGGGACACCGCACTACAAAATACTCTCACAAATGTGCGGCATGGACTGCAAACAAGATTTGTTATTTTGCACCCAAAAAAGTAATTCTCCTAACAAATTCATTCCAGACCGTGTTACCAAAATGAGTAGACCCCAATGAAAGTCCTAATTAACAAGAATTCACCCACAGGTCAGTCTAATTCCTTATTGCACCAATGTCCAGCAGACGAGGGACTATGAAAAAAAGGGCGATACTTAAAGGGAACCTGTCACCAGCTTTATCCCATATAACCTGCGGCCACCACCTGTCAGCCCTGTGTTACAGCATTGTGGATGTTGTATATAAGTCTCCAAGCCGCCCTGCAAAACAAAGAAAAGCCCTCCTGGGCGGTCGGGTCCGATGGGTGTTGCCGGGCTTGCTTCAGCGCCTCCTCTCTTCTTGCGATGCCATCCTCCTTCTGTGCTTCATGTGGATGACGCGTCCCACGTCATCCACCCAGTGCTCCCCATCACGCTCCTGCGCAGGCGCACTTCTCTCTGCTCTGCTGAAGGCGGATCACAGGTTCTGCACATGTGCAGGGAAAGGCTAAAGCGCGCCGGCGCATGTGCACTAGAGTACTGTGCTCTGCCCTCAGCAGAGCAGAGAGAATGCACCTGCGCAGGAGCGCGATGGGGAGCACTGGGTGGATGACGTGGGACGCGTCATCCACATGAAGCAGAGGAGGAGGATGGCATCGCAAGAAGAGAGGAGGCGCCGGACCAGGACCAGCGACACCCATTCTTGTGTAAATGTGTACGGGCACCAGATACTGAGGATGGAGGTGACGCAGAGTCATCAGATACTGATGATGGAGGCCTCAGGAGGTCACCAGATACTGATGACGGAGGTGATGGGCGGTCACCAGATACTGATAATGGAGGCGACGGGCTGTCACCAGATACTGATGATGGAGGCCTCAGGAGGTCACCAGATACTGATGACGGAGGTGACGGGCGGTCACCAGATACTGATAATGGAGGCGACGGGCTGTCACCAGATACTGATGATGGAGGTGACGCTGGTCACCAGATACTGATGATGGAGGTGACTTGCGGTCAGCAGATACTGTTGATGAAGGCCTCAGGCGGTCACCAGATACTGGTGATGGAGGTGACGCTGGTCACCAGATACTGATGATGGAGGCGACGCACGGTCACCAGATACTGATGATGGAGGCGATGCACGGTCACCAGATACTGATGATGGAGGCGATGGATGGTCATCACATATTGATGATGGAGGCGACGCACGGTCACCAGATACTGATGATGGAGGTGGCAGGTGGTCACCAGATACTGATGATGGAGGCGACGCACGGTCACCAGATACTGATGATGGAGGTGGCAGGTGGTCACCAGATACTGATCATGGAGGTGACGCACGGTCACCAGATACTGATGATGGAGGTGGCAGGTGGTCACCAGATACTGATGATGGAGGTGACGCACGGTCACCAGATACTGATGATGGAGGCGACGCACGGTCACCAGATACTGATGATGGAGGTGGCAGGTGGTCACCAGATACTGATCATGGAGGTGACGCACGGTCACCAGATACTGATGATGGAGGTGGCAGGTGGTCACCAGATACTGATGATGGAGGTGACGCACGGTCACCAGATACTGATGATGGAGGTGGCAGGTGGTCACCAGATACTGATGATGGAGGCGATGCATGGTCATCAGATACTGATGACGGAGGAGAAGGGCGGACACCAGATAATGATGGAATTTACATTTCTCTTTTCTTCATTCACTTTGCATTTTGCTAATTGATAACAAAGTATTAACACTTTTATCTCTGAAAGCTTCTTACTCTGCAGCATTTTTTCTGCCCACAACCTTCGCACGGTGTGTGTCTTAGGTTTGGTGTTTTGGGGTCTTTATGTGCATTACTTTCATTGTACAATGATTATTGATCTGTAGTCTATAAATCATTTGATGAAACAAGCATAACTCTGATTAATATTGATAAGTTTGTGACCCCCCCCCCCTCCCCGGCAGACTGTGTGTAGTCACCAGGTGGAGGGATGTTCAGGTATCGGAGAGGATGAGCCTCATTTGCTCTCATTCCACAACGTTCCTGCAGCTTTTGTACTCCGACTCCTATAGACCGTATACACCGCACCTGCTCCCCTCATAGACAATGCACGTCTACCTGTAATGTGACCCCATACAATGGGGACTGACAGCAGGGCTGGATTATAGGGAGGGCACAAGGGGCATTTTCCCCCAGGCTTACTCGGCCAGTTTGGCTATGTGCCCACGTTGCATTTATGAAGCAGAAAATTTCTGCTGCATAAATGCAAGTCCTCTCCCGGAAAAACGCATGCGGAATTCCGCACGCGTTTATCGCGCGTTTTTCGCGCGTTTATCACGCGTTTTCCACATGCGGAATTGCCTTGCGTTTTTTATGCATTGAACAAAGGCAATTCTGCTTGCGGAAACGCAAAATTAAATGACATGCTGCGGATTTTTGAACGCAGCATAAACGCTGCGGAAAAATCCGCAGCATGTGCATAGAACTTGCGGAATCCCATTGGGGACCATGGGGTGCGTGTTACCAAGCGTTTTTCAAGCGTTTACGCTGCGGAAATTCCGCATCAAAAACGCTTGAAAAATGCTACGTGGGCACACAGCCTTTCCCTACTGCTCAGGTGGATCACAAGAACCTGTTGTCAAGTGGGTGCAATGGAGACGATGACCATCGTATCCTATCTGTGGTTGTACCGGGGGTGGGGGAAGGGTGCCATGCATTCTGGTCTCTTCCTATAGAAAATTGTGTTGCTATAATATTAAATGTTCCAGTTCATGTGAAGAAATTGACTCCGCACGGTGCTGCACAGGGTCAATGATCATGTCAATGCTAAATGTACAGACCCATAAAGGGGTTTTCTGAAGTTGTATCTCCTGGAGTGCACGGCCCCCCGGCCCCCGACCTCCTGCTGTGCGCAGGTCGGTGCAGCACCATGGTTGATCCACTGGCCTGAGCTGGGCTCTCTCCCAGGCTGCTAGAAGGGGCAGCTTTTCAGGGGGACTGAAGCCGGGTCCAGCGATCCTGCCAGCTTTAGGGCAACGCCGGCAGGCTGTTTTGTCGGACTGCACTTGATCCGAAATTTTGGACGAGCCCAAGGACTGGGAACAATCTGTGAGTTTTCAGAGTTTTGGAAATCTCATTTTTGGCTCATTTTGCCTGAGAATTCGTCACACAGTGGATGTCAGTGAGGGGTGTTGTCGTCAATTATTAGAGAGCCATAGTGATAATTGCTACAATGTATCAATGGAGGGAAAATGTATCAATCCGAAGTCCAGGCCGTTTAGCTCACAGAGTGTTCAGATCGGATGCGACCTCTCCAGCCATTTTCAGCTTAAGGCAACGGCCCCACTGTCAGTATTTGGTCAGTATTTTTTTCTCAGGAGTGGGAGCCAAAACCAGGAGTGGGTGATAAATGCAGAATTGGTGACTTGTTTCTATTCTACCTTTTCTGATTGTTCCTCATCTGGTTTTGGCTCCAACTCCTGAGAAAAAATACTGACCGAATACTGATAGCGGGGCCGTGGCCTTAGGGAAAGACAAAAACTAATGATTTCCATAACTGACAGAAAGCAGAGATCTTGAAAATGATAAATAATAGAAACCCATAGTCTCCGATTCATCAATGCAATTGTCAGAATTCTGACCTAAAACGCTTCGAAATGTCATGAAGTTTTTGTGCAATGCGGTTTTGTGCAAATGTAGCGACTTTCGGCTGTTTCATACCAGTTTTGAGCAGTTCCACCAAAATGGGCAAACTGGGGCAGACTGGAGTAAGATTTGTGGAGAGGCGCACAGAGGGTCACATCACTTTTCAGACACGCCTGATTCATTAGGAGCCATGCGCCTCTGACTCCAGCACACCACCCCGGTGAACGCCCTGGTGAACAACGCTGGTCCTGATGAATTTGGGACAATGTATAGTAGAAAGCTGCAGAAGTTTTCATTATATCAGGAGCATCCAACTGGAAAGGACTATGTTTCTTCTGATGGTGAAGAATGGATGTTATGCTCTGCAGACACAACCTTATAGGGGCATACAGGCCCCCATATCTGTCTATACATCAGCAGAACACAACTGTGTCCGTCCTAATGGCTCGCCCCGACGTCAGCCATCTCTGAAGTGACGAACATTATTATTTGTTTTGGGAAACAGATTTTGTCCAGGAGTTTTCTGTGGAAATTCCAAGGGAGACAAAGTGGCGGAAGAGTCTTCAATGTGCCGGGGGCTATCAGTCCGCAGATAGTGGCCCCTATTAGTGGCCGTTCTAATCTGTCAGTGCTGACAGCGATAGCCACGGCCTCTTTATTTGTTCACCACTTTATAGTCAGTGTGTCCTCCCATGACTTCCCACGGGCTCATCAGAAGCCTCCGCCACGTTACATTATTTATAAATGCCGAGCAAACATGGTGCTGCAACTCTAAAGAGGCAAAATCTGCATTTCCAACTTCAAAAAAAGTCAGCAAATCTTTTCTCTGGGCTTTGAAGTGGTTGTCAGGAAGAGCAAGACTCAGCGCTCAGTGTCCTGACACCATCACCAGGACTCCTTGTTCTCAGTGAGGACTCAACAGGCTGCAGCCCCCATCATCCCACCTCCCTTCCCTTCCAGCCTCCTCTGCCCCCAGGCATCAATGTGTCATCTGCAGAATGTTTACTCTGCAAAACTGATGCTGCCCCGGTCATAAAGGCCGAAAACATATAGAAAAAAAAGCAAAAATAAGGAAAACCACAATGTGTTCAGACCTGGACTCCCAGAATGAGTCACTGGCAAGAGGCGAGCGAAGAAAAAGCCATGTATGAGATATCTTATTATACCCTATGTAATGATATATTGTCATACTGATGTCACCCGAGGACACGGAGAAATGGGGAAACAAGCGAGGGCGACATTACCCAACCCCAGTTCTGGATGGTCACAGTAAATACATAGATTTATTACTACTTCTGGTATGTGCCTTCAATGAGGAGCCAAAGGATGTTCCCAACATTTCAACTTCTGCCTATGGAAAATGCCAGTTAGGGGATTGCAAAATAACTGGCACCTTCCCTGCCCAGGGTGGCATCAAGACTGGTGAAGCCCCAGATTAAAAATTGTACTGACTCCTATCGACACTTATTGGAAAGACAGAGACAGAGTAGAGATTGAAAAATGAGTCTAATATGGGCGTTGTACTGTACCCAGTAACGGCACAATATGGTGGGCAACACATCTCAAGTGGGTGTTTAACCACTGGAGGGAAGATATTCTGGAATTAGGACTCAGTTTTTTGATGCGCGAGTTCTATTTTTTTCCCTTTGGATACAACTTTTACCCATTGTTCACATCTCTGTGGATTTTTGCAGACTGAGTTGTCCACACAAAATTCTGATCACAAGTGGAAATTTCCCTCATTATGTATAAATTGACGTTTCTGCCAGGGGAACTCAAGACAGGTGACTTCTAAGGCTTTTGGTGCATATTTGCAGCACGTAAACGCTCCAGAAACGCAGTGCATACCTTATCCCATGACTTCCTATGACATTCTGCAAGTTCTGTGCACATGGTCCGTATTTTTTCTGCGCAGATTTTACTCGCAGAAAAAATACGGACATGACCAATTCTTGTGCGTTTCTTCATGCGTATTTGCCTCTACAATGCATTGGAAAAAACGCGTCAAAAACGCGTGTAAAAACCGCATGCGTTTTTTCTGCCAGGGAGATGCAGAAATGCTCAGGAAAATTTCTGCTTCATTTCTGCATCGTGGGCACATAGCCTTTTACTTACAGGCGTGCCGGCTCATGTTTTTGGTGACACATTTAACTTACTCTGATACATTGTAGCAAACTGTCAGGACAGGACATGATGTCCTGCTGATGTGCTTCACAGACCATTGTCTAGACTGGATACAAACTGGTATGTAACAGAATTGAACCAGGAGGATTATTGTATAAATTTTCAACTCTGGATGTTACCAAGAACATATCTACTCCAGGGAGCTTGAAACACCAAGGCAAAGAGTTTAATAAGGGGCATTTACACTGCAAGGTAACGTTAATGAGAGTTGTTAAAAACATGTTTCATGATTCTCGTAGTGTAAACAGGCTGCCAATCACCCGAAAAATGAGAAGAACAAGCATTCATCAGGTGAAATAATGATGGATAAAAGATCATCATTCTCAACAGCACAAGTCCTGCTTATACAATACAGAACAATGGCGCCTGTGTGCACCCAGTGATCTAGTAGAGATCTGAAGAGCTGTCACTTTTATACTTGTCTGTTAGTTTTGTAGCTTTTGTTTGTTGTTTGTATTTACAACTTTGTCATTGAATTGTGGAAGTTTAAAATGTATCCAAAGGCAGAGGAGGCTTAGATACAAGTACAGCAGAGCCATGTATGATAGGCTTAGATACCAGTACAGCAGAGCCATGTATGATAGGCTTAGATACAAGTACAGCAGAGCCATGTATGATAGGCTTAGATACCAGTACAGCAGAGCCATGTGTGATAGGCTTAGATACAAGTACAGCAGAGCCATGTATGATAGGCTTAGATACCAGTACAGCAGAGCCATGTATGATAGGCTTAGATACAAGTACAGCAGAGCCATGTATGATAGGCTTAGATACCAGTACAGCAGAGCCATGTATGATAGGCTTAGATACAAGTACAGCAGAGCCATGTATGATAGGCTTAGATACAAGTACAGCAGAGCCATGTATGATAGGCTTAGATACCAGTACAGCAGAGCCATGTGTGATAGGCTTAGATACCAGTACAGCAGAGCCATGTGTGATAGGCTTAGATACCAGTACAGCAGAGCCATGTATGATAGGCTTAGATACCAGTACAGCAGAGCCATGTGTGATAGGCTTAGATACCAGTACAGCAGAGCCATGTATGATAGGCTTAGATACCAGTACAGCAGAGCCATGTATGATAGGCTTAGATACCAGTACAGCAGAGCCATGTGTGATAGGCTTAGATACCAGTACAGCAGAGCCATGTGTGATAGGCTTAGATACCAGTACAGCAGAGCCATGTATGATAGGCTTAGATACCAGTACAGCAGAGCCATGTATGATAGGCTTAGATACCAGTACAGCAGAGCCATGTATGATAGGCTTAGATACAAGTACAGCAGAGCCATGTATGATAGGCTTAGATACCAGTACAGCAGAGCCATGTATGATAGGCTTAGATACAAGTACAGCAGAGCCATGTGTGATAGGCTTAGATACCAGTACAGCAGAGCCATGTATGATAGGCTTAGATACCAGTACAGCAGAGCCATGTATGATAGGCTTAGATACAAGTACAGCAGAGCCATGTATGATAGGCTTAGATACCAGTACAGCAGAGCCATGTATGATAGGCTTAGATACCAGTACAGCAGAGCCATGTATGATAGGCTTAGATACCAGTACAGCAGAGCCATGTGTGATAGGCTTAGATACCAGTACAGCAGAGCCATGTATGATAGGCTTAGATACCAGTACAGCAGAGCCATGTGTGATAGGCTTAGATACCAGTACAGCAGAGCCATGTATGATAGGCTTAGATACCAGTACAGCAGAGCCATGTATGATAGGCTTAGATACCAGTACTTAGATACCTTGATTCAGTAGACAGTAACACATGTTGGTCTTAAGCTGCCTGTACACCAGACACCTCTGTTCCCTCCATACTGCTCTGACCCCATCTGGACTTTTCTGCCCCTCCAGACATCTATGTTCCCTCCAGATCCCTCTGCTACCCCTCCCCCTCCAGACACCTCTGGCACCTGCTTATCTCCCAGACAAAGAAAAGGATCAGATGTTAACACTAGGACTACTGGACTCGTGACCCCGCCTAGAACTACTGAAAGGAGTCATTTTGACTCCTTGCTTGTTTTCGTTTATTTTTAGAGTTTCATTTGTGGTTATTTATTAATAATTATATTTTTTGTAATGTATTATTATTGTGAGATCCAACAATAATGCTTTTGATTGTTTTTTTTCTGCTTTTCTTATTTTTCTACAGAAAATAATAATTATAATAGACGTTTTTCAAACATTTTTTTTTATTCAAGTGCACACATATAAACAACAACTGAAGAACAAAAAGCAGAGAAAATGTAGGTGGAGGAGCATAAAAATGAAAATATGGCGCAGAATTCACCTTCTAAACATTTGGTGTTTCGCATTTTAGGCATTGCCTTTGATTTATGGCAGTACATTGCCCACACAAAGACTTACCACAAGTCTTACAATTTCCGACAGATCTATTTTTCTTGCACTTTTCTTTGATCTGGCAAAATTTTGTTTGAACCATCACTTCTGAGCATGTAGAAACTTGGGACGTGGAACCCTTTTCCCTATCTGTTACATAAGGACCACTCAACTCTCTCACAAGCGTTTGCAAAAATGCCTTGCGTGACATTTTTTGGTGGGTAATCTCCTTGAATATTATCCATGCATTTATACCCGCAAAGTCTAAGGCATTTTCAAATGCATGAACAGGCCATCTCCTTGTGCATGTTCGTGTGGTATATTTTCGTGCCATCTGATCCACTACATCTACTCCATATTTTGTTTCATTGTAAAACTTTACCGTTTCTGGAGTCTTTTTAGCGGAATCAGACGCAACAACAACATCTGGATGGACGGAACTCAAAATGACAACATTTTTGTTGGGCTTTCCTTGATATACTGTAAGTGTAAAATTGTCTTCATTTCTAAACACTTTAGTGTTGTACAATTCCTCTTTCATGGATTTTATTTCTTTAGGCACTTCTCGCCTTATCTTGTTCAGTGTTCCCACGATGGTTGTTCCTTTGCTTTTTAGCTGTTTAGCTAATTTTACTGAAGTAAAATAATTATCGGTTGTAACATTGCGACCTTTTTTCAAAAACGGGTCCAATAACTTCATTACCACATGGTCAGCTAAACGGTCCTCAGCACGGCGTGTGTCATCTTTGCCTAGATAAGGGAAGCCATTTGCCAGATATTTGCTCCTCTTATCAACAGCTAGCCAATATTTGTGGCCATATTTATCTGGTTTGGAAGGCATGTACTGCGTGAATGGACACCTAGTTTTGCTTGGGAAAAGTTGCTCATCCACCGTTATGTATGGGCCAGGTTTGTAACACGCAATACAATTTTCAATAAACCTGTCCCACACAGTAGAAAATAGAGCAAACTTGTCCGTTTGCAGTCTCTCCGATCGAGTAGATTTCTCATCAAATCTGAGAAACCTCATAATTTCAACAAAGCGGTCCCTAGACATTGTCGCTTTGCAAAACGGTATTCCCCAGTCATTACACCAAATACTGCTAATCAAGTGACGGTTCGTGCCAGATATTCCACGAGCATAGAATATCGCAATGAATGCATCTAGCTCCTCATCAGATAGAGTAAACTGTAAATTATTGTTCCTGCATGCTTCTGCAAGCGTACAGTTCTTTATATGTGTCAATATATATGAATCAAAAAATAAACGCCATGCGCTCAAAGGACTATCGATAATGATATTTCTTCTGGCGTATCCTGTAGGGCCAGGTGCTTCTCGAAGAATATTTTGGCTGTCACGCCTACCAGGCAAGTGTTCTCCAATTTCAACAGGTTTCCATTGAATACCATCCGCTGAAACTAGTATTCCTTCAGATTCGCCTTCTCTGGTGTTTGTTGTTGCATTACCTTCGCCGCCATCGTTATCTGTTGTTCTTTCATTTCTGGGACGTTTTGCTGATTTTTTCTGTCCACGACCAGGAGGATGGTCACGAGGCAACATAACTGCATGAGCCCGATCCCCAGTTGATATGCTTGGAATATCTGTAAAAAAGTTGATGAATATTTAGAATTTTTGTAAGGGTCCATGCACACTGGCTGGATTAGCGGCGGAATATCCGACCGGATATTCTCACCACAATCCGGCCCGTACCTGCCCGCTCAGGTACAGAGCGGAGTTTCATACCTGAAGCTCCGCTCCGAACCCCGGGCTGGAGCCGCTGTCTGGGACGGAGCCGTGCTCGCGCGTAAGCAAGCGCTGCTCTGTCCCTGACAGCGGCTCCAGCCCAGGGTTCGGAGCGGAGCTTCAGGCATGAGCGGGCAGGTACGGCCTGTATTGCGGCAAGAATATCCAGATGGCTATTCAGCCAGAATTCTGCTAGTGTGCACAGGCCCTAACTCAGTGTGTGGAAGAACAAATAAATACACATAACTACTTACCTTCTGGATTTGTTCCTTCTGAGTCTTCAGATTCACTTGATATGTTCTGAGGAATGAAATCTTCATCACTGTCAGAATCAAATACATGTTCCTGCAATTCGGATTCCGATTCATCCTCCGGTATGGATTGCAAAGTAGCCAGAATATCCTGAGGCTTTATCAAACGTCTTCTCTCCATATTCCTCACAAATTCCATAATTCTATATAGTTCCCTGCTGAAAAATAGAAATGAAATGAAAACTAAAAGAAATAATAACTGTTCTGCCACCTTCAAAAGTAGGTGGGCTGAATCAGTTGACAGACAGCTAAACTATTTCATAACAATTCATACCTGTATGAGTCTTCAGAGCTCGTATGTCTGCGTCTGTTCTCTTTGTCTCTTCAGCTGAACTGAAAGTAAAGTTACTATCCAGAATACTGTCTCCTGCTAGGACCTTAGAAAAACACCACCCTTCATTAGCATAAGATAAGAGCCTAGAGTAAACAAGCTATTTTGTTCAGCATTACACAGTAATACAAGCAGGTAAAACACAAGGAAAATGTGAAAAGTTGACATGTAAATTGAACTACATCTATATGAACATCAGGGTAAATAAGACAGAGTGAAAAAATTATGCACAAAACTTTATAGCAACATTTAGTGACAAAAGGACCTCAAAATATAGTAGGGAGTCAAAATGACTCCCTTCAGTAGTTCTTGGTAAATTTTGAAAAAAACGCGCAAATTTTTCACCAAAATTATTTATTCTCACAAAATCTTTTTTCACATCATATTTGAGGAAAAGTCACCGAGTTTCAAGCCGGAATTCTGAAAAATGTAGTCACAGAAGAGAAATAAAAAACGAAAGGAGTCAAAATGACTCCATCAGTAGTTCTAGTGTTAAAGGGTTATTCCCAACATAACAAGTTATTCACTATCCATATGATGATCCCCAGAGAACAGGCTCCGCAGCCCCATCTTGAATGCAGTGCTGGAGAAAGCGGGGCACTTGGCCTTTCCCAGCAGTCCCATAGTCAATCCATGGAGTGGAGGTCCATCATGCACATCTCTGCCCCATTCCAATCAGCATGTCAGGATAACATCAAGAATACCCTTTAAAATGTAGCATGTCCAATTCTTCTCTCCCCCGTCCTTCTTTCGGAGCTCCCCATACAATATAGATTCTGGCCAGTCGGCAGGTTTGGGCAACCTTTCTCCAATGGGTATGAGGGCCCTGGTTCAGAGGACAGTATCACAAGTGACAGGTGAGGATACATCCGCAGTGTATCTCTCTGGGTCGTGCTGACATGTTTGACACCTCACTAACAGATACCCTGACCCTAATAATAGGACCCCAGCATTTTATGGCATCTTGTTGTTTTGTTATTTTTTGGCGGAGACCTCTGACCCCTCCAGGGTGTTGACTGTTGCCCAGTAGAAGAATGCCAGCTGTGCACACTGATACTGGGACATATTGACACCTTTCTGAGAGTCAATACAAGCAGTGAAGGGAATCTTACATTCCAGTAGCCCAGGGGGTGACACAGCGGAGTTAGGATTACATCCCTACACGCCAGGACCCCAGGACATCCTATATACTGCACAGACCGGCACCAGGGACAATGGGAACACTCTCCTGATGGTCTCACCTTCTTTGTCCCCATAACAAGCCATCCCCCCTATCAATGACATCATATGAGACCCCAGCAATGACAGCTCTCAGCATCATGTCTACATTTTTCCTTTCATTGATGATGGTGTCTGAATTACAAGCTTCTTGCTCCTGGACCCCAGCGAGGGCTCCTCTGTCACATTTGGAGACCCCATTACAATAAATGGGCAAGCTAGATGACGAAGAGTAAGAATTTGCACTAGGACTCATGAGTTTTATTCCTCTGAGACCCTCGGTGGCAGTCCGGTCTTTGGATGAGGATTTGTGACCAATTACACTAAATTAAGGAGTCTTCTGCTTTTCAGTAAACTTTCACTAAGTAATGAAAAGTTCTGCAACTTTCACAGTATACAGTACAGACCAAAAGTTTGGACACACCTTCTCATTTAAAGATTTTTCTGTATTTTCATGACTATGAAAATTGTACATTCACACTGAAGGCATCAAAACTATGAATTAACACATGTGGAATTATATACTTAACAAAAAAGTGTGAAACAACTGAAAATATGTCTTATATTCTAGGTTCTTCAAAGTAGCCACCTTTTGCTTTGATGACTGCTTTGCACACTCTTGGCATTCTCTTGATGAGCTTCAAGAGGTAGTCACCGGAAATGGTCTTCACTTCACAGGTGTGCCCTGTCAGGTTTAATAAGTGGGATTTTGTTGCCTTATAAATGGGGTTGGGACCATTAGTTGTGTTGTGCAGAAGTCTGGTGGATACACAGCTGATAGTCCTACTGAATAGACTGTTAGAATTTGTATTATGGCAAGAAAAAAGCAGCTAAGTAAAGAAAAATGAGTGGCCATCATTACTTTAAGAAATGAAGGTCAGTCAGTGCAAAAAATTGGGCAAACTTTGAAAGTGTCCCCAAGTGCAGTTGCAAAAATCATCAAGCGCTACAAAGAAACTGGCTCACATGAGGACCGCCCCAGGAAAGGAAGACCAAGAGTCACCTCTGCTTCTGAGGATAAGTTTATCCGAGTCACCAGCCTCAGAAATCGCAGGTTAACAGCAGCTCAGATTAGAGACCAGGTCAATGCCACACAGAGTTCTAGCAGCAGACACATCTCTTCAACAACTGTTAAGAGGAGACTTTGTGCAGCAGGCCTTCATGGTAAAATAGCTGCTAGGAAACCACTGCTAAGGACAGGCAAGAAGCAGAAGAGACTTGTTTGGGCTAAAGAACACAAGGAATGGACATTAGACCAGTGGAAATCTGTGCTTTGGTCTGATGAGTCCAAATTTGAGATCTTTGGTTCCAACCACCGTGTCTTTGTGCGACGCAGAAAAGGTGAACGGATCGACTCTACATGCCTGGTTCCCACCGTGAAGCATGGAGGAGGGGGTGTGATGGTGTGGGGGGGCTTTGCTGGTGACACTGTTGGGGATTTATTAAAAATTGAAGGCATACTGAACCAGCATGGCTACCACAGCATCTTACAGCGGCATGCTATTCCATCCGGTTTGCGTTTAGTTGGACCATCATTTATTTTTCAACAGGACAATGACCCCAAACACACCTCCAGGCAGTGTAAGGGCTATTTGACCAAGAAGGAGAGTGATGGGGTGCTACGCCAGATGACCTGGCCTCCACAGTCACCAAACCTGAACCCAATCGAGATGGTTTGGGGTGAGCTGGACCGCAGAGTGAAGGCAAAAGGGCCAACAAGTGCTAAGCATCTCTGGGAACTCCTTCAAGATTGTTGGAAGACCATTTCCGGTGACTACCTCTTGAAGCTCATCAAGAGAATGCCAAGAGTGTGCAAAGCAGTCATCAAAGCAAAAGGTGGCTACTTTGAAGAACCTAGAATATAAGACATATTTTCAGTTGTTTCACACTTTTTTGTTAAGTATATAATTCCACATGTGTTAATTCATAGTTTTGATGCTTTCAGTGTGAATGTACAATTTTCATAGTCATGAAAATACAGAAAAATCTTTAAATGAGAAGGTGTGTCCAAACTTTTGGTCTGTACTGTACATCTAGAAGCTAAAAAAACTCCCATCCTGATCTAAGGCTTCTTCTCCCAGCTGAGGATCTGTTAAATTGTATCCAGTTTAAACAATCCTCTTAATCTCTCTGCTGCCCTGATTGATACATTTTCCTCCCCAGATTGATGGTTCTGGTATCCGTTTGGAGCGCTGGTTGTTCAGCTCATTTAGGATTGTCCAGACTGGATGTAATTGTAGCAAACCATCAGCTGTGGGAAGGACTAGGTCAGGACAGATTTTCATCATATAAGCAAGAATGTTCTGGTTCACTGACAGCAAGAAGAGATTTGGATAATGGCAAAATATGATAGAAAGTTATGGAACTTTATTAGTTTGGGTCAGAATGTTCCTTGGTCTCATCCCCCCACATATCTATAGGGAGTCCACCCGTGCTATGTCTGTTCTCTCCTTCTGGGCCTGGTTCTGTGGCTAGCATGCCTACGGTCCTCATGGCGGACCCTCAGTCCTCCTTGGTATTGATGAGCGGAGCTGAGACACCTTTCACTGTCGTGTCCCTAACAGTTTTCACTTCTCACCAAATATAGAAAAAAGTCACCGCAGCTTCCTCCATGTCAAGTGTCACCCAGGGATAAAGGGCAGCGACGGGCACAACAGGGAGAGCGTTAGTGGTTCATGTCCTATCAGTAGATCAGTGGTGCCCGAGGAACATGGCAGCCTCTTCTCTCTCATCAGAGTGTAATGTCAGCTAAGGCTGGGGCTACTGACCGCATACACACAATAGGTTTAGCTACAGCTGCTTAAAAGGCAGTATCACATTACACTTAGATACACACCCTTAGCTGATTGTATCACATACAGCGGGTGAAATAAGTATTGCACACGTCACCAGTTTTATAAGTTAATATATTTCTGAAGGTGCTACTAACATGAAATTCTCACCAGAGGGCGGTAACAACCCATCCAATCCACACAGGCAAAGAAAGCACCATAGATGTTCATAAAGTATGTATAAAAATGAGACCTGACAGAGGGAAAAAGTAATGAACACGTTACTGAAATTTAATTATTACTTTGTATAGAAGCCTTTGTTGGTGATGAAGCTTCAAGACGCCTCCTGTATGGAGAAACTAGTTGCAGGCTTTGCTCAGATGTGATTTTGGCCCATTCTTTAACACAAACACAGGTCACATCCTGAAGCTTCTGTGGCTCCTTCTATGAACTCTGAGCTTTAGCTCCTTCCATACATTTTCTCTTGGATTCAGGTCCGGTCTGCCATTCAGGTCCGGTCTGCCATTCTAGCAGCTTTCTTTTCTTTCACTGAAACCAATTGAGAGTTTCCTTGGCTATGTGTTTGGAATCATTATCTTGCTGAAATGTCCACCCTTGTTTCATCTTCATCATCCTGGTAGACTGCAGCGGATTTTTATCAAGAATGTCTCGGTACATTTGTCCATTCATCCTTCCTTCAAATATATGAAGTTTGCCAGAGCCCTATGCTGAAAAACAGCCTCACACCATGATGTTCCCACCTCCACACTTCATTGGTGGTGTGGTGTTTTGGGGTGATATGCAGTTGCCTTTAGCCTTCAAACATGGTATTATGGCATCCAAAGAGTTAAATTTTGGGCTCCTCTAACCTGACTATATTCTCCCAGTATTTCACAGGCTTGTCTAAATGTTGAGCAAACTGTAAAGGCGCTTGAACATGCTTTTTGTTCATAAATGGAGTCTTGCGTGGTGAGCGTGCATACAGACCATGGAGGTTGTGTGGTGAGCATGCATACAGGACATTGAGGTTGCGTGGTGAGCATGTATACAGGCCATGGAGATTGTGTGGTGAGCGTGCATACAGGCCATGTAGATTGTGTGGTGAGCGTGCATACAGGCCATGGAGATTGCATGGTGAGCGTGCATACAGTCTATGGAGGTTGCGTGGTGAGCGTGCATACAGACCATGGAGATTGCGTGGTGAGCGTGCATACAGACCATGGAGATTGCGTGGTGAGCATACACACAGGACATGGAGGTTGTGTGCTGAGAGTGCATTTAGGTTGTGTGGTGAGCGTGCATATAGGTTGTGTGGTGAGCGTGCATACAGGCCATGGAGGTTGTGTGGTGAGCGTGCATACAGGCCATGGAGGGTGAGTGCATTATTGTTTTGTTTGTAACAATTGTACCTGCTGATTCCAGGTCTTTCTGTAGCTCTGCACAGGTGTCTTTAGCTCTTGGACATTTGGCTCTTCTAAAATTATTTTCGCTCCTCTGGGTGAAATCTTGCGGGGAGCAGCTGATCATGGCCGGTTTATGGTGAAATTCTGTTCTTTCCACTTCCAGATTATCACCCCAGCAGTGCTCACTGGAATCTTAAGTAGTTTAGAAATTCTTCTGTAACCAATGCTTCAGTATGTTTTGCAACAATAAGGTTGCAAAGGTCTTGAGCAGCTCACTAGTTTTACCCATCATGAGATGTTTCTTGTGTGGCACCTTGGTAATGAGATTCCATTTTATAGGCCATCAGTTGAACCAGCTGATATTATTTGTCCCTAAGTGGCAGGATTGCTTTATAATTATTGATAGATCTCAGCTTGGTGTCACTTTCCATGGCTGTTTGCACCTCTCTTTTTTCATGTGTTCAAAAATTTTTCACTTTGTCATTTCTCATTATTAAACATCAGGTCTGTGCAATCACTTTTATCAATACACAATTAACTGTGCCGTTCAGGTGTAATTAATTTATACAGTATGAAATAGCAGTGCCAATCAGATCTGTGCAATTACTGTAAAAATTGGCCAACTAATAGGGCCAAACAGATCTGAGTAATTTGTGGATACAAGGATGAAATGCCAGTGCTTTACAGGTCAGTGTGCAAATAACAGTGCCATATAGTGCTCTCTCCATGTGAATGACAGAAGCAGAGTGCTGTCTCGGCTGCTTCTTTACCTCCCGCAGAAGGGGGATGACCCCAATACTGCACCCGTGTAATAAGTGAAATTTCCCCGCAGCTCTGAAGGGTTTCAAGTATTTTACTCATCTCCCCTACTACATTTTGTGAATCCGCAGAGTGGTGTTTCCCGGCTCATTGATCCCCCGACAAGTGGTCTACCCCAGTCAGTTTATATGACATGGCAAAATCTGATTTAGGCTGAGGTCCCCTTTAAATGAGAGTGTAAGCTCTTGTTCCCAAGTCTTAGTCAGGACTCAGTGTCCAGGACAGCTGAAATCAGATTTCTACAGAATAAAGAATCAAGCAATTCCAGTAAGTTATAGCTTGTGTGCACTATATGGTAGCAATCGGTTTTGAGGGGTTCTCTGGTTACTGATAATGGCCCGTGAGCTACGATATCTGGGACGGCTGAGCGTACAGAGAAAGGAAGGGACGGGGGGTGAGGTCGGCACACAGTGTTCTTGGCATGGAGTCACTGCTCTAGTAAATATCCATCCGCACGTAATCCGTGGTCGTCACATTCCCCTGTACCTCACCCCAGAGGGAAGTGGAAACAGCACCGTCTTCTTTTTTTGGAAGGGGGAATAATTTTGCATACAATCACATAGATATAAGTATTTTCTATCAAAAGGGGTTTAACCCCTTCCGTTGGCACCAAATTCTCTCTTTTGCTCTCTTGGTTTTCCAAGAACCAAAACTTTTTATTTCTCTGTCACTATAGCTGCAAAGGCACCAGTCTCCATCCTTCTCTGGTGTGGCTCTCCTCCTCACACTCAGGCACCAGTCTCCAGTCTTCTCTGGTGTGGCTCTCCTCCTCACACTCAGGCACCAGTCTCCAGTCTTCTCTGGTGTGGCTCTCCTCTTCACACTCAGGCACCAGTCTCCAGTCTTCTCTGGTGTGGCTCTCCTCCTCACACTCAGGCACCAGTCTGCAGTCTTCTCTGGTGTGGCTCTCCTCCTCACACTCAGGCACCAGTCTCCAGTCTTCTCTGGTGTGGCTCTCCTCCTCACACTCAGGCACCAGTCTCCAGTCTTCTCTGGTGTGGCTCTCCTCCTCACACTCAGGCACCAGTCTCCAGTCTTCTCTGGTGTGGCTCTCCTCCTCACACTCAGGCACCAGTCTCCAGTATTCTCTGGTGTGGCTCTCCTCCTCACACTCAGTCACCAGTCCCCAGTCTTCTCTGGTGTGGCTCTCCTCCTCACACTCAGGCACCAGTCTCCAGTCTTCTCTGGTGTGGCCCTCCTCCTCACACTCAGGCACCAGTCTCCATCCTTCTCTGGTGTGTCTCTCCTCCTCACACTCAGGCACCAGTCTCCAGTCTTCTCTGGTGTGGCTCTCCTCCTCACACTCAGGCACCAGTCTCCAGTCTTCTCTGGTGTGGCTCTCCTCCTCACACTCAGGCACCAGTCTCCAGTCTTCTCTGGTGTGGCTCTCCTCCTCACACTCAGGCACCAGTCTCCAGTATTCTCTGGTGTGGCTCTCCTCCTCACACTCAGTCACCAGTCCCCAGTCTTCTCTGGTGTGGCTCTCCTCCTCACACTCAGGCACCAGTCTCCAGTCTTCTCTGGTGTGGCCCTCCTCCTCACACTCAGGCACCAGTCTCCATCCTTCTCTGGTGTGTCTCTCCTCCTCACACTCAGGCACCAGTCTCCAGTCTTCTCTGGTGTGGCTCTCCTCCTCACACTCAGGCACCAGTCTCCATCCTTCTCTGGTGTGTCTCTCCTCCTCACACTCAGGCACCAGTCTCCAGTCTTCTCTGGTGTGCCTCTCCTCCTCACACTCAGGCACCAGTCTCCAGCCTTCTCTGGTGTGCCTCTCCTCCTCACACTCAGGCACCAGTCTCCATCCTTCTCTGGTGTGTCTCTCCTCCTCACACTCAGGCACCAGTCTCCAGTCTTCTCTGGTGTGGCTCTCCTCCTCACACTCAGGCACCAGTCTCCAGTCTTCTCTGGTGTGGCTCTCCTCCTCACACTCAGGCACCAGTCTCCAGCCTTGTCTGGTGTGGCTCTCCTCCTCACACTCAGGCACCAGTCTCCAGTCTTCTCTGGTGTGGCTCTCCTCCTCACACTCAGGCACCAGTCTCCAGTCTTCTCTGGTGTGACACTCCTCCTCACACTCAGGCACCAGTCTCCAGTCTTCTCTGGTGTGGCTCTCCTCCTCACACTCAGGCACCAGTCTCCAGTCTTCTCTGGTGTGGCTCTCCTCCTCACACTCAGGCACCAGTCTCCAGTATTCTCTGATGTGGCTCTCCTCCTCACACTCAGGCACCAGTTTCCAGTCTTCTCTGGTGTGGCTCTCCTCCTCACACTCAGGCACCAGTCTCCAGCCTTCTCTGGTGTGACCTTCCTCCTCACACTCAGGCACCAGTCTCCAGTCTTCTCTGGTGTGGCTCTCCTCCTCACACTCAGGCACCAGTCTCCAGTCTTCTCTGGTGTGGCTCTCCTCCTCACACTCAGGCACCAGTCTCTGCCTTCTCTGGTGTGGCTCTCCTCCTCACACTCAGGCACCAGTCTCCAGTCTTCTCTGGTGTGGCTCTCCTCCTCACACTCAGGCACCAGTCTCCAGTCTTCTCTGGTGTGACACTCCTCCTCACACTCAGGCACCAGTCTCCAGTCTTCTCTGGGGTGGCTCTCCTCCTCACACTCAGGCACCAGTCTCTGCCTTCTCTGGTGTGGCTCTCCTCCTCACACTCAGGCACCAGTCTCCAGTCTTCTCTGGTGTGACCTTCCTCCTCACACTCAGGCACCAGTCTCCAGTCTTCTCTGGTGTGGCTCTCCTCCTCACACTCAGGCACCAGTCTCCAGTCTTCTCTGGTGTGGCTCTCCTCCTCACACTCAGGCACCAGTCTCCAGCCTTCTCTGGTGTGGCTCTCCTCCTCACACTCAGGCAGCAGTCTCCAGTCTTCTCTGGTGTGGCTCTCCTCCTCACACTCAGGCACCAGTCTCCAGCCTTCTCTGGTGTGGCTCTCCTCCTCACACTCAGGCAGCAGTCTCCAGTCTTCTCTGGTGTGGTTCTCCTCCTCACACTCAGGCACCAGTCTCCAGTCTTCTCTGGTGTGGCTCTCCTCCTCACACTCAGGCACCAGTCTCCATCCTTCTCTGGTGTGGCTCTCCTCTTCACACTCAGGCACCAGTCTCCATCCTTCTCTGGTGTGGTTCTCCTCCTCACACTCAGGCACCAGTCTCCAGTCTTCTCTGGTGTGCCTCTCCTCCTCACACTCAGGCACCAGTCTCCAGTCTTCTCTGGTGTGGCTCTCCTCCTCACACTCAGGCACCAGTCTCCAGTATTCTCTGGTGTGGCTCTAATCCTCACACTCAGGCACCAGTCTCCAGTCTTCTCTGGTGTGGCACTTCTCCTCACACTCAGGCACCAGTCTCCAGTATTCTCTGGTGTGGCTCTCCTCCTCACACTCAGGCACCAGTCTCTAGTATTCTCTGGTGTGATTCTCCTCCTCACACTCAGGCACCAGTCTCCAGTCTTCTCTGGTGTGGCACTTCTCCTCACACTCAGGCACCAGTCTCCAGTATTCTCTGGTGTGGCTCTCCTCCTCACACTCAGGCACCAGTCTCCAGCCTTCTCTGGTGTGGCTCTCCTCCTCACACTCAGGCACCAGTCTCCAGTCTTCTCTGGTGTGACACTCCTCCTCACACTCAGGCACCAGTCTCCAGTCTTCTCTGGTGTGTCTCTCCTCCTCACACTCAGGCACCAGTCTCCAGTCTTCTCTGGTGTGGCTCTGCTCCTCACACTCAGGCACCAGTCTCCAGTATTCTCTGGTGTGGCTCTCCTCCTCACACTCAGGCACCAGTCTCCAGTCTTCTCTGGTGTGGTTCTCCTCCTCACACTCAGGCACCAGTCTCCAGTCTTCTCTGGTGTGGCTCTCCTCCTCACACTCAGGCACCAGTCTCCATCCTTCTCTGGTGTGGCTCTCCTCCTCACACTCAGGCACCAGTCTCCAGTATTCTCTGGTGTAGTTCTCCTCCTCACACTCAGGCACCAGTCTCCAGTCTTCTCTGGTGTGCCTCTCCTCCTCACACTCAGGCACCAGTCTCCAGTATTCTCTGGTGTGGCTCTAATCCTCACACTCAGGCACCAGTCTCCAGTCTTCTCTGGTGTGGCACTTCTCCTCACACTCAGGCACCAGTCTCCAGTATTCTCTAGTGTGGCTCTCCTCCTCACACTCAGGCACCAGTCTCTAGTATTCTCTGGTGTGATTCTCCTCCTCACACTCAGGCACCAGTCTCCAGTCTTCTCTGGTGTGGCACTTCTCCTCACACTCAGGCACCAGTCTCCAGTATTCTCTGGTGTGGTTCTCCTCCTCACACTCAGGCACCAGTCTCCAGTCTTCTCTGGTGTGGCACTTCTCCTCACACTCAGGCACCAGTCTCCAGTATTCTCTGGTGTGGCTCTCCTCCTCACACTCAGGCACCAGTCTCCAGTATTCTCTGGTGTGATTCTCCTCCTCACACTCAGGCACCAGTCTCCAGTCTTCTCTGGTGTGGCACTTCTCCTCACACTCAGGCACCAGTCTCCAGTATTCTCTGGTGTGGCTCTCCTCCTCACACTCAGGCACCAGTCTCCAGTCTTCTCTGGTGTGGCTCTCCTCCTCACGCTCAGGCACCAGTCTCCAGTATTCTCTGGTGTGGCTCTCCTCCTCACACTCAGGCACCAGTCTCCAGCCTTTTCTGTTGTGGCTCTCCTCCTCACGCTCAGGCACCAGTCTCCAGTATTCTCTGGTGTGGCTCTCCTCCTCACACTCAGGCACCAGTCTCCAGTCTTCTCTGGTGTGGCTCTCCTCCTCACACTCAGGCACCAGTCTCCAGTCTTCTCTGGTGTGGCTCTCCTCCTCACACTCAGGCACCAGTCTCCATCCTTCTCTGGTGTGTCTCTCCTCCTCACACTCAGGCACCAGTCTCCAGTCTTCTCTGATGTGGCTCTCCTCCTCACACTCAGGCACCAGTCTCCAGTATTCTCTGATGTGGCTCTCCTCCTCACACTCAGGCACCAGTCTCCAGCCTTCTCTGGTGTGGCTCTCCTCCTCACACTCAGGCACCAGTCTCCGGCCTTCTCTGGTGTGGCTCTCCTCCTCACACTCAGGCACCAGTCTCCAGTCTTCTCTGGTGTGACCTTCCTCCTCACACTCAGGCACCAGTCTCCAGTCTTCTCTGGTGGGGCCCTCCTCCTCACACTCAGGCACCAGTCTCCAGCCTTGTCTGGTGTGGCTCTCCTCCTCACACTCAGGCACCAGTCTCCAGTCTCTCTGGTGTGGCTCTCCTCCTCCTCACACTCAGGCACCAGTCTCCAGTCTTCTGTGGTGTGGCTCTCCTCCTCACATTCAGGCACCAGTCTCCAGTCTTCTCTGGTGTTGCTCTCCTCCTCACACTCAGGCACCAGTCTCCAGCCTTGTCTGGTGTGGCTCTCCTCCTCACACTCAGGCACCAGTCTCCAGTCTCTCTGGTGTGGCTCTCCTCCTCCTCACACTCAGGCACCAGTCTCCAGTCTTCTCTGGTGTGGCTCTCCTCCTCACATTCAGGCACCAGTCTCCAGTCTTCTCTGGTGTGGCTCTCCTCCTCACGCTCAGGCACCAGTCTCCAGTATTCTCTGGTGTGGCTCTCCTCCTCACACTCAGGCACCAGTCTCCAGCCTTTTCTGTTGTGGCTCTCCTCCTCACGCTCAGGCACCAGTCTCCAGTATTCTCTGGTGTGGCTCTCCTCCTCACACTCAGGCACCAGTCTCCAGTCTTCTCTGGTGTGGCTCTCCTCCTCACACTCAGGCACCAGTCTCCAGTCTTCTCTGGTGTGGCTCTCCTCCTCACACTCAGGCACCAGTCTCCATCCTTCTCTGGTGTGGCTCTCCTCCTCACACTCAGGCACCAGTCTCCAGTCTTCTCTGGTGTGGCTCTCCTCCTCACACTCAGGCACCAGTCTCCAGTCTTCTCTGGTGTGGCTCTCCTCCTCACACTCAGGCAGCAGTCTCCAGTCTTCTCTGGTGTGGCTCTCCTCCTCACGCTCAGGCACCAGTCTCCAGTCTTCTCTGGTGTGGCTCTCCTCCTCACACTCAGGCACCAGTCTCCAGTCTTCTCTGGTGTGGCTCTCCTCCTCACACTCAGGCACCAGTCTCCAGTCTTCTCTGGTGTGGCTCTCCTCCTCACACTCAGGCACCAGTCTCCATCCTTCTCTGGTGTGGCTCTCCTCCTTACACTCAGGCACCAGTCTCCAGTCTTCTCTGGTGTGGCTCTCCTCCTCACACTCAGGCACCAGTCTCCAGTCTTCTCTGGTGTGGCTTTCCTCCTCACACTCAGGCACCAGTCTCCAGCCTTCTCTGGTGTGGCTCTCCTCCTCACACTCAGGCACCAGTCTCCAGTATTCTCTGATGTGGCTCTCCTCCTCACACTCAGGCACCAGTCTCCAGTATTCTCTGATGTGGCTCTCCTCCTCACACTCAGGCACCAGTCTCCAGTATTCTCTGATGTGGCTCTCCTCCTCACACTCAGGCACCAGTCTCCAGCCTTCTCTGGTGTGGCTCTCCTTCTCACACTCAGGCACCAGTCTCCGGCCTTCTCTGGTGTGGCTCTCCTCCTCACACTCAGGCACCAGTCTCCAGTCTTCTCTGGTGTGGCTCTCCTCCTCCTCACACTCAGGCACCAGTCTCCAGTCTTCTCTGGTGTGACCTTCCTCCTCACACTCAGGCACCAGTCTCCAGTCTTGTCTGGTGTGGCTCTCCTCCTCACACTCAGGCACCAGTCTCCAGTCTCTCTGGTGTGGCTCTCCTCCTCCTCACACTCAGGCACCAGTCTCCAGTCTTCTCTGGTCTGGCTCTCCTCCTCACATTCAGGCACCAGTCTCCAGTCTTCTCTGGTGTGGCTCTCCTCCTCACACTCAGGCACCAGTCTCCAGTCTTCTCTGGTGTGGCTCTCCTCCTCACACTCAGGCACTAGTTTCCAGTCTTCTCTGGTGTTGCTCTCCTCCTCACACTCAGCCACCAGTCTCCAGCCTTGTCTGGTGTGGCTCTCCTCCTCACATTCAGGCACCAGTCTCCAGTCTTCTCTGGTGTGGCTCTCCTCCTCACACTCAGGCACCAGTCTCTGTCTTCTCTGATGTGGATCTCCTCCTCACACTCAGGCACCAGTCTTCAGCGTTCTCTGGTGTGGTTCTCCTCCTCACACTCAGGCACCAGTCTCCAGCCTTCTCTGGTGTGGCTCTCCTCCTCACACTCAGGCACCAGTCTCCAGTCTTCTCTGGTGTGGCTCTCCTCATCACACTCAGGCACCAGTCTCTGCCTTCTCTGTTGTGGCTCTCCTCCTCACACTCAGGCACCAGTCTCCAGTCTTCTTTGGTGTGGCTCTCCTCCTCACACTCAGGCACCAGTCTCCAGTCTTCTCTGGTGTGGCTCTCCTCCTCACACTCAGGCACCAGTCTCTGCCTTCTCTGTTGTGGCTCTCCTCCTCACACTCAGGCACCAGTCTCCAGTCTTCTCTGGTATGGCTCTCCTCCTCACACTCAGGCACCAGTCTCTACCTTCTCTGGTGTAGCTCTCCTCCTCACACTCAGGCACCAGTCTCCATCCTTCTCTGGTGTGGCTCTCCTCCTCACACTCAGTCACCAGTCTCCAGTCTTCTCTGGTGTGACTCTCCTCCTCACACTCAGTCACCAGTCTTCAGCCTTGTCTGGTGTGGCTCTCCTCTTCACACTCAGGCACCAGTCTCCATCTTCTCTGGTGTGGCTCTCCTCCTCACACTCAGGCACCAGTCACTACCTTCTCTGTTGTGGCTCTCCTCCTCACACTCAGGCACCAGTCTCCAGTCTTCTCTGGTGTGGCTCTCCTCCTCACACTCAGGCACCAGTCTCCAGTCTTCTCTGGTGTGGCTCTCCTCCTCACACTCAGGAACCAGTCTCCAGCCTTCTCTGGTGTGGCTCTCCTCCTCACACTCAGGCACCAGTCTCCAGTCTTCTCTGGTGTGGCTCTCCTCCTCACACTCAGGCACCAGTCTTCTCTGGTGTGGCTCTCCTCCTCACACTCGGGCACCAGTCTCCAGTCTTCTCTGGTGTGGCTCTCCTCCTCCTCACACTCAGGCACCAGTCTCCAGTCTTCTCTGGTGTGACCTTCCTCCTCACACTCAGGCACCAGTCTCCAGTCTTCTCTGGTGTGGCTCTCCTCCTCACACTCAGGCACCAGTCTCCAGCCTTGTCTGGTGTGGCTCTCCTCCTCACACTCAGCCACCAGTCTCCAGCCTTGTCTGGTGTGGCTCTCCTCCTCACATTCAGGCACCAGTCTCCAGTCTTCTCTGGTGTGGCTCTCCTCCTCACACTCAGGCACCAGTCTCTGTCTTCTCTGATGTGGATCTCCTCCTCACACTCAGGCACCAGTCTTCAGCGTTCTCTGGTGTGGTTCTCCTCCTCACACTCAGGCACCAGTCTCCAGCCTTCTCTGGTGTGGCTCTCCTCCTCACACTCAGGCACCAGTCTCCAGTCTTCTCTGGTGTGGCTCTCCTCCTCACACTCAGGCACCAGTCTCTGCCTTCTCTGTTGTGGCTCTCCTCCTCACACTCAGGCACCAGTCTCCAGTCTTTTTGGTGTGGCTCTCCTCCTCACACTCAGGCACCAGTCTCCAGTCTTCTCTGGTGTGGCTCTCCTCCTCACACTCAGGCACCAGTCTCTGCCTTCTCTGTTGTGGCTCTCCTCCTCACACTCAGGCACCAGTCTCCAGTCTTCTCTGGTATGGCTCTCCTCCTCACACTCAGGCACCAGTCTCTACCTTCTCTGGTGTAGCTCTCCTCCTCACACTCAGGCACCAGTCTCCATCCTTCTCTGGTGTGGCTCTCCTCCTCACACTCAGTCACCAGTCTCCAGTCTTCTCTGGTGTAGCTCTCCTCCTCACACTCAGTCACCAGTCTTCAGCCTTGTCTGGTGTGGCTCTCCTCTTCACACTCAGGCACCAGTCTCCATCTTCTCTGGTGTGGCTCTCCTCCTCACACTCAGGCACCAGTCTCTACCTTCTCTGTTGTGGCTCTCCTCCTCACACTCAGGCACCAGTCTCCAGTCTTCTCTGGTGTGGCTCTCCTCCTCACACTCAGGCACCAGTCTCCAGTCTTCTCTGGTGTGGCTCTCCTCCTCACACTCAGGCACCAGTCTCCAGCCTTCTCTGGTGTGGCTCTCCTCCTCACACTCAGGCACCAGTCTCCAGTCTTCTCTGGTGTGGCTCTCCTCCTCACACTCAGGCACCAGTCTTCTCTGGTGTGGCTCTCCTCCTCACACTCGGGCACCAGTCTCCAGTCTTCTCTGGTGTGGCTCTCCTCCTCACACTCAGGCACCAGTCTTCTCTGGTGTGGCTCTCCTCCTCACACTCGGGCACCAGTCTCCAGCCTTCTCTGGTGTGGCTCTCCTCCTCACACTCGGGCACCAGTCTCCAGTCTTCTCTGGTGTGGCTCTCCTCCTCACAGTCAGGCACCAGTCTCCAGTCTTCTCTGGTGTGGCTCTCCTCCTCACACTCGGGCACCAGTCTCCAGCCTTCTCTGGTGTGGCTCTCCTCCTCACACTCGGGCACCAGTCTCCAGTATTCTCTGGTGTGGCTCTCCTCCTCACACTCAGGCACCAGTTTCCAGTATTCTCTGGTGTGGCTCTCCTCCTCACACTCAGGCACCAGTCTCCAGTCTCTCTGGTGTGGCTCTCCTCACAATCAGGCACCAGTCTCCAGTCTCTCTGGTGTGGCTCTCCTCCTCACACTCAGGCACCAGTCTCCAGTCTTCTCTGGTGTGACTCTCCTCCTCACACTCAGGCACCAGTCTCCAGTCTTCTCTGGTGTGGCTCTCCTCCTCACACTCAGGCAGCAGTCTCCAGTCTTCTCTGGTGTGGCTCTCCTCCTCACACTCAGGCACCAGTCTCCAGTCTTCTCTGGTGTGGCTCTCCTCCTCACACTCAGGCACCAGTCTTCTCTGGTGTGGCTCTCCTCCTCACACTCGGGCACCAGTCTCCAGTCTTCTCTGGTGTGGCTCTCCTCCTCACACTCAGGCACCAGTCTCCAGTCTTCTCTGGTGTGGCTCTCCTCCTCACACTCAGGCACCAGTGTTCTCTGGTGTGGCTCTCCTCCTCACACTCGGGCACCAGTCTCCAGTCTTCTCTGGTGTGGCTCTCCTCCTCACACTCAGGCACCAGTCTTCTCTGGTGTGGCTCTCCTCCTCACACTCAGGCACCAGTCTCCAGCCTTCTCTGGTGTGGCTCTCCTCCTCACACTCGGGCACCAGTCTCCAGACTTCTCTGGTGTGGCTCTCCTCCTCACATTCAGGCACCAGTCTCCATTCTTCTCTGGTGTGGCTCTCCTCCTCACACTCAGGCACCAGTCTCTGTCTTCTCTGATGTGGATCTCCTCCTCACACTCAGGCACCAGTCTTCAGCGTTCTCTGGTGTGGTTCTCCTCCTCACACTCAGGCACCAGTCTCCAGCCTTCTCTGGTGTGGCTCTCCTCCTCACACTCAGGCACCAGTCTCCAGTCTTCTCTGGTGTGGCTCTCCTCATCACACTCAGGCACCAGTCTCTGCCTTCTCTGTTGTGGCTCTCCTCCTCACACTCAGGCACCAGTCTCCAGTCTTCTTTGGTGTGGCTCTCCTCCTCACACTCAGGCACCAGTCTCCAGTCTTCTCTGGTGTGGCTCTCCTCCTCACACTCAGGCACCAGTCTCTGCCTTCTCTGTTGTGGCTCTCCTCCTCACACTCAGGCACCAGTCTCCAGTCTTCTCTGGTATGGCTCTCCTCCTCACACTCAGGCACCAGTCTCTACCTTCTCTGGTGTAGCTCTCCTCCTCACACTCAGGCACCAGTCTCCATCCTTCTCTGGTGTAGCTCTCCTCCTCACACTCAGGCACCAGTCTCCATCCTTCTCTGGTGTGGCTCTCCTCCTCACACTCAGTCACCAGTCTCCAGTCTTCTCTGGTGTGACTCTCCTCCTCACACTCAGTCACCAGTCTTCAGCCTTGTCTGGTGTGGCTCTCCTCTTCACACTCAGGCACCAGTCTCCATCTTCTCTGGTGTGGCTCTCCTCCTCACACTCAGGCACCAGTCACTACCTTCTCTGTTGTGGCTCTCCTCCTCACACTCAGGCACCAGTCTCCAGTCTTCTCTGGTGTGGCTCTCCTCCTCACACTCAGGCACCAGTCTCCAGTCTTCTCTGGTGTGGCTCTCCTCCTCACACTCAGGCACCAGTCTCCAGCCTTCTCTGGTGTGGCTCTCCTCCTCACACTCAGGCACCAGTCTCCAGTCTTCTCTGGTGTGGCTCTCCTCCTCACACTCAGGCACCAGTCTTCTCTGGTGTGGCTCTCCTCCTCACACTCGGGCACCAGTCTCCAGTCTTCTCTGGTGTGGCTCTCCTCCTCCTCACACTCAGGCACCAGTCTCCAGTCTTCTCTGGTGTGACCTTCCTCCTCACACTCAGGCACCAGTCTCCAGTCTTCTCTGGTGTGGCTCTCCTCCTCACACTCAGGCACCAGTCTCCAGCCTTGTCTGGTGTGGCTCTCCTCCTCACACTCAGGCACCAGTCTCCAGTCTCTCTGGTGTGGCTCTCCTCCTCCTCACACTCAGGCACCAGTCTCCAGTCTTCTCTGGTGTGGCTCTCCTCCTCACATTCAGGCACCAGTCTCCAGTCTTCTCTGGTGTGGCTCTCCTCCTCACACTCAGGCACCAGTCTCCAGTCTTCTCTGGTGTGGCTCTCCTCATCACACTCAGGCACTAGTTTCCAGTCTTCTCTGGTGTTGCTCTCCTCCTCACACTCAGCCACCAGTCTCCAGCCTTGTCTGGTGTGGCTCTCCTCCTCACATTCAGGCACCAGTCTCCAGTCTTCTCTGGTGTTGCTCTCCTCCTCACACTCAGGCACCAGTCTCTGTCTTCTCTGATGTGGATCTCCTCCTCACACTCAGGCACCAGTCTTCAGCGTTCTCTGGTGTGGTTCTCCTCCTCACACTCAGGCACCAGTCTCCAGCCTTCTCTGGTGTGGCTCTCCTCCTCACACTCAGGCACCAGTCTCCAGTCTTCTCTGGTGTGGCTCTCCTCCTCACACTCAGGCACCAGTCTCTGCCTTCTCTGTTGTGGCTCTCCTCCTCACACTCAGGCACCAGTCTCCAGTCTTCTTTGGTGTGGCTCTCCTCCTCACACTCAGGCACCAGTCTCCAGTCTTCTCTGGTGTGGCTCTCCTCCTCACACTCAGGCACCAGTCTCTGCCTTCTCTGTTGTGGCTCTCCTCCTCACACTCAGGCACCAGTCTCCAGTCTTCTCTGGTGTGGCTCTCCTCCTCACACTCAGGCACCAGTCTCTACCTTCTCTGGTGTAGCTCTCCTCCTCACACTCAGGCACCAGTCTCCATCCTTCTCTGGTGTGGCTCTCCTCCTCACACTCAGTCACCAGTCTCCAGTCTTCTCTGGTGTGGCTCTCCTCCTCACACTCAGGCACCAGTCTCTACCTTCTCTGGTGTAGCTCTCCTCCTCACACTCAGGCACCAGTCTCCATCCTTCTCTGGTGTGGCTCTCCTCCTCACACTCAGTCACCAGTCTCCATCCTTCTCTGGTGTGGCTCTCCTCCTCACACTCAGTCACCAGTCTTCAGCCTTGTCTGGTGTGGCTCTCCTCTTCACACTCAGGCACCAGTCTCCATCTTCTCTGGTGTGGCTCTCCTCCTCACACTCAGGCACCAGTCTCTACCTTCTCTGTTGTGGCTCTCCTCCTCACACTCAGGCACCAGTCTCCAGTCTTCTCTGGTGTGGCTCTCCTCCTCACACTCAGGCACCAGTCTCCAGTCTTCTCTGGTGTGGCTCTCCTCCTCACACTCAGGCACCAGTCTCCAGCCTTCTCTGGTGTGGCTCTCCTCCTCACACTCAGGCACCAGTCTCCAGTCTTCTCTGGTGTGGCTCTCCTCCTCACACTCACGCACCAGTCTTCTCTGGTGTGGCTCTCCTCCTCACACTCGGGCACCAGTCTCCAGTCTTCTCTGGTGTGGCTCTCCTCCTCACACTCAGGCACCAGTCTTCTCTGGTGTGGCTCTCCTCCTCACACTCGGGCACCAGTCTCCAGCCTTCTCTGGTGTGGCTCTCCTCCTCACACTCGGGCACCAGTCTCCAGACTTCTCTGGTGTGGCTCTCCTCCTCACAGTCAGGCACCAGTCTCCAGTCTTCTCTGGTGTGGCTCTCCTCCTCACAGTCAGGCACCAGTCTTCTCTGGTGTGGCTCTCCTCCTCACACTCGGGCACCAGTCTCCAGCCTTCTCTGGTGTGGCTCTCCTCCTCACACTCGGGCACCAGTCTCCAATATTCTCTGGTGTGGCTCTCCTCCTCACACTCCGGCACCAGTCTCCAGTATTCTCTGGTGTGGCTCTCCTCCTCACACTCAGGCACCAGTCTCCAGTCTCTCTGGTGTGGCTCTCCTCACAATCAGGCACCAGTCTCCAGTCTCTCTGGTGTGGCTCTCCTCACACTCAGGCACCAGTCTCCAGCCTTCTCTGGTGTGGCTCTCCTCCTCACACTCAGGCACCAGTCTCCAGTCTTCTGTGGTGTGACTCTCCTCCTCACACTCAGGCACCAGTCTCCAGTCTTCTCTGGTGTGGCTCTCCTCCTCACACTCAGGCAGCAGTCTCCAGTCTTCTCTGGTGTGGCTCTCCTCCTCACACTCAGGCACCAGTCTCCAGTCTCCTCTGGTGTGGCTCTCCTCCTCACACTCAGGCACCAGTTTCCAGTATTCTCTGGTGTGGCTCTCATCCTCACACTCAGGCACCAGTCTCTGCCTTCTCTGGTGTGGCTCTCCTCCTCACACTCAGGCACCAGTTTCCAGTATTCTCTGGTGTGGCTCTCCTCCTCACACTCGGGCACTAGTTTCCAGGCTTCTCTGGTGTGGCTCTCCTCCTCACACTCAGGCACCAGTCTCCAGTCTTCTCTGGTGTGGCTCTCCTCCTCACACTCAGGCACCAGTCTCCAGTCTTCTCTGGTGTGGCTCTCCTCCTCACACTCAGGCACCAGTCTCCAGTCTTCTCTGGTGTGGCTCTCCTCCTCACACTCGGGCACCAGTCTCCAGTCTTCTCTGGTGTGGCTCTCCTCCTCACACTCAGGCACCAGTCTCCAGTCTTCTCTGGTGTGGCTCTCCTCCTCACACTCAGGCACCAGTCTCCAGTCTTCTCTGGTGTGGCTCTCCTCCTCACAGTCAGGCACCAGTCTCCAGCCTTCTCTGGTGTGACTCTCCTCCTCACACTCAGGCACCAGTCTCCAGTCTTCTCTGGTGTGGCTCTCCTCCTCACAGTCAGGCACCAGTCTCCAGTCTTCTCTGGTGTGGCTCTCCTCCTCACACTCAGGCACCAGTCTCCAGTCTTCTCTGGTGTGGCTCTCCTCCTCACACTCGGGCACCAGTCTCCAGTCTTCTCTGGTGTGGCTCTCCTCCTCACACTCAGGCACCAGTCTCCAGTCTTCTCTGGTGTGGCTTTCTTCCTCACACTCATGCACCTGTCTCTGCCTTCTCTGGTGTGGCTTTCTTCCTCACACTCATGCACCTGTCTCTGCTTTCTCTGGTGTGGCTCTCCTCCTCACACTCAGGCACCTGTCTCTGCCTTCTCTGGTGTGGCTCTCCTCCTCACACTCAGGCACTAGTTTCCAGTCTTCTCTGGTGTGGCTCTCCTCCTCACACTCAGGCACCAGTCTCCAGTAGTGTTGAGCATTCCGATACTGTAATATCGGGTATCGGCCGATATTCGCGGTATCGGAATTCCGATACTTAATTCCGATACTTTTACAATATCGGATACCGGAATCTGAAGTTCCCATAATGCCTGCGCTCTGCAGTGTCTGTGAAGGATGACAAGTTGGATGGCAGCGCGATCCAGCCTGTCATCAGAATGCCATCCCAGCGGGGGAGAATTCTCCTGATTGTTTAAAAGCCGGCGGGCGGTATAAAGCCGCCGGCTTTTAAACAATCACACAGCCCCATACTGCTTCCCCGCAGCCTCCCACCCCGATCCTCCGCTCCCCTCGCCACCTCCCATCCCGATAGTAAGTTAGGACCGGGCGGGGAGCGCAGCTCCAAGGAGCGGGGAGTGAAGGACCCGGGCGGGGAAGCCGGCAGTGAAAAGACTTCACCGCCGGCTTTCCCGTTCTGTGCTGCGCTTTCCCGCCGGTTATTTCAAATGAACAGCTGAGGTATCAGGTGATGTCGATCAGCTGTTCATTTGAAGTCGCCGCGGTGCCCTCAGAGGGTTCATGTGAGTTCATGCTTGACTGCATGAACTCACATGAACTTTCCCACGGCCGCACAGGTCAGCCTCACCTCCCAGACCCGTCATGATTAGTGTGTGTGCGGGGTGTGTGTGCGCGATGTTTGTGCGGGTGTGCGCGATGTTTGTGCGGGTGTGCGCGGTGTCTGTGCGATGTGTGCGGGTGTGCGCGGTGTCTGTGCGTGCAGGCAGACATAGGCCGATGTGACACTACTACTCCCATCGGCCTATGTCTGTCCCCCGTCCACTCCTGCCAGCAGGATCAGCTCGATGGGAGCAGTAGTTCCCATCAGACTGATCCTGCTATTTAAATTGCCCTACTGTGTCCCCAATAAATGTTAAATACATGTCATTGGTGGCCAGTGGTTACCTAAAAGAAATTAGTTTATACATTACCTGTCCCCGCCGATCGCCACCTAAAATAAAGTAAAAAATAAAAAACTACACCTATACTCACCTAGACACCTAATTCCCCGAAGCCATCGATCTCCTGTAATAAAATATAAAATAATAAACCACAACCTTATCCTTACCCCTCCGTAGTAGTCCACGAGTGTCCCACGAAGATCTCCAGTTCAGAGCAGCCACATAGAATGTGACCGCTCTGAACCGCTGCCGCCGCTAGAATGACGGGGCCGTAAGGGTTCACCGGAGTTCAGGCAGCGCTGCTCCGGTTAGCTGCTTTACGGCCCTGCTGTATCGTGAGAAATTCCCACGGTACAGCACTGCCATAAACGAGGTCTCCGGAGCTGCGCTGACTGAATGCACTCCGGTGACCTCAGTCAGGGGCTCCCGCTGCCGGGAGCGGACGTGATCCCGGCAGCGTGAGCTTACAGCAGCCATGCACAGCTGTCACCATCTCCAGATGTGACAGCTGTGCATGGGAGATCAGCGCAGGAACGTGGACAGGTAACTATTATTTTTAGTAAACTAAGAATTAAATAAAATTGTGTGTTTTATTTCAAATAAATTATTTTTTTCTGGGTGTAGTGTGTTTTTTCTTTTTAACACTTTGTAGGTTAGCAATGGGGGTGTCTTATAGACGCCCATCATTACTAACCTGGGCTTCATGGCAGCTGGCGCTGACATGAACCCCACCACTATTACCCCCTGCCACCGCACCAGGGCAGCGTGGAAGAGCGAGGCTAAGTGCCAGAGTTGGCGCATCCTATGGATGCGCCATTTCTGGGGCGGCTGACGACTGGTGTTTCTAGCCTGGGAGGGGGCCAATATTCATGGCACCCTTCCTGGGCTATTAATATCAGCCCCCAGCTGTCTGCCTAGCCTTTGCTAGCTATTAAATTAGGGGGGACCCCACGTCATTTTTTTGGGGGGGGTCCCCCATTTTAATAGCTAGTAAAGGCTATGTATTCAGCTGGGGGCTGATATTAGTAGCCTGGGAAGCTCCGTGGGTATTACCCCCTTCCCAGGCTTCAAACATCTGCCCCAGCTGTCTGCTTAACCTCCGCTAGAGACTAAAATTATGGGGGATCCAACGCTATTTTTTTTTTAAATAAATCCATTATTTTAACACTAAATGACATTTGAGGAGTTAATAAAGATGCAGTCCCTAAATTATTATTTATTTTTTAATTAATTTTTCCCAAAACTTTTGACGTGGGCTTCGCCATATTTTTGTATGCCAGCCAGGTACAGCATCCAGCTTCTATGAACGCGCCATTTTCCGGGGTGGCTGCGGACTGCAATTTTCAGCGGTGGGGGGGGGGGGGCAGAAAGCTTGGGCCTCCCTGCGCTGCAGATTCCATCCCCCAGCTGTCTAGTTGTACCTGGCTGGACACAAAAATAGGGAGAAGCTCCACTTTTTTTTTTTTAATTATTTCATGAAATTCATGGAATAATTAAGAAAAAAAGGGCTTCCCTATATTGTTGTGTCCGGCTAGGTACAAATAGGCAGCTGGTGGTTGGGGGCAGCCCGTTCCTGCCTGCTGTACCTGACTGGACACAAATATAGTGCAAAGCCCCACGTCAATTTTTTTTTAATTATTTCAGGAAATTCATGAAATAATTAAAAAAAATTGATGTGGGGCTTCGCCCTATATTTGTGTCCAGTCAGGTACAGCAGGCAGGAACGGGCTGCCCCCAACCACCAGCTGCCTATTTGTACCTAGCCGGACACAACAATATAGGGAAGCCCTTTTTTTCTTAATTATTCCATGAATTTCATGAAATAATTAAAAAAAAAAATACGTGGGGCTTCGCCCTATTTTTGTGTCCAGCCAGGTACAACTAGGCAGCTGGGGGCTGGAATCCGCAGCGCAGGGAGGCCCAAGCTTTCTGGGCCCCACCCGCTGCAAATTGCAGTCCGCAGCCGCCCCGGAAAATGGCGCGTTCATAGAAGCGCCATCTTCTGGCGCTGTACCCAACTCATCCAGGGCCCTGGTGCGGTGGCTCACTGGGTAATAAAGGGGTTAAGGCCAGCTTGGCATTATCAGCTGGCCCTAAGCCCGAAATTCATGGGGTCACGCCAATATTAGACATGACCACCATGAATTTCTAGTAAAGTATTTAAAAAAAACACAAACACCCAGAAAAAAGTCCTTTAATTGAAATAAAGACACAATTCTTTATTGTTCTAAATTAAACCATACTTACAGTCACGCCCATTCCAGCTGAAGCCAACGATCTCCTGCAATAAAAGTAAAATAATAAAGCAACCTCATCCTTACCTTTCCATGGTTCCCAGGACAGCTTCAGCTCTGCTACATCGAGATGACAGGCTGGACCGCAGCAGAAAGCTGCCATCCAGCCTGTCATCCCGCAGACACTGAGAAGCGCAGGCATGCTTGCGCTCCTCAGTGTCTCGCTGTGACGGCATCCAGATGAGCCGAGGTCATGTCCAATGAACTCAGCTCACCTCATGCACGTCACTGACAGCGTGGGAAAATTCTCCTGCACTCCTGCACAATAAAGAATTGTGTCTTTATTTCAATTAAAGGACTTTATTCTGGGTGTTTGTGTTTTCTTTTAACTTTGACTATGGGGTTAGTAATGGGGGTGTCTTATAGACGCCTCTCCATTACTAACCTGGGCTTGATGTCAGCTGGCATTATAAGCTGACATCAACCCCAACCCTATTACCCCACTGCCACCGCACCAGGGCAGCGTGGAAGAGCGAGGCTAAGTGCCAGAATTGGCGCATCCTATGGATGCGCCATTTCTGGGGCGGCTGACGGCTGGTGTTTCTAGCCTGGGAGGGGGCCAATATTCATGGCTCCCTTCCTGGGCTATTAATATCAGCCCCCAGCTGTCTGCCTAGCCTTTGCTAGCTATTAAATTAGGGGGGACCCCACGTCATTTTTTTGGGGGGGTCCCCCATTTTAATAGCTAGTAAAGGCTAGGTATTCAGCTGGGGGCTGATATTAGTAGCCTAGGAAGCTCCGTGGGTATTACCCCCTTCCCAGGCTTCAAACATTTGCCCCAGCCGTCTGCTTAACCTCCGCTAGAGCCTAAAATTAAGGGGAACCCCACGCCAATTTTTTTTTAAATAAATCCTTTATTTTAACACTAAATGACAAGTACAGTAACCAACACTGTCACTGTACTTCATATATATGTGACTGACATGTTTCTATCTATCTAATCTATGTGTGATGCTCTATCTTTCTATTCTAAATTGTCGGGTACAGATGCTGAATTGCCGGCCGGCTTTCTTAAAGAGACGGTGCATGAAAACACTATTATTTTTTTAAATAAATCCTTTACACTAAATGACAAGTACAGTAACCAACACTGTCACTGTACTTCATATATATGTGACTGACATGTTTCTATCTATATAATCTATGTGTGATGCTCTATCTTTCTGTTATAAATTGTCGGGTACAGATGCTGAATTGCCGGCCGGCTTTCTTAAAGAGACGGTGCATGAAAACACTATTATTTTTTTAAATAAATCCTTTACACTAAATGACAAGTACAGTAAGCAACACTGTCACAGTACTTCATATATATGTGACTGACATGTTTCTATCTATCTAATCTATGTGTGATGCTCTATTCTTTCTGTTGTAAATTGTCGGGTACCGGTGAATGCCGCTGATGAATTGCCGGCTTTTCATGTCATTCTACATTATTCTTAGTTGTTTTACTTCATGTAGAATTAACCTACAAGGAAAGAAAGGGTTTATTTTCATTCCGATATTTGTGTCCCATTGACTTGCATTGGTTTCCGGTATCGGAATCGGCGATATCCGATACTTTTTGGGTATCGGCCCGATCCAATCCGATACGATATTTCCTGATATCGGAAGGTATCGCTCAACACTAGTCTCCAGTCTTCTTTGGTGTGGCTCTCCTCTTCACACTCAGGCACCAGTCTCCATCCTTCTCTGGTGTGGCTCTCCTCCTCACACTCAGACACCAGTCTCCATCCTTCTCTGGTGTGGCTCTCCTCCTCACACTTAGGCACCAGTCTCCATCCTTCTCTGGTGTGGCTCTCCTCCTCACACTCAGGCACCAGTCTCCATCCTTCTCTGGTGTGGCTCTCCTCCTCACACTCAGGCACCAGTCTCCATCCTTCTCTGGTGTGGCTCTCCTCCTCACACTCAGGCACCAGTCTCCAGTCTTCTCTGGTGTGGCTCTCCTCCTCACACTCCGGTACCAGTCTCCATCCTTCTCTGGTGTGGCTCTCCTCCTCACACTCAGGCACCAGTCTCCAGTCTTCTCTGGTGTGGCTCCCCTCCTCACACTCAGGCACCAGTCTCCAGCCTTCTCTGTTGTGGTTCTCCTCCTCACACTCAGGCACCAGTCTCTGTCTTCTCTGGTGTTGCTCTCCTCCTCACACTCAGGCACCAGTCTTCAGCCTTCTCTGTTGTGGTTCTCCTCCTCACACTCAGGCACCAGTCTCTGTCTTCTCTTGTGTGGTTCTCCTCCTCACACTCAGGCACCAGTCTCCAGCCTCCTCTGGCGTGGCTCTCCTCCTCCTCACACTCAGGCACCAGTCTCTGTCTTCTCTTGTGTGGTTCTCCTCCTCACACTCAGGCACCAGTCTCCATCCTTCTCTGGTGTGGCTCTCCTCCTCACACTCAGGCACCAGTCTCCATCCTTCTCTGGTGTGGCTCTCCTCCTCACACTCAGGCACCAGTCTCCATCCTTCTCTGGTGTGGCTCTCCTCCTCACACTCAGGCACCAGTCTCCAGTCTTCTCTGGTGTGGCACTCCTCCTCACACTCAGGCACCAGTCTCCATCCTTCTCTGGTGTGGCTCTCCTCCTCACACTCAGTCACCAGTCTCCAGTCTTCTCTGGTGTGGCTCTCCTCCTCACACTCAGGCACCAGTCTCCATCTTCTCTGGTGTGGCTCTCCTCCTCACACTGTCTCTGCTGTCTCTCGTTTGGCTCTCTATATACAGTGTTTCTTTAAATTCTTCCCAGTTTTACTAGACAGGCAGCATAAACTGTGGTGAAGGAAAATAAACACGGCCCTTTAGGCAAAAACAGGAAAACAAAACAAAATGGTAGCACAAAGCACAGTCCTTTTCCGCTTGCTCAGAGATTAGCAAACAACCGGTTCAGCTTTTCCTTGTCAGGACACAAAGCAATGGAGTTCCTCTGTCCAGCCCTACCAAACACTGAATGATTCAAAAGACTTGCTATTTATAGCCCAGGCCAGCCACACCCTGAGGTGGAGATACGGTGAACAGCCTCCCACCCGCTTCACAGATATTCACATAAAAACCTAGCCCATTAAAAATAGCCGATTAACCCCTCAGCACATAACATGCTGAAGAAAACTTCAAAGTTTCACATCACTGAAGCTAATGGCCTCAGTAAAACATATCCAGTACTTTGCCAATGATTTTATCACATATCCACCCCCTCTGCCCAAAGCCGAGGGTTTTGGCACCTTCAATCATCAAACAGGGAAGTTTAGACAGGGCATATGCATTATTATTATTATTAATTATTATTATTATATCGCAATTTATTCCATGGAGCTTTACATGTGAAAAAAGGGTATACATAAAAACTATTTCAATAAGCTTGAGCAAACGAGTTAGCAACTGGTGCAGGAGGAAAGAGGACCCTGCCCACGAGGGCTCACAATCTGCAAGGGATGGGTGAGGATACAGTAGGTGAGGGAAGAGGTGGTCATGCAGCAGTATGGTGGAGGGGTGGTTACTGTAGGTTGTAGGCTTGTCGGTAGAGGTGGATCTTCAGATTCCTTTTGAAGGTTTCCACGGTAGGCGAGAGTCTGATATGCTGGGGTGGAGAGTTCCAGAGTAGGGGGGATGCACGGGAGGAATCTTGTATGCGATTGTGGAAAGAGGAGATAAGAGGGGAGTAGAGAAGGAGATCTTGTGAGGATCGGAGCTTGTGAGCAGGTAAGTACCTTGTAGCTTTCCAGGCCTGTACTCCACATGAAAAATAAATTCCTGGGGGGCTAGAAACCACTTAGTCACCCGGGCATTCTTCCCCTTTCTTTCCCTCATCCATCTCAGGGATGCATGATCTGACACTAGCCTGAACTTTCGGAATAATAGATAATACCTCAGGGTGTCAATTGCCCACTTGATGGCCAAGCACTCTTTTTCCACGATGGCATAGTTTTTCTCACAATTAGAGAGTTTTCTGCTCAAGTACAGGATGGGATGTTCCTCTGTTTACTTCTTGGGACAATATGGCTCCTAACTCGACCTCTGAGGCGTCCGTCTGGAGTTTGAACTTGTTACTGAAGTCCGGTGCGACCAAGACCGGCTGCTTACACAAGGCGAGCTTCAACTCTTGGAACGCCATCTCTGCTTCAGAAGATCATTTGGTCATCGACATCTTGTGCCTTTAAGAAGGTTGGTTAAGGGTGCAGCTATCATAGGAAAATTTAGCATAAATCGCCAATAAGTATGCCACAATTCCCAGAAACGCCCGAACCCATTTCTTCGAGACCGGTTGTGGCCAATTCTGGATTCCCTCCACCTTTTTCAATTGCGGCTTTATTTCGCAACTTCCGACAATGTAGCCCAAGTATTTTGCATCTTCTTTGGGTTTATAGTAAACCCTGCCTTCCTCAGTGCATCCAGTACCACCTGGACCTTCTGTAGGTGACTTCCCCAATCCAGGCTGAAGATCACATTGTCGTCCAGATAAGCTGCAGCGTACTTTTTGTGAGAGACTAGGATTCGTACTTTGGCCCTCTGGAAGGTAGCTGGGGCTCCCTGCAGACCGAACGGATCCTGGTGTATTGAAAGTACCCATCAGGTGTAGAGAAGGCTGTCTTTTCCTTGGCACTTGGAAATAGGAGAATGTGCCAGTACCCTTTCGTTAGGTCCAGGGTGGTGATGTATCTGGCTGGATCTAGCCTCTCAATGAGATCATCCACGCGGGGCATCGAACTTGGAAATCTCATTTCGCTTCCTGTAATCATGGCAAAAATGCCATTCTCCATCAGGCTTCGGCACCAGGAAAATGGCCCTGAACCAGCCACTCTTTATTTCCTCGATGACGCCCAGGCTCAACATTCTCCTCACCTCTTTTGAGATCACCTCGCGGCAGAGTTCAGGGATCCGATATGGCTTGAAGTTCACCCGTACATGCTTTTCCGTAAGGATCTCATGCTCCACAACCTGTGTACATCCTGGCAACTCAGAAAACAGGTCCTGGTTCTGCTGAAGCAGTTCTCGGCACTGTTGCTTCTGGGCTGGTGACAGTGTCTCTGCCACTGAGACATCCTTGATCCTGGCTTCAGGATTGGCCCCCAGACATGTAGCTTACACTGATTCCCTGTCCCGCCACGGTTTAAGCAGGTTGATATGGTATACCTGGTACGGCTTTCTTCTTCCTGGCTGGTGGACTTTGTAGTTGACGTCACTCAACTTTTCGACCACCTCATACGGCCCTTGCCACTTGGTTCCTATGGTCAAAAGTAAATTTCTGGCCAATACCAATACCCGGTCTCCAGGGTTGAACTGTCTGAGCTTTGCGGCCCGATTGTAGACCCTTGGCTGGGCCTCTTGTGTTTTGAAAGAGGCTCTCCTTCACAATCTGCATCACCCTCTTGATCCTGTCCTGCATCTGGGCCACATGCTCAATGATGCTCCTGTGGGGTGTAACCTCTGCTTCCCAGGTCTCCTTCACAATATTGAGACGTCCCTGAGGGTGCCGTCCGTACAGCAGCTCGAACAGTGAAAACACAGTAGAGGCCTGTGGGACTTCCCTGATAGAGAACAGCAGGTACGGCAGTAGGCAATCCCAGCCTCAGCCATGCTTCTCCACGATCTTCTTCAGCATGGATTTGAAGGTATTGTTGAACCTCTCCACCAGGCCGCCTGTCTGCGGATGGTACACCGATGTCCGGAGTTGTGTAATCTGGAGAGCCTTACACAACTTCCTCATCACTTTGGACATAAAAGAAGTTCCTTGGTCCATCAGGATCTCCTTTGACAGGTCTGTTCGGGAGAAAATATGCACTAGCTCTCTGGCTATACTCCTGGCAGAGGAGTTTCTCAGGGGTACTGCCTCCGGGTACTGAGTTGCATAGTCCAACACCACCAGGATGTATTGGAGTCCCCTGGCAGACTTAACCAAGTGCCAGAAAAGGTCCATGAGAATCCTGTTAAATGGGACCTCTATAATAGGCATCGGCACCAGGTGACTTCGGAAGTGAGATACGGGAGCAGTTACCTGACAGGCAGGGCAGGACCGGCAGTAGTTAACAATCTCTCGGTGACATCCTGGCCAGTGGAACCTCTGAAGAACCCGCTCTTGGGTTTTCTCTATCCCCAGATGCCCACCCAACACATGAGAATGTGCCATATCTAATACCCTACACCTATAAGGACCCGGCACCAACAACTGCTCTATCACTTCTTCTCTTAGTTTAGTGACCCGATATAGCAGCTCCTCATTTAAAGCGAAATATGGATACCTGATGTCGGCCCCCGGCTCTTGAGCGATGCCATTTATCACAGACAAATTGTCAAATGCCCCTTTTAAAGTAAGATCCTACATTTGAACAGTCCCAAAATTGCCCCCAGAAACACCCAATTCAGGAACCTGGGCTGATTGGTCACCGTCTTGTCCTCGTCACAAGCAAGCAGGGCCGGACTGGCTATCTGGCAGTTCTGACAAATGCCAGATGGGCCGGTCCGGCCGTGGGCTGCATTACCTGCTATTAGCAATTGTGACGGAGCACAGAGCCGAAGGCTCCGTCACTTACTCAGGCAGGCCGCAGGCATCCTTTCACACGCAGTGCAGGTCACTTGCGCAGGCGGGCCGCGGGCATCCTTTCAGCCGGGGACTTGCTGGAGGCCATCGCATGCAGGTGACGGCGGTCGATGATGTCACTACATCGCACCGCCAGCGTCCACTGAGAGACGGGACAGAAGAGGTGATGGACGCTGAGGAGGATGAGGAGACAGGGTTAGGTGAGCATAAAGATTTTTTTTTATTTTTGGGTGCTGTGGGGAACCCTAATAGTATATAGGGGATGTTTGTGGGGGATGATTCTGCTATATGGGGACTGTTTGTGTGGAACCATCATACTATATGGGGGCTGTTTGTGGTGGATCATCTTGCTATTTGGAGGCTGTTTGTGGGGGATTATCCTGCTATATGGGGGCTCGTTGTGGGGGATCATCCTGCTATATGGGGGCTGTTTGTGGGGGACCATAATACTATATGGGGCTGTTTGTGGGGGACCATAATACTATATGGGGCTGTTTGTGGGGGACCATAATACTATATGGGGCTGTTTGTGGGGGACCATAATACTATATGGGGCTGTTTGTGGGGGACCATAATACTATATGGGGCTGTTTGTGGGGGACCATAATACTATATGGGGCTGTTTGTGGGGGACCATAATACTATATGGGGCTGTTTGTGGGGGACCATCATACTATATGGAGGCTGTTTGTGGGGGACCATCATACTATATGAAGGCTGTTTGCGGGGGACCATCATACTATATGGGGGCTGTTTGTGGGGGACCATCATACTATATGGTGGGCTGTGGTGACCTTCATACTGTATGGGGTGATTAAGGGGGACATCAAGTTTAATGGGGTGGTTATGAGGGGCATCATGCTTTATATAGGGGTCTGTTGTGCACCTCATACTGTATATTAGGGGCTGTGCTGAATACCATAATGTATGGGGGGCTGTGGTGACCATTTTAATATGTGGGTGCTGTGCTGCATCATACTTTGTATAGGGTTTGTGGGGTCATCATACCATGTGGGGCATAATACTCGATTAGGGTCACGAAAGGGGTATCATAGTGGGTGAGACCACTTAGGGGCTTTAGTAGAGGGAAAGTAAGTAAGTGCGGCAATACATATCCTCCGTTTCTTAGAAAGTTGGGAGATATGCCATTCTTTGACATGATAGGACTTTTTCTATGGGACCTGTTATTTCTATGTACTCCCCTGGGAGGCCCAATGGGGGGGTCGTTGTCATTATGGGGAAGCAAGGAGGCATTATTATTATTATTATTATTATTATTATTATTATTATTATTATAAGAAAGCACAGGGGCTGTTTGTATTAGTATAACTAGGTGCATGGTCACTATTATAAGGGGTCACAGGGGAATTATTATAACGCAGCACAAGTGGTGGTTTGTGTAGAGGTGGTAGAATGAGAGGAGGGTCTTGGAAAAGCAGTAAAGATGCCTCTGTTATATTTTACAAGGACGAATTATGGTCGGAAGAAGAGGTCATGGCGGTCTGGGCCGAATTAAAAAGAAGAGGGAAAACGAATGACAGCAACCAGTGAGAACGGCACTGGTGAGAACCTGCACAGTACACATATATATGGTCTGCAGAGCACTGGTGAGAACCTGCACAGTATACACATATATATGGTCTGTAGAGCACTGGTGAGAACCTGCACAGTACACATATATATGGTCTGCAGAGCACTGGTGAGAACCTGCACAGTATACACATATATATGGTCTGTAGAGCACTGGTGAGAACCTGCACAGTACACACATATATATGGTCTGCAAAGCACTGGTGAGAACCTGCACAGTATACACATATATATGGTCTGCAGAGCACTGGTGAGAACCTGCACAGTACACACATATATATGGTCTGCAGAGCACTGGTGAGAACCTGCACAGTATACACATATATATGGTCTGTAGAGCACTGGTGAGAACCTGCACAGTACACACATATATATGGTCTGCAGAGCACTGGTGAGAACCTGCACAGTATACACATATATATGGTCTGCAGAGCACTGGTGAGAACCTGCACAGTATACACATATATATGGTCTGCAGAGCACTGGTGAGAACCTACACAGTATACACATATATATGGTCTGCAGAGCACTGGTGAGAACCTGCACAGTATACACATATATATGGTCTGTAGAGCACTGGTGAGAACCTGCACAGTATACACATATATATGGTCTGTAGAGCACTGGTGAGAACCTGCACAGTATACACATATATATGGTCTGCAGAGCACTGGTGAGAACCTACACAGTATACACATATATATGGTCTGTAGAGCGCTGGTGAGAACCTGCACAGTATACACATATATATGGTCTGCAGAGCACTGGTGAGAACCTGCACAGTACACACATATATATGGTCTGCAGAGCACTGGTGAGAACCTGCACAGTATACACATATATATGGTCTGCAGAGCACTGGTGAGAACCTGCACAGTATACACATATATATGGTCTGCAGAGCACTGGTGAGAACCTACACAGTATACACATATATATGGTCTGTAGAGCACTGGTGAGAACCTGCACAGTATACACATATATATGGTCTGTAGAGCGCTGGGGAGAACCTGCACAGTATACACATATATATGGTCTGTAGAGCACTGGTGAGAACCTGCACAGTATACACATATATATGGTCTGTAGAGCACTGGTGAGAACCTGCACAGTATACACATATATATGGTCTGTAGAGCGCTGGTGAGAACCTGCACAGTATACACATATACAGTGGTGGCCAAAAGTATTGGCACCCCTGCAATTCTGTCAGCCAATACTCAGTTTCTTCCTGAAAATGATTGCAATCACAAATTCTTTGGTCTTATTATCTTCATTTAATTTGCTCGCAAGGAAAAAACACAAAAGAGAATGAAGCAAAAATCAAATCATTGATCATTTCACACAAAACTCCAAAAATGGGCCAGACAAAAGTATTGGCACCCTCAGCCTAATGCTTGGTTGCACAACCTTTAGCCAAAATAACTGCGAACAACCGCTTCCGGTAACCATCAATGAGTTTCTTACAATGCTCTGCTGGAATTGTAGACCATTCTTCTTTGGCAAATTGCTCCAGGTCCCTGATATTTGAAGGGTGCCTTCTCCAAACTGCCATTTTGAGATCTCTCCACAGGTGTTCTATGGGATTCAGGTCTGGACTCATTGCTGGACACCTTAGAAGTCTCCAGTGCTTTCTCTCAAACCATTTTATAGTGCTTTTGGAAGTGTGTTTTGGGTCATTGTCCTGCTGGAAGACCCATGACCTCTGAGGGAGACCCAGCTTTCTCACACTGGGCCCTACATTATGCTGCAAAATTTGTTGGTAGTCTTCAGACTTCATAATGCCATGCACACGGTCAAGCAGTCCAGTGCCAGAGGCAGCAAAGCAACCCCAAAACATCAGGGAACCTCCGCCATGTTTGACTGTAGGGACCGTGTTCTTTTCTTTGAATGCCTCTTTTTTTTTCCTGTACACTCTATGTTGATGCTTTTTCCCAAAAAGCTCTACTTTTGTCTCTTCTGACCAGAGAACATTCTTCCAAAACATTTTAGGCTTTCTCAGGTAAGTTTTGGCAAACTCCAGCCTGGCTTTTTTATGTCTCGGGGTAAGAAGTGGGGTCTTCCTGGGTATCCTACCATATAGTCCCTTTTCATTCAGACGCCGATGGATAGTACGGGTTGACACTGTTGTACCCTCGGACTGCAGGGCAGCTTGAACTTGTTTGGATGTTAGTCGAGGTTCTTTATCCACCATCCGCACAATCTTGCGTTGAAATCTCTCGTCAATTTTTCTTTTCCGTCCACATCTAGGGAGGTTAGCCACAGTGCCATGGGCTTTACACTTCTTGATGACACTGCGCACGGAAGCCACAGGAACATTCAGGTATTTGGAGATGGACTTGTGGCCTTGAGATTGCTCATGCTTCCTCACAATTTGGTTTCTCAAGTCCTCAGACAGTTCTTTGGTCTTCTTTCTTTTCTCCATGCTCAATGTGGTACACACAAGGACACAGGACAGAGGTTGAGTCAACTTTAATCCATGTTAACTGGCTGCAAGTGTGATTTAGTTATTGCCAACACCTGTTAGGTGCCACAGGTAAGTTACAGGTGCTGTGAATTACACCAATTAGAGAAGCATCACATGATTTTTCAAAGGGTGCCAATACTTTTGTCCACCCCCCTTTTTTAGGTTTGGTGTGGAATTATATCCAATTTGGCTTTAGGACAATTCTTTTTGTGTTTTTTCATTGAAGACAAATTAAATGAAGATAATAATCCCAAAGAATTTGTGATTGCAATCATTTTCAGGAAGAAACTGAGTATTATCTGACAGAATTGCAGGGGTGCCAATACTTTTGGCCACCACTGTATATGGTCTGCAGAGCACTGGTGAGAACCTGCACAGTGTACACCTATATATGGTCTATAATACACGCTAATCATGAGTAGATAGTATATGTCATGTCAAATATTAATAGTCATAGAATTATTACTCTATTCAATACTACCCTATTACGGACATATTGAGCTCCATCGCCATAAATTACAAAGCCAACCAAAACAAAACAACGAAAAAGGAGCCAACAGTATAAAGATATGCATCAAAATTTATTAGTACATGATCAGACAAAAGCAGGAATCAGTGTGGAAAACACATGAGGAATAAAAACCCGCAACAACCCTCTCCACATGGCGGACACATACAGGACCAAACAGTACAATATATGTCGGATATAGACTATCTAAGTATTTGAGGAGTAACACCATATATAGATGATATGTCAATACCTATTTCCAAGTACAGCATGTATACTAGACTAAGATACCCATACTGTCCTATACTGCTGAGTATACGTTCCCTATCATATGCCAATTATGACCATAGGTGACCTGCGAAAGTCACTATATATACATACCAGAGATATCCAGTTCCAGCAGAAGACAGTCAGGGAATAGTCAGGGATTTAGAGGTCCATCTGAGGTCGGCACATGCAGAGCAGAGAAGCCCCGACGCACGTTTCGGTGGTTCCCTTCGTCAGGGGGCATGTTTGCTGCCTCGCTGTCACTTGCTTATATTGGCGCCAGGCACATTTGAAAGACCGGAAGTGATGTCAGCGTCACTACGGAGACCAGGACGCCGGCCAGCATCCGCATCATGTGACAGCGGAGGGACGGGGTGCTAAGCCCTAACGCCGCACACCGCTGGAACACAGAATGTCATTGCGGAGGTAGAACGCCGGCCGGCAACCGCGTCATGTGATAGCAGAGGGGCGGGGCGGAAGCCCTGACGCCACCCACCGCTAGAACACCAAGACAGCGGGACCGGAAGTGACGTGTGCGTTACCATGAGGATCCGGACGCCCTCCAGCATCCACGTCATGCGACGGAAGCAGGGGGCCAAAGAATAGCCACAACACCTCACGTCACAAAGACACGAAAAGCCGGCCGGCGCACAGACCCACATAGCACGCACATCTCCTTCACTAAACCAGGTATCATCGCATCCCTCTCATTGAAATAACGAGAGTCAGTTCTATAAGGCCATGATGCCCTCTTTTGAGATTCAGGCTCCTTCTGGGAGTATGGGGATGCAACAACGCCCGGCTTCCTTATGGACCTCTCGACCACCTGGTACCTTTCCACTAGGCCAACTAGGTCGTCTGCATTTCGGGGGTCTCCCAGCGCAACCCAGGTCTGCACCCGCCTGGGAAGGAAGTGGCTAAATCTCTCCATTACGACCCGCTCTCCCATCTGGGCTGGGGTGGAGGACTCCACCTGCAACCATTTCTGTACCAGATGCAGCAGATCGAACATTTGGGAGCGAGGGGGTTTATCACCCCTGTATGCCCAGTGATGGACCCTTTGAGCTTGGACAGACATAGTCACCCCTGAGCGTGCAAGCATCTCAGTTTTTACTTTGGAATATTCCCGGGCATCCTGTAAGGCCAGGTCATAATTAGCCTTCTGGGGTTTGCCATTAAATAGGGAGCCAGCACCTCCCCCCACTGCTCTGGCGGCACCTTCTCCCACTCTGTTACTCTTTCAAACACAGTCAAAAAATCGCTTGTTTTACCGCTTTCCAGACGTATATGTCATCACTTGGACTTGGGGAAGGGGCTGCCGGCCTCCCACGAACCACCTCTGTGAGCAACTCAATCTGCTGCTGCTGGTGTCGGTACTGGTCTTGGTGCTGCTGCTGTTGTTGTATCTGTTGCATCAGCAGCTTACTTGTCTACTAATGTGCCAGCTGTTGCTCCTGTTGAGCTTTCACAAGGTGCTTAATCAGGTCCGCCATACTGTCTGACTTCGCTTCCTGGCTCACTGTCGACTTCATCCAAGACATGCAGGTTATCCGCCGCCATCACACGTGCTCCCTGGGGAACTTGCCCGCACTTCTAGCACCACCTGTGGTAGTTCGGCTCACTCGACAGCACGCGGAGGTAGACATGGGAACACTGTCTCTTTAAATTCTTACCAGGTTTATTATACAGGCAGCATAAACCGCGGTGAAGTAAAAATAAACACGGCCCTTTTGGCAAAAACAGGAAAACAAAACAAAATGGTACCACAAAGCACAGTCCTTGTAGTAGCATGGATCCGCCCGCTAAGAGTTTAGCAAACAAACGGTTCAGCTTTTTCTTGTCAGACACAAAGCACTGGAGGTCCTCTCTCCAGCCCTACTGAACACTGAATGCTCCAAAAGGCCAGCTATTTATAGCCCAGGCCACACCCCAGGGTGGAAATATGGTGAACAGCCTCCCACCCGCTCTACAGCTGTTCACATAAAACCTAGCCCATTAAAAATGGCCGATTAACCCCTCAGAACATAACATGCTGGAGAAAACTTAATGGTTTCACATCCCTGAAGCTAATAGCCTCAGTGAAACATATCTCTCCTCCAGTACTTTGCCAATGACTTTGTCACAGTGCTTTCTGCTTTGTGAGTAGAATTTTAGCGATTCCAGATGTTTTTGCCTGATTCATCAATTGCAACTTTTGAAAAAGTCGCAAAATTTGGCGCAACTTCACTCCACTTCTTCCCTGATGTATTTTTGAGTCCATCGGTAATTTGATGCATTTTTGCACCATTTTGTAAAACGTGTAACTTTTGGTGTTCAGGACAAAAAGTACATTTTTACTTTGCACCAAATTGATAAATCTCATGCGCTATTTTGAGGAATTGAAGCAGAGAGTAATACAAGACAAAAAAAGGAAAGTGACTTAAAAAGAGCCGCAAACGGTGCATCAGGGCTGAAATCTGCTAAATAAAGCTCTCCTGTATCTGTTCATGACATTATCCAGGGATGTAACTACGGAGGGGGGAGAGGTTGCAGTCGTACCGATCCCTGAAGTTTAGGGGCCCATCTCTCCTTTTGGACCATAGGAGAACAACATTTTTATTAAAGACCCCTGTTAGTTGGGGCCTTGTTGGACAATTTGCATCGGAGACCCCAAGCTTTAAGTTACACTACTGTCATTAGCCCATCCTGAGTGACAGCTCTCTTTTATGACCGTTTCCTTGCATCAGACATGGCTTTAGGTCATCAGTAATCTAAGCCCTCCTTTATGACTGTTTCCATGCTCAGCGGTGGAAACAATTACAGTCCTTCCTGATGGCATTGCAATTAATTTGCATGGATGAAGCGGTCGCCCATCGCTAATAAGACGAGCGCAGAGAGAAGGTTCAATCCTGCAGCCATCTGCTCTCCCCAGTCACCCTCTGCTGGGTCCGTCATCCCCCATAGAAAATCCCATAGAAAGTTTGGGATGGAGCCTCCCTTAAATGAAGCTAAATAATTGACCATTAAGCTTGCAGTCCAATTCTTCAATGTTGCAGCCGGAGCAGCTGATGCTCAATCGTTACAGTAAATAATCCCTATCGATACAATGTAACAGCACGTTATATGATCATTAACCCTCTCAGTACATTCCCGTGGGTGCCTTCACATACGCTGTTACATGAAAGGGCATCCAAACTTTATTACTTTTTTCTTTTACCAAAATTGAAGGAAGAAAATTGAAAATGTTATAAAGTCCAACCCGATTCAATCATCCAGAGACCACATAAGACCCTTGACTGTCCATAGGGCCCTTAAAGGGACCACGTGTTCTGAGATGGAGGATGACAGGCGGCTTTGGAACGGCCAGACTGGATTAAGTGACAAGTCTATAATGATGGAGGAGCATGGTCGCATGGACCTTACTTTACCCAGGGATGTGGGCTGGGGGGGACGGTTCATTTCTAAGCCCCCAATCAATAGTCTAATGATAGCTTTCTCTTTGCAGGCATCTGTCATCTCATGAGGGTTTTCAGGCCTTCACGGCGCCGACCATGTGCTAACGAGACGTCACGGGTCGCGATAATCCGGTCTGGTGCCTGAGAATCCTGCTGTGTCCTGAGAATAGGCTTAGACATGATCCCATATATACGGCATATACTGAAGGAGAACTCCCATCATCCAGCTTGTGGCATCTCCTATCCTATGGGGAGAGGGGTCCTGTGACCTCTGATCATTCATGTTGGCTGAAATCCCCATAGATGGAGACATAAGGCGAATGAAGGTCATGAGACCCCAATTCTCCACGTAGGTGAGGGTCCTGGATTATTGCACCTATTAGGTCTTTATAGCATATAGCATGGACATGCCGGGAATATTCATGATGGGAGTTACCCTTAAATCATTAAAAAAAATGAGAATTTCTGTAATTCCTCACCACTTTGAAGATCTGTGTTTGCTGGCAGTGAATGGAAACCTTCACACAGCGATGAAACTTAGAGGGTATTAACCACTAAACATATATTATGTCATATCCACAGGATACGTGGTATACGCATGGTCACCTGGGGTCAGCTGAGACCCCCACCAATGCAGAGAACGGGGGTTACAAAGTCTCTGAATGGAGCGATAATGCATGACCGCCTCTTCTATGGGAGCGATGGACAAAGAACAGCTGTCAGTCCCATAGAACTGAATGGAGTGGTGATTACACGTGTGAATTACCGCTCCATTCATACAGGGAATTTTGGGACCCCCTTTCTCAGTATCTATTAGGGTCCTAGTGGTTGGACCTCCAGCGACAATACATTATCCTTATCTTTACGAGATACTTGTATCTAGCGGGAAAAATCTTTTAAAAGGTTATTAACAATTGGACAAGTAATTACCAATTCACAGGAAAGGCGATAACGTGCGGATTTCTGAGGGTTCGACCACCGGGACCCCCACTGATTTCGGGACAGGGCTCTGAGCGTTGTACTTGGCAGTCGTGGGAAGTCCCATAGACAGTGAAATGCCGTGATGATGAGCGCACGTGATCCCCGCTATATTCCATGGGGACGTCTCCAAGCGCCTCTGTTGGGATTGATGGGGGTCTGCAGGTTCTCACCTGTGGATGGGAATATACCTTTTAGGTTTTCTCAAGCATATCTGGCGATGACATCATGACACATCCCGTAATATCGTCTAGTGATGTCATGATACAACTGCAAAGCTGCCGAGTCTGGGGATGCGGGGACCCGGGAGACCGCTGCAGGACGCATGGAACCACATGGCACCACGTATCTGAGCTTAGCCTGTCCGGTTAGAGAACCCCAAAGTACTACAACTCCCATGGTGGCATTTTAGCTCCGTAGTTAACCCCTGCATGGCTGGATGAGGTTAGGGACAAGGTGCATGGACAATGAATTGCATCTGGGGAGGGGGTGACACTGAACAGAGGCAGCGATGATGGTGTCCTGGTCGGTTTTATGCAGCTGCGGGTGACACAATGGAGGCTTTCAACGCAGCTGCACCATATTGTTCTGCGAAAGATGGCGAGGTAGAGACCGGCATGGACCCCGGGGGGCTGAGACATCACAAGGGATAAACTGCAGGTATTGGGTCCCAGATAACTCAACTCCTGCCTGATCCTTACAGCTGAAGGTTTGTTACAGTTGCATCCAGTCTGCTGCACAGATCTCTCCTCACTAATGACAGGTTGATACAATGTATCAGTCAGGACTCCAGTATGTTTATCCTATAGACAATTGTACCAAACCCTCAGCTGTGAGAAGCCTTAGATCTTCAGCCTCTGGGAAAGATGTAACAGACTGAACGCGGCCCCCTGGATGCTGCTCTGCCATTGTCTGGGGGGCTGTGGTGACTCCCTGCAGATGGTTGGATTAGAGAATAGATGTCACCTCAAGCCTCAGACTGGACCATTGTAATGGAGATCTCAGGCGCTGGGGCTCGGGGGTCTCCTTTATACCTTCCACCATTGTCATCTGACCCTATTCATTGGCAGCAAGCCCCTGATTACCCCCCATTATACCCGACCACGTGTAGTTTTATTAATAGACTGGCAGGATCTATTTTTAGCAGACTCGGCTCATTCCAAGACGTCTCGTCTGTCTCTTTGTCCAGGATCTGTCTCTTAAAGGGCGATAACCTAAAATGCAATAAAATGTCCTAGCATAAAAATGATTTCTACAAATCCAGTTTGTTAAAAGGTTTTACCAGTCGCTAGTCGACCCCGGGGTGCGGAGCGGCCGTAATCTGTATAAACTGACAAATACGCCTCACGGGGGAAATCTGGGAGATGACGTTTTACTCTCCGTGTTCAGATAAATGAGTCACATGACCTGACAGTGTTACAATGTATCCAGGAGCAGTCATGTGATCCCGGCGCCATTCAGAGCGACAGCGTTTCAATGTGTCCATAAAAATATTGTCTGTGATTTTTTTTTGATAAATTGCCCCGAAAAAAATAAAAAGGCAAGTTGGCGACCCGGACCCTCAGATATATAAGTCCATATAAACCGACACTGCAGAGGAATAATGGATATAATGACTCTGCGCCATTCTCCTCTGGGACTGAATGAACGTTAACATTTACCACGAGCAATTACAGAACAGAACACAATATGGTCACCAAACATCGGCACAGATGTGTATGACGCCTGCTTTATATTTCCTGACAGACAGATCTTTCCAGCACTGGGGGGAGGGGAGGGCGGCGGAGTGTAGAAATCACCTGCAGAAATCTCTCTCCTTCTGACCATCCACTAAAAAAACAAAACCAAAGCTTATAAAAGCTCCTAATATGGTGAAATCACAGTGGAAATCCATCGCATTACTTATCCTGAATTAGACTCCAGAGCTGCACTCACTATTCTGCTGCTGCAGTCACTGTGTACATACATTACATTACTGATCCTGAGTTATATCCTGTATTATACTCCAGAGCTGCACTCACTATTCTGCTGCTGCAGTCACTGTGTACATACATTACATTACTGATCCTGAGTTACATCCTGTATTATACTCCAGAGCTGCACGCACTATTCTGCTGGTGCAGTCACTGTGTACATACATTACATTACTGATCCTGAGTTACATCCTGTATTATGCTCCAGAGCTGCGCTCACTATTCTGCTGGTGCAGTCACTGTGTACATACATTACATTACTGATCCTGAGTTACATCCTGTATTATACTCCAGAGCTGCATGCACTATTCTGCTAGTGGAGTCACTGTGTACATACATTACATTACTGATCCTGAGTTACCTCCTGTATTATACCCCAGAGCTGCACTCACTATTCTGCTGGTGCAGTCACTGTGTACATACATTACAATACTGATCCTGAGTTACATCCTGTATTATGCTCCAGAGCTGCGCTCACTATTCTGCTGGTGCAGTCACTGTGTACATACATTACATTACTGATCCTGAGTTACATCCTGTATTATACTCCAGAGCTGCACTCACTATTCTGCTGGTGGAGTCACTGTGTACATACATTACATTACTGATCCTGAGTTACATCCTGTATTATGCTCCAGAGCTGCGCTCACTATTCTGCTGGTGCAGTCACTGTGTACATACATTACATTACTGATCCTGAGTTACATCCTGTATTATACCCCAGAGCTGCACTCACTATTCTGCTGGTGGAGTCACTGTGTACATACATTACATTACTGATCCTGAGTTACCTCCTGTATTATACCCCAGAGCTGCAGTCACTGTGTACATACATTATATTACTGATCCTGAGTTACCTCCTGTATTATACCCCAGAGCTGCAGTCACTGTGTACATACATTACATTACTGATCCTGTACTGATCCTGAGTTACCTCCTGTATTATACCCCAGAGCTGCACTCACTATTCTGCTGGTGCAGTCACTGTGTACATACATTACATTACTGATCCTGAGTTACATCCTGTATTATGCTCCAGAGCTGCGCTCACTATTCTGCTGCTGCAGTCACTGTGTACATACATTACATTACTGATCCTGAGTTACATCCTGTATTATACCCCAGAACTGCACTCACTATTCTGCTGGTGGAGTCACTGTGTACATACATTACATTACTGATCCTGAGTTACCTCCTGTATTATACTCCAGAGCTGCACTCACTATTCTGCTGGTGCAGTCACTGTGTACATACATTACATTACTGATCCTGAGTTACATCCTGTATTATACCACAGAGCTGCACTCACTATTCTGCTGGTGCAGTCACTGTGTACATACATTACATTACTGATCCTGAGTTACATCCTGTATTATACTCCAGAGCTGCACTCACTATTCTGCTGGTGCAGTCACTGTGTACATACATTACATTACTGATCCTGAGTTACATCTTGTATTATACTCCAGAGCTGCACTCACTATTCTGCTGGTGCAGTCACTGTGTACATACATTACATTACTGATCCTGTACTGATCCTGAGTTACATCTTGTATTATACTCCAGAGCTGCACTCACTATTCTGCTGGTGCAGTCACTGTGTACATACATTACATTACTGACCCTGAGTTACATTCTGTATTATACTCCAGAGCTGCACTCACTATTCTGCTGGTGCAGTCACTGTGTACATACATTACATTACTGATCCTGAGTTACATCCTGTATTATACTCCAGAGCTGCACTCACTATTCTGCTGGTGCAGTCACTGTGTACATACATTACATGACTGATCCTGAGTTACCTCCTGTATTATACTCCAGAGCTGTACTCACTATTCTGCTGGTGCTGTCACTGTGTACATACATTACATTACTGATGCTGAGTTACATCCTGTATTATACTCCAGAGCTGCACTCACTATTCTGCTGGTGCAGTCACTGTGTACATACATTACATTACTGATCCTGAGTTACATCCTGTATTATACCACAGAGCTGCACTCACTATTCTGCTGGTGCAGTCACTGTGTACATACATTACATTACTGATCCTGAGTTACATCCTGTATTATACTCCAGAGCTGCACTCACTATTCTGCTGGTGCAGTCACTGTGTACATACATTACATTACTGATCCTGAGTTACATCCTGTATTATACTCCAGAGCTGCACTCACTATTCTGCTGGTGCGGTCACTGTGTACATACATTACATTACTGACCCTGAGTTACATTCTGTATTATACTCCAGAGCTGCACTCACTATTCTGCTGGTGCAGTCACTGTGTACATACATTACATTACTGATCCTGAGTTACATCCTGTATTATACTCCAGAGCTGCACTCACTATTCTGCTGGTGCAGTCACTGTGTACATACATTACATGACTGATCCTGAGTTACCTCCTGTATTATACTCTAGAGCTGCACTCACTATTCTGCTGGTGCTGTCACTGTGTACATACATTACATTACTGATGCTGAGTTACATTCTGTATTATACTCCAGAGCTGCACTCACTATTCTGCTGGTGCAGTCACTGTGTACATACATTACATTACTGACCCTGAGTTACATTCTGTATTATACTCCAGAGCTGCACTCACTATTCTGCTGGTGCAGTCACTGTGTACATACATTACATTACTGATCCTGAGTTACATCCTGTATTATACTCCAGAGCTGCACTCACTATTCTGCTGGTGCAGTCACTGTGTACATACATTACATTACTGATCCTGAGTTACCTCCTGTATTATACTCTAGAGCTGCACTCACTATTCTGCTGGTGCGGTCACTGTGTACATACATTACTGATCCTGAGTTACCTCCTGTATTATACTCCAGAGCTGCACTCACTATTCTGCTGGTGCAGTCACTGTGTACATACATTACATTACTGACCCTGAGTTACATTCTGTATTATACTCCAGAGCTGCACTCACTATTCTGCTGGTGCAGTCACTGTGTACATACATTACATTACTGACCCTGAGTTACATTCTGTATTATACTCCAGAGCTGCACTCACTATTCTGCTGGTGCAGTCACTGTGTACATACATTACATTACTGATCCTGAGTTACATCCTGTATTATACTCCAGAGCTGCACTCACTATTCTGCTGGTGCAGTCACTGTGTACATACATTACATTACTGATCCTGAGTTACCTCCTGTATTATACTCTAGAGCTGCACTCACTATTCTGCTGGTGCAGTCACTGTGTACATACATTACATTACTGATCCTGAGTTACATCCTGTATTAGGCTGTGTGCCCACGTAGCGTTTTTCAAGCGTATATGCTGCGGAATTTCCGCAGCGTAAACGCTTGAAAAACGCATGTATATCCGCACCCCATGGTCCCCAATGGCATTCCGCAATGTCAATGCCCATGCTGCGGATTTTTCCGCAGCGTATATGCTGCGGTCAAAAATCCGCAGCATGTTCATTAATTTTGCGGAAGCGCAGCGGAATCAATGTGCGGATGGTACCCAAGTCTGGATGAGAGGAGACTCTCATCCAGACCTGGGTACCAAAGAACCTGTAAAAAAAAGAATAAAATAAAGTTTATACTTATCTTCTGATGTTTTCCCTCCGTCGCGCTGTTGTCTGAAGGACCTGCCACGTCATTGAGTCATGTGACCCACCACATGACTCAATGACGTCACCGCAGGTCCTGCACACAACAGCGTGAGCCGCTCAAGCCTCCGGACGGGGCAGAGAATGCATCAGAAGGTGAGTATAAAGTTTATTTTTTTAATTTTTACCATTCTGAACAAGTTGTCAAGCACTTTTCCAAGTGATGCTTGGAGAAGTGCTTGATAACCCGCATGCGGAAATGCATGCAAAGACGCCTCACAAACGCTTCTACCTGCCGGGAAAACCGCATGTAATATCCGCATGCGATTTTCCCGCCAGGGAGAAGCGTAAAAAATATGCTTCAGGTCCGCAACGTGGGCACATAGCCTTATACCACAGAGCTGCACTCACTATTCTGCTGGTGCAGTCACTGTGTACATACATTACTGATCCTGAGTTACATCCTGTATTATACTCCAGAGCTGCACTCACTATTCTGCTGGTGGAGTCACTGTGTACATACATTACATGACTGATCCTGAGTTACCTCCTGTATTATACTCCAGAGCTGTACTCACTATTCTGCTGGTGCTGTCACTGTGTACATACATTACATTACTGATCCTGAGTTACATCATGTATTATACTCCAGAGCTGCACTCACTATTCTGCTGGTGCTGTCACTGTATACATACATTACATTACTGATCCTGAGTTACATCATGTATTATACTCCAGAGCTGCACTCACTATTCTGCTGGTGCTGTCACTGTATACATACATTACATTACTGATCCTGAGTTACATCATGTATTATACTCCAGAGCTGCACTCACTATTCTGCTGGTGCTGTCACTGTGTACATACATTACATTACTGATCCTGAGTTACATCCTGTATTATACTCCAGACCTGCACTCACTATTCTGCTGGTGCAGTCACTGTGTACATACATTACATTACTGATCCTGAGTTACATCCTGTAGATCTTTTTATTATAAAAATGAAAAACATAACAATAATAATAACTGAAACATAACAAAATAAACAATGTAATGAACTGGTCCAGCCGCTCCCTCTCTCCTCACACACATATTATACATATATACACAATAATAACTACCTACACCATGACATCTGGTCCGGTTACCAAACAAAATAACCACAAACAATAAATAAAATAAACATAAACAAAATAAACAATAGCTGACAAAATATATACAAACTTTTTTTTATTTTTTTAATTTAAATAATCTAAAATAAAATAAATACTAACTATACAAATATATACAAGACTTAACAAAACACCCCACACTCGAGCCCACCAGTCCCTCCCTGGCACTGACCTGAGAGCTGCTCCTGCGCCTCATGCCTCAGTCCATGTACAACGTCCATAGGCCAGATCAGGCAGTGCCAGTTATTCGAGGGGATCCTGATAGAATTCAAAATATGCAGACCCACCCCAAGATCGCGACTTGGGCAATCCCTGAGCGCCAGAGGCCTCTGAAAATGGGTCAACAGAACCCTTTTGTCAAGGAGCTTCTTTGGCAGAGTCCTGACCTCCCACATTCCCAGACCCCACCGGCGAATTACCTTCAGAACCACGGTAGCGTAAGCCGGGAGATGTCCATGCGGTGTGCGGAGATCCTTCACTTGCCCTCCTGTCTCCCATTCCTGGAAGAAAGGCTGAAACTATCCCCTACAGGAGAATACCCACGGAGGAGCCCTCTCTTTCCAGAGGTTTGCAATATTGATCTTAATGAAGGTATTCACAAGGAATACCACAGGGTTGACCATACCCAACCCTCCTAGTCTCCTCGTACGGTAAGTAACCTCCCTCTTGACCAGGTTCAGTCTATTCCCCCATAACAGTTGGAAGAACAAACTGTAGACCCGAGTCCAGAGAGGCTCCGGCAAGATGCACACACTGCCCTGATAGATCAGCAAAGGGAGCAGGTAAGTTTTGATCAGGTTTACCCTTTCCCTTAGGGTCAAAGACCAACCCTTCCATTGGTTCACCTTCTGAGTGGCGATCTCTAGCCTGCTGACCCAATTTTGTTTGAGGTAATCCCCCTGGCCAAATTCGATGCCAAGAACTTTTGCAGAGACTTTGGGTCCCGGAAGGGTGTCCGGGAGATCAAAACCAGGATTTCCTCCTCCCAGCCAGAGACTCTCACACTTATCCCGGCTGATCTTAGACCCGGATGCCTCCGAGTAGTGATTTACCTCTGACATCAGCCATTCTGCCTCCCCATCAGAGGAAACAAAAACGGTGACGTCAACATCTTACGCCACCACTCTCAGAGTGGCTTCCGGTGCTGCCTGTTCCATCCCGATCCCAGCCAACGGTCCACGCTCCACCCTCCTAAGAAGTGGGTCAATCGCAAACACGTACAGTAGCGGGCTCAAGGGACAACCCTCAAGGGACAACCCTGGCGAACACCACACCCAACCTCAAAAGAGCTGCCAAGCCAACCGTTCACAGGCAGGAAACTCTCTCCCCCAGCGTACAAGGCCTTAAGCCAATCAACAAACCCCCCCAGCAGGCCATACCTCAGAAGGACAGACCAGAGGTACTCATGATTAACCCGATCAAATGCTTTTGCCTGGTCCAATGACAGCATGTACCCCTTCCAGTGGCCAGCCTTTGTACCAGATCCACAGCAGAACCCGGGCTGGGCTGGGCAACGGGGCTTATACAGCTGACCCTGCCGCCGACTCAGGGGGTACAGGGAGGGGGGCATATACGTATCTTACTGCTTCCTGCAGCTTTGGCTTGATCTTCTTAGGCTTTTTCTGGCCACCAGGTGCCTCTTCTGGTAGGTCGTCACCAAGATGGAAGTTTTGGAGGCACACTGGGGACTCCAGGAGCTTTATCTCGGCCATTAGCGCCCCTCCCTGGCCGCTGCTGTCACTGTCCTCCCCAGAGCCGGCAGAACTGCAACCGGATGTCATTGTCACCTGTCCTGCAGGGAGCTCGCTGCACGTGGCCTGCGGGTGACTTTGCAGGCTGCCAGGTGGGGCTTTCTGCTGGTCATCATCACTCTCATCATCCATCTGGCTCTCAGGCTGAAGCCCCATCTGACTTTGCTCTCTGTTATCAGCCATTTCTCTGAATCGGTCTTCATTTATCAGTTTTTCCTTGAATGGACCACTCTGCTCTCTGATGGTGGCTTTCCTTAGTTCCAGCACATTAATTTCAGTTGTGAGCCTCTTTACCTCTGCCTGGAGTTTAGCCTTCCTCTGTTTGGAGGCCCCCGCAGCTTTGGCGCTTGTGCAGCGCAGCTCCTCCCGGAGCCTCCTGACCAGCTTGCTCGCATCTTCATACTCACGGAAGTGGATCATGACCCGGGAGGCATAGGTGGACACAGACTCCCGGGGACTCTGCAGCCCCCAACCTTCCTCAGTGAGGGCGGCCTCACCTCCGTGAGCACCCAGCTTTCCTCCGGAAGGAGCGCCATCTTGCACGCTGTCAGGCTTTACCTCCATGCTGGAAGCCTTGCGGCTTCTAGGAGTCTCCACAGTCCCGGGGGGAGTAGGAGCCACATTGCTGCGACTCCTGGTGGAGCGTCTCACCCCCGAGTCCTCCGATGTGCAGGACGGTTGCTGGTTTCTCCTGCCCCCCGCCGGCCTGGTTCAGGAAGCAGAAGTCTGTGACTTGGCTCCATCACTCATCCCAGGAAACCCACTCCCTCCCTGGGTAGGAGAGAGAGCAGATCCCCAGGTGGAGAGGTGTTGGTTCTCAGGAGAGCTGGAGCTCACAGCAGGATCTGCAGCCACCACACCCACAATCACCACAGTGAGCAACAGCTGATCAGAGCTGCACTCACTATTCTGCTGGTGCAGTCACTGTGTACATACATTACTGATCCTGAGTTACCTCCTGTATTATACTCCAGAGCTGCACTCACTATTCTGCTGGTGGAGTCACTGTGTATGACGCGCCCCCTGGGACATATTCCTTTTTGAGGGGAATACCCGGCACCGGATCAGATGGGGGGGGTTGTAGTCTCCGAGCGGCTGTGACCCAGTCCCGTGCCCAGGGCGTCAAGCTCAGTGTGATGTGGCAGTTCTACAGATGTTACTAAAGTTCTTTTGTGTCGACTACGCCACCCGTTGTGATGCGGTCACTGTGGCCGCCGCTGCAGCAGGGTCCGCTGAGGCTGATGGTGGGTGCGCAGCTTGATGAGATAACCCCCAACGGGAGGGGTATAGCCTCAGGGGGGACAGGTGCAGAGGATGGGGGTTGTGGTGGTGCAGTGCAGACGGCAATGAAGACAGAGTCGGGTAGTGCAGTTAAGGGTGTTTACTTACTGCAGATGTTGTACTGGTCACTCCAGCTGCTAGTGACCACCCGAGCCGTGCTGCGTCCACCAGGTCCTGGATCCAGCCAACCCCCAAACAAGTCCGGAGCGTGGCCCTGAGCTCTCCCTCTGTCCTTTCTTCAGCCGTCCCCACCAGTGATCCACCTAGGTCCAGCTCCCTCGGGCCTTCTGTTGGGACACCCTTGGCCTTGGGTTCCCTGACCCTTCATGTGGTGTGCCTTCGGGGTGAATGTGGTGGGTGGCCGTGGCAGATGCTGCCCACGGCCTCCGGTCTCTGGCTGGGGATTGTTTTTACCCCCACCAGTTTGGGTTCCGGTACCCTTTTGCTGACTCCTCACCCGGTGCTCTAATTTGGGTTCTTGGGTCCCTTCAGTCTTCCCCCTCTGGGTCTTTCTCTGCTCCACTCTCTCTCTCTCCAGGGCTGCTGTTTCCTTCTCTCTGCTGATTTGTTCTCTGCATCAGACAGGCTCCTCTCCAACTGACTTGTTCTCTACAACTGACCCTGATTCTAGTTGGTGCCCACCTTATATATCCCTCTATGTGTGAGCTCAGGTGACCAGCACCCAATGAGCTCCTATCACTACCCAGACTGCTCCCCCTATCTGCCCCTACACTACATGGGATGTTCCACCCCCCTCCCACTCCAGCCAGGAACAGACTCGGTCGTACCTGCACATTTCTAAGTGGGAGTACCGTTGGTCTGTTCCTCGGAAATGGGATGTATGTAGTGCATGCAGCCTACCGAGCTCAGTTCCACACTCCTTCCCTATCCGGGAGTGGAATATCACACCTCTGGGTTGAGGTGCAATACCCCTGTAGCAGCCGAATCCTCAGGGTGCTACATTCCCCCCTGGTAAATCACAGCACGTCCTCGGGCTGTAAAGACAAAAACACCAAAACATACAAAATTTTTCATATAAACATAATAAAACATATAAAACATTATATATATAAAACTTTTCATATAACATTCTCGTCGTCTCTTGTTTCAGGTTCCTCCTCCGGACACTGTGCAACGTGTGTCCGGGAAAAGTGCGACAGTCTCTTTGAAAAACTGGTTTTCTATAAAACCGGTAGGGGGCGCTTTAGGACGCGCAACTATATACAGGGGAATATGGCCGCTCTCAGTCCTCGGCCAGGTAAGGAGGGAAAGGGAATGGCTGCTCACAGTCCTCAGCCTGTGGGATTAAGGGGTTAACGGGTAAACAGTTCACTGGTCCCAACGGGGACTATTTTAGCAGCAACGGTTCACTGTGCCCCGACGGGCAACTATATACAGTCTCTACTCCCGTCCTCAACGACGGCTCCCTCCTGCTTTTTCTTGGTGATAGGGTGTTGCTTCAGACCCGTCCGGATCCTCTGGCTCCTCCTCCCCGTACCGCAACTCCTCCTCCGTCAAGCGGTGTACGTGGAGGGCGTAAGGTCCTTTGGCACACTTGTGCCGGGTGAAAGTGACCTCGTCTCCGACGTAGAGGTCACGGCCTTTGTGACCTTCCGGCAGGTGGGACTCGACGTCTCTGCGGGTCACAAAAACGTCACCGCGGTTGTTACGGTCCCGAATAAAGCCCCACCCATGCTGCGGGTTGAACTTTATCACCGTCCCGATGGTGCGGGGACAGTGCGCTGCACGGGGGTTCCTCCTAGTCCGGCTCTTCTGCTCCGCGCTCCGGATTTGGGCCTGTTGTTCTCTGACCCGCCTCTCCTCCCGTTCTCTCGCAAACTCTGCTAGCTGCTGACGACAACACTCAGTACGCTCAGCGGCGACTGCCCGAGTTTCTCCGGTGAACCCCATCAAATCTTCTCCCGTGGGGTCCCACACGAATTGGGCTTCTTCTAAAGGAGGCGAGACCCGAGTCACGGGCTTCGGAGCCGGAATCAGGGGCTCACACAAGGGCCCTAGTTTCTGCTGCCGTTCCAGCTCATGGTATCCTTCGGGCCAGATGAAGGGCCGCCCGTCCGGCCATGTGAGCTGGCTGAACAAGTCCTCCCCCAGGTGTGGCACCCTTGGTTTTACGGGCGCGGGCGCGGTGGTGGTGGCGCCCGGATTGCCCAGGCCTTGCGGCCAGGCCTGGGGCACCTGGAAGGTGAAGGGCACCGTTAGGACGGCGGCACCCTGGGCTACCTGGCCTTGCGGCCAGGCCGGAGGCTCCGCGGAGGTAGGGGGCGCTGTTGGTGATGCGGCGCCCGGGGGTACTAGGCCTTGCGACCAGGCTGGTGGTATTTCCTGCTTTGTCACGCTCCGGGTCGAGGCGCGTGACGTCACAGGGGTCGCTGCGGCGGCTTCCGGTCGGGGCCTAGTCCATAGCGGTGACATGGCGGCTACGGGCACAGCAGGGGGACTTTCGGGCTCTGCGACGGGGAGCTGGGGCAGGTGGGCGGTTTCTCGGCTTGGGGTATAGGCGTCCCCTTTACCTGCCTCCATGCGTTCGGCTCCCTTCTCGGCGCCGTCTCCGGCCTTGGGTCCTCCCGCGCCATCCTCAGAGGCGGTCTGCTTCCTCTTCCAGGGTAGCGTGCTCCGTTGACTGGTCTCAGCTTGCTGGGTCATCTCCCGGCTCCACTCCGCCAGTATCTCACGCTGTACCCGGGCCATCCTCCTTGCGAGGCCCTCCAGGGCAGTTTGTGCACACTCCCGGTCTCGGGGAAGCTGCGCTAAGATCTCCGCTAGACCTAGCGGGGTTGTGGACTCTAGCAGGCTCCTGACCATCGGGTCGGTGCTGCTCTGCTCCTCTTCCGGCAGGCTCCTGGCCAGCGGGCCGGTGCTGCTCTGCCCTCCTTCCTCGGTCTCTAGCAGACTCCTGGCCAGCGGGCCGGTGCTGTTCTGCTTTCTCTCCATCTCCGGGTGAGCTCCTCCGCTACTCCTCGTTAGACCTCTTGCCTCCGGGTCCGCTCGCTCCACACTTCTCCAGGCGGCACCCATCTTTGCTCTTTTCTTTCGTCTCCTCCCACTTCGAGGGCGGTCCCGGGGCAACTCGGTGACTGTCAGCTCCAGGGGTAGTTCTTTCACGCTGACAGACACCTCCAGCATCACAGTCTCTGTTGGTGGGGGCGGTTTCCACTTTTGGCGCCATTTTCTGTCCCGGCCCACGATGGGAGGCGGCCTCCTGCCCTCCTTTGGCACGCCCATAATGGCGTCCGCTGCTCTTCCAAGGCGGGAAATCTGCGGTTTTGGCGGGAAGCGTCGCCCAGTGGCGGGAAACTCTGCAGATGGCGGGAACAAGTTGGAAATGGCGGACAATCGGCGGGAAACGACTGGTGATGGAGTCCGATGGCGTGGACCCTCCGGAACCGGCAGGAGACTTCTTTCTGAGGTAAACTTGCACTTTTCTTCAGGCACGCAGTACCCGGTTGTTGCGGGCACGTAATCCCGCCGACTACGCCAAAGTTGACGCGCCCCCTGGGACATATTCCTTTTTGAGGGGAATACCCGGCACCGGATCAGATGGGGGGGGTTGTAGTCTCCGAGCGGCTGTGACCCAGTCCCGTGCCCAGGGCGTCAAGCCCAGTGTGATGTGGCAGTTCTACAGATGTTACTAAAGTTCTTTTGTGTCGACTACGCCACCCGTTGTGATGCGGTCACTGTGGCCGCCGCTGCAGCAGGGTCCGCTGAGGCTGATGGTGGGTGCGCAGCTTGATGAGATAACCCCCAACGGGAGGGGTATAGCCTCAGGGGGGACAGGTGCAGAGGATGGGGGTTGTGGTGGTGCAGTGCAGACGGCAATGAAGACAGAGTCGGGTAGTGCAGTTAAGGGTGTTTACTTACTGCAGATGTTGTACTGGTCACTCCAGCTGCTAGTGACCACCCGAGCCGTGCTGCGTCCACCAGGTCCTGGATCCAGCCAACCCCCAAACAAGTCCGGAGCGTGGCCCTGAGCTCTCCCTCTGTCCTTTCTTCAGCCGTCCCCACCAGTGATCCACCTAGGTCCAGCTCCCTCGGGCCTTCTGTTGGGACACCCTTGGCCTTGGGTTCCCTGACCCTTCATGTGGTGTGCCTTCGGGGTGAATGTGGTGGGTGGCCGTGGCAGATGCTGCCCACGGCCTCCGGTCTCTGGCTGGGGATTGTTTTTACCCCCACCAGTTTGGGTTCCGGTACCCTTTTGCTGACTCCTCACCCGGTGCTCTAATTTGGGTTCTTGGGTCCCTTCAGTCTTCCCCCTCTGGGTCTTTCTCTGCTCCACTCTCTCTCTCTCCAGGGCTGCTGTTTCCTTCTCTCTGCTGATTTGTTCTCTGCATCAGACAGGCTCCTCTCCAACTGACTTGTTCTCTACAACTGACCCTGATTCTAGTTGGTGCCCACCTTATATATCCCTCTATGTGTGAGCTCAGGTGACCAGCACCCAATGAGCTCCTATCACTACCCAGACTGCTCCCCCTATCTGCCCCTACACTACATGGGATGTTCCACCCCCCTCCCACTCCAGCCAGGAACAGACTCGGTCGTACCTGCACATTTCTAAGTGGGAGTACCGTTGGTCTGTTCCTCGGAAATGGGATGTATGTAGTGCATGCAGCCTACCGAGCTCAGTTCCACACTCCTTCCCTATCCGGGAGTGGAATATCACACCTCTGGGTTGAGGTGCAATACCCCTGTAGCAGCCGAATCCTCAGGGTGCTACATTCCCCCCTGGTAAATCACAGCACGTCCTCGGGCTGTAAAGACAAAAACACCAAAACATACAAAATTTTTCATATAAACATAATAAAACATATAAAACATTATATATATAAAACTTTTCATATAACATTCTCGTCGTCTCTTGTTTCAGGTTCCTCCTCCGGACACTGTGCAACGTGTGTCCGGGAAAAGTGCGACAGTCTCTTTGAAAAACTGGTTTTCTATAAAACCGGTAGGGGGCGCTTTAGGACGCGCAACTATATACAGGGGAATATGGCCGCTCTCAGTCCTCGGCCAGGTAAGGAGGGAAAGGGAATGGCTGCTCACAGTCCTCAGCCTGTGGGATTAAGGGGTTAACGGGTAAACAGTTCACTGGTCCCAACGGGGACTATTTTAGCAGCAACGGTTCACTGTGCCCCGACGGGCAACTATATACAGTCTCTACTCCCGTCCTCAACGACGGCTCCCTCCTGCTTTTTCTTGGTGATAGGGTGTTGCTTCAGACCCGTCCGGATCCTCTGGCTCCTCCTCCCCGTACCGCAACTCCTCCTCCGTCAAGCGGTGTACGTGGAGGGCGTAAGGTCCTTTGGCACACTTGTGCCGGGTGAAAGTGACCTCGTCTCCGACGTAGAGGTCACGGCCTTTGTGACCTTCCGGCAGGTGGGACTCGACGTCTCTGCGGGTCACAAAAACGTCACCGCGGTTGTTACGGTCCCGAATAAAGCCCCACCCATGCTGCGGGTTGAACTTTATCACCGTCCCGATGGTGCGGGGACAGTGCGCTGCACGGGGGTTCCTCCTAGTCCGGCTCTTCTGCTCCGCGCTCCGGATTTGGGCCTGTTGTTCTCTGACCCGCCTCTCCTCCCGTTCTCTCGCAAACTCTGCTAGCTGCTGACGACAACACTCAGTACGCTCAGCGGCGACTGCCCGAGTTTCTCCGGTGAACCCCATCAAATCTTCTCCCGTGGGGTCCCACACGAATTGGGCTTCTTCTAAAGGAGGCGAGACCCGAGTCACGGGCTTCGGAGCCGGAATCAGGGGCTCACACAAGGGCCCTAGTTTCTGCTGCCGTTCCAGCTCATGGTATCCTTCGGGCCAGATGAAGGGCCGCCCGTCCGGCCATGTGAGCTGGCTGAACAAGTCCTCCCCCAGGTGTGGCACCCTTGGTTTTACGGGCGCGGGCGCGGTGGTGGTGGCGCCCGGATTGCCCAGGCCTTGCGGCCAGGCCTGGGGCACCTGGAAGGTGAAGGGCACCGTTAGGACGGCGGCACCCTGGGCTACCTGGCCTTGCGGCCAGGCCGGAGGCTCCGCGGAGGTAGGGGGCGCTGTTGGTGATGCGGCGCCCGGGGGTACTAGGCCTTGCGACCAGGCTGGTGGTATTTCCTGCTTTGTCACGCTCCGGGTCGAGGCGCGTGACGTCACAGGGGTCGCTGCGGCGGCTTCCGGTCGGGGCCTAGTCCATAGCGGTGACATGGCGGCTACGGGCACAGCAGGGGGACTTTCGGGCTCTGCGACGGGGAGCTGGGGCAGGTGGGCGGTTTCTCGGCTTGGGGTATAGGCGTCCCCTTTACCTGCCTCCATGCGTTCGGCTCCCTTCTCGGCGCCGTCTCCGGCCTTGGGTCCTCCCGCGCCATCCTCAGAGGCGGTCTGCTTCCTCTTCCAGGGTAGCGTGCTCCGTTGACTGGTCTCAGCTTGCTGGGTCATCTCCCGGCTCCACTCCGCCAGTATCTCACGCTGTACCCGGGCCATCCTCCTTGCGAGGCCCTCCAGGGCAGTTTGTGCACACTCCCGGTCTCGGGGAAGCTGCGCTAAGATCTCCGCTAGACCTAGCGGGGTTGTGGACTCTAGCAGGCTCCTGACCATCGGGTCGGTGCTGCTCTGCTCCTCTTCCGGCAGGCTCCTGGCCAGCGGGCCGGTGCTGCTCTGCCCTCCTTCCTCGGTCTCTAGCAGACTCCTGGCCAGCGGGCCGGTGCTGTTCTGCTTTCTCTCCATCTCCGGGTGAGCTCCTCCGCTACTCCTCGTTAGACCTCTTGCCTCCGGGTCCGCTCGCTCCACACTTCTCCAGGCGGCACCCATCTTTGCTCTTTTCTTTCGTCTCCTCCCACTTCGAGGGCGGTCCCGGGGCAACTCGGTGACTGTCAGCTCCAGGGGTAGTTCTTTCACGCTGACAGACACCTCCAGCATCACAGTCTCTGTTGGTGGGGGCGGTTTCCACTTTTGGCGCCATTTTCTGTCCCGGCCCACGATGGGAGGCGGCCTCCTGCCCTCCTTTGGCACGCCCATAATGGCGTCCGCTGCTCTTCCAAGGCGGGAAATCTGCGGTTTTGGCGGGAAGCGTCGCCCAGTGGCGGGAAACTCTGCAGATGGCGGGAACAAGTTGGAAATGGCGGACAATCGGCGGGAAACGACTGGTGATGGAGTCCGATGGCGTGGACCCTCCGGAACCGGCAGGAGACTTCTTTCTGAGGTAAACTTGCACTTTTCTTCAGGCACGCAGTACCCGGTTGTTGCGGGCACGTAATCCCGCCGACTACGCCAAAGTTGACGCGCCCCCTGGGACATATTCCTTTTTGAGGGGAATACCCGGCACCGGATCAGATGGGGGGGGTTGTAGTCTCCGAGCGGCTGTGACCCAGTCCCGTGCCAAGGGCGTCAAGCTCAGTGTGATGTGGCAGTTCTACAGATGTTACTAAAGTTCTTTTGTGTCGACTACGCCACCCGTTGTGATGCGGTCACTGTGGCCGCCGCTGCAGCAGGGTCCGCTGAGGCTGATGGTGGGTGCGCAGCTTGATGAGATAACCCCCAACGGGAGGGGTATAGCCTCAGGGGGGACAGGTGCAGAGGATGGGGGTTGTGGTGGTGCAGTGCAGACGGCAATGAAGACAGAGTCGGGTAGTGCAGTTAAGGGTGTTTACTTACTGCAGATGTTGTACTGGTCACTCCAGCTGCTAGTGACCACCCGAGCCGTGCTGCGTCCACCAGGTCCTGGATCCAGCCAACCCCCAAACAAGTCCGGAGCGTGGCCCTGAGCTCTCCCTCTGTCCTTTCTTCAGCCGTCCCCACCAGTGATCCACCTAGGTCCAGCTCCCTCGGGCCTTCTGTTGGGACACCCTTGGCCTTGGGTTCCCTGACCCTTCATGTGGTGTGCCTTCGGGGTGAATGTGGTGGGTGGCCGTGGCAGATGCTGCCCACGGCCTCCGGTCTCTGGCTGGGGATTGTTTTTACCCCCACCAGTTTGGGTTCCGGTACCCTTTTGCTGACTCCTCACCCGGTGCTCTAATTTGGGTTCTTGGGTCCCTTCAGTCTTCCCCCTCTGGGTCTTTCTCTGCTCCACTCTCTCTCTCTCCAGGGCTGCTGTTTCCTTCTCTCTGCTGATTTGTTCTCTGCATCAGACAGGCTCCTCTCCAACTGACTTGTTCTCTACAACTGACCCTGATTCTAGTTGGTGCCCACCTTATATATCCCTCTATGTGTGAGCTCAGGTGACCAGCACCCAATGAGCTCCTATCACTACCCAGACTGCTCCCCCTATCTGCCCCTACACTACATGGGATGTTCCACCCCCCTCCCACTCCAGCCAGGAACAGACTCGGTCGTACCTGCACATTTCTAAGTGGGAGTACCGTTGGTCTGTTCCTCGGAAATGGGATGTATGTAGTGCATGCAGCCTACCGAGCTCAGTTCCACACTCCTTCCCTATCCGGGAGTGGAATATCACACCTCTGGGTTGAGGTGCAATACCCCTGTAGCAGCCGAATCCTCAGGGTGCTACATTCCCCCCTGGTAAATCACAGCACGTCCTCGGGCTGTAAAGACAAAAACACCAAAACATACAAAATTTTTCATATAAACATAATAAAACATATAAAACATTATATATATAAAACTTTTCATATAACATTCTCGTCGTCTCTTGTTTCAGGTTCCTCCTCCGGACACTGTGCAACGTGTGTCCGGGAAAAGTGCGACAGTCTCTTTGAAAAACTGGTTTTCTATAAAACCGGTAGGGGGCGCTTTAGGACGCGCAACTATATACAGGGGAATATGGCCGCTCTCAGTCCTCGGCCAGGTAAGGAGGGAAAGGGAATGGCTGCTCACAGTCCTCAGCCTGTGGGATTAAGGGGTTAACGGGTAAACAGTTCACTGGTCCCAACGGGGACTATTTTAGCAGCAACGGTTCACTGTGCCCCGACGGGCAACTATATACAGTCTCTACTCCCGTCCTCAACGACGGCTCCCTCCTGCTTTTTCTTGGTGATAGGGTGTTGCTTCAGACCCGTCCGGATCCTCTGGCTCCTCCTCCCCGTACCGCAACTCCTCCTCCGTCAAGCGGTGTACGTGGAGGGCGTAAGGTCCTTTGGCACACTTGTGCCGGGTGAAAGTGACCTCGTCTCCGACGTAGAGGTCACGGCCTTTGTGACCTTCCGGCAGGTGGGACTCGACGTCTCTGCGGGTCACAAAAACGTCACCGCGGTTGTTACGGTCCCGAATAAAGCCCCACCCATGCTGCGGGTTGAACTTTATCACCGTCCCGATGGTGCGGGGACAGTGCGCTGCACGGGGGTTCCTCCTAGTCCGGCTCTTCTGCTCCGCGCTCCGGATTTGGGCCTGTTGTTCTCTGACCCGCCTCTCCTCCCGTTCTCTCGCAAACTCTGCTAGCTGCTGACGACAACACTCAGTACGCTCAGCGGCGACTGCCCGAGTTTCTCCGGTGAACCCCATCAAATCTTCTCCCGTGGGGTCCCACACGAATTGGGCTTCTTCTAAAGGAGGCGAGACCCGAGTCACGGGCTTCGGAGCCGGAATCAGGGGCTCACACAAGGGCCCTAGTTTCTGCTGCCGTTCCAGCTCATGGTATCCTTCGGGCCAGATGAAGGGCCGCCCGTCCGGCCATGTGAGCTGGCTGAACAAGTCCTCCCCCAGGTGTGGCACCCTTGGTTTTACGGGCGCGGGCGCGGTGGTGGTGGCGCCCGGATTGCCCAGGCCTTGCGGCCAGGCCTGGGGCACCTGGAAGGTGAAGGGCACCGTTAGGACGGCGGCACCCTGGGCTACCTGGCCTTGCGGCCAGGCCGGAGGCTCCGCGGAGGTAGGGGGCGCTGTTGGTGATGCGGCGCCCGGGGGTACTAGGCCTTGCGACCAGGCTGGTGGTATTTCCTGCTTTGTCACGCTCCGGGTCGAGGCGCGTGACGTCACAGGGGTCGCTGCGGCGGCTTCCGGTCGGGGCCTAGTCCATAGCGGTGACATGGCGGCTACGGGCACAGCAGGGGGACTTTCGGGCTCTGCGACGGGGAGCTGGGGCAGGTGGGCGGTTTCTCGGCTTGGGGTATAGGCGTCCCCTTTACCTGCCTCCATGCGTTCGGCTCCCTTCTCGGCGCCGTCTCCGGCCTTGGGTCCTCCCGCGCCATCCTCAGAGGCGGTCTGCTTCCTCTTCCAGGGTAGCGTGCTCCGTTGACTGGTCTCAGCTTGCTGGGTCATCTCCCGGCTCCACTCCGCCAGTATCTCACGCTGTACCCGGGCCATCCTCCTTGCGAGGCCCTCCAGGGCAGTTTGTGCACACTCCCGGTCTCGGGGAAGCTGCGCTAAGATCTCCGCTAGACCTAGCGGGGTTGTGGACTCTAGCAGGCTCCTGACCATCGGGTCGGTGCTGCTCTGCTCCTCTTCCGGCAGGCTCCTGGCCAGCGGGCCGGTGCTGCTCTGCCCTCCTTCCTCGGTCTCTAGCAGACTCCTGGCCAGCGGGCCGGTGCTGTTCTGCTTTCTCTCCATCTCCGGGTGAGCTCCTCCGCTACTCCTCGTTAGACCTCTTGCCTCCGGGTCCGCTCGCTCCACACTTCTCCAGGCGGCACCCATCTTTGCTCTTTTCTTTCGTCTCCTCCCACTTCGAGGGCGGTCCCGGGGCAACTCGGTGACTGTCAGCTCCAGGGGTAGTTCTTTCACGCTGACAGACACCTCCAGCATCACAGTCTCTGTTGGTGGGGGCGGTTTCCACTTTTGGCGCCATTTTCTGTCCCGGCCCACGATGGGAGGCGGCCTCCTGCCCTCCTTTGGCACGCCCATAATGGCGTCCGCTGCTCTTCCAAGGCGGGAAATCTGCGGTTTTGGCGGGAAGCGTCGCCCAGTGGCGGGAAACTCTGCAGATGGCGGGAACAAGTTGGAAATGGCGGACAATCGGCGGGAAACGACTGGTGATGGAGTCCGATGGCGTGGACCCTCCGGAACCGGCAGGAGACTTCTTTCTGAGGTAAACTTGCACTTTTCTTCAGGCACGCAGTACCCGGTTGTTGCGGGCACGTAATCCCGCCGACTACGCCAAAGTTGACGCGCCCCCTGGGACATATTCCTTTTTGAGGGGAATACCCGGCACCGGATCAGATGGGGGGGGTTGTAGTCTCCGAGCGGCTGTGACCCAGTCCCGTGCCCAGGGCGTCAAGCTCAGTGTGATGTGGCAGTTCTACAGATGTTACTAAAGTTCTTTTGTGTCGACTACGCCACCCGTTGTGATGCGGTCACTGTGGCCGCCGCTGCAGCAGGGTCCGCTGAGGCTGATGGTGGGTGCGCAGCTTGATGAGATAACCCCCAACGGGAGGGGTATAGCCTCAGGGGGGACAGGTGCAGAGGATGGGGGTTGTGGTGGTGCAGTGCAGACGGCAATGAAGACAGAGTCGGGTAGTGCAGTTAAGGGTGTTTACTTACTGCAGATGTTGTACTGGTCACTCCAGCTGCTAGTGACCACCCGAGCCGTGCTGCGTCCACCAGGTCCTGGATCCAGCCAACCCCCAAACAAGTCCGGAGCGTGGCCCTGAGCTCTCCCTCTGTCCTTTCTTCAGCCGTCCCCACCAGTGATCCACCTAGGTCCAGCTCCCTCGGGCCTTCTGTTGGGACACCCTTGGCCTTGGGTTCCCTGACCCTTCATGTGGTGTGCCTTCGGGGTGAATGTGGTGGGTGGCCGTGGCAGATGCTGCCCACGGCCTCCGGTCTCTGGCTGGGGATTGTTTTTACCCCCACCAGTTTGGGTTCCGGTACCCTTTTGCTGACTCCTCACCCGGTGCTCTAATTTGGGTTCTTGGGTCCCTTCAGTCTTCCCCCTCTGGGTCTTTCTCTGCTCCACTCTCTCTCTCTCCAGGGCTGCTGTTTCCTTCTCTCTGCTGATTTGTTCTCTGCATCAGACAGGCTCCTCTCCAACTGACTTGTTCTCTACAACTGACCCTGATTCTAGTTGGTGCCCACCTTATATATCCCTCTATGTGTGAGCTCAGGTGACCAGCACCCAATGAGCTCCTATCACTACCCAGACTGCTCCCCCTATCTGCCCCTACACTACTTGGGATGTTCCACCCCCCTCCCACTCCAGCCAGGAACAGGCTCGGTCGTACCTGCACATTTCTAAGTGGGAGTACCGTTGGTCTGTTCCTCGGAAATGGGATGTATGTAGTGCATGCAGCCTACCGAGCTCAGTTCCACACTCCTTCCCTATCCGGGAGTGGAATATCACACCTCTGGGTTGAGGTGCAATACCCCTGTAGCAGCCGAATCCTCAGGGTGCTACATGTACATACATTACATTACTGATCCTGTATTGATCCTGAGTTACATCCTGTATTATATTCCAGGGCTGCACTCACTATTCTGCTGGTGCAGTCACTGTGTACATACATTATGTAACGGGTCTGGGAGGCGGAACCTCAGAGCTACTATACAAGGAGGCGGTCCTTGTAAGGGAGCGGGTGGCGACCAGGGAAGACGGGCTGGAAGTCTCAGCAGGTGAACGGGACAGTCTCTGAGTGAACGGGACAGTCTCTGGGTATAGGGTTGGTACGACCTGTGGCGGCTGAAGATAGACGTGAGCTCCCAGGTGAGCAGGCGAGAGTCTCTGGATGAACGTGTGGTCACAGCAAGTGACGGCGGAGCCTCCAGGAAGACCAGCGGACAGGCGACAGATGAGCGCTCCCAGGTGAGCGGGCAGAAGTCTCTGGACAGGCGGGTGGTCACAGCACGTGACGGCAGAGCCTCCGGGTAGGCAAACAGACAGGTAGCAGAAGAGCGCTCCCAGGTGAGCGGGCAGGAGTCACTGGACAGGCAGGTGGTCACAGCACGTGACGGCGGAGCCTCCAGGTAGGCTAGCAGGCAGATAGCAGATGTGCGCTCCCAGGTGAGCGGGCAAGCGGGTCCATAGACAGACTGACAGGAGTTGGAAGGCAGACCGTCCGATCTCAGGCAGGCAGGCAGGTATCTGATGTGCGCTCCCAGGTGAGCGGGCAGGCTGGTCCTTAGACAGACTGACAGGATTAGTAAGGCAGACCGTCGGACCTCAGACAAGCTGGCAGGTATCTGATGTGCGCTCCCAGGTGAGCGGGCAGGCTGGTCCTTAGACAGACTGACAGGATTAGTAAGGCAGACCGTCGGACCTCAGACTAGCAGGCAGGTAGCAAGTAATCAGGCAGGAATCTGGCAGGTAACTGGCAGGTAACTGGCAACGGGACCTGAGGGCTGAAGCACAGGTGAGACACAGGTGCAAACAACATTGCTCGGGCAGCTCCATTTTGGAGGAGGTGCCTTATATACGGTAAAGTCCTCCGGCCATTGGCCGGGGACTCCTTAGGACGGCGCGCGCGGCCCCTTTAAGAGGGAGGGAGGGCGCGCGCGCGCGCCCTAAGCACAGTGGCCGGGAAGGAGCGCGCGCTGCCAGCAGAGCGGGAGAGGGACGCCGGGCACGGAGCAGAGCGGTGAGGGGAACAGCGTCCCTGCCTAGCAGAGGGCAGGGACGCCGGCACTACAGTACCCCCCCCTTTAGGCCCCCCCTTTTTTAGGCCAGATAGAAATTTAGCTAGGATTAGAGGGGCATGGATGTTCTCCCGGGGCTCCCACGTTCTCTCCTCAGGACCAAACCCCTTCCAATCTACCAGAAAAAAGGTCTTTCCTCTTACCCTTTTGGTGGCAAGAATGTTCTCTACCTCAAACTCGTCCTCAGCAGAAACCGGAGCAGGAGGCGTACCTGTAGACTTGGAAAAAGAGTTAAGCACCACGGGTTTGAGGAGAGATACATGGAAGGAGTTGGGGATCCGCAAGTTGGCCGGGAGTTTCAATTTATAGGCCACCGGGTTGATCTGACTGATGACCTCCAGAGGGCCGATGAACCGAGGCCCTAACTTGTAAGAAGGTATCTTGAGTCGAACATATTTAGATGAGAGCCAGACTTTATCTCCTGGACGAAATTGTGGAGGATCCAGGCGTTTTTTGTCAGCGTGTCTTTTCATACGCTCGGATGACAGAAGGAGTGCGGACCGGGTACTTTCCCATATGGAGGAAAATTTGCTAACGAGAGATTCCGCAGCCGGGTTGTCCACAGAGGTGGAGACAGGAAAAGGAATCCGAGGATGCTGACCAAAGACTACAAAAAACGGGGATTTGGAGGAGGATTCGCTCTCGTGATTATTATAAGAGAACTCGGCCCATGGTAGGAGATCCACCCAGTCAGAATGGTGGGCATTAACGAAGTGCCGGAGGTAACTGGTCAGGTTCTGATTGATCCGCTCCACTTGACCATTGGACTGTGGGTGGTAAGCGGAAGAGAAGTCCAGGGTGACGTCTAGTAGTTTACAAGTGGCTCTCCAGAAACGTGAGGTGAACCTTACCCCACGATCCGACACGATGTGGAGGGGCAGGCCATGAAGACGGAAGATGTGGCGGATAAAGTCTTTAGCCAGCTCGGGTGCAGACGGAAGGCCTGGCAGGGGAATAAAGTGAGCCATCTTGGAAAAGCGGTCAGCGACCACCCAAATGACCGTACAACCGGCAGAGACGGGGAGATCAGTTATAAAGTCCATTGCTATATGCTGCCAGGGGGCAGCAGGTACAGGAAGCGGAAGGAGGCGTCCGGCTGGCAGATGTCTCGGGACTTTGTTGCGGGCGCAGGACACACAGGCAGAAACAAAGTCTATTATGTCCTTGTGCAGGGTAGGTCACCAATAGTGCCGGGCAATAAGCTGGAGGGTCTTTTTCTGACCGGCGTGGCCAGCTAGTTTAGACGAATGGCCCCAGTGTAGGATCTTCTCCCGATCAGGTACTGAAACAAACGTCTTACCGGGAGGGAGACGATTTAGACTCACGGGAGCCACCTGCATTACTCTGGCGGGATCGATGATGTGTTTCGGATCTTCCTCGAGATCGGACACCAGAAAGGATCGGGACAAGGCGTCTGCTTTGACGTTTTTGTCAGCCGGGCGAAAATGAAGAACAAAATCAAAACGAGCAAAAAACAAGGACCACCGGGCTTGGCGCGGGTTAAGTCTCTGGGCATGCTGGAGGTAAGCCAAGTTCTTGTGGTCAGTGTAAATTATTACCGGATGAAGAGCCCCCTCGAGTAGGTAACGCCACTCCTCCAACGCCAGTTTGATGGCCAATAACTCTCGGTCTCCTATGGAATAGTTGCGCTCAGAAGAGGAGAAGAGTTTGGAGAAGAAGCCACAAGTTACCATTCTCCCGGAAGATGATTTTTGAGTAAGTACCGCTCCGGCTCCAGAGGAGGAGGCGTCAACTTCCAGGAAGAACTGCTTGTTGCCGTCCGGGCGATGCAGCACCGGGGCGGAAGAGAAGGCCTGTTTTAGGGAAAGAAAGGCCTCCTCTGCTTCGGGCGGCCACTCTTTGGGATTAGTACCCTTACGGGTGAGTGCGGAAATTGGGGCAGTCCGGGAAGAGAAGTGCGGGATGAAGAGGCGGTAATAGTTGGCGAAGCCCAGGAACCGTTGAATAGCCTTCAACCCCTCTGGTCGGGGCCATTTCTCGATGGCAGACAGTTTCTCAGGATCCATTTGTAGGCCGGTCTGAGAGATAATGTAGCCCAGAAACGGAAGCGAGGTCTGCTCAAAGAGGCACTTCTCATATTTAGCGTAGAGATGGTTCTGCCTGAGCCTGAGCAGGACCTGACGAACGTCCCTCCGGTGAGTCTGGAGATCCGGAGAGAAGACCAAGATGTCGTCCAGGTACACCACTACGCAGGAGTAGAGAAAGTCCCGGAAGATGTCATTGACCAACTCTTGAAAGACGGCAGGAGTGTTACAGAGACCAAAGGGCATTACCAGATATTCATAGTGGCCGTCCCGGGTGTTGAATGCCGTCTTCCATTCATCCCCCTGACGGATACGAACCAGGTTGTACGCCCCACGGAGGTCCAGTTTGGTGAAGATTCTAGCCCCCCTCAGACGATCAAATAACTCCGGAATGAGCGGAAGGGGGTACTTATTCTTCACCGTGATCTGGTTAAGGCCTCTATAGTCTATACAGGGACGGAGAGAGCCGTCCTTCTTTTTGACGAAAAAGAAGCCTGCTCCCGCCGGGGAGGTAGATTTCCGAATGAATCCCCTGGCCAGATTTTCCTCAATATATTCGGACATCGACCGGGTCTCAGCAGCGGATAATGGATAAATACGCCCACGGGGAGGAGAAGTACCAGGTAACAGGTCGATAGGACAGTCGTATGGTCTATGAGGGGGTAGTGTCTCTGCCTCCTTTTTATTAAAGACATCAGCATAAGACCAATAAGGAATCGGAAGTCCAGGTAGATTAGCTGGGGTAGGAGAAGGACGGACGGGATGAACGGGAACCAAACAGGTCTTATGGCAGCCCTGTCCCCAGCGAAGGACTTCTCCAGTCTGCCAGTCAAGAACGGGTGCATGTCTCTGGAGCCAAGGTAGGCCTAGCAAGAGGGCGAGAGAGAGTCCAGGCAGAACATGGAAGGAGATACTTTCAGAATGCAGCATTCCCACCTGCAGAGTAATGGATTCGGTGATGAGTTGGATGGGGCGTGGTAAGAGCCCCCCATCCACGGCAGCAACAGACAAGGGTACAGCCAGAGGTTTGGTGGGGATGCGGTATTTCTCTACCAGGGACTGTGAAATAAGATTCCCGGCTGCTCCAGAGTCCAGTTGGGCTAGTTCGAAATAACGGTTCTCCCCGTAGACGATTGAAACTGACAACAGCAGGGATGGAGAGGATTTATTCTTGTCTAGGTGGACCTCTCTGAGCGAACCTAGACACAGGCGTTTCCCGATCTCTCCGGGCAGGCACGGATCCGGTGCTCCTTACTGCCACAGTAGAAGCAGGTCCCCTCGGCACGACGTAAGTCCTGACGGGTCTTGACCATCTTGGTCTGGTCGACCTGCATAGGCTCAGGAGGGTGTACCTGGTTAGAGACAGAAGGAGTGACGGGTTTCTGAAAAGTAGGAGCTAGACGTGGTAACCTCCTCTCACGGGTGACCTCTCTGGCACGCTCCTGGAACCGTAGGTCAATCCGGGTGGCAAGAGTTATTAAGTCATCGAGAGTGGTAGGAATGTCCCGACCGGCAAGTTCATCTTTAATACGGCCGGACAGACCCTCCCAGAAGACGGAAACCAGAGCGTCGTTATCCCAGGCCAGCTCCGAGGCAAGGGTACGGAACCGTATGGCATATTGGCCCACGGTGAGACTCTCCTGATGGAGGCGTAGCAGCGATGATGCGGATGAGGTCTTCTGTCCGGGTTCGTCGAAGACTTTCCGGAAAGCCGTGAGAAAAGCAGGCAAGTTGGACACCAGGGGGTCTCCTCTCTCCCATAGAGGATTTAGCCAGGCCAGGGCCTCCCCGGTGAGATGGGACATGATGAATGCAATTTTGGCTCGGTCGGAGTTAAACTGGTGGGACAAAAGTTCAAAGTGCAGGGTGCACTGATTTATGAAGCCCCGAGCCTGGGCGGAGTCGCCTCCGAAGCGAGGAGGTGCAGAAAGCCGGGGTCCAGGGTAGGATACCATGGTATTAGTGGGCAGCGGAGCTGCCGGATTGCGAGACATGGCACTGGCGGAGGTTGCTGGTGGAGCAGTCAGAGTGTCCAGGCGAGTATTGACATTCCGCAGGTGACCCAGGATGGACTCCTGTTGGGACCTTTGACGGGACAGTTCATGACACAGGTCCGAGAGCGAGGGAGCTTGGGTGCCACCGGGTTCCATGGCCCGAGCAAACTGTAACGGGTCTGGGAGGCGGAACCTCAGAGCTACTATACAAGGAGGCGGTCCTTGTAAGGGAGCGGGTGGCGACCAGGGAAGACGGGCTGGAAGACTCAGCAGGTGAACGGGACAGTCTCTGAGTGAACGGGACAGTCTCTGGGTATAGGGTTGGTACGACCTGTGGCGGCTGAAGATAGACGTGAGCTCCCAGGTGAGCAGGCGAGAGTCTCTGGATGAACGGGTGGTCACAGCAAGTGACGGCGGAGCCTCCAGGAAGACCAGCGGACAGGCGACAGATGAGCGCTCCCAGGTGAGCGGGCAGAAGTCTCTGGACAGGCGGGTGGTCACAGCACGTGACGGCAGAGCCTCCGGGTAGGCAAACAGACAGGTAGCAGAAGAGCGCTCCCAGGTGAGCGGGCAGGAGTCACTGGACAGGCAGGTGGTCACAGCACGTGACGGCGGAGCCTCCAGGTAGGCTAGCAGGCAGATAGCAGATGTGCGCTCCCAGGTGAGCGGGCAAGCGGGTCCATAGACAGACTGACAGGAGTTGGAAGGCAGACCGTCGGACCTCAGGCAGGCAGGCAGGTATCTGATGTGCGCTCCCAGGTGAGCGGGCAGGCTGGTCCTTAGACAGACTGACAGGATTAGTAAGGCAGACCGTCGGACCTCAGACTAGCAGGCAGGTAGCAAGTAATCAGGCAGGAATCTGGCAGGTAACTGGCAGGTAACTGGCAACGGGACCTGAGGGCTGAAGCACAGGTGAGACACAGGTGCAAACAACATTGCTCGGGCACCTCCATTTTGGAGGAGGTGCCTTATATACGGTAAAGTCCTCCGGCCATTGGCCGGGGACTCCTTAGGACGGCGCGCGCGGCCCCTTTAAGAGGGAGGGAGGGCGCGCGCGCGCCCTAAGCACAGTGGCCGGGAAGGAGCGCGCGCTGCCAGCAGAGCGGGAGAGGGACGCCGGGCACGGAGCAGAGCGGTGAGGGGAACAGCGTCCCTGCCTAGCAGAGGGCAGGGACGCCGGCACTACACATTACATTACTGATCCTGAGTTACATCCTGTATTATACTCCAGAGCTGCACTCACTATTCTGCTGGTGCAGTCACTGTGTACATACATTACATTTCCTATCCTGTATTGGCAAGCAAAGAGGACACAAAGTAATTTTCAGGCTTCAGAGCTGAAATCTCCCTATATCCAGCTTGGGCTTGTAAACTAGGCCTTGTTTTAGTGGTTTCATTTCTTTACTCCCCCACTGCAATAATCTGTTCTATGTATTTGCTGTTCCCATTAATAAATCATATATGTGGTTAATTTCTGTACATCTAAGCTATGATGAGCGCAGCCCTGCCGGGAGCCACAGGTTGATCACTGTCCCAGTGCATTATATCAGGTGGCTCCGCGGATTTCTTTGTTTCTATTAGATTCCTTTAGGAATTGGAAAGTCAAGTGCAGAAAAGAATCATCACGTCTTCCTCTCTGTCATATTAAGCCGCACTCCCCACGTACGGCCGAGCGCGGCCCATAGAGACGTAAAGGGGCCGCTTCATCATTCTGTTTCCCCCGATTGCTGGAATCACGTCCTTGTTCCTATGGATGGGGATGAGATAAATGTTAATTATTATAATTGTGACTATTTTTCTGCTGCAGCACTTGGGTTAATGAGTTCCCAACCTTTACTAATTAGGAGGAGAAACATCTGCCCTCACCTGCAGCGAGCGATGAATGGGGGGAGTCCTAATACTCAGCATTGTCTGAGCACAAAGGCGGAACGTTAGGTCCCAGAGAATGGTGGAGCCATCTGCTTTATGTGTAGTCCTCCCCCACCAGTCGCAGTGATGATGAGGGTCGTCCTTGTCTCTGTCTCTGTATGAACTGGTCAACTGTCAGTCCCACATGTGACGGAGCCGTCCTCAACCCCAACTCCCCAAACACATCGGTATAGGCTGAAAACTGCAAGAAATGGACACTAATAAGTGTGTGTATACATATATACAGTGCATTGTGAAAGTATTTGGCCCCCTTGAACTTTTCTACCTTTTGCCACATTTCTGGCTTCAAACATAAAGATATAAAATTCTATTTTTTTTGGGAAGAATCAACAACAAGTGGGACACAGTCGTGAAGTGGAACGAAATTTATTGCATATTTTAAACTTTTTTAACAAATTAAAAACTGAAAAGTGGGGCGTGCAATATTATTCGGCCCCTTTACTTTCAGTGCAGAAGTTCAGTGAGGATCTCTGAAGGATCCAATGTTGTCCTAAATGACTGGTAATGATAACTAGGATCCACCTGTGTGTAATCAAGTCTCCGTATAAATGCACCTGCTCTGTGATAGTCTCAGGGTTCTGTTTCAAGTGCAGAGAGCATCATGGAGACCAAGGAACACACCAGGCAGGTCCGAGATTCTGTTGTGGCGAAGTTTAAAGCCGGATTTGGATACAAAAAGATTTCCCAAGTTTTAAACATCTCAAGGAGCACTGTGCAAGCGATCATATTGAAATGAAAGGAGTATCAGACCACTGCAAATCTACCAAGACCCGGCCGTCCCTCTAAACTTTCATCTCGAACAAGGAGAAGACTGATCAGAGATGCAGCCAAAAGGCCCATGATCACTCTGGATGAACTGCAGAGATCTACAGCTGAGGTGGGAGAGTCTGTCCATAGGACAACAATCAGTTGTACACTGCACAAATCTGTCCTTTATGGAAGAGTGGCAAGAAGTCATTTCTCAAAGATATCCATAAAAAGTCTCGTTTGAAGTTTGTCACAAGCCACCTGGGAGACACAGCAGACATGTGGAATAAGGGGCTCTGGTCAGATGAAACCAAAATCAAACTTTTTGGCCACAATGCAAAATGATATGTTTGGCGTAAAAGCTACACAGCTCATCACCCTCAAAACACCATCCCCACTGTCAAACATGGTGGTGGCAGCATCATGGTTTGGGCCTGCTTTTCTTCAGCAGGGACAGGGAAGATGGTTAAAATTGATGGGAAGATGGACGGAGCCAAATACAGGACCATTCTAGAAGAAAACCTGTTGAAGTCTGCAAAAGACCTGAGCCTGGGATGGAGATTTATCTTCCAACAAGTCAATGATCCCAAACATAAAGCAAAATCTACAATGGAATGGTTCAAAAATAAACGTATCCAGGTGTTAGAATGGCCAAGTCAAAGTCTAGACCTGAATCCAATCGAGAATCTGTGGAAACAGCTGAAAACTGCTGTTCACAAACGCCCTCCATCCAACCTCAATGAGCTCGAGCTGTTTTGCAAGGAAGAATGGGCAAGAATTTCAGCCTCTCGATGTGCAAAACTGATAGAGACATACCCCAAGCGACTTGCAGCTGTAATCGCAGCAAAAGGTGGCGCTACAAAGTATTAACTCAAGGGGGTCGAATAATATTGCACGCCCCACTTTTCAGTTTCTAATTTGTGAAAAAAGTTTAAAATATCCAATAAATTTCGTTCCACTTCACGATTGTGTCCCACTTGTTGTTGATTCTTCCCAAAAATTAGAATTTTATATCTTTATGTTTGAAGCCAGAAATGTGGCAAAAGGTAGAAAAGTTCAAGGGGGCCAAATACTTTTGCAATGCACGGTATATATACCTAAAGGGGGAAAGGGGGATAACACAGATCAACACGGAGAACCAGGAACATCACGCGTAATATTACAGACAAAGGGGCAGTATTATAGTAGTGATATTCTTGTACATAGGGGCAGTGTTATAGTAGTTATATTCTTGTACATAGGGGGCAGTATTATAGTAGTGGTATTCTTGTACATAGGGGGCAGTATTATAGTAGTTATATTCTTGTACATAGGAGCAGTATTATAGTAGTTATATTCTTGTACATAGGGGGCAGTATTATACTAGTTATATTCTTGTACATAGGAGCAGTATTATACTAGTTATATTCTTGTACATAGGGAGCAGTATTATAGTAGTTATATTCTTGTACATAGGGGGCAGTATTATACTAGTTATATTCTTGTACATAGGAGCAGTATTACAGAAGTTATATTCTTGTACATAGGGGGCAGTGTTATAGTAGTTATATTCTTGTACATAGGGGGCAGTATTATAGTAGTTATATTCTTGTACATAGGGGGCAGTATTATACTAGTTATATTCTTGTACATAGGGAGCAGTATTATAGTAGTTATATTCTTGTACATAGGGGGCAGTATTATACTAGTTATATTCTTGTACATAGGGAGCAGTATTATAGAAGTTATATTCTTGTACATAGGGGGCAGTATTATAGTAGTTATATTCTTGTACATAAGGGGCAGTATTATAGTAGTTATATTCTTGTACATAGGGGCAGTATTATAGTAGTTATATTCTTGTACATAGGGGGCAGTATTATAGTAGTTATATTCTTGTACATAGGGGCAGTATTATAGTAGTTATATTCTTGTACATAGGAGCAGTATTATAGTAGTTATATTCTTGTACATAGGGGGCAGTATTATAGTAGTTATATTCTTGTACATAGGGGGCAGTATTATAGTAGTTATATTCTTGTACATAGGGGGCAGTATTATAGTAGTTATATTCTTGTACATAGGGGGCAGTATTATAGTAGTTATATTCTTGTACATAGGAGCAGTATTATAGTAGTTATATTCTTGTACATAAGGGGCAGTATTATAGTAGTTATATTCTTGTACATATGGGGCAGTATTATAGTAGTTATATTCTTGTACATAGGGGCAGTATTATAGTATAGAATCATAGAATGGTAGAGTTGGAAGGGACCTCCTGGGTCATCTGGTCCAACCCCCTGCTCAAAGCAGGATTCACTAAATCATCTCAGACAGATGTCTGTCCAGCCTCTGTTTGAAGACGTCCATTGAAGGGGAACTCACCACCTCTCGTGGCAGCCTGTTCCACTCATTAATCACCCTAACTGTCAAAAAGGTTTTTTCTAATATCTAATCTGTGTCTCCTCCCATTTAGTTTCATCCCATTGCTTCTAGTCTTTCCCTGTGCAAATGAGAATAAAGATGATCCTTCTACAATGTGACAGCCCTTGACATATTTGTAGACAGCTATTAAGTCTCCTCTCAGTCTTCTTTTTTGCAAGCTAAACATTCCCAAATCCTGCAACCGTTCCTCATAGGACATGGTTTGCAGACCAGTCACCATTCTGGTCGCTCTTCTCTGAACTTGCTCCAGTTTGTCTATGTCTTTTTTAAAATGTGGTGCCCAAAACTGTACACAGTATTCCAGATGAGGTCTGACCAAAGAGGAGTAAAGACCGATAATGACTTCACGTGATCTAGACTGTATGCTTCTGTTAATACATCCCAGAATTATATTTGCCTTTATTGCTGCTGCATCACACTGTTGACTCATGTTCAGTCTATGATCTATTAGTATACCTAAGTCTTTTTCACATGTACTGTTGCTTAGCTCTATTCCTCCCATTCTGTATATGCTTTTTTCATTTTTATTGCCCAGATGTAGTACTTTGCATTTTTCCCTGTTAAAAACCATTCTGTTGGTTGCTGCCCACTGCTCCAGTTTATTTAGGTCTTTTTGAATCCTCTCTCTCTCTTCTCTAGTATTAGCTATCCCTCCTAGCTTTGTGTCATCAGCAAATTTAATCAGTTTACCCTCAATTCCTTCATCTAAATCATTGATGAAGATGTTGAACAATACAGGTCCCAGGACAGAGCCCTGTGGTATCCCACTTGAGACATTCATCCAGCTGGATGTGAAGCCATTTACAACCACCCTTTGAGTCCGATCACTAAGCCAGTTATGAATCCACCTAACAGTTGCCTGGTCCATTGCATACTTGGTCATTTTTTCAATAAGGATGGTGTGAGATACTTTGTCAAATGCTTTGCTGAAGTCAAGATATACTATATCTACAGCATTTCCCTGATCCACCCAGTCAGTGATTCTGTCATAGAAGGAAATTAAGTTAGTCTGACATGACTTGTTAGTTACAAACCCATGCTGACTCTGGTTAATCACTTCATTCTTATCCAGGTACTTACATACATGATGTTTAATAATTTGTTCAAAGATCTTTCCTGGTATAGAAGTCAGACTCACCGGCCTATAGTTCCCTGGGTCCACCTTCTTCCCCTTTTTGAAGATAGGAACAACATTTGCTCTTCTCCAGTCTTCTGGGACTTCTCCTGTTCTCCAAGAATTTTCAAAGATTATGGAGAGTGGTTCTAAAATTTCTTCTACGATCTCCTTCAGTACTCTGGGGTGTAATTCATCTGGACCTGGAGACTTGAACTCATTTATGTTAGCTAAATATTCCCTCACAATCTTTCTGTTTACAGATAACTTGGATTCTTCTATTCCTTTAAAAGGACAGTGAAAATCAGTTGATGTTACATTTTCTTTCTGAGAGAAAACAGATGCAAAATAGGAATTAAAAAGTTCGGCCTTCTCAACATCCTCTCTTACCATTTCTCCATTTTCATCCTGTAAAAATCCTATAGCATCTTTGACTTTTCTTTTACTTTTGACATACCCCCAAAATCCTTTTTTATTGCTTTTGACATCTCTTGCAAGCCTTAATTCATTGTCAGCTTTAGCTAACCTGATACGTGCCCTGCAGGATCTGCAGACTGCATTATAATCTTCTTTAGATATGCCTCCCTCTTTCCATTTAATAAACATTTCTTTCTTTCTTTTTAGCATGTGTTTAAGTTCTGTGTTCATCCATCCTGGTTTCCTTAAATGCTTCCCATTCTTCCTACTTTTCGGGATTGTTAACGATTGTGCTTTGAGAATCTCATTTTTAAAAATTTCCCATCCTTCCTGGACATTTTTGTCCTTAAGGACATCCAGCCATTGGATCCCTCCTATTCTCTTTCTGAGTCTCTTAAAATCTGCCTTTCTAAAATCTAACCTTGAAGTTTGAGTCTTCACATGTCTTCCTCCTCTAGTTATCCAAAATTCTATAATAGCATGATCGCTGCCTCCTAGGGTCCCAGCCACCTTTACCTCCTCAACCATTTCCTCCCTGTTTATAAGGATTAGATCCAAAGTAGCAGATCCCCTTGTTTTCTCCCCTACCTTTTGGAAGATAAAGTTGTCAGCAAGAGAGGATAAGAATTTGCTTGACCTGTTAGTTTTACTTGAGAGAGATTCCCAACAAATGTCTGGATAGTTGAAATCTCCCATGACCACTACGTCATATTTTTTGGAGAACTTGGTCATTTGATATATAAAGAGTTCATCCATATCTTCAGCTTGCCCAGCTAGTAGTTATATTCTTGTACATAGGGGGCAGTAGTATAGTAGATACACATTATATAGGATTATTTATGATATAACAATCACTTTCCTGTGTTCTATACAACTGTAGTTCCCATATAATTTATTTGCTTCTATACGTGGACAGTCATGTGACTGATAGTGTAGAAATGTGGCGCCCCTGAGGGTTCAGTCGCCACAGGGGTACTGCACCTCAGACTGAGGTGTGGTATCTCCTGTCCGAGGTAAGGGTGGAGCACCTCTCAGGACTCAGCCATCCATTCAACACTACATCACTCCTGTCCTGAGGGGGGGGCTTTAAGGCACCATAGTGCTGCCCCAGCCGGGATAGAGGAGATAGGGGGAACCATGTAGTGGGTGAGGGTGGAGGACGCACTTTAGGTTACACTCATTCAATCATATTTAATCAACGGCCATCGTAGGTTCAAGGTCCTTTGATTGTGATCTTCATCACTGAACATGGCTTTCCGGTGGAACCTGCAGCTGATTGAGGATACACGGTCATCGTGCTCTGGCCTTGAGGCGAGGAGCGGGCTAGAGTTAACGGCTGTCTCTACCCAGTCAAGGTCCTTACCTAAGAAAGCCAGGAGGGGAGCAGAGGAGACAAGCTCCACAGGCGAAGGGATCCCAGGGGAATACAGACGGAGCGGCATACTCCACCTGTCCTCACTATTCTGGCCTAGTTAGAGGGACTCCTGCTGCAAAAGGGGTACCGGCCCCCGATATCTGGCTTTGCTACTTCATGTCCTAGTCAGAAAAGCCCGGAGGCTTAGAGGATCCCACCGGGTGACGGACGGAGCGGAGTCGCCACCCATACCCTTGTTCTGTGTATAGCCAGAGGGAGACCCAGCCTTGTAACACGCACCACATACGGACAGGAGAGGACCTAGTGGGAAAGTCTAGGAACACTCTGGTGCAGGGAGTCCTGATTGATGCACCTGAACTACCTGGAGTGTGCTGAACCCCTTCCTGGTGGCCGCAGCGCGCCGTGAGGAGCAAGGAGAAGCCTTGCAGCTGACACCTAACAACGTGAGTAAAGCTTGGAAGACTGCATCCATTGCCTCTGGTCCCTTATTTCAGCGTGACTCCACACCGCACCACCTACTACGACCCCCCTGTTCCGTCTTCTCTGCCCTGAGGCCCTGCTCCACCTGTGGGGAGTAGTACCATCCACGACATCCCGCCTCAGAGGACTGCCGCAGCGCTGGTGGCGAATCACCAGGCACCACAGGTGGCGTAGTCATTACATCCACTCGATTACCACCGTCCCTCCTGGCCCTTATTTTTACTGTAACAACCCTGGGCACGGGCCGGGCCTAGGCCATGACTGCATCCACCGTACACCAAGAGGCCCGGTTCCGAGTACCCCCATCTCTCAGGGTAGGGCCAGCGAGCGGTAGCGAGGCATCACAGACGTGGCGTAGTCGGCAGGATTGCGTGCCCACAGCAACGGAAGAAGTTGTCCCCATTGCTACCGGGTACTGCGCGCTTTTACAGAAAGACTGTCGTTTCACATTCCATGTGGCGTCTGCCCAAGAAGAACGGACGCCATTATGTGCAGAAAGGACAGCAACCCAGCACCTCCCATCGAGGGCCTGGCTCCCTTATGGCGCCAAAAGTGCAGACCACCCCCTGCAGTGGAGACACTCCACAAGGTAGTGTCCGTCAAAGAGGATGGGATGTCCCTGGGAGTGCCCGTCAGCCAGCCGCCCTGGAGCCGCCCCGAAAAGAGGAGACGAAGGCAACAACGAGGTGTGGCCGCAACAATCCCAGACTCGCCGCACACTGCAGCAGTGATGGACGCCGCCGAGGAGAGTTCTCCCGAATCCTCCAGCGCTGGCCCACAAGCTGCTACCTTCCGTGGCATGGGAGGAATCCACTTGACCCCGGAGGAAGCAGAGTTCCTCCGCGGGGAAGCGCAGGACCTCACCAGGAGGATCGCGGAGGCGCAACGATTGGTCTCTGGAGAGTGGCGAGAGGAGGTGCTCCACAAGATTCGGGCCCGCTGCCAGAGCTCTGCAAGCCTGTCCAGCGGAACCGTAGCCCAGACAGAGGAAACCCAGGAGGCCTTATGCATCCCAGGAGCGGGTAAGCAAGAAATCCCTGTCCCAGGCACAGGGCGTACTGTACCTCTCCTGAGTATCCTGCCGGCACCCCTGGCCCCGGGCGCCATCCAGTAGGAGCAGCTTCTAGCTCCGGAGCTGGAGGCCCAAGTTACCGCCACCACCGGAGGCCTGCTGTGATTCCCGACTCCCGGCCAACCTCCTGCACTTACTGAGGAGACTCCCAGCTCCAACCCGGAGCTGGTCCGTACTGGTCGAGGACCAGCAGCAACCCCTGCTGACGCCGCTACCCGCACCCCCGGTCGCCTGCCCGGCGGCGGAAGAGGTGGACTGGGACAACCAGGGGGGGGACCTGATGGGCTTCCCCCAGGAGACCCGGGCTGCAGCGCGGAGGAGGGAGGAGATATGCAGAAGGCAGCTCCTCCAATTTGATAAAGAGCGACGCCAAACGGAGGTCCGCTGTGAGCGTCTGGAGGTGCGGACCAAGGCCGCAAAGTCACGGGCCCGCCAGGCAGAGGCCGTCCGTCCAAGCCCCCGGGAGGAAGGCCTGATAGTCAGATTCCACCAGGAGGCCGGATGGGGCTTCATTCGCAGCCCCCAGTTCCACTGGGACATTTTCGTGAATCGGCGGGACGTCGAGCCGCAACTGGAGCAAGGCCACCCTGACCGGAACCTCTACCCGGGCGACTTGGTGTCCTACACCCGCCACCACGGGGAGCGTGGGTGGTACGCCCTGGCCGTCCACAGGGTGTTCAAAGGGGATGCCCCCACTCCCCTGCACACAGAGGACCGGTCAGGCTCAGTTGGCAAGAATGAGCCTTTTCCTAAGTGGGGATACTGTTTCTGAGCAGCCCCGGAGGATGTACTTCCCTGTTGACTAAGTTACCTTTTTAAGTTGTTATGTTGTTTTTCCTCCCAGTTTAAAGAGACATTTGTCCCTACGGACGCTAAGCAGTAGACAGACTCACTTTGTAAATAGCTCTGCATCTCTTTAGGTGCTCCCTATTGGTTTTATGCAAAACCGCTCTACTACCTCAGACCTCAGAAGAAAAACCTGTCAGGGTGGCTCTCCTGGAGGTCAAACCCCGAATCTCCATGCCCTGCAGCCACCCCAGGGCCTACGCTGAGGGTTTGGGACAGGTCCCTCATGCTGCTGAACTGACTCTTTTCTACAATATTTTCTACAGAACTGTCTACTTGCATAATGTCTCTTGAATGTCTCCCATGTGTGCATAATGTCACTTAATGTTTTTCTATATTTATATTGTATATATATTATTGCAACGTTCAAGAATTGAGCCTCCCATAAAGGGAAGATGGTTTTACTGTTATGCAAAAATTTAAAAAGTCTGTACCAATGCTTTGCTCTCTTTTCAGCCCGCGGACGTGCTGTGTTTCACCAAGGGGGAATGTGGCGCCCCTGAGGGTTCAGTCGCCACAGGGGTACTGCACCTCAGACTGAGGTGTGGTATCTCCTGTCCGAGGTAAGGGTGGAGCACCTCTCAGGACTCAGCCATCCATTCAACACTACATCACTCCTGTCCTGAGGGGGGGGCTTTAAGGCACCATAGTGCTGCCCCAGCCGGGATAGAGGAGATGGGGGGAACCAAAAGATAGGGGGAACCATGTAGTGGGTGAGGGTGGAGGACGCACTTTAGGTTAAACTCATTCAATCATATTTAATCAATGGCCATCTTAGGTTCAAGGTCCTTTGATTGTGGTCTTCATCACTGAACGTGGCTTTCCGGTGGAACCTGCAGCTGATTGAGGATACACGGTCATCGTTCTCTGGCCTTGAGGCGAGGAGCGGGCTAGAGTTAACGGCTGTCTCTACTCAGTCAAGGGCCCTAGCTAAGAAGGCCTGGAGGGGAGCAGAGGAGACAAGCTCCACAGGCAAACGGATCCCAGGGGGATGCAGATGGAGCGGTATACGCCACCTGTCCTCACTATTCTGGCCTAGTCAGAGGGACTCCTGCTGCAAGAGGGGTACCGGCTACTGACTTTGCTACTTCATGTCCCAGTCAGAAAAGCTCAGAGGCTTAGAGGATCCCACCGAGTAACGGACAGAGCGGAGTCGCCACCCGTACCCTTGTTCTGTGTATAGCCAGAGGGAGACCCAGCCTTGTAACACGCACCACATACGGACAGGAGAGGACCTAGTGGGAAAGTCTAGGAACACTCTGGTGCGGGGGGGTCCTGATTGATGCACCTGAACTTCCCGGAGTATGCTGAACCCCTTCCTGGTGGCCGCAGCGCGCCGTGAGGAGCAAGGAGAAGCCTTGCAGCTGACACCTAACAACGTGAGTAAAGCTTGGAAGACTGCATCCATTGCCTCCGGTCCCTCATTTCAGCGCGACACCACACCGCACCACCCACTACGTCCCCCCTGATCTGTCTTCTCTGCCCTGAGGCCCTGCTCCACCTGTGGGGAGTAGTACCATCCTCTGCTGCCACGACATCCCGCCTCAGAGGACTGCCGCAGCGCTGGTGGCAAATCACCAGACTCCACAGGTGGCGTAGTCATTACATCCACTCGATTACCACCGTCCCTCCTGGCCCTTATTTTTACTGTGACGATCCTGGGCACGGGCCGGGCCTAGGCCACGACTGCATCCACCGTACACCAGGAGGCCCAGTTCCGAGTACCCCCATCTCTCAGGGTAGGGCCAGCGTGCGGGAGCGAGGCGTCACAGACCATTATCAGGTATATTTTGCGCTTTCATTAGTTGTTTTTTTTTGCCTGTATTGATGTAATAATCCTGATCTGACCTTGCCTTGAACTTTGCAGATCGTCTCATTGTTATTGGGTAATAAAACTTGCAATTTACATCTATAACAACAGAAGTTCGTTTCCCTTCTATTGTGATTAATGCTCGGTGTTTGCAGCCGCCCGGTCACCTATGTAACAATGTATCTGATACGGAGACACAAAGTCTACAGATAAAAGGGCAAAGTTTGGGCACCCGCTTTGACGCTTGATTTCTTGTCGGTATCGTTGCACTTTGTTGTGCAGAATTCTGCATTTTTGGAATGAAAAAAAAAAATTGATAACACTTCCTCATATCTGCACTAAAGAGATCAAAGAAAATGGAAAAAAAAAACGTAAAAAGACCCCACAACAAATATATGCAATAATTTTAGTAGATTGTGACTGCGCCTTTTTGGTTCTGACACCTGCAGTTTTTTTGCACATGGAATGTGAACATGGCCTTCTTAATGCTCTGGTAATAAACGGCAGCAAAAGTTTTTTTCCTGAGTGATCTCTCATCTCCTGTCTGTTCACACAAGGAAAAGTTACCGTATATATTCATGGGCAATTTGCAGATATTCATGGGTAAATTGCAAAAGCGCCACCTAGTGGTAATATGTTAACAGTTTAAAAGAAATGCTAAATGTGTATAGAAAAATATTTAGATTTGACAGTGATATATAGGGGGTGGGGTTATATTTAAAGTCTTCTTAAAGGTAAAGAACATATAAAGTGTGGTTTATAAATCGATCTTGAGATTTGCTGCCAGTCTCCATCATGAGTGAGGATGGGGCAGGGAGCGTTTATTGCCTGGTCTATGCGAGTCAGCTATAGAAAAATCGCTCGTTACCAATCAAAACTTCACAAAAAATATATATAAATCAGCAGATGCAGAATTGTTGCTCTACATGTGAAGCGTTGATTGTATGCGAGTCTGGAAATGTCAGTCCATGTACGATTACTGCACTGGTGGTCATAATATTATATATTTATTTAACCATCAGTTTTTTCTTCCCTGCTTTGTATGTTTCGATCATCTGTGAGAAGATAATAGAGGAGCGTGGGGTGGAAATGAGAAGTTTCATAACTTCCTAACAGACTTTGGGGGTCGTATCAAAGGCGTTCTGCTACTTTGCTGCACCACACGTTGGTAGCCGCTGACGCCCCTCATACCGGCTTCATATTTTGTGACGTTTCAAAACTTTTTTTTTTGGAGCTTTCCAGCTGCTGAAGAGCTTTACCTTCACTTAATCAGCAACTGGCGCAAATCTGAGTTACAGGCCTCGATTCATTAGGACCGGTGGCTCGTGCGCCACTCTAAATTAGTGACTGAAGAAACATTTCTGGTATGAGTAACGTCGCCACTTTCCATGACTGACAGGCGGATGTAGCCACGTCACATACCACCCCATCTCCCCCCACCGTTTTGGCAGAGCTGCTAGAAACTGGTATGAAAGTTATAAAAACTTTGCGGAACTTCAGAATTGTGTAAAAGTTTTGCGACTATTCAGGTGCAACGCTGATGTATCAGCTCAAATTATCAGCCAAAATTTGTTCCAAATTTATGAAAGGGGTATTCTCAAGTTCGAAAGTTCTTTTATTCATTGGAGAGGGGATAACTCCTCGATCGCTGGGAAGATCTGACCCCTGAGGCCCTCACGGGGTCCTGAGAATTAGGGCTCAGAAGATCCCCGTGTGAATGTAGCGGTGGTTGATCCTAAATGCTGCCACTCCATTCATTCCTATGGGACCTTTGCAGATGGACATGGGCAGCGCTCGTCTTGTCTTCGGCACCAATCCAATGCCCTCAACCCGACCCAATGTGTCATAAAAGGGACAAGACTGACACCAAGCAGAGATCTTGAAAATGTTGGGAGCATTAAAAAAAGAGGAATTTTTGGTACTCACCATAAAATCTTTCTTGGAGCTTTCATTGGGGGACACAGGACCATGGGTGTATGCTGCTGCCGCTAGGGGGTTGACACTAGGCAAAAAAAAAGAAATAGCTCCTCCTCCACAGTATACACCCGCCTACAGGCACCAAGCTGACCAGTGAGTGGCTAAAGCAGTAGGAGGAACATAAAATAACCAACTATGAAAACTAGATGAGATGCCCAAAATCAGGGAGGGTGCTGTGTCCCCCAATAAAGGCTCCAAGAAAGAGATTTTACAGTGAGTACCAAAAATCCCTCTTTCTTTATCGCTTCATTGGGGGACACAGGACCATGGGACATCCTAAAGCAGTCCCTAGGGTAGGAGAACAGAAGATAGTCACAGACTAGGTCCGACTTCGGCAACTGCCGCCTGCAGGACCTTCCGTCAAAGACTGGCATCAGCCGAAGAATAAGTGTGGACCTTGTAAAACCTTGAAAAGGTGTGGAGTGAAGACCACGTTGCAGCTTTACAGATTTGAGAAGCCGAAGCCTGATGGCGAACTGCCCGGGTGGAGCGAGCCCTTGCCTCCGGAGGGGGAAGTTTGTCTGAGACACGATATGCCTCCAAAATGGTCGAACGTATCCAACGGGCAATGGTTGACTTGGAAGCAGGAAGACCCTTGCGACGCCCCTCAGGGATGACAAACAGGGCGTCCGAATGCCGAAGGGAAGCCGTTCTAGAAAGGTACACAAGTAGAGCTCTGACCAGGTCCAGTTTATGCAGGGATTGCTCCCGTGGATGCACTGGAGCCGGGCAGAAGGAAGGCAAAACAATGTCCTCATTGATGTGGAAAGAGGAGACTACTTTCGGCAAAAAGGAAGGCACCGGCCTGAGCACTACCTTATCTTGATGGAAGACCAGAAAGGGCGGCCTACATGAGGGCTGCGAGCTCTGCAACCCTCCTAATTGAGGTAACAGCCACCAAAAAAGCCACCTTCCAGGAGAGAAGAAAGGCTGAGATGTCCTGAATGGGTTCAAACGGGGGCTGTTGGGAGAACGCTTAGGACCATATTAAGGTCCCATGGGTCCACTGGAGGGCGATAAGGCAGCGCTAGGTGAGCCACCACTTGTAGAAACGTCTTGACCTGAGGACGGCCAGCCAAGTTACGTTGGAATAGAATGGACAAGGCCGAAACTTGGCCTTTGAGAGTGCTTAGAGACTGAAGAAAGGCCAAAATGACCGGTAACGAAAAAGATATGGGAGCTAGCTGATCTTGCTCGCAGTGACGAAAAAAGGCTCTCCAGGTTCTGTGGTATATGCGCAAGGTAGCGGGTTTTCTGCCGTTAATTAGGGTCTGAATGACGTTGTCAGCAAAACCCGCCTTCCTCAACACTGTGGCCTCAACGGCCATGCCATTAAATTCAGAGAACGAGAACTCTGATGAAGAATAGGTCCTTGAGAGAGGAGGTCCGGACGGTCTGGTAGTCTCCAGGAGGAGTCGACAAGCAGGTTTACTAGATCTGTGTACCAGAGACGTCTGGGCCAATCCGGGGCTACTAGAATTACCGATACTCCTCCTGTCTTGATCTTTTTGACGACTCGAGGTATCAAAAGGTAGAGGGGGAAAGAGATAGGGCAGCTGGAACTGAGACCATGATATGGCTAGCGCGTCTTGAGCGATCGCCATGAGGTCGACGTCTGGCGTGCACCAGCGTAAGCATATCTTACGAAACACCTCGGGATGGAGAGACCATTCTCCTGAGGCAAGGCCCTGCCGACTGAGGAAGTCGGCCGCCCAATTGTCGACCCCCGAAATGTGGACTGCTGAGATTGCCGGAACAGTGTTCTCGGCCCAAACTAGCACTCTTGTCACCTCTTTCAAGACCGGCTTGCTGCATGTTCCTCCCTGATGGTTTATGTATGCCACGGCCGTGGCATTGTCCGTTTGTACGCGGACTGGGAACCCTGCTAGGATCTCCCGCCAGTGACGCAATGCCAGGTAAATTGCCCTAATCTCCAAGATGTTGATTAGTAGGGAGACTTCGTGGGGACTCCACCGGCCCTGCGCTGTGTAGTTGAGGAAGACTGCCCCCCAACCGATGAGGCTGGCATCGGTCGTGACCACCTGCCAGCGAAGCGGTAGGAATGACCTCCCGAGTCTGAAGGAAGAGGGGCGGGTCCACCACGTTAGTGACCTTCTCACTTGAAGAGGTAACCTGATGCGTCGATCTAGAGACGACGGGGATTTTGTCCCAAGCCGACAGAAGGGCCAGTTTAAGAGGCCGGGTATGGAACTGGACAAACAGCACTGTTTCCATGACTGCCACCATTTTTCCTAGGACACTCATGCATAGGCGAAAGGAGTGTGGACTTGGGTCGGAGAGAAGGTGGATCCCCCGACAGAGAGTGTTTATCTTTTCCCTCGGAAGAAGGGCCCGGGTCGTGTTGAACTGCATCCCTAGAAAGGTTACACGTTGAGATGGGACCAGGGAGGATTTGTCTGTGTTGATCAGCCAGCCTAACCGGGAGTGTGTGTTCAAGGTGATCTGGAGGCTGTGGAGACAGTCCCTGAATGTAGGGCCTTTGATTAATAGGTCGTCGAGGTAAGGGATAATTACAATCCCCCTGGCTCGTAGAATGGCCATGGCCGTCGCCATTACCTTCGTGAAAACCCTTGGGGCGGAGGCGAGGCCGAAGGGGAGAGAAGTGAACTGGTAATGCGCATTCTGGAAAGAAAAGTGAAAGAACTGATGTGATGCGCAGATTGGGATGTGAAGATACGTGTCCTGAATGTCCACTGAACATACATATTCCTCGGCTTCCATCGAGGCGATTACCGACCTGAGGGACTCCATTCTGAAGTGCCGGGTGCGTACTTGTCGGTTTAGTTGTTTCAGATCCAGGATCGGAGGTAGTGAGCAGTCTTTTTTTTGGAACAACGAAAAGATTGGAGTAAAAACAGGAAAACCTTTCCTGAAAGGGGACAGGAACTATGACTCCTGAGCGCAGAAGGGAGGCAATGGCCTGAAGGAAACCGGGGAGCAGAGATGGATGCGGGGGGCAGGACCTGAGAAATAGTGTTCCTGGCCTGGCGTTTAATTCGATTTTGTAGCCGACGCTCACAATCTCCTTGACCCAGGCGTCTTCTATTGCCGAGACCCAAGAGTCTCGGAACAGAAGCAGACGGCCGCCCACCCTGGGAGAAGTCCCAGGTGGGAGTGACCCGTCATGCTGAGGAAAATCTGTTAACATTGTGATCGGGATCCAGAGGACTTGGAGGAACGACCCTTTGCGCGCCAGTTGGGAGTGGGCCTAAAGGAAGGCTTACGTCTCTCTCGCTGTGCTGGGGTACGGTCCTGTTGAGAGGAGGGGCCCGGTTGAGCGAACTGACGAAAGGACCGGAACTGAAGGGAACGTCTCCTAGGAAAAGGACGTCTAGGTCTGGGCTGGGGAAGGGAGGTGCTCTTGCCCCCAGTGGCATCAGAAATGATTTGGTCTAACTTAGACCCAAACAGCCTTGAAAAGCAAGATTTGTTAGAGATTTTTTGGAAGCCGGGTCGGCGTTCCAAGCCTTCAGCCAAAGAATCCTACGTAAGGCAATAAGATTGCTAGAGACACGGGCTGAGCAGGCAGCGGCGTCGAGGGACGCTGTGAGCAGATATTTCCCTGCGTGGGCGATCTGATCCGCTAGGTCAGCCAGACCGTTAAAATTCCCTGCCTAAGTTGTTTGGCCCATGCAGACACTCTTTTGATACCCAAATTGAGGCAAAGGAAGGACAAAGGGCCTCGAAGGCTGACTTAGCCAAGGTCTCAACCTGTCTATCCGTAGTGTCCTTAAGGGAGGACCCATCTGGAAGTCCTGAAAAGGGCTCTCGTCCTCTTTAACGTGCAGAGTCTGATTGACTGCCGATATAAGGCTGTCAATCATGTCCTGGATCTTGGAATATTGGTCCGTGTCAGATCTAGAGTCTGAATCTGATGCAGAGTTAGATCCCAGGGCGACCTCTGGGGAAGAAGTGTGAGATGCAGGGAGCATCTTGGAGTCTGGAGGATGAGCTTGTGTGAGTCCGTTTCTGAGAACGTGCCCTCGGTCTGCCCTTAGGAGGAGGGGGCAGGGGTGCCTGCGAATCATCCGTGGGAACGTTCGGAGCACTGGTGGCCGTGGATAAAGGCAAGCGTTCTAGGACCTGCACCAGAGATTGACATACCTTGGTGAGGTCAGAGACAGACTGTGACATAGCAACAGCCCACTCAAGGAGAGGGAGTTCCTTTGTCCTGGGTGGCGGGGGGATCTTGGGGTGCCAGCATGGCAGGAGGTTTGCAGGTCGAGCAGAAAGCTGTTGTGAGACCCCCGGGCCACCTAGTACCGCAAAGAGCACAGGCGTAGTATATGACTATGTGAGAAGGACGGACAGAGAGATCCCTGGGTTTGGGCATATGTGCCTGACTAGGGATACTGCAGAGGAGGGAGCCTGTGGGCAGGAAAGGGTGTGGGTCGGTGCCAGGGCAGAGCCTACCCGGTCCTGAAGTAACCACGGTCCCGTGTCCCCCGTCGTAACTCCGGAGCGGGAGTCAGAAGCAGAGCTGCGGTGATGAAGCAGCCGGGCAGAGTGATGGCGTCGGCGTAGAGGGTCAGCTGCCCTGATGACCAGGGGCACCGGGACTCTGATAGGCAGAAGGAAAGGGGGCTGGCTTAAGGGACCCGGCTGCTGATAGGTCCGCGGGAGGGCTTGTGGGCGTGGCGGAAGTGTTACAATGCTCCTCGGCCCTGATTGATTGCCAGAGGGGGAGTATACCCGCCGGTAAGAGGAACGGCCCACCAGAGACGCCCCCCGACAGAGAAAACGCGGGCAGTTTTGCCGCGCATAATGAGGAAGGAGGTGAGTGTGTGGGGGGACGGGGGGGGGACGACACTGAAGATGCGAGGAGAGGGGGCGTGGCCCGGGAGGCGCTGCTGAAGTAAGCGCCATGTTTGATGAGAGGAGGTGGTGGGGGGGAGGGGGAGAGCAGGGGGCATGGCAGGCAGCGCTGGGGGCCTGGGACCTGCAGTTGTGAGACAGCAGGAGATGTACCTTTCTGTCCTTTTTTAGGGTCCCGATACCTCTTACTTTTTTCTCCCCTTCTGAGGATGGTCCCAGGAGGTCCTCCGTGGAGAGGAGGGGGTCGGGGGGAATTCTGGCTTTCCCTCCTTCCCAGCACTGACCGGTACTGGACAGTGCAGGAGATGGTGTCGACCCCAGATCTGGGGGAAGGTAACCTCAGGGACCACCGTCTCTCTCCCAGGCCGCTCCGAGGAGGGGGCTGGGGTGGGGAATGGGCAAGGACTGGCCATCAAGAGTCACCCTGAGACACCGAGAGGTGACAGGCGATAGGTCCTGCCCAGCGGGTCCGAGAGTGGGCGATGTGGGGGTAGCCACACTGCTCTCTCGGTTGCTTGTGAAATGGGGATAACAGGGGGACGCAGTGTTACCTATTAACCCTGAAGAGCTGTATATGAAAAAATAAAGAACAAACATTAATAAAACACAACAGCAGCATACACCCCCATGGTCCTGCGTCCCCCAATGAAGAGATAAAGAAAACTCAATTATAAAGTTGTAGAACTAAAAGGTTGAAGTTTTCATTGGAGAGATTTCTAACTAAAGCCATTATGGGGTTTGGGAGATCGGGGGTCTATATGGCACTTTATGTAATATGGCATTACTCAAGGGGGCTTGGTCTATGGGAAGTGGGGTGTGGCTAGGAGAGAAAATGGGCTTGGTCTAGCAGAAAAGGGGGTGTGACTTGGTGGGAAAGGGTCATGACTTAACGGACAAGGGGTGGGGCAAGAGTCCAATAGATTAATAATGGGGGGGGGGGGATTCATTATCATTCAATTAAGAAAGCAAAAAACTCTGAAAAGTCCAAGATTAACTCCTCTTTATTAAAAAGGTGAAATTACAAAAAAATTTTATCTACTTAAAATACTGTTTTATTTGCGATCGGACATGAATTAGCAATACAACTATCAGCAATTTCCAGGGTAACGTATAGATATTTCCACAGGACAGATTCTCAAAATGGCTCATTGTTTATGCTGAAGCAAGTATATAAGAGGCGTCGGCGTGGAGGAGGGGAAGGGGTTAAAGGTGCGTGTAGCAGGAGACCGCTTCTTAAAAAATATTTCTGCACATTGCATACATATAGATATACTTTATATAGACATTTCTGTATACATTTTATCATTTAGAAAAACGTTACGTGTAGCATCGTTCACAGACTCTCGTTCCTACTGTTGTAAAACAACGAAAAAAAAAAAAAAAAATAATGCACAAAAAAAAAAAACAATTGAGATAAAGCAACGTGAAAAGGCATCTGACGGAAAAAAAGTCACAACCAATTGCAACTATGAAAAACTTTGAAACTTTACAAGAAATATCAGCTTGTCCAGTACACGTCCAAGATCACTGCTAGAAGAAAAGTAGAGAAAACTACAAGGGAGAAAAAAAACTTTTTTTTTGCAATATTTTTTTCAATATCGCTTTAAAATAAACTTCTCCTACGTCTCAGTGCGGCCGTGCAAGAAGCGCGCCGTCCCGGCTGATCTATACAAAAGAATTGACATTTTTATTAAAGATAATATTTAAAAAAAATAAAATTGATAAAAGGAAAATGCAAATTAAAATTCTCCCATAACAGAAGCACCGTGGTGACGAAGGTGAAGTTTTTTTAAAATAAGGCAGATGAGATTTGTTGAGATTTGTATCGACTTGTGCGATTAATAAAAAGTGAGAAATAAAAACCTCAGCGCTCAATGGGCTACAAGTGTTTTATCGTCAGTAGTGTGGGATTATTTTTTTAAAAATATATATATATATTTTTTTATTATTCTATCATTCTGGTTTTACATTGGGGGTGGGGTGGGCTACGCTACTTCTAGAGGGCGACATTCACGGGAATTTGATGCGATATTTTGGGTTCTTTTTATTGGATTTGCAGAATCTTGGGAAGTAACAGGCTGTTAAATGTAACAAATATAAAATTAAGTCACAAAGGAACTTAAAGTTCTTAAAAAAAAAAAAAGTTTTTGAACACAAAAGATGACGAAAATGTTTTTTTTTTGTGTCGGTCAGGCGGGTTACACATGTCCGATATTCACGGGGTGGATATGAACCGTGATGTCCGGACTGGACGCAGTGCTTTCATCAGTGGGGGTCCGGCTGCTGAGACTTCCGCGGTCAAGTCAAAAAGTTTAGTTACCCACAAAAAAAAAAGAAAAAAAAAAGGCGCCTTTGTGCCCCACGGTCTTCCTCCACTTTCTACAATATCATACATATCTACACTGTACATACAGAACCATCTCCGCGTCGACCACCTTCCGAACCCCTCGTACACCACAAGTCACCGCCTATACAGAAAATAGATTTTAATTTTTTTTTATCTTTAGAGTGTGTAGTTTTATTTATTTATTTTTTTAATATATTTTAAAATAGGAAGGAATATAATCTATGGAGAAAAAAAAATAAATAAAAAATAGATTTTTTTTCTCCCCCCATTTCTAAAACCAATTAAAATTCCGCATTTTCCCAGAGAGACGTGTGCAAATAATTATAAAAATATAGATTTTTTAAGTGTTTGGTTTCAAGCTGTAAGATCTAATAAAATAGAGTTTTAGGTGGTGGGCGGGGGGATAGAGATCATATTTATTATTTTTTATATATAAGGCCTGAGTGGTTATTTCCAAATTGATTTTTTTACAGATAAAATGTGAAGGGTTTTTATTAAAAAAAAAATAAAAAAAATTAATAGTTCACATCGCTCCTGAAAACGTAAAAAATAATTTTCCGCCAGCATATAAATCAGTATTATTCCCGCTTTTTCTGCTTGTGTGATTTTTCTTTTTATAAGAAGCCCTTTGGCAGCGTATCAGTAACTTGTTATTTGGCAATTAAAAAAAAAAAAAAAAAAAAAGTTAACAAAACTTTTTTGGAAACTTAAAAATTGTTAAGTTTCACTTCTACACCATCCGGATATTTTCTCCTGAAATTTACAATCTGCTTTTTTTTTTTATTTTTATGTAGGCAGCATCTAAAACGATCAACACATGTGTGATGGGGAGGATCCAGCTGACGGCGCGGTTGTACCCGGCAGGATTATACGGTGCGGCAGCATCGCTCCTCAGAGATGAACGAGGTAAATGTGGGGGGGTCTGCGGCGTTATGGCTCCCCTCCCCCCGGGGTCGGGCCTGTGCTCAGATAATACAATCATTTATGGGGGGATTTTAGATTCCAGTTTTAACTTTTCCAGCTGTGTAAAAAAAAAAAAAATCCCCAAAAAAATATAACCCCCTTCTCGGGGTGCTTATATCCGGCGCTGAATGATGGCGAAAAAAGAACTCAAATTAGGTGAAAAAAAAAATTCTCTTAAAATAACTGCACAAAAATCCGGCCCTGACTCTGTGATAGTCCAGGAGGATGAGGTGGGGGGCTGCGGCGCTGAGTGTCCGGCGTCCCGGCAAGGTGGGGGGTCTTAGAAGCTCATGGCGGCTACTGGAGGCGAGGGCTTTGTGCAGATAACGCTGGAGTAAAAGCAGAGGAACAGTGCGTCCTGGGGACCCCAGAACGGAGGAGCGCCCCCTTCCAGCAAGACAAGGGGCTTCAACTATAAGCCCCCCGTAATAGGTTCCCCCCCCCTCGATCCCAGAGACCAGCAGTTACGCCTCCAGCTTCTCCTTCTTTTTGTTCTTTTTCAGGAAGGATGGTGTGCGGAATTTCTTCTTTTTCTTGTTGGGGGACTTGGAAGGGGAACCTTCGGGGGTCAGCTCGCCTTCGATGAACTTCTCGGTGCTCCGGAGCGTGATCTCGATGTTGTCCCCCATGTTCAGCTGACTGACCCGCATGGTCAGGTCCTCCTCCGCCTTATGTTTGCCGCCATCTTTGCCGTTTACTACAATGGGGGAGTCTTTCTGGAATACAGAGTCATCGAGGGGCTCTGAGGGGAGGAAAAAGTAATGTCAGAGAAAGACCTGACAAACAAAGCTCTGCGCACCCTGACCCCCATCACTCATAGCTGCGATGCTCTGCGAATTTCCCTGCAAGACCCGGCGTATCCCCGGAAACACCCCACCCCACCCCACCCGACCCGGCGTATCCCCGGAAACACCCCACCCCACAAGACCCGGCGTATCCCCGGAAACACCCCACCCCACAAGACCCGGCGTATCCCCAGAAACACCCCACCCCACAAGACCCGGCGTATCCCCGGAAACACCACACTCCACCCCACCCGACCCGGCGTATCCCCGGAAACACCCCACCCCACAAGACCCGGCGTATCCCCGGAAACACCCCACCCCACAAGACCCGGCGTATCCCCGGAAACACCCCACCCCACAAGACCCGGCGTATCCCCGGAAACACCCCACCCCACCCCACAAGACCCGGCGTATCCCCGGAAACACCCCACCCCACAAGACCCGGCGTATCCCCGGAAACACCCCACCCCACAAGACCCGGCGTATCCCCGGGAACACCCCACCCCACAAGACCCGGCGTATCCCCGGAAACACCCCACCCCACAAGACCCGGCGTATCCCCGGAAACACCCCACCCCACAAGACCCGCCGTATCCCCGGAAACACTCCACCCCACAAGACCCGCCGTATCCCAGGAAACACCCCACCCCACAAGACCCGCCGTATACCGGGAACCCCCCACAAGACCCGCCGTATACCGGGAACCCCCCACAAGACCCGCCGTATACCGGGAACCCCCCACAAGACCCGCCGTATACCGGGAACCCCCCACAAGACCCGCCGTATACCGGGAACCCCCCACAAGACCCGCCGTATACCGGGAACCCCCCACAAGACCCGCCGTATACCGGGAACCCCCCACAAGACCCGCCGTATACCGGGAACCCCCCACAAGACCCGCCGTATACCGGGAACCCCCCACAAGACCCGCCGTATACCGGGAACCCCCCACAAGACCCGCCGTATACTAGGAAACCCCCACAAGACCCGCCGTATACCGGGAAACCCCCACAAGACCCGCCGTATACCGGGAAACCCCCACAAGACCCGCCGTATACCGGGAAACCCCCACAAGACCCGCCGTATACCGGGAAACCCCCACAAGACCCGCCGTATACCGGGAAACCCCCACAAGACCCGCCGTATACCGGGAAACCCCCACAAGACCCGCCGTATACCGGGAAACCCCCACAAGACCCGCCGTATACCGGGAACACCCTGCAAGACGCGGCCCAGTCTTCCGGTCAGCACTATTACCCCCTTGTCAGTGGCTCCGATCCCCCCACTCACTTCCCCGCCCGTTAGATCTGATTCAGGGTAAATACCTGCGGTGCTCACTGGCGTCGGGGGCGGGGACTGAGTTACGGGGGCAGAAGAGTCGTCTTCTGAGATTAGATCATGCTCAGCATCTGCGGGTTATACGGGGTTAATTCACATGCGAAGAAAGAGGAGTTAATAATAAGAAAGCAGGAGGAGCCTCCACATACAATCTACTACTATCTGTTATCAGCCATTACTGGGGGAGGGGAGACGGGTTAGTATGATCTTTTACTCGCTGTTATCAGCCACTCCAGGATAACTAGTGTCCTATTAGGACAAGTGACGTGCAGACCCCCGGCCTCTGCTGGACCCTCCAGTTAATTCATCGTTTGCATTGAGGGAATGGTTATCCCACCACGTTACTGCCTGGTGTCAGCCCCCCACCTCTACAATCGCTGCATTAACACCAGAGCGCCCCCTTCAGCTCTTGCATTGCATTACCCTCCTGTCACCTCCTAATGCCCCAGTATAGCGCCCCCTTCAGCTCGTGTATTACCCTCCTGTTGCCTCCTAATGCCCCAGTATAGCGCCCCCTTCAGCTCGTGTATTACCCTCCTGTCGCCTCCTCGTGCCCCAGTATAGCGCCCCCTTCAGCTCGTGTATTACCCTCCTGTCGCCTCCTCGTGCCCCAGTATAGCGCCCCCTTCAGCTCGTGTATTACCCTCCTGTCGCCTCCTCGTGCCCCAGTATAGCGCCCCCTTCAGCTCGTGTATTACCCTCCTGTCGCCTCCTCGTGCCCCAGTATAGCGCCCCCTTCAGCTCGTGTATTACCCTCCTGTCGCCTCCTCGTGCCCCAGTATAGCGCCCCCTTCAGCTTTTATTGTATTACCCTCCTGTCGCCTCCTAATGCCCCAGTATAGCGCCCCCTTCAGCTCTTGCATTGCATTACCCTCCTGTCACCTCCTAATGCCCCAGTATAGCGCCCCCTTCAGCTCTTGTATAGCATTACCCTCCTGTCGCCTCCACTATTCTGAGGGCTGTCAGTACAGAGTCGCTGTGAGGTCATGCAGGTTATCCATGGAAAATGGTCCGAGTTATGTCACGGTGTAAGGGTTAATTCATGCAGAATTAGGGGGCAGTGGATCCCGACCAGATCTCCCCGGGATCCACTCACCTTGTGTACCGTTCTCGCCTTTCTCCACCTCTAAGAACTGGCTGAAAGGATTCGGAGGGGGAGGGGGCGCGTTCTCGTCCTCTTCAAACTGCATCATCTGCCGGGGGAACAGAACAAGTGATGAAGAGCAAATCCCCCCGATCCCACCCAAACCGAGAGACGACGGGACGGAGACACTCACAGGCGCCGGCTTCTCCACCACGATCCCCGCCAGGACTTGTGACTGCGGCCCGGCCGTCTTCAGGTCGTAGCGGTTCTGCTCCCGGATCTGCAGGAAGTTACCAATCCTCCGGTTACCCTCACATCGTGGTGAGACGTCTGCAGGTCTTATATCTGCTGTGACAACCATCCCCCCCCCCCCCTGCTCCGGATAACGACCAGAGGTTGTCAGAGACCGGTCCCTCCCGCGAATTCCCCCATAACTATTCAGTCATCGCAGCTGCAGGAGGGTCAGGGACCCCCAACCTGCAGAACTACAACTCCCAGCAAGCCCAGCGCTCACCTTGTTTCTCTTCTCTAGGACGTCTGTCGGGTTGGTGTTTAATGGAACAAACTGGTTGGGGTCTTCGATTTTGATGGGATACCCTCCGGAGGACTTGTTCAGCTCTTCGGCTTTCATCCACTGCAAAGAAAAGAGGAAACTGGTTCAGAGAAGGGGGAATGAATTCAAGAATCCCCTAAAAAAAACAAACAAAAAAAAACACGTCCTCGAGTCGTCTTTTTTAATGTCCTGCAGCTCTGCTCATCCTAATCTTACTGGTTCAGCAGCAGAAATGAGCGACACAGGAACCCCCCCCACCCATTATATAAGAGCAGCGGTCCCCATCTCACCATGATCTTCGTCCTCGGACTCATCTCCCCATTCATGGACTCCTCCGGGACGTGGACTCTTAAGTAGGTGTTTGGAGAGTTCAGCCATCGCGTCTTCTCCCTCTGCTGCTTCTGAACCAGGAACTTCAGCGGAGATCGCGCCATTCCCTGGTCGTCCTCGAAGGAGAAGGCTGTGACCGTGGCGGGGATTTCAACATCGCTCTTGTGACGCGGCTTCTCTCGTGTCAGCGGCTGCCTGTAGGCGTACCCCGTCCTGTAACCCTGCAGGGTAGAGGCGAGGACCGATTATTTCTGGAGCTAGAGCAATATTAACAAGTAGAAGTATTACAAGACATTGGAAAGGTGCAGTACCCCAAGATAGCCACTAGATGGTGCTATGTTAATACATTGTAAAAAACTGAAAAATAAAAAGTAAAAACAAAAATATGTAATAATGCAAAAAAATAAGTAATCAAAAATGTCAAAATTATGCCAATATAATAGAATACTATAGTATAAATAAATAAAATGAGGCCATTAGTTGTAGGACTAGGCGCAGTACTAAAAACAGCCACTTGAGGGTGCTGTGTTACTAAGTACATTGGAAAAAAAAACCACTATATAAAAAAATATAGAAATGCTCAAAAATGCAAAAAAAACAACTAAAAAAACAAAACAAAAAAAAAACACCCCCCCACTCTAAAACAAAGGTAATAGTTGTGGATGTAGTGAGAGAAAACAGCTGAAAAAGGTGATAATTGGTGTTATTTACTTAAAAAAAAAAATTCCATTTAATTTTAACTGCAATTTAAAAAATAAAGAGTATTAAAGAATATTAAAATATGCAAACATACACCTATTAGATGTCGCAGAGAGAGGTGCATTATTGTAAAAGTCAGACTATGCCATGGTATTAAATTTGTAAATCCTACAATCTAAAAAGAAAAAGAAATGTGCCGAATACTCGTAAATGCAAAACAAACCCATCATGTGGGTGCAGGGAGTGGCGCAGTACCAAAGAACAACCACTAGATGGTACTCTTATTAAATAAAATGTTTTCATAAAAACTACAATTTAAAAACGAAAAAAAAAAGTTAAAATGTGAGGTTGGAACCCATGAGTTCTGGTTGCAGGGAGAGGCGCAGTACCGGAAAACAGCCACTAGATGGTGGTGAATTATGAAGGCATGTGATCGAATAGTCAATAGTTCGGTGGCTCCTCAGTTCTTCAGGGGCCGGAATTGATCATCGCCCCCCCCCCCCCCCTTAAAGCTGCAGGGGAGATTGTGTCGCCCACTTACCAGATTGTCCAGCATTCGCATGAGAGATTCGAATTCCAGTTCCCCGACTTTCCACTTGTGCTGCCCCTCCATGTTCACCCCTCCCCCGCCTCCTGCGGCCAAGGCATGTGTGAGGGGCTTATACTTCTCCAAATCCAACAGCAGAAGGTTGTTTATGCCCCCTGACCCGGCCAAGGCATGTACCTGCGAGAAGCGACAGCATGAATGGAGGACAGGACGCTCCCGAGAATCGCCCGGCCGTCCGGATTATTGGCCATTATAAAAATCAAAGAATCTGAAAACAGCAGAAAAGGAACTGGAATCTCCGGCTATTCCCCTGTATAGCAGTGTGGAGCCTTAGAGGGGTCCCCCGAGTCTACAGACTCAGTAGATGGATGTAACCCCCCATATTAAGTGGCCACTCCAGCAGAGGGAACACTACTGTTTCAGCTGGGGACCCCTTTAAGGTTACACATCACACAGATATCAGAGTGCAAAAGTGTTTACACCCCATAACAGGGGCTGTATGAGACGAGCAAGTAGAAAACAACGAGGGTTGTGACGTTCTGCAGCCTGAGATCCGACTGGAAGGCAGCAGAATGCAGCTCTGCATGTGACTGGAGTAATAGTCTGCGGCCGTTACCTGGACCTCGCAGGCCAGCTGCACATTGAAGATGTAATGAAAGGCTTCCTCCACCGTCTCCCCGAGAGCCATCACCCCGTGATTCCTCAGCACCAAAACCTGCGGCGAGAAAAGCCTCAATAGAACAAAAGCGGGCGAGGACACTGCAGCGGGACGGCCCCCTGCAGACGAGGACACTGCGGCGGGGCGGCCCCCTGCAGACGAGGACACTACAGCGAGGCCCTCCTGCGGGGCGAGGACACTACAGCGGGCCCCCCCCCCCCATGCGGGGCGAGGACACTACAGCGGGCCCCCCCCCCCCATGCGGGGCGAGGACACTACAGCGGGGTCCCCCCTGCGGGGCGAGGACACTACAGCGGGGCCGTCCCCCTGCGGGCGTGGACACTACAGCGGGGCCGTCCCCCTGCGGGCGTGGACACTACAGCGGGGCCGTCCCCCTGCGGGCGTGGACACTACAGCGGGGCCGTCCCCCTGCGGGCGTGGACACTACAGCGGGGCCGTCCCCCTGCGGGCGTGGACACTACAGCGGGGCCGTCCCCCTGCGGGCGTGGACACTACAGCGGGGCCGTCCCCCTGCGGAAGAGGACACTACAGCGGGGCGGCCCCCTGCGGGCGAGGACGCTGCGGCGGGGCGAGGACGCTGCAGCGGGGCGAGGACGCTGCGGCGGGGCGAGGACGCTGCGGCGGGGCGAGGACGCTGCGGCGGGGCGAGGACGCTGCGGCGGGGCGAGGACGCTACGGCGGGGCGAGGACGCTACGGCGGGGCGAGGACACTACAGCGGGGCGAGGACACTACAGCGGGGCTCTCTGCTCCGCTCCGTACACTGTCAGCGCAGATGTTGAACACTGAGTAAGGGCGAGCTCCTCGTGACTTATGAGCGTTACCTTAGAACGAGGCCCCAGAACTTTCTGCAGTTGGATCCTCTCCTGCTGCTCATCCAGAGACCCCTGGTAGTTGTAGTACGCCACGTCGCCGAGCAGCAAGGCTTCCTGGGAGATGGGTAGGATGCCACACTTCATGGATGAGACCTGACGAGGAGACGAAGAGGAGACTGAGAACAAGATGGCCGACGCCGGATGAAGATTGTCCTGTGCGCCGGGAGAGCGGCCATCGAGAGTTCAGCTGCGGTTATTCCAATACCTCTGCTTGCCGTCATCTGATGCGAGCGTTCATTGTGTAGATCTGGTGGGTGATAAACAGTCCTGGTCGTGCGATGGACAAAGGTACGCGGCTTGTTGGGGTACGGCCGGGCCAATAATCGCGGGATTGTGCCGTCATGGCCGTCTTTCCGGAGCCGTCATGTAATGAGCCGCGTTCCCCCGACTCCATCACATCATCAGGAAGGATCATCCACCGATCGCACAGTGACAGTTATTGGATGACAGCAAGCAGAGGTGTTGAGAAGCTTTTCCTTCACAATGGCGGCTTCTGAGCGGAGAAGACCCCTGTGAGATATGCGTGTCATCTGCCGTGGGGTCCCGGCGCTAGCTGAGAGTCTGTGTCCGTGTGTTACTCACAGCAGCGGTGGCGGGGGTGTGCACATGGATCACACATCGCACGTCGGGGCGGGTGGAGTAAATGGCGGCGTGGGGGCTGAACCCGGACGGGTCGACACGCAGGTTGGTTGTGCCCTGATCCACCACTTCACCAACGATGTTCAGTTTCACCTGGAAATTACAGAATAAATACATAAATACATTGTTTTAGGAAACCAGAAGAAAACCGCGGCAGCGGCTGATCTGGAGGGCGCCGCGCTCACCAGGTTAGAAGCCGACGCTTCAGAGAAGGAGAGGCCGCGGGGAATGATCAGGATGTGGTCCTGCTCTTTGCTGACCCGCACCTGCAAAAAAAAATAAAAGTAAAAAATTACAATTTATCGAGGCTGAATCCCAAGAGTGAATAATAATCCCACCTGCAGTGCCCCCTGATGGCCATCATGTGTCACTGCACCGACCTGCAAACACTAAACTTCAACTGTTATGGGAGTTACTAAACTTTGCACAAAAAGTTGTAAAACTTCTGCAACTTTTTGAGGCAGCCGCTAACTCTCCCCCTTTGTGTTTCATTGTGACACCACTGACAAAATCTCTACTTGCTGTCAAATGAATGGAAAAATTCCAGAGATCTTGGAAAAAAAAAAAAAAGGTGATAAATTGAAAGTCAAAAAGAAAAGAGACATCCTGAGGTTGTTTTCTCCGTACCGTGATGTAGGCGTTGGACAGGTGCGCCCACCCGAAGAGGTCGGCCAGCCGGTACATGGACGCCAGCTTGCAGCGAGTCAGCTTCTCGCCCTTCACCAACAAGCCCTCGACGGCCGGGTGGATGTCGTTCACCGGAGTCACCATCCCCAGACCTGGAAGGGAAGAGCGGACATTAAATCACTCCCGCCCCCTCCAATAAAAGCCCCCCGTAAGGCAGGACGGACACAAGCCGCAGACGTAATCATATAAAAGTTCCCAAATGATCGAGAAAAGCCAAAAGCGCCTACCCTTGCCCATGTGATCAGTAGGGGGCGCAATGACACCTAGTAAACCAGCACCACGACCATCAGACGTTCAGGGGGTGAGAGATCCGGTAGACGTGAAGGATCCCGTCCCCCCCGGCCGCTGCCGCTCTCCCCGCGGTGACTATGAAGGTGCAGCCGAGCCCTGCAGCTTGTTTACAGCTGACAAACCTTTGTACCTGCCTATCAGTCGCCCTCAGGACACATTTATAGATGGGCGTGCCGACGCAGGACGCGGGCCAGGAAACATGGGCGACGCCGGCCATAACCACAATCATTCCACTTATTATTGGAGCGGCTGCAAAAATATCCATGGAGCATAAATCCTGCACACGAGGAAAAGTCCTCAGCTGAAAATCTATATGCAAAAAAATGTGACTTCAAAAGTATTCACGCCCTGGGGCGTTTCCTTTTTTCTTTAAAGCTGGTGGCTTATCTACAGGCAGAAGCGAACACAGAGCGACAAGAAGAAGAAGTATTCACCCCCTTCCGGAAGTTTCGGGCTCGTCGGACGGAACGGCCGGCCATCTTCAAACAAAACATTGCATTAGACGAGTGAACTGCATAGGGTTAATGGAGCGGCTAGAAGTAAATGCCCCCCCCCCCCCCCCCCCAGACATATTATAAAAGTGGGCTTGGATGTAACACCCCTTTAATGAAGGAGGAAAGTATGGCGGACAGCACGGACCGGGAATAACGTCTCATCCTCTACAACCGAAAACTTACTGAGCGGAGAGGAGGAGAAGCCGGCGAAGGAGCTGGCCATCACGTAGTCCGCGATCTGCTGCAGCGCCAGCAGCCCCGTCGGGTTGTTTCCTTTCTGCCTCTGATCCTGAATGAGACTTTCCAGATCCTCACGAAAAGCCTGAAAAAAAAACAAAACCCCCAAAAAACAATGAAATATCTGTGCTTTATCTCACGCTGCGGTACATTGTGACATTTTCTTCTTTCACACCTTCAGAGCTGCATTCACAATGCTGCTGAGGAAAAGTCCCACAGCTCCGGAGCAGACAGAAAAGCATCCGGATGGTGAACGCAGCTCTGGAGGTGAATGGAGCAGACGCCCACACGTGCAATGACGGCCACTTATAAAGGTAGTTACAGCACATTCTGGTCCGACTGATAAGGTGGATTCATAACTGGCTTAGTGATCGGACTCAAAGGGTGGTTGTAAATGGCTTCACATCCAGCTGGATGAATGTCTCAAGTGGGGTACCACAGGGCTCCGTCCTGGGACCTGTATTGTTCAACATCTTTATCAATGATTTAGATGAAGGAATTGAGGGTAAACTGATTAAATTTGCTGATGACACAAAGCTAGGAGGGATAGCTAATACTAGAGAAGAGAGAGAGAGGATTCAAAAAGACCTAAATAAACTGGAGCAGTGGGCAGCAACCAACAGAATGGTTTTTAACAGGGAAAAATGCAAAGTACTACATCTGGGCAATAAAAATGAAAAAAGCATATACAGAATGGGAGGAATAGAGCTAAGCAACAGCACATGTGAAAAAGACTTAGGTATACTAATAGATCATAGACTGAACATGAGTCAACAGTGTGATGCAGCAGCAAAAAAGGCAAATACAATTCTGGGATGTATTAACAGAAGCATACAGTCTAGATCACGTGAAGTCATTATCGGTCTTTACTCCTCTTTGGTCACACCTCATCTGGAATACTGTGTACAGTTTTGGGCACCACATTTTAAAAAAGACATAGACAAACTGGAGCAAGTTCAGAGAAGAGCGACCAGAATGGTGACTGGTCTGCAAACCATGTCCTATGAGGAACGGTTGCAGGATTTGGGAATGTTTAGCTTGCAAAAAAGAAGACCGAGAGGAGACTTAATAGCTGTCTACAAATATGTCAAGGGCTGTCACATTGTAGAAGGATCATCTTTATTCTCATTTGCACAAGGAAAGACTAGAAGCAATGGGATGAAACTAAATGGGAGGAGACACAGATTAGATATTAGAAAAAACTTTTTGACAGTTAGGGTGATTAATGAGTGGAACAGGCTGCCACGAGAGGTGGTGAGTTCCCCTTCAATGGACGTCTTCAAACAGAGGCTGGACAGACATCTGTCTGAGATGATCTAGTGAATCCTGCTTTGAGCAGGGGGATGGACCAGATGACCCAGGAGGTCCCTTCCAACTCTACCATTCTATGATTCTATGATAAGCGAGCGGAGGGATCAGCGTCACAAGGACATCTGTCACCGCTCATCTTCAAGGTTCTGACCAGTGACAACGGTAATGGGGGGGCTGCACCCATCCGAGGCATTAGACTCTGCGTTATCACCTCCGCCTCGTTTCAGTGTATCAGCAAGTTCTGCAGAGGAACAATCCAGATCCCGTCACAGCCGGCAGGACGTGTGTTGGCGAGAATCACAGACGCTCAATGGCTTTCTGACGTTAATTAATTTAGTGCCGGGGGCGTAGGAGCCGCTAATTATCAGGATGGGTCAGATCGTGTAGAAGGACGACCCTCCGCACTTCAGCGATTCCTCCTACACAAGAGGCTGGAAACTCCCGTCAGCAGCTCATCCATCTGTGCAAACGCCGAAAAAAATCCCAGCAGCGACTCCGAATCCCAGCAGCGACTCAGAGCGCTGGAGAAATGTGCCCAAAAGCAGGAGAACGTGGGTCCAGTCCTAAAAGATCTTCTCCCGTGCTGCCCCTACGCTCCGGGACGCTCTCACACCTGCCACACACTCAGACGCCAGCACTTTATACCAAGGAGTTTGTAAAGCATTTCAGCGCTTCGCCATCGGTGCTAGAAAATAAAAAAAAACACATCCTACATCAATGATGGCGGCCGCAGACGTCCGGCACAGCATCCTTCAGGGACAGCGTGGCCACCGGTTACTTTCAAGCACTGATATAAAATCCTTTCTGTGGTCTTTTAGGACGCTCAGGTCTTCTCACATGCTGCACCAATGCTTTAGATCATGAATCCACCGGCAGACAGAAGTTTTCTACTTAAAGGGAAACTGTCCGCAGCATTGTTGGCAAAGAAACCAGGAGCGGGCGGTCAGATCCCCACTGGCGGCGACATGGATGCAAGGAGGCGGTGGACGGGTCACTGGCGGCGACATGGATACAAGGAGGTGGTGGACGGGTCACTAGCGGCGACATGGATACAGAGAGGCGGTGGACGGGTCACTGGCGGCGACATGGATACAAGGAGGCGGTGGACGGGTCACTGGCGGCGACATGGATGCAAGGAGGCGGTGGACGGGTCACTGGCGGCGACATGGATGCAAGGAGGCGGTGGACGGGTCACTGGCGGCGACATGGATGCAAGGAGGCGGTGGACGGGTCACTGGCGGCGACATGGATGCAAGGAGGCGGTGGACGGGTCACTGGCGGCGACATGGATGCAAGGAGGCGCTGGACGGGTCACTGGCGGCGACATGGATGCAAGGAGGCGCTGGACGGGTCACTGGCGGCGACATGGATGCAAGGAGGCGCTGGACGGGTCACTGGCGGCGACATGGATGCAAGGAGGCGCTGGACGGGTCACTGGCGGCGACATGGATACAAGGAGGCGGTGGACGGGTCACTAGCGGCGACATGGATACAAAGAGGCGGTGGATGGGTCACTGGTGGTGACAGATATAAGGAGGCGGTGGACGGGTCACTGGCGGCGACATGGATACAAGGAGGCGGTGGACGGGTCACTGGCGGCGACATGGATACAAGGAGGCGGTGGACGGGACACTGGCGGCGACATGGATGCAAGGAGGCGGTGGACGGGTCACTGGCGGCGACATGGATGCAAGGAGGCGGTGGACGGGTCACTGGCGGCGACATGGATGCAAGGAGGCGCTGGACGGGTCACTGGCGGCGACATGGATGCAAGGAGGCGGTGGACGGGTCACTGGCGGCGACATGGATGCAAGGAGGCGGTGGACGGGTCACTGGCGGCGACATGGATGCAAGGAGGCGGTGGACGGGTCACTGGCGGCGACATGGATGCAAGGAGGCGCTGGACGGGTCACTGGCGGCGACATGGATACAAGGAGGCGGTGGACGGGTCACTAGCGGCGACATGGATACAAAGAGGCGGTGGATGGGTCACTGGTGGTGACATAGATATAAGGAGGCGGTGGACGGGTCACTGGCGGCGACATGGATACAAGGAGGCGGTGGACGGGTCACTGGCGGCGACATGGATACAAGGAGGCGGTGGACGGGTCACTGGCGGCGACATGGATGCAAGGAGGCGGTGGACGGGTCACTGGCGGCGACATGGATGCAAGGAGGCGGTGGACGGGTCACTTGCGGCGACATGGATGCAAGGAGGCGCTGGACGGGTCACTGGCGGCGACATGGATACAAGGAGGCGGTGGACGGGTCACTAGCGGCGACATGGATACAAAGAGGCGGTGGATGGGTCACTGGTGGTGACATAGATATAAGGAGGCGGTGGACGGGTCACTGGCGGCGACATGGATACAAGGAGGCGGTGGACGGGTCACTGGCGGCGACATGGATGCAAGGAGGCGGTGGACGGGACACTGGCGGCGACATGGATGCAAGGAGGCGGTGGACGGGTCACTGGCGGCGACATGGATGCAAGGAGGCGGTGGACGGGTCACTGGCGGCGACATGGATGCAAGGAGGCGGTGGACGGGTCACTGGCGGCGACATGGATGCAAGGAGGCGCTGGACGGGTCACTGGCGGCGACATGGATGCAAGGAGGCGGTGGACGGGTCACTAGCGGCGACATGGATACAAGGAGGCGGTGGACGGGTCACTAGCGGCGACATGGATACAAAGAGGCGGTGGATGGGTCACTGGTGGTGACATAGATATAAGGAGGCGGTGGACGGGTCACTGGCGGCGACATGGATACAAGGAGGCGGTGGACGGGACACTGGCGGCGACATGGATGCAAGGAGGCGGTGGACGGGTCACTGGCGGCGACATGGATGCAAGGAGGCGGTGGACGGGTCACTGGCGGCGACATGGATGCAAGGAGGCGGTGGACGGGTCACTGGCGGCGACATGGATGCAAGGAGGCGCTGGACGGGTCACTGGCGGCGACATGGATACAAGGAGGCGGTGGACGGGTCACTAGCGGCGACATGGATACAAGGAGGCGGTGGACGGGTCACTAGCGGCGACATGGATACAAAGAGGCGGTGGATGGGTCACTGGTGGTGACATAGATATAAGGAGGCGGTGGACGGGTCACTGGCGGCGACATGGATACAAGGAGGAAATGGACGGGACACTGGCGGCGACATGGATACAAGGAGGCGGTGGACGGGTCACTGGCGGCGACATGGATACAAGGAGGCGGTGGACGGGTCACTGGCGATGACATGGATACAAGGAGGCGCTGGACGGGTCACTGGCGGCGACATGGATACAAGGAGGCGCTGGACGGGTCACTGGCGGCGACATGGATACAAGGAGGCGCTGGACGGGTCACCGGCGTCCACAGGTCCCCTTGCTGTCCGCAATGGCCCTACACTGCATGAGTGACAGTAGAGATGAGTTTCTGCTGCAGGCCGTCCCCCCTGCGATTGTCCGGACCGTGCGCTTGCACCACCTCCTTTTGGCGAACGAAGTATGAGGATTTGGACATCACATAATGAGACGGCCAGAGACAGAGGTGACGTCACGCAGCAGAGACGCCGTCATCTTCACTAGGGTCAGGGAGCAGCGAAGAGGCACCAGGGGCTACAAGGGCGCAGACGAGGCCCCCTAGACACACACAGCATAATTTGCATGATAAAAAGACAAATTTTGCAATGAAATAGTCGTTCATATTCTTCCTCCGATTACCTACTGAAAAAGTTGCTGACAGGTTTCCTTTTAAAAGTTGATAAAAGTTTGGAAACTTTATCTCGTCCATTTATGCCAAAACCAAGGAAAGGAAAAGCGAATCCACATGAAGAAATCTGCAGAATCTCGGCCAACTAATCACAGGTCGTCGAGTTCAAGCTGGAATCTCCGCCGTACAATCCCCCCTCCCCACATCTGCAGGGTCTGCACCCACTATCCCACAATATCCTGGGACTTTTTAGGTCTTCTCTCGTGCTGCACCGACGCCCCGGAATAGTTCTCCAACTAGAAATAGATCATCAATAAAACTTGTAGTTGCAGAACGTTTCCACAAAGTGCAATTGTCCGGATCAAGCCCAGAATCCGCTCGTTTCTTCTTCCCATTGGTCACTTTTCCAGGATCTGCAAACAATCCTTCCCTCCCAAGTCTTCTCCCGCGCTGCACCCGTTCGCTGATCTCTGTTCTCACCTACATCTCATAGGATTTGGTACAACAATTTGGCACTAAACAAAATCTATGTAGAAAACCGAAAGTAAAAGGCAGATCATAAACCGCATGCAAACTGGGTGGTACTCGCTGCCTTCAATACATAATCCCAGGACAAAGTAGAGGCAGATGAAATCTCATCCAAAGCCCTCCGTTCTCCTGCTTACTGGACCCCCGTCAGCTCTCGGTTCCCTGACCTTATTAGACCCATTTTTAGCACTTCTCTCGCGCTGCACCTGTTTTCTGGGACTCGCTTCAACCTGCCTGTCCTTCAGAGGCTCCACAGCAATTAAGATGATTGCAGCTTGAACTCATTTTTGCAAGAAGGTCCGATAACCCAACACAAGGCTGCAGTCATTAGTGTATCCGGAAACGACCCAACTGTGATGAAGGAAGCAGTGACGGCGACGATTTAGGAATTCACCGATGACATCTTTGATTGACTATGCATACGTTTAAAGGTTGCGTATGTACCCATCTCCAGCAGGCGGCGCTCTCATTCTACTAGAAAGCTATCAGATGGGAAACGCAACAGGTTGAGGGGACTTCGCTGCTACAATGCAGGCTCCTCCAACTGCTGCAGAGCAACCTTCATGTTCGATTACAACAGATATATTGCAGAGTTGGCACAAATGGGGCACAAGGGCACCGATGCCAACATCCCAGTAAGGGTGGAAGCTGCACCCTAATCCTGACCACACCTGTAACCCCCACCACAATCTGATTCCTTGCCTCTTAAAGGGTTAACGAGGGATGCAGCCCTGATCCAGTTCCCCCCAGTCCTCCGCCCCCCCCGCTGCCCCCCATTGAGAGCCGGGACACTCATGTGATTGTGCAATGAAGCGAAGGGCACCGAGACGAGCGACGGAAGAATTTCAAAGCCCCGCAGCCCTGGCCGGGCAAGTGGAGGCCAACACTGGGGTCTGTCGGGAAGAGGACCCCACAGGGGTGCTGACTCTGAATAGAGAGCAGACAGGATTATCTGAGGCCCAAAGCTGGAAATTCAGGATCCGCCAGCTGCGGCAGAACAGATGTAGCAGAGCAGAGTTTGTCTTCTACTTTTTAGGACTGTAGTGTTTGACTTGGGTGAGAAATGAAACATACCAGGTGGGATCATCACTTGTCACAGATGACACCCTCGCCTCTGCTGCGCCTTGCAACCCTGCCCCTGCTTTGCGTCGCACACTCACAGCGCCTCGCACCCTCGCCGCACCTCGCATCCTTACTTTGCCTCGCACCCTCACTGTGCCTCTGAAGAGCCTCGCTCCCTCGCCTCCGCTGCCCCTCGCTATACCAATGTTACTGAGACTATTCCGTCCTAGGCCAAAGTTTAACCGCTTCCACACACGAAGGCTAAACTTCCAGCACAGAATCCACAGGCGCCGGGTCGGAGCCACTCACCGGGCTCTTGAGGATCTGCGTGACCCTCTTCTTCTGCTCCATCATGTTGAAGTCCTGGCGGAGATCGGGGGACATGTTTCTCTCCCGGATGTAGTTGGGGTCATTCTCATTGATGCGGTCGAAGTAGCGCTCTTTGTGAGGCATGCTGGGAGGGGGCGGGGAGGTGATCACCCCCTGGCTGGATCCGGCACTCATGGCGCAGTCGCAGGGTCTCACCTGAAAGAGAAAGGGGGTGATTACATACGCAGGTCATTACCCAGAGTGCTTTACTTTACCCACCTTATAAATCAGGAGCGATAGCCCCCCCCATATAGGGCGATGTTTGGGTTTTCTTAGGTGGCACAAGGTCACCCGGTGTGAACATGGCCGTGACATAAATGCTGCAGATCCCGGCAGACAGATGGCCTTATCCCTCCCGCGTCCAGACTGCGCCCCAGATTTGTTGTGAAACCTGAGAGGGTCATCACATGACGGAGCGAAGACGAGGGATTATCTGACAAGGAGCGTAGAAAACACAACAGCGACCACGTCCGCAACTCCACAATCCCCGGCCGGAGAGCAGAGATGCACAGACCCCTCCGAAGAAAGCCCCCGCTAATCCTCCACAACATCTGCGCAGCGCAGGGAGGAGCGCGGCTGCTCTCTAATCTACCGCAGGTTACACATCGAACCTTCAAGATCTCTGTTTGCTGCCAGAAAAGTTTATTTCCAAGAACTAACCCGATCCTATAATAGTATCCAACCTAAACTCCACACCGATACATTGTAACAACCAGGACTGGGGGACATGGTGACAAACCCTCAGCAGTGTGAAGTGTTAGTTCGGGGTATTTCTCCTCCAGGATGTAAATAGGAAAGAATTGATTGACACCGAGCAGAGAACAAAAAATGGTGAGAAATCGAAGGCCAGAGTAAAAAATACATCAGAAACCTGCAGGACAGAGTATCAGTGATGTCATCGTGCCGACATGGTGACATCACTAGAGCCAGGGTCACATGACCTAAACACTCCTATCATTAACTTTTCCTGACATCTGGACGTTATGAACTTTTTCACTAGAATCTCCGCGTCCCCCCCCCTACGGACCCTCCCTACTCCCATGGACCCATCTCGGGGGGGTGTTTGTGTATTTTTCTAGTCCGTTTCCTATTCATTGTTCTGACACCATCTGCACATGACAGCGGCTTTCCTGTCCTCGCTGTTAACCCTTTAGACGCTGACAGATCATCTTCTCCCCGTACAGAAATGCACATCGTCCTCCGCCGGGTCAGGTATTACACCACTGCTGCAGCTGTAACAGACCCTCAGCTGTGACACGCTAGGTCAGGATAGGTTTATGCCTAGATGATGTTCCCATTTAGTGACGGCTCAGCTCTTTGTTGTGACCATGCGACATCTCATTGATGCCGGATAAACATGATGATGTCAGCCCAGAACATAAATAAAACCGCGCTTGTTTGGCGTCACGTGGCGGTACGGTTACAGACTGTGCCGCCTCCTCTGCCTGCAGACGGTTTTGGGACATATGGACGGTCATCCTGCGGTCATGACGACATCACATGATGATTAAACTTTGTAATCAAAGATGTAACTGTTGCCCCCGGCAACCGGAGTTGTGATACAATCAGTTACAATGTATCCATTATATCATTCCGCAGGAACAAACAACTTCCCCATCGGAGTTAGAGGAGCGCGGCTGCAGCCAGAATCTGGATTTTCCCCCTTATTTGTAATATCGGTGACTAAAACGGTAATTTATAGCGACAAATCATTGCGGCAGAGGATGGCGACGCGTATACCGGCAATATGATGCGCCGCTGTTGTTCCTCTGTGAGCTGTACACAAGATGGTGCCATGAAGATCACTTGCAAGATGCTGTGCTTCAATATTGTGTGCTCCAATCACAGCCAAAGCTGCATTCAAAACTCAGCAACTTTCTCACTGGTGCCCCCTGCTGGTTCTGTGCAGTGGAGCGCTTACACCAGATCCTATATAGAAGTGCTGCAGTGCTTTATATCTGGAGCCTCTTCGCACTGCCAGAGTCCGTCTCAACTTACATTACGTAATTTTACTCATTCACTTGATGCCCCCCAGATAGTGTCGGGCCGAAGTGCATGGAAATAATGGGGTTTAACCTAAAAATCACAGAAGAGAAGATATTTCTGGACATCAACTCATCTCACTGACGTAAACTGCAGGCAGCCTCAGACCAGCCCTGGCTGACAAAAGGGAGCAACAGAGACAAAATAGTGAGAAAGTGGATTTTAGGTGTATGGTCCCTTTAAGAGTATTAAAAAAAGAGATGTAACACCCCAGTAAATTCTGAGAGCGGTGCTTCGTTCAGGCCCATGTGCTTGCTACGTGCTTGGATGGCAGGGTCACCTCGCTCGCCTTTCAGATTTTAATTAGGAGAGTGAAAAAAAAAAAAAGGCGCTCCAATTATCTGGGACAGGCACACGTCACGTAGCCGGGGTCACATGACCTTCCTGGCAGATGACAGGAGCTTGTAGTGCGCTTGGTGCTGCGTCTATGGAAAGCTGCAGACAATCAGATTCTAAAGACACAGGCGTCTCATTGTGGGGAAGGAAAGGGAGAAAAAGCAGGAACGGGCGCCCGTGCCAGTCACTGGAGGAGCCATGAAGTCATGCATCAGCCATGCCGGGCCTCATTAACCCCAAAGGGGTGCATTATCGCTGACTGACACAAACACGGGGTATCACCAGGAAACCTACTATCACGCAGCCACCTACTACATCCCAAGGGGGACAAGGACCAAACAGTGTAAAGAAGTTGTAAAATGCGTCAGCGAGTGTCACATATGAACGGTGTGGTTTCTATAAGGATAATATCAACTAATATTAATCGGCACCTCACATCTGATGAGAGCCAAAACCCAACTGTGTATGGGAAGTGGTGAAACGCGTCAGCGGTCTCACGCATCGCATGTTTTTGCTGTGTGGCGGTTTAACACGATACGTGATGCTAGTCGTTCCTTGCCCACCGAGCCTCGCTCACGGCCTGGCGATTAAAGGCTCTTACAGCGTTACAGGGGGCGGGGCTAAAACTTGCCACATTTGTAGCTAAAGCTTTTCCTTTTTTTTGAACGTTGGAAAAAAAAGAAAAAAAAAACTGGTTAAATGTGAGCAACATATAAAATTATACAGATGTGTCCCTGTGCTACCCTAATTTTTGATAACGGGTTTCCCAGATGGTTAAAGCCCTTTAAGAGACCCCTAGTGAGCGGTTAATAAGGCTGGAAACGCGTGGTGAAACAGTTACATGAGATCGCAGCTCCGGCAGCTGGCGGTGGTTAACATGACAAAGTCCTTACGGGGATTTGGGAGTCTGACATCATCCTCATAAGATTATATAACCTGGAGGAAGAGTCAGACGGAGTAAGGCTGCGCCGATCATCCCCAATGTGACACCATGGGGCGGCCCTCGGATGAGCGGGGCCGCGTCTACTAAACATCAGGGGCTTCCGAGCAGCGATCGTGGGGTCTAAATGTATCACACACATACTAACATCACATAGTAACAGGCGACGGACCCTGCTCTAATCACATCCAAAGCAGAAAGTTTAGTTCTCACTGCTGCCCCCTGCTGGTTCAGTGGATTAATACTGCATGCCCCGCCACTCTGTGCAGAATTGCGTTATCATTTACTACCACATTTTTTTACTCTAGTAACATATAAAGCTCCAATCAACAGCTCAGGATAACAATGGTCACAGTGGTGGTCACTGAGCTTTCCGCCCAAGATGACCAGGTACAATATGGCGCACAGTGAGGGTATCCACAATCCGCCATATCCCCCTTCCCCCTCCCGCCCTGTGGTTCCAGCCGCAGACTCGTCCGCTGGAGAGTTACGAGGGAAGGGTTACGGAAAGGACACTGCGAACCCACTTGGCAGGCAGACCGCGTCCATCGTGGGGACCGAGAGGAAGGTCGCAATGTTTTTCCGTTATTATAAGCAGCTGGAGAATCACAAATGTGTCTTATAACAGGAAAGATCTGTGTGAGCGGCTCCTCACCAGAGCCCAGCGCAGGCACGCAAGACGGGTTTAAAGGGGCTCTCCATTATTAATGCTTACAGCCAAAGCAGAGCTCAAATCACCCAGCATTTACTACTTGTTCAGTGTCTAATGTAATGTATGTACACAGTGACTGCACCAGCAGAATAGTGAGTGCAGCTCTGGAGTATAATACAGGAGGTAACTCAGGATCAGTAATGTAATGTATGTACACAGTGACTGCACCAGCAGAATAGTGAGTGCAGCTCTGGAGTATAATACAGGATGTAACTCAGGATCAGTAATGTATGTACACAGTGACTGCACCAGCAGAATAGTGAGTGCAGCTCTGGAGTATAATACAGGATGTAACTCAGGATCAGTAATGTATGTACACAGTGACTGCACCAGCAAAATAGTGAGTGCAGCTCTGGAGTATAATACAGGATGTAACTCAGGATCAGTAATGTATGTACACAGTGACTGCACCAGCAGAATAGTGAGTGCAGCTCTGGAGTATAATACAGGAGGTAACTCAGGATCAGTAATGTATATACACAGTGACTGCACCAGCAGAATAGTGAGTGCAGCTCTGGAGTATAGTACAGGAGGTAACTCAGGATCAGTAATGTAATGTATGTACACAGTGACTGCACCAGCAGAATAGTGAGTGCAGCTCTGGAGTATAATACAGGAGGTAACTCAGGATCAGTAATGTATGTACACAGTGACTGCACCAGCAGAATAGTGAGTGCAGCTCTGGAGTATAATACAGGATGTAACTCAGGATCAGTAATGTATGTACACAGTGACTGCACCAGCAGAATAGTGAGTGCAGCTCTGGAGTATAATACAGGATGTAACTCAGGATCAGTAATGTAATGTATGTACACAGTGACTGCACCAGCAGAATAGTGAGTGCAGCTCTGGAGTATAATACAGGATGTAACTCAGGATCAGTAATGTAATGTATGTACATAGTGACTGCACCAGCAGAATAGTGAGTGCAGCTCTGGAGTATAATACAGGAGGTAACTCAGGATCAGTAATGTAATGTATGTACACAGTGACTGCACCAGCAGAATAGTGAGTGCAGCTCTGGAGTATAATACAGGATGTAACTCAGGATCAGTAATGTATGTACACAGTGACTGCACCAGCAGAATAGTGAGTGCAGCTCTGGAGTATAATACAGGATGTAATTCAGGATCAGTAATGTAATGTATGTACATAGTGACTGCACCAGCAGAATAGTGAGTGCAGCTCTGGAGTATAATACAGGAGGTAACTCAGGATCAGTAATGTAATGTATGTACACAGTGACTGCACCAGCAGAATAGTGAGTGCAGCTCTGGAGTATAATACAGGATGTAACTCAGGATCAGTAATGTAATGTATGTACACAGTGACTGCACCAGCAGAATAGTGAGTGCAGCTCTGGAGTATAATACAGGATGTAATTCAGGATCAGTAATGTAATGTATGTACACAGTGACTGCACCAGCAGAATAGTGAGTGCAGCTCTGGAGTACAATACAGGAGGTAACTCAGGATCAGTAATGTAATGTATGTACACAGTGACTGCACCAGCAGAATAGTGAGTGCAGCTCTGGAGTATAATACAGGAGGTAACTCAGGATCAGTAATGTAATGTATGTACACAGTGACTGCACCAGCAGAATAGCGAGTGCAGCTCTGGAGTATAATACAGGATGTAACTCAGGATCAGTAATGTAATGTATGTACACAGTGACTGCACCAGCAGAATAGTGAGTGCAGCTCTGGAGTATAATACAGGATGTAATTCAGGATCAGTAATGTAATGTATGTACACAGTGACTGCACCAGCAGAATAGTGAGTGCAGCTCTGGAGTATAATACAGGAGGTAACTCAGGATCAGTAATGTAATGTATGTACACAGTGACTGCACCAGCAGAATAGTGAGTGCAACTCTGGAGTATAATACAGGATGTAACTCAGGATCAGTAATGTATGTACACAGTGACTGCACCAGCAGAATAGTGAGTGCAGCTCTGGAGTATAATACAGGATGTAACTCAGGATCAGTAATGTAATGTATGTACACAGTGACTGCACCAGCAGAATAGTGAGTGCAGCTCTGGAGTATAGTACAGGAGGTAACTCAGGGTCAGTAATGTAATGTATGTACACAGTTACTGCACCAGCAGAATAGTGAGTGCAGCTCTGGAGTATAATACAGGAGGTAACTCAGGATCAGTAATGTATGTACACAGTGACTGCACCAGCAGAATAGTGAGTGCAGCTCTGGAGTATAATACAGGAGGTAACTCAGGATCAGTAATGTAATGTATGTACACAGTGACTGCACCAGCAGAATAGTGAGTGCAGCTCTGGAGTATAATACAGGAGGTAACTCAGGATCAGTAATGTAATGTATGTACATAGTGACTGCACCAGCAGAATAGTGAGTGCAGCTCTGGAGTATAATACAGGATGTAACTCAGGATCAGTAATGTATGTACACAGTGACTGCACCAGCAGAATAGTGAGTGCAGCTCTGGAGTATAATACAGGAGGTAACTCAGGATCAGTAATGTAATGTATGTACACAGTGACTGCACCAGCAGAATAGTGAGTGCAGCTCTGGAGTATAATACAGGATGTAACTCAGGATCAGTAATGTAATGTATGTACACAGTGACTGCACCAGCAGAATAGTGAGTGCAGCTCTGGAGTATAATACAGGATGTAATTCAGGATCAGTAATGTAATGTATATACACAGTGACTGCACCAGCAGAATAGTGAGTGCAGCTCTGGAGTATAATACAGGAGGTAACTCAGGATCAGTAATGTAATGTATGTACACAGTGACTGCACCAGCAGAATAGTGAGTGCAGCTCTGGAGTATTATACAGGATGTAATTCAGGATCAGTAATGTAATGTATGTACACAGCGACTGCACCAGCAGAATAGTGAGTGCAGCTCTGGAGTACAATACAGGAGGTAACTCAGGATCAGTAGTGTAATGTATGTACACAGTGACTGCACCAGCAGAATAGTGAGTGCAGCTCTGGAGTATAATACAGGATGTAACTCAGGATCAGTAATGTAATGTATGTACACAGTGACTGCACCAGCAGAATAGTGAGTGCAGCTCAGGAGTATAATACAGGATGTAACTCAGGATCAGTACAGGATCAGTAATGTAATGTATGTACACAGTGACTGCACCAGCAGAATAGTGAGTGCAGCTCTGGAGTACAATACAGGAGGTAACTCAGGATCAGTAATGTAATGTATGTACACAGTGACTGCACCAGCAGAATAGCGAGTGCAGTTCTGGAGTATAATACAGGATGTAACTCAGGATCAGTAATGTAATGTATGTACACAGTGACTGCACCAGCAGAATAGTGAGTGCAGCTCAGGAGTATAATACAGGATGTAACTCAGGATCAGTACAGGATCAGTAATGTAATGTATGTACACAGTGACTGCACCAGCAGAATAGTGAGTGCAGCTCTGGAAGCACTCTGGGTGCGTGCGCACACACAGAGCAAAAACAAAAGTTCTTTAATCTGGCATCCAGTAATCCAGACATTTTAATCTGGCACGGTCTTCCATTGTAGAGCTACAACGTAATCTACAAAAACAGCCTCTGAGGACCAAGCAGAGAACCTTACAGATGAAGTACATATATATAATTTTATGTGAGCATCCAATAATCCAGAAGATCTGATAATCTGGCCAGATCCTTCAAAACCCTGGATTACAGGAGGACATGACAGTGCTGCGGCCACGCGGTGTCCTCAGCAGGGATCCACACTGGGATTCATCTCCCGTCTCCATCTGAGCGCTCGGGGATCTTGGCAGCGGAGGGGGATCTGGCACTCGGCTGCTCACTTGGAACGACGAGGCCAGGGAATAATTACGGTTCGGAGTGCGGTGGTGAAATAACAGACTAATCCGATGTATAAAAACCTGCGGTCAGGAGCATCAGCGTAATAACAGCAGTGCACATCAATATGCCGGCGAGATGCAAATTATAATATGGATAATTTCTGGCTGCAAAACCAAGAAAACCATAAATTACTATATACAGAGGACAAAGCTGGCGCAGTGTGCGGGGTCTATTCTCCAGAACAATGTAGAGCCCCCTCCCCGCCATCAGGAAGCCGAAGCATCGGCCCCTACAGGACTCTCAGTGACAGACGCCTGGTAGTCGCCCAGTAAGTGGCTGCGGCTTCCCCAGTAATGGAGCTTCTTCCTGGGAGGAAACGATCGCTTCATGGAGTCGCCACAACGATGACAAGGAAGGATCTAAACGTCTGCAATTCCAAACGCCAACCCTTCACCGCTGCTCATCCTGAACCTCCTGGTTCATGCACAGAAAGCTACAACTATAGTGAAGACTGAACAGGGTTCCTGCACAAATACACCGTGGATAAACAAGGAAACCCTCCCTGTGTGGGACCCCCCCCCCCTCCTCTTGCCCGCCTCTACCCTCCCGACCCCCCCTCCGGGCCTCTACCCTCCCGACCCCCCCTCCGGGCCTCTACCCTCCCGACCCCGCCTCCGGGCCTCTACCCTCCCGACCCCCCCTCCGGGCCTCTACCCTCCCAACCCCCCCTCCGGGCCTCTACCCTCCCGACCCCCCCTCCGGGCCTCTACCCTCCCGACCCCGCCTCCGGGCCTCTACCCTCCCGACCCCGCCTCCGGGCCTCTACCCTCCCGACCCTCCCCCTCCGGGCCTCTACCCTCCCGACCCTCCCCCTCCGGGCCTCTACCCTCCCGACCCTCCCCCTCTGGGCCTCTGCCCTCCCGACCCTCCCCCTCTGGGCCTCTACCCTCCCGACCCTCCCCCTCCGGGCCTCTACCCTCCCCCTCCGGGCCTCTACCCTCCCGACCCCGCCTCCGGGCCTCTACCCTCCCGACCCCCCCTCCGGGCCTCTACCCTCCCCCATCTCTCTCCTCTGCACCTTCTCAGTCTCCCTCCTACAGAAACCACCTTCTCTGTCCTTTCCAGATGGATGCCAAGCAGGGCAGAAATCTGATTAATATGGCAATAAGTGCCAATCTCTTACACGCTGTGGGTCCAATTTGGTGAGAATTCTGCTGTCAGTTATGGGTGAGCTGCCCGACAACCACTGACAAGACCAGTAGTTTGGCCATGTATGGCGAGTTGTGAGCTGGGGCTGGTCCTGTGACCGGAGGAGGACGAGCAGATCCATCTCTGAAGTATCAGATTGCTGTGTCCTATACACCGGTGACCAGTGCTGCCCCCGGTGGCGGTCTGCGCACTCGCCTTTAGCTCTAACCTTATGTCAGCAGATGATCAATGCTCTATACGGCTGCTAGTGCCACCTCACCGCTGTTATCAGCCATTCCAGCTCAGCTGTTCTTTCTACCTCCTATGCTTCGTACTTTACACTGCAGCTATGCTCTACTACAAATAATAAATCATGGTGGCTTTGCTACATTATCTATTGAAGAGTGAAATGCATCTCCAGTTATTACAGACAGGCTCTGTTACTCCCTCATGCTTTACACTGCAGCTCTACTTGCTAAGATGTCCAGACACATGGAAGCTATACTCATTACAGCAAGAATATAAATAATAAACCAGAAATAAATTGCCAAAAAAGGGGGGGGGGGTTTGAGGAACCTGCGGCCTATAAAAGAGGGGGCAGCCAGGAGAGCTGCGCAGGTCACAATGGTCGGAATATTCAGTCTCATTATTATTATTCCTCCATAATTAATGGCGCCCTCCCCTGCACCGCCGTACTGCGAGGACTATGATAACCACACGTGGCTGCGTATCTGGAGGGTGACGGGTCGCAGGTCACATTCCAGGGGCAAGGACGAAAAACAAGAGCATGGAAAAGAGGAAATGGATCAGACATTCGGAAAAAACAGCACAGCGGGCGGCGAGAGAGATAAAGAGCACGGTGCGCCACTAAGCGGAGAGGAGATAAAGCGCTGCACATCCTGAGCCACCTGGTTCATGAATGGAATCCCAGGACTTCAGTTTAGACCGACAGGTGTACTAATGTGAGTGTCCTGGGCCACGGTACGGCTGACCCTCTGATGAGGGGGTAAATCTCCGCCCTATGGGCATCTAGTGCAGAAATGTTGCTCCTGGAGTCAGAGGAGTAAGTGACACTTCTACTAATTCATTTTTTTCTTCCCAAGGGTGTAGTCTCTCTCTGAAATTATCTGTAAGAATGCCTCACCGAAGAACACCCCCGGGGAACAAGAGCCGCCGCACCGAAGAGCGCCCCGGGGGAACAAGAGCCGCCGCACCGAAGAGCGCCCCGGGGGAACAAGAGCCGCCGCACCGAAGAGCGCCCCGGGGGAACAAGAGCCGCCGCACCGAAGAGCGCCCCGGGGGAACAAGAGCCGCCGCACCGAAGAGCGCCCCGGGGGAACAAGAGCCGCCGCACCGAAGAGCGCCCCGGGGGAACAAGAGCCGCCGCACCGAAGAGCGCCCCGGGGGAACAAGAGCCGCCGCACCGAAGAGCGCCCCGGGGGAACAAGAGCCGCCGCACCGAAGAGCGCCCCGGGGGAACAAGAGCCGCCGCACCGAAGAGCACCCCGGGGGAACAAGAGCCGCCGCACCGAAGAGCACCCCGGGGGAACAAGAGCCGCCGCACCAAAGAGCACCCCGGGGGAACAAGAGCCGCCGCACCAAAGAGCACCCCGGGGGAACAAGAGCCGCCGCACCAAAGAGCACCCCGGGGGAACAAGAGCCGCCGCACCGAAGAGCACCCCGGGGGAACAAGAGCCGCCGCACCGAAGAGCACCCCGGGGGAACAAGAGCCGCCGCACCGAAGAGCACCCCGGGGGAACAAGAGCCGCCGCACCGAAGAGCACCCCGGGGGAACAAGAGCCGCCGCACCGAAGAGCACCCCGGGGGAACAAGAGCCGCCGCACCGAAGAGCACCCCGGGGGAACAAGAGCCGCCGCACCGAAGAGCACCCCGGGGGAACAAGAGCCGCCGCACCGAAGAGCACCCCGGGGGAACAAGAGCCGCCGCACCGAAGAGCACCCCGGGGGAACAAGAGCCGCCGCACCGAAGAGCACCCCGGGGGAACAAGAGCCGCCGCACCGAAGAGCACCCCGGGGGAACAAGAGCCGCCGCACCGAAGAGCACCCCGGGGGAACAAGAGCCGCCGCACCGAAGAGCACCCCGGGGGAACAAGAGCCGCCGCACCGAAGAGCACCCCGGGGGAACAAGAGCCGCCGCACCGAAGAGCACCCCAGGGGAACAAGAGCCGCCGCACCGAAGAGCACCCCGGGGGAACAAGAGCCGCCGCACCGAAGAGCACCCCGGGGGAATAAGAGCCGCCACACCGAAGAGCACCCCGGGAGAATAAGAGCCGCCGCACCGAAGAACACCCCGGGGGAATAAGAGCCGCCGCACCGAAGAACACCCCGGGGGAATAAGAGCCGCCGCACCGAAGAACACCCCGGGGGAATAAGAGCCGCTGCACCGAAGAACACCCCGGGGGAATAAGAGCCGCCGCACCGAAGAACACCCCGGGGGAATAAGAGCCGCCGCACCGAAGAACACCCCCGGACGAATAATAATGCAGCGGATACTGTGCCAACAAACAATGGATTACTTGCCTCATAGCCCACGGGGCTGAGGAATAGTGGTGGCCACCGGCTGGTTACATGAACAGGGTGCTTATTAGTGCATTTACATTCAGCACTGGGGTTGGATTCACGAATCAGCACCGACCCCGCCAGTGCTATTGTCATAGTGGGTCCTGAATACAATTCTAGGACCTCCGTGCAGACTGACACATAGTAATAAGACATGGGCCCTTATCTGTCAGGATCTGACCCCCTTACAACCCAGATAGGAATAGCAGATAATCAGGGGGGTATGTGCAAATCACAGACGCCACACTGCCCGCATGTTACCATCCCAGTCGCGGACCCTGTAAGTGATCCTGTCGCAGCGTGCGAGGACTGAGGAATGTATCAGGGCGGCACACATCTAAAATGCTGAAGGCTCGATGCAGCGGAGAAACCATGGCCGAGGGCCAGCACCGCACATCAGATCCCATGTACACCCCGGCTCACACCTCCTCTCTAGTAGACCGTCCGGCCAAAAGAGGGGATTTACCAGGCACCCGGCCAACAACCAAGGGGGGCTCATATCGCAGGGAGTCACTACAGAGGTGAATATACGGGGTGGAGAGGGTCCCAAAACACAAGAGGCCCCTATGGATTTGGCATCGCTCACTTAGCAGTAATAATGGACCATGTTCATCCTGAGCCTCCTGCTTCATGAACACACAGACAGGAGAGAAATGCAGGACAGCGAAGAGGAACGGCGTCTACTGAGCGCCAGCTCCAACAGGACCGCACCGAGGAACGGCGTGTACCGAGTGCCAGCTCCAACAGGACTGCACCGAGGAACGGCGTGTACCGAGTGCCAGCTCCACCAGGACCGCACAGAGGAACGGCGTGTACCGAGTGCCAGCTCCACCAGGACCGCACAGAGTGCCAGCTCCACCAGGACCGCACAGAGTGCCAGCTCCACCAGGACCGCACAGAGTGCCAGCTCCACCAGGACCGCACAGAGTGCCAGCTCCAACAGGACCGCACAGAGTGCCAGCTCCAACAGGACCGCACCGAGGAACGGCGTGTACCGAGTGCCAGCTCCAACAGGACCGCACCGAGGAACGGCGGGTACCGAGTGCCAGCTCCAACAGGACCGCACCGAGTGCCAGCTCCAACAGGACCGCGCCGAGGAACGGCGTGTACCGAGTGCCAGCTCCAACAGGACCGCACCGAGGAACGGCATGTACCGAGCGCCAGCTCCAACAGGACCGCAACGAGGAACGGCGTGTACCGAGCGCCAGCTCCAACAGGACCGCACCGAGGAACGGCATGTACCGAGCGCCAGCTCCAACAGGACCGCACCGAGGAACGGCGTGTACCGAGTGCCAGCTACACCAGGACCGCACCGAGGAACAGCGTGTACCGAGTGCCAGCTACACCAGGACCGCACCGAGGAACGGCGTGTACCGAGTGCCAGCTCCACCAGGACCGCACCGAGGAACGGCGTGTACAGAGTGCCAGCTCCACCAGGACCGCACCGAGGAACGGCGTGTACAGAGTGCCAGCTCCAACAGGACCGCACCGAGGAACGGCGTGTACAGAGTGCCAGCTCCAACAGGACCGCACCGAGGAACGGCGTGTACCGAGTGCCAGCTCCAACAGGACCGCACCGAGGAACGGCGTGTACCGAGTGCCAGCTACACCAGGACCGCACCGAGGAACGGCGTGTACCGAGTGCCAGCTACACCAGGACCGCACCGAGGAACGGCGTGTACCGAGTGCCAGCTACACCAGGACCGCACCGAGGAACGGCGTGTACCGAGTGCCAGCTCCACCAGGACCGCACCGAGGAACGGCGTGTACCGAGTGCCAGCTCCACCAGGACCGCACCGAGGAACGGCATGTACCGAGTGCCAGCTCCACCAGGACCGCACCGAGGAACGGCGTGTACCGAGTGCCAGCTCCACCAGGACCGCACCGAGGAACGGCATGTACCGAGTGCCAGCTCCACCAGGACCGCACCGAGGAACGGCATGTACCGAGTGCCAGCTCCACCAGGACCGCACCGAGGAACGGCATGTACCGAGTGCCAGCTCCACCAGGACCGCACCGAGGAACGGCATGTACCGAGTGCCAGCTCCACCAGGACCGCACCGAGGAACGGCATGTACCGAGTGCCAGCTCCACCAGGACCGCACCGAGGAACGGCATGTACCGAGTGCCAGCTCCACCAGGACCGCACCGAGGAACGGCATGTACAGAGTGCCAGCTCCAACAGGACCACACCGAGGAAAGGTGTGTACCGAGTGCCAGCTCCAACAGGACTGCACCGAGGAACGGAGTGTACCGAGCGCCAGCGCCGCACTGAGGAACGGCGTGTACTGAGCGCCAGCTACACCAGGACCGCACCGAGGAACAGCATGTACTGAGTGCCAGCACCACCAGGACCGCACCGAGGAACGGCGTGTACCAAGTGTCAGCTCTAACAGGACCGCACCGAGGAACGGCGTGTACTGAGCGCCAGCTCCACCAGGACCGCACCGAGGAACGGCGTGTACCGAGTGCCAGCTCCACCAGGACCGCACCGAGGAACGGCGTGTACCGAGTGCCAGCTCCACCAGGACCGCACCGAGGAACGGCGTGTACCGAGTGCCAGCTCCACCAGGACCACACCGAGGAACGGCGTGTACTGAGTGCCAGCAGACCTCACAGGGGCTTTATTATTGGGATGTTAGAGGGGGTGAGAGACGCGGCTGAGTTTAGATCCTGACATTTAACATCCGGGGACGATGTGGAAAGAGCAAAGAAACTGAAAAAGACGAGGATCATCTATGGATAATAAAAGCGCAGAGGGTCCGGCCCTGCAGAAATTAAACAACTATTTCTCTCCGTCCCTCCAAGACTCATCACACTGTCCTGGAGATACATGACTGCTCATCCTGAGCCTCCTGATTCATGAATAGAATACCAGCCTCACAGTGAAGACCGACAGACGGGATGGAAGGTGAAGTGTGAAATGATAAAATAATGCAGACACAAATTGGTGCCCTGACACCTGTAGCACATGTCCAGCAGGGCGGCGCCACTGGCAGAAGATGAAGTTCTAACACCCAATCTAAAGGCAGGATTTAATGACAAGCTGCAGGAGGAGTGTAGCGTTCTTGTATCCATCGTATGTAGCGCAGTACTACGCCCTCCGCAGGCGGCTGGACCGGTGCCAGGGGGCCTTAGCCCCCAGTTTTGGGGCGGCCAGATGTTTCTGATTACAATAGATGGAAAAATGATAACGGCCCGGACTTAATTAACCATTTCCCCGCTGCCCCAGGAACGCCCTGCAGACAAGGAAGGAGTTAAATGTGCTAATTACTGGGCTAATTAGTAGCTGGGAAAGCTGATGGGTATAGGGAGGGGGTGGGGGGCTCCGGATTAAAGGGAAACTAATCTGAAGCCATTAAGGTCTATAGGCAGAGCTATGATAATACAAGGACATGGACTCTCACCATTTATAAGATCGCTGCTTGCTGCCTGGAAATGGAAACCTATCCTGAGGGAATGTGAACAAGGTGGTTTCCATTCACTGACCGCAAGCATAGGGTCTATAGATGATCCGGGCTCCTTGGGGCCCCGAGCAGCATCTGGTTAAAAAGTACTATTCATTTACACAGAGGATATCAGGAAGACCCTCTGATAAGCCCCTCAGCCAGAGCTCATCCTCCAGGAATCTACTGGGAACGCGATATGGAAGCTTATCCAGTACTAGGCAGGGTGAGGATGATGGGGGTTACAGGAGAGGAAGGACCCGGCATCCTGGAATACCAGACGCTTATCAGTCAGTAAGAGGGCACCGCTCCCTGATCAAGAGTCCTCAGCTGCTCCTCCCTCAGATTGTCATTCCTGTGGAAGTGTCAGTCCTCACTGCAGGATGGCATTGTATACATGAACCAAGGAGCTCAGGATGAACTGATCTGTTGCAGAGCACAGAAAAACTTCTGAATGAGTGTGAACACATAGGGTTAATCTGCCCTCCCCCATCATGAACAGGAATGCTAAAGTTTCCCATTCAGGCAGGAAACAATAGTGATAATATATAGAGCAGATTCTACAGCAGCTCCTGCTGATAACAGGCGGGATACAGCAGGGGGCCGGCGGATGGGGTGACATGGGGAACGGAGGGACGGCGACCCCGAGGACGGCAGGCCCCGGGGACGGAGGGGCCGGCAGACCGCGAGGGCGGAGGGGCCGGCAGACCGCGAGGGCGGAGGGGCCGGCAGACCGCGAGGGCGGAGGGGCCGGCAGACCGCGAGGGCGGAGGGGCCGGCAGACCGCGAGGGCGGAGGGGCCGGCAGACCGCGAGGGCGGAGGGGCCGGCAGACCGCGAGGGCGGAGGGGCCGGCAGACCGCGAGGGCGGAGGGGCCGGCAGACCGCGAGGGCGGAGGGGCCGGCAGACCGCGAGGGCGGAGGGGCCGGCAGACCGCGAGGGCGGGCAGACACCGAGGACGGAGGGGCGGCGACCCCAGTTGACGGCAGACACCACAAAAAATTACCCATTACACCATTATTATCTCCACCGTGACCGCGGCCCAGGCCCAGACATCAGCAGCTCGGACCTCGGTTGTTACAATTAACAGTCTAAGATTTGCCAAAACAACAGTGTCAGCTGTAAAACATATCAGGGTCAGGGAGGGAGTTCAGCCTCCAGATGGAAACATCAAAGTTTCTATTCATTGAAAGCAAAAATACAAAAATCTAATAGTAAAACAAAACAACAGTCTGTTGAGAAATTGCAAAAGTCATTCTCCATTAAACAGTCAGGAAGAACCCGAGTCGTCCTAGAAGAGGTTCCCACTTCCGAGGGCCGGTGACCGCTTTATGTCAATGGCAGAAATATGTTACCTCCCCTTTATAGCCAGTCCTTACTGTCCTCCTTTTTTGTCCCGCCACTCTGGATGTGCACACTTTAGTCCTTGCATACTATTCATGAGCAAAAAAAAAAAAAAGGCTTTAAAAGCATCATCACGCTGCATCTGTGAGCGGGAACTGTGCGGCCCCGGGGAATAAACCACAGTAATCCACAATTACTTTATATAACCCACAAACTCTATTAATCTAAGTTCAGATGCCGAACCCTGTGATTAACCCCGGCCATGCCGAGGGTGGGGGCTGCGGCTGCAGAACTCTACAGAGGAAGCCTGACTTGAGATTTAAAAACACTTGCTGTGCCGCACCCAAAAACCACAAGACGACCGAGACGTCCCACATGTGACCTCAGAGCCGAGCCCGAGAGAGAGAGGGCGAGCGAGCCCGAGAGAGAGAGAGAGGGAGGGCGAGCGAGCGAGAGAGAGAGAGGGAGGGCGAGCGCGAGCCCGAGAGAGAGAGAGGGAGGGCGAGCCCGAGAGAGAGAGAGGGAGAGCGAGCCCGAGAGAGAGAGAGAGAGAGCGAGCCCGAGAGAGAGAGAGAGCGAGCCCGAGAGAGAGAGAGAGAGAGCGAGAGCGAGAGCGAGAGCGAGAGCGAGAGCGAGAGCGAGAGCGAGAGCGAGAGCGAGAGAGAGGGCGCGCGAGCCCGAGAGAGAGAGAGGGCGCGCGAGCCCGAGAGAGAGAGAGAGGGCGCGCGAGCCCGAGAGAGAGAGGGCGCGCGAGCCCGAGAGAGAGAGAGGGCGCGCGAGCCCGAGAGAGAGAGAGGGCGCGCGAGCCCGAGAGAGAGAGAGAGAGGGCGCGCGAGCCCGAGAGAGAGAGAGAGAGGGCGCGCGAGCCCGAGAGAGAGAGGGCGCGCGAGCCCGAGAGAGAGAGAGAGAGGGCGCCCGAGAGAGAGAGAGAGAGGGCGCGCGAGCCCGAGAGAGAGAGAGAGGGCGCGCGAGCCCGAGAGAGAGAGAGAGCGCGCGAGCCCGAGAGAGAGAGAGGGCGCGCGAGCCCGAGCCCGAGAGAGAGAGAGAGCGCGAGCCCGAGAGAGAGAGCGCGAGCCCGAGAGAGAGAGCGCGAGCCCGAGAGAGAGAGAGAGCGCGAGCCCGAGAGAGAGAGAGAGCACAACGTGACATCACATATAGTGCATTTATCTGACGATGAGGCCGACACCACACGTGGGAATTGGCCACATGCGGCCGTAGCTCTGACTGCTGGAGTTTGTCTGATAATGTCCTCCAGTCATGAGCTGCAGAAAAATGCCATTTTCTGCTATAAAATCAGTTAATTTGTGGGGTTGGATTAGGTCGGACCCTCCCGCTAAACTCGCCCCACTTACCACAACACCTTTAAAAACTGCGGAAAAAAATGTTGACAAAAAAATGCAATAGTTTTCCAGTGTAAAGTGTGTAATAAATCCCCATAGTGTGTATGATAAACTGATCTACATGAACAGCATTGTTTGTAATTGGAAACAGTCAGCGAGTTGGCTGTCTACCATCTCCATCACTACTTTTACAGTTTTTTTCTATATCAGATGAACGTACAATGGCAGGTGCAAGGCTGTCACTTCTGTTCTGTGCAGGGAATGCAGGGAGATCTCAGCTCCGGACGGTAACGCTGCATCTGTACTCTTTAGGTTACATCTATGTGTAGCTGTGATATAATGATTATCTGCATGTTCACTTGTGCTTTGGATGTGAGTGGAGTGGATGTCGCCCTCCGATGCTTTCATATAACCGGGATACAGTATGAGACCCCGCATATCCATCCTGTATCAGAGGCTTGCAGCTTTCCCGCTCTCTGCTTGCTGCCATGTAATGGGGAGCTTTACTTTCGGTGGACACAGTCGTCAGTCGTGCATTGGATGCAGGTGTTCAACTTGGGAGATGTCACCTGCAAACTCCTGCGCCCATTCTGCCGCATATACAGCGGTGGATCTCGGCTCCTGCGCCGCCTCTATCACAAGGCACAGATCTAATAACTGGACTGACGAGCCGCGGCTGCCGACATGTACAGCGAGTGTAGACCACGTCGTCAGTCATGCGGAAGACATAGGACCAACGCCGCTGTGCAGGGTCATCACCTCCAAGACCACGGGAGAAACTAAACCCCTCAATATATTGTGCACCCAGCACCCCACAAAATGTATAACATCCGACCACTTACCCAAATACGTTCCCAAACCCAGGAGGAAAGAGCTCAGCTCCTCTTCACCTACAAGAGAGAAGAAATCTTATTACAGTCCGGCAATTATCTGAGGACGACACATTGTAATCGTGTGACAGTACATATAACATTGCTGAAATATCGCAGGTATCAGCTGGAGAAAGAATACAGTGACATCTCTACAGATCACCGCGTCATGTAGACTGGGACAGAATCAGCAGTCACACCCCCCACCAGAGGGCGGGGCCAGCAGTCACACCCCCCACCAGAGGGCGGGGCCAGCAGTCACACCCCCCACCAGAGGGCAGGGCCAGCAGTCACCCCCCCCCCCACCAGAGGGCGGGGCCAGCAGTCACCCCCCCCCCCACCAGAGGGCGGGGCCAGCAGTCACCCCCCCCCCCACCAGAGGGCGGGGCCAGCAGTCACCCCCCCCACCAGAGGGCGGGGCCAGCAGTCACCCCCCCACACCAGAGGGCGGGGCCAGCAGTCACCCCCCCACACCAGAGGGCGGGGCCAGCAGTCACCCCCCCCACACCAGAGGGCAGGGCCAGCAGTCACACCCCCCACCAGAGGGCGGGGTCAGCAGTCACACACCCCACCAGAGGGCGGGGCCAGCAGTCACGCCCCCACTAGAGGGTGGGGTCAGCAGTCACACCCCCACTAGAGTGTGGGGTCAGCCGTCATCTCATCATTAGAAAGCAGGGTCAGCAGTCATCTCAGAGGGCGGGGTCAGCAGTCATCTCAGAGGGCGGGGTCAGCAGTCATCTCATTATTACAAAGCAGGGTCAGCAGTCATCTCAGAGGGCGGGGTCAGCAGTCATCTCAGAGGGCGGGGTCAGCAGTCATCTCATTATTACAAAGCAGGGTCAGCAGTCATCTCATCAGAGGGTGGGATCAGCAGTCACCCCCCCCACTAGAGGGTGGGGTCAGCAGTCACACACCCCCACTAGAGGGTGGGGTCAGCAGTCACACACCCCCACTAGAGGGTGGGGTCAGCAGTCACACACCCCCACTAGAGGGTGGGGTCAGCAGTCACACCCCACACACACTTGAGGGCGGGGTCAGCAGTCACACACCCCACCAGAGGGCGGGGTCAGCAGTCACACACCCCACCAGAGGGCGGGGTCAGCAGTCACACACCCCACACACACTAGAGGGCGGGGTCAGCAGTCACCCCCCCCACACACACACTAGAGGGCGGGGTCAGCAGTCACCCCCCCCCACACACACTAGAGGGCGGGGTCAGCAGTCACCCCCCCACACACACACACACACTAGAGGGCGGGGTCAGCAGTCACCCCCCCACACACACACTAGAGGGCGGGGTCAGCAGTCACCCCCCACACACAGTAGAGGGCGGGGCCAGCAGTCACCCCCCACACACAGTAGAGGGCGGGGCCAGCAGTCACCCCCCACACACAGTAGAGGGCGGGGCCAGCAGTCACCCCCCACACACAGTAGAGGGCGGGGCCAGCAGTCACCCCCCCACACTAGAGGGCGGGGCCAGCAGTCACCCCCCCACTAGAGGGCGGGGCCAGCAGTCACCCCCCCCACTAGAGGGCGGGGCCAGCAGTCACCCCCCACTAGAGGGCGGGGCCAGCAGTCACCCCCCCACTAGAGGGCGGGGCCAGCAGTCACCCCCCCACTAGAGGGCGGGGCCAGCAGTCACCCCCCCCCCACTAGAGGGCGGGGCCAGCAGTCACCCCCCCACTAGAGGGCGGGGCCAGCAGTCACCCCCCCACTAGAGGGCGGGGCCAGCAGTCACCCCCCACACACACACTAGAGGGCAGGGCCAGCAGTCACCCCCCCACTAGAGGGCGGTGCCAACAGTCACCCCCCCACTAGAGGGCGGGGCCAACAGTCACCCCCCCCCCCACTAGAGGGCGGGGCCAACAGTCACACACACCCACTAGAGGGCGGGGCCAGCAGTCACACACACCCACTAGAGGGCGGGGCCAGCAGTCACCCCCCACACCCACTAGAGGGCGGGGCCAGCAGTCACCCCCCACACACACTAGAGGGCGGGGCCAGCAGTCACCCCCTACACACACTAGAGGGCGGGGCCAGCAGTCACCCCCCACACACACTAGAGGGCGGGGCCAGCAGTCACCCCCACACACACTAGAGGGCGGGGCCAGCAGTCACCCCCACACACACTAGAGGGTGGGGTCAGCAGTCACACCCCCACTAGAGTGTGGGGTCAGCCGTCATCTCATTATTACAAAGCAGGGTCAGCAGTCATCTCATCAGAGGGTGGGGTCAGCAGTCACCCCCCCCACTAGAGGGTGGGGTCAGCAGTCACCCCCCACACACACCGTAGAGGGCGGGGTCAGCAGTCACCCCCCCCACTAGAGGGTGGGGTCAGCAGTCACCCCCCACACACAGTAGAGGGCGGGGCCAGCAGTCACCCCCCACACACAGTAGAGGGCGGGGCCAGCAGTCACCCCCCACACACAGTAGAGGGCGGGGCCAGCAGTCACCCCCCACACACAGTAGAGGGCGGGGCCAGCAGTCACCCCCCACACACAGTAGAGGGCGGGGCCAGCAGTCACCCCCCCACTAGAGGGGGGTGACTGCTGGCCCCGCCCTCTACTGTGTGTGTGTGGGGGGGTGACTGCTGACCCCGCCCTCTAGTGTGTGTGTGTGGGGGGGTGACTGCTGACCCCGCCCTCTAGTGTGTGTGTGTGGGGGGGGTGACTGCTGACCCCGCCCTCTAGTGTGTGTGTGTGTGGGGGGGGGTGACTGCTGACCCCGCCCTCTGGTGGGGTGTGTGACTGCTGACCCCGCTCTCTGGTGGGGTGTGTGACTGCAGTCACACCCCCACTAGAGGGCAGGGCCAGCAGTCACCCCCCCCACTAGAGGGCGGGGCCAGCAGTCACACACCCCACCAGAGGGCGGGGTCAGCAGTCACACACCCCACACACACTAGAGGGCGGGGCCAGCAGTCACCCCCCACACACACACTAGAGGGCGGGGCCAGCAGTCACACACCCCACCAGAGGGCGGGGCCAGCAGTCACACACCCCACCAGAGGGCGGGGTCAGCAGTCACACACCCCACCAGAGGGCGGGGCCAGCAGTCTCCCCCCCCCCACTAGAGGGCGGGGCCAGCAGTCACCCCCCCCCACTAGAGGGCGGGGCCAGCAGTCACCCCCCCCCACTAGAGGGCGGGGCCAGCAGTCACCCACCCCCCCACTAGAGGGCGGGGCCAGCAGTCACCCACCCCCCCACTAGAGGGCGGGGCCAGCAGTCACCCACCCCCCCCACTAGAGGGCGGGGCCAGCAGTCACCCCCCCACTAGAGGGCGGGGCCAGCAGTCACCCACCCCCCCACTAGAGGGCGGGGCCAGCAGTCACCCACCCCCACTAGAGGGCGGGGCCAGCAGTCACCCACCCCCACTAGAGGGCGGGGCCAGCAGTCACCCACCCCCACTAGAGGGCGGGGCCAGCAGTCACCCACCCCCACTAGAGGGCGGGGCCAGCAGTCACCCACCCCCACTAGAGGGCGGGGCCAGCAGTCACCCACCCCCACTAGAGGGCGGGGCCAGCAGTCACCCACCCCCACTAGAGGGCGGGGCCAGCAGTCACCCACCCCCACTAGAGGGCGGGATCAGCAGTCACCCACCCCCACTAGAGGGCGGGATCAGCAGTCACCCACCCCCACTAGAGGGCGGGATCAGCAGTCACCCACCCCCACTAGAGGGCGGGATCAGCAGTCACCCACCCCCACTAGAGGGTGGGATCAGCAGTCACCCACCCCCACTAGAGGGTGGGATCAGCAGTCACCCACCCCCACTAGAGGGTGGGATCAGCAGTCACCCACCCCCACTAGAGGGTGGGATCAGCAGTCACCCACCCCCACTAGAGGGTGGGATCAGCAGTCACCCACCCCCACTAGAGGGTGGGATCAGCAGTCACCCACCCCCACTAGAGGGTGGGATCAGCAGTCACCCACCCCCACTAGAGGGTGGGATCAGCAGTCACCCACCCCCACTAGAGGGTGGGATCAGCAGTCACCCACCCCCACTAGAGGGTGGGATCAGCAGTCACCCACCCCCACTAGAGGGTGGGATCAGCAGTCACCCACCCCCACTAGAGGGTGGGATCAGCAGTCACCCCCCCCCACTAGAGGGTGGGATCAGCAGTCACCCCCCCCCACTAGAGGGTGGGATCAGCAGTCACCCCCCCCCACTAGAGGGTGGGATCAGCAGTCACCCCCCCCCACTAGAGGGTGGGATCAGCAGTCACCCCCCCCCACTAGAGGGTGGGATCAGCAGTCACCCCCCCCCACTAGAGGGTGGGATCAGCAGTCACCCCCCCCCACTAGAGGGTGGGATCAGCAGTCACCCCCCCCCCACTAGAGGGTGGGATCAGCAGTCACACCCCCCCCCACTAGAGGGTGGGATCAGCAGTCACACCCCCCCCACTAGAGGGTGGGATCAGCAGTCACACCCCCCCCCACTAGAGGGTGGGATCAGCAGTCACACCCCCCCCCACTAGAGGGTGGGATCAGCAGTCACACCCCCCCCACTAGAGGGTGGGATCAGCAGTCACACCCCCCCCCCACTAGAGGGTGGGGTCAGCAGTCACACACCCCCCACTAGAGGGTGGGGTCAGCAGTCACACACCCCCCACTAGAGGGTGGGGTCAGCAGTCACACCCCCCCACTAGAGGGTGGGGTCAGCAGTCACACCCCCCCACTAGAGGGTGGGGTCAGCAGTCACACCCCCCCACTAGAGGGTGGGGTCAGCAGTCACACACCCCCACTAGAGGGTGGGATCAGCAGTCACACACCCCTACTAGAGGGTGGTGTCAGCAGTCACACACCCCCACTAGAGGGTGGGGTCAGCAGTCATCTCATCATTAGAAAGCAGGGTCATCAGTCACCCCCCCCATTAGAGGGTGGAGTCACTGTTCATCCCACCCTACCTATTAGAGGTTTCTGTGTTGCACTGCTAGAGGCCTGGATAAGGCAGCCCACTAACACTGCAGCCTGCACAGCTCCCCATCACGCCAGGATCACAGGACGAGAGGCTGCGCTCCATCACCTGCAGATTGCACCGCTCTATGGACGACTCTGTCCATTCGCTGCACCTTGGACACTGTGCACACACACAGCGGCGACCTCGGCCGGTCACTACCACCAGACACATGACGTCCTGCGTACGTGGTCACACGTGCAGCTGCCACCCACAAATTTCAGGATATGCAGATTTTTATTTAGTTACATATTTCTCTGTCTCTTTATATATTTTTAATTTAATCAATATTTTTTACCCGACTGAAAAACGTAAAACTAATGAAGTGAATATCCGGTTAATATTTCTGTATCTGCCGCCATATCGCCAACTACTGCGCTGCGGCTGAACAAGTTTTGACAAATTTATTCCCGGCTTACTAAATAGTAATCTTCAGATGTGAGCGTGGGCCGATCTCACGTAATTTCTCCACATCATTAAGGACTTACATGAGGCTTTACAGATTAGTGGAAATGACTACAACACTGCGATGGCCGCTTGTGCTGGAGATTACCAGGAGGGAGAAACAAGGGACCCTCGAAGCGAAAAGAAGCCCTGCTCCCCTAGTCAACCATTATAAAAAGTACCAGAGATCATATCTTCTACTCTAGTCACAGCCAAAGCTACATTTACTACTCTGAGCACTTAGCTATACGTCTTTCTTGGCTGTAGCTGTGCAATTATAATTTCAGCTCTCAGCGTGGCGTTTACATACAAGCAGAACTATGAATGCAGCTCTGGCTGTGACCAGAGTATAAGACAAGAAATCAACTTTTCTTTCATGGTATACTATATGGAAAGTTAAATGACAACCACAAAGTACCACAATGGCTGCCGTTACTGGTTGAGCATATTCTGCTCCTTTTTAGCCCATCAGAGCTCAAAAAGGAAAAACTTTAAACGCTGAAAAATCCAGCAAGTCTGAAAAAAAAAAAAAAAAAATCAGAGGACGAGTCTGTGAAATCGATCCCGACTCCCGGGAAGGCGGCAGGACGAGGCTGGAAGATGGAAATATTTTCCCTTTTCAATGGAGTTTCCTCTTTGTAAAAACCGCTCCCGGAGGAGCCCCACAAGCGTTATTATTACAGGCGGGATGAAGTGCTGAGCACTGGACACGGGGCCCAGGGGACAATAAAAACTTACTGCTAGAGGATGATCGATTTCCAGAGACGGAGAAACCATTAGATCCCAGTATGATAGCGGCCAGAACTGGACAGATTTCATAACACAGAGACAGGAATCCTAAATATCTCCGACCACATGAGATAACGGATACAAAGTTGCATCATTTCATGATGAAAAGTTGTCCAAGTTCTGTATCAGTTCCTCCCGGCTTCAGACCTCTGCTTGCTGTCACTCAGTAAGAAGCATCGTGATTTGCTTTCGATCTGTCCCATCCACGTGAAGAACACACAGGTGCCTGGCTCGTAACATTACACTCATCATGGGCGCCAACCATACGACCAGGACAGAAAACAATGACGCCTCCTGATGAATGACAGCAAGCGAAGAGCTTGAACAGGGTAAAACAAAAAGTCTTAAAAAGGGACAAATTCTTTATTGGGGCTGAAGCAACAGCCAGACCACCACAAATGCTCAGAATGAAGGGGGCCACATTTCGGTGATAAGGCACAAAGGGGTGCTCAAGGCCAGGAGCACTGCCAACCCCACAGCCCATGTCCACCGCGCCAACAATCATAGGAGAGCTCCTGTAAGGCTAATAAAGAAAGAGAAATGGGCCACACTATGCCAAATATCGCAGCACCCGGCACAGGGTGCGGAGCAGAGCCCGGCACAGAGAGCGGGCATGGGGCAGAGCCTGACACAGGGCGCGGGGCAGAGCCCGGCACAGAGAGCGGGCATGGGGCAGAGCCTGGCACAGGGCGCGGGGCAGAGCCCGGCACAGAGAGCGGGCATGGGGCAGAGCCTGGCACAGGGCGCGGGGCAGAGCCCGGCACAGAGAGCGGGCATGGGGCAGAGCCTGGCACAGGGCGCGGGCCAGAGCCCGGCACAGAGCGCGGAGCAGAGCCCGTCACAGACAGCGGGCGCGGGCCAGAGCCCGTCACAGACAGCGGGCGCGGGCCAGAGCCCGGCACAGAGCGCGGGCGCGGGCCAGAGCCCGGCACAGAGCGCGGGCGCGGGCCAGAGCCCGGCACAGAGCGCGGGCGCGGGCCAGAGCCCGGCACAGAGCGCGGGCGCGGGCCAGAGCCCGGCACAGAGCGCGGGCGCGGGCCAGAGCCCGGCACAGAGCGCGGGCGCGGGCCAGAGCCCGGCACAGAGCGCGGGCGCGGGCCAGAGCCCGGCACAGAGCGCGGGCGCGGGCCAGAGCCCGGCACAGAGCGCGGGCGCGGGCCAGAGCCCGGCACAGAGCGCGGGCGCGGGCCAGAGCCCGGCACAGAGCGCGGGCGCGGGCCAGAGCCCGGCACAGAGCGCGGGCGCGGGCCAGAGCCCGGCACAGAGCGCGGGCGCGGGCCAGAGCCCGGCACAGAGCGCGGGCGCGGGCCAGAGCCCGGCACAGAGCGCGGGCGCGGGCCAGAGCCCGGCACAGAGCGCGGGCGCGGGCCAGAGCCCGGCACAGAGCGCGGGCGCGGGCCAGAGCCCGGCACAGAGCGCGGGCGCGGGCCAGAGCCCGGCACAGAGCGCGGGCGCGGGCCAGAGCCCGGCACAGAGCGCGGGCGCGGGGCAGAGCCCGGCACAGAGCGCGGGCGCGGGGCAGAGCCCGGCACAGAGCGCGGGCGCGGGGCAGAGCCCGGCACAGAGCGCGGGCGCGGGGCAGAGCCCGGCACAGAGCGCGGGCGCGGGGCAGAGCCCGGCACAGAGCGCGGGCGCGGGGCAGAGCCCGGCACAGAGCGCGGGCAGAGCCCGGCACAGAGCGCGGGCGCGGGGCAGAGCCCGGCACAGAGCGCGGGCAGAGCCCGGCACAGAGCGCGGGCGCGGGGCAGAGCCCGGCACAGAGCGCGGGCGCGGGGCAGAGCCCGGCACAGAGCGCGGGCGCGGGGCAGAGCCCGGCACAGAGCGCGGGCGCGGGGCAGAGCCCGGCACAGAGCGCGGGCGCGGGGCAGAGCCCGGCACAGAGCGCGGGCGCGGGGCAGAGCCCGGCACAGAGCGCGGGCGCGGGGCAGAGCCCGGCACAGAGCGCGGGCGCGGGGCAGAGCCCGGCACAGAGCGCGGGCGCGGGGCAGAGCCAGGCACAGAGCGCGGGCGCGGGGCAGAGCCAGGCACAGAGCGCGGGCGCGGGGCAGAGCCAGGCACAGAGCGCGGGCGCGGGGCAGAGCCAGGCACAGAGCGGGCGCGGGGCAGAGCCAGGCACAGAGCGGGCGCGGGGCAGAGCCAGGCACAGAGCGGGCACGGGGCAGAGCCAGGCACAGAGCGGGCACGGGGCAGAGCCAGGCACAGAGCGGGCACGGGGCAGAGCCAGGCACAGAGCGGGCACGGGGCAGAGCCAGGCACAGAGCGGGCACGGGGCAGAGCCAGGCACAGAGCGGGCACGGGGCAGAGCCAGGCACAGAGCGGGCACGGGGCAGAGCCAGGCACAGAGCGGGCACGGGGCAGAGCCAGGCACAGAGCGGGCACGGGGCAGAGCCAGGCACAGAGCGGGCATGGGGCAGAGCCAGGCACAGGGCGCGGAGCAGAGCCTGGCACAGAGAGCGGGCATGGGGCAGAGCCCACAAAACAGAAAGAGGGTCAGGGCCATTAAATATAGAGTGGGATTCTGAGCGGAATATTACATTACACTACTTATACCTAAGAGACACCGCAAGAATTCACACCCTATTTATGCCAGGGTTAAACGGGCAACTTATGCCAGGAATTCCGGCTGGCATTTAAATCTGGAATGTGGTGCAAAGGATTCTGGGACTACAGAGCCACCCGCTCTGCAGCCGGGAATAGTCACTGGTCATTGCGAGGCTTCCTGGGGTAGGATCCACAATCTCTATTTACTACAGAAATTACCAGAAGGACAATTCCTCAGACGCCCAGCGCCTGCTTTATTGGGGCCCCCTCTGCATAACTAAGTAATCCAGACACAAGTATACCCAAGACCCCCATTGAATCCTTCACCACCAAGACCACCACCAATTAATTTCAGAAGTTGCTCAAGACCCCAATAAAGCCAAGATCCCCATCCAATTCTACAGCAACCAAGGAGATCAATGAATATGCAATCAATGGCATGCAATGAATAAGGACATCTGTCAGAAACGCGTCAGCGCCTGTGTAGAATCCAAACTAAGCTTTGTGGATTTTAAATCGACCTTAAATAAAGAAGAATTTTTAACAGGACCCTTTGCTGGATTTCATACATTTTTTCGGGGTGAAACCTTGCAGTACTACAGGGCTTTCCAGGCAACATGGCTCCCTTTAGCCATGGACAAGCTGATTTGTGGACCATGACGGGTCTCTCAATTTTTGATGAAAGAGATCAAGACCCTCATTAATTGGTGAAGCCCATAGTATCCTCCAATACTGGATGGGACTCATGACCTTGGTGGGTTCTCAAGTGGCACCATAAACCAATTATTTACTCAATGTACTGGGGGCACGCAAGAAACAAACTGAACACCTAATGAAAAAATGGCACCATGGGCACCCCTCATTCATTGTTCACCCCACCAGGACCCTCATAATCCTGAAGCACTGGAAGGCATCGGGATACTGAACTAATTTAGCGTCTATCGCACCCTCTAGTTCGGCAGAACTGGGTGACTCTTGGTTCTGCGGTTCCAAGTGACTGCTGTAACCACAGGTGTCCATGAGATGCTTTACCCTTCCAACAAAGTAGGAGCAATCAGGTCTGAACCTGCAACACAGGAGAAGCCAAGGACACCGAACAGAAGGGACCACCCATTCATAGGTTTCAGTGGGTGCTCAGGTACCAACTTAACCCCAGAGGCGCATCCATTCCTGCATCAATGAAAAGAACTCAAGACCCTCAATGCAAACAAAGGGCACCACCGATTATAAGATATAATAGTTACTCGGGACCCCGGTAAAACACAAGAGCCACATCCAATCCTGAACCTGGATGCAACAGGCTCAACTGACTGGTTCTGCAGGGTGCCCCAATCATGCCACCACTGCACTGAGCATGAACCCCATTACTGCCCCCTTTATCTGATGGCAGAAAGTAATAAGCTGTTTGGGTGTTCTACCCCAATATAACCCCATATCTCAGTCACGGACAGATTTCCCTTGCAGAACTGCATTGTTTGCCTCTTGAATGATTTACAACACAAGTTTCCGGCAGATCCAGCCTCTGTCAACCATAAAAGCCATCAAACACAGACATGTAACCTGCTGATCCGCACAACAATGAGCGGAGGGGCTGCACAGATCAGGGATGGACGGAGCAGGAGTTTCCTGTCCTCTTGGACACTGCCGCAGATCATACAGCTGGGACCTCGCCTTGTGTTATGCTGTAAGTAAATGAGGCATGTTCTCCCCGCAAGGATGAAAGTCAATGGAAAGAAAACCCTACGAGGGTCAATGGACTTCACCTCGCTCCAAGCAAGCTCTTGTTTTATGTCTTGGCGTCCCACGTCACCCTCTCAGAACATAATACTCTGCCTGGCTTTACATCCTGAAGGTGTGGGACATCTCTGTGCAGCCTCATCAGGTTTCCATGAGTAGAAGGGAGTAAGCACAAGTGTGTGCAGCCTTGAGGGACAGTCTCATGTATGGCAGACAACGGCAGCCAATTCAGTACATACAAAAAACATGGGAAAGGAAGTCCGCACATCAAATAAAGCAACCGGTCAATCATCTATCAGACGTTTCAGCTCTGAGAAATCCTTCCATAGCTGTTGGCGGATCAGCAGCGATTCCTCCCAACGCCCCCATATACATGCACGGCGGGCTCAGCAGAACACATGTTCTCAATGGGGAGAGGGGAATAAACTGCTGTCAGGAGATATCTGGCCAATCTCCCATAAAACCAAAGGATGGGTCATACTGCAATCCAACATGCCCAATCCTCCATAAAACCAAAGGATGGGTCATACTGCAATCCAACATGCCCAATCCCCCCTAAAAACAAAGAATGGGTCATATTGAAATCCAACATGACCAATCCTCCATAAAACCAAAGGATGGGTCATACTGAAATCCAACATGCCCAATCCTACATAAAACCAAAAGGATGGGTCATACTGAAATCCAACACGCCCAATCCACCATAAAATCAAAGGATGGGTCATACTGAAATCCAACACGCCCAATCCTCCATAAAAACAAAGGATGGGTCATTCTGCAATCCAACATGCCCAATCCTCCATAAAACCAAAAGGATGGGTCATACTGAAATCCAACACGCCCAATCCACCATAAAATCAAAGGATGGGTCATTCTGCAATCCAACATGCCCAATCCTCCATAAAATCAAAGGATGGTTCATACTGAAATCCAACATGCCCAATCCTTCTCCAGCATTACTGCCATCCAGGACTCTCTCATAGACAGTAGTCGTCTGATCCCATAGAAATTGCAGGGTTCTAATGATTTTCCTCCAAGTCCAGGGTCACCTTTCAATCTATTTGGTCCCAGCATGTGGTCTTCTAGCTCATGTTCCATGGTGTTTTACAGGCGTCTCCTCAAATTTAGTTTCCATATTGGTGACCAGTTGGTTGGGCGTACCCGCCTTGTATCCCTCTGGTCCTCTCGCTTTTCTCTGCATCGACCTTTTCTAGAAAACAAATAACAAGTTCTGCCCAATATATAAAGCTGAGGAGTTCCCCTTTAAGTTGTGTTACTGAAGTCCCGAACATCAGGCCATAGAGGAAACGTCTTGTTTTTAACACAGTGACCTGTGACATTGATGTTTCCGAGTCCCGGTTTGGTTGGAAGGAGGCAGATGACAGTAAAGTGCTGTGAGAGCCAGCTGGCGAGAGCAGAATGGGCATTTGTTGGGACGGCCGGCCCTTCTCCCATGGACACCTGGTTTCCCTTCTTAAACTCTTCCTGATTCGCTTCCTGCGGGCGACTTCTTAGAAAGGCCAAATACAAACTAATGATTGTTGTGAATGTGCGAGGGGAGAGCGTATACACAAGGATGGAAGATACAGAGATTTACTATCACCCCGGGACCTCAAAATCTTAAAATGACTAAACTATAGCCACAAAATCACAGTCTCAGCCTCTAAATACCTAAATAAATGCAGAAAAAAATCCACATTTGCCACAAAGTTTTAAAAGTATAAAACCAAAAGCTAAAGAGGCGAATAATCCTACAAACATGACAGAGTAATCCCACGGAACGTGCGAGACCATCCCTACAAGAGCGCCGGAGACGGGACACGAATACGGCTGGTATGGGACCATGCTGGAAAGAATCCGCGACCTTTGTTTTACATCTAACCTTCAATAAGCAGATCCCATGAAAGCCGAGCTCTCCGAGGGGTCGAGAACTCCGTGAGCAGAATGTGAAGTGGAAACATTAAAAACAGGAACTTGGAGCGCTGCATTAAGGGAGAGGCGGTGACCTGGTGCACGCCGCACCCCGAGCCCCACTATGATGACCTGGTGCACGCCCCAAGCCCCACTATGATGACCTGGTGCGCCCCGAGCCCCACTATGATGACCTGGTGCACGCCGCGCCCCGAGCCCCACTATGATGACCTGGTGCACGCCGCGCCCCGAGCCCCACTATGATGACCTGGTGCACGCCGCGCCCCACTATGATGACCTGGTGCACGCCGCGCCCCACTATGATGACCTGGTGCACGCCGCGCCCCACTATGATGACCTGGTGCACGCCGCGCCCCACTATGATGACCTGGTGCACGCCGCGCCCCGAGCCCCACTATGGATGACCTGGTGCACGCCGCGCCCCGAGCCCCACTATGATGACCTGGTGCACGCCGCGCCCCGAGCCCCACTATGATGACCTGGTGCACGCCGCGCCCCGAGCCCCACTATGATGACCTGGTGCACGCCACGCCCCGAGCCCCACTATGATGACCTGGTGCACGCCGCGCCCCGAGCCCCACTATGATGACCTGGTGCACGCCGCGCCCCGAGCCCCACTATGATGACCTGGTGCACGCCGCGCCCCGAGCCACACTCCCATCAGCTGAAACCTATACTACGGCCATTACGGAGCTTCAAGCTTTCCCTTCTTCACACAAATGTTTTTTTAAATTATTTCTTTATTTTGTAAAATAAAAGTCACAGGGACGAAGGATGACCTTGAGATGACCACTTCACTTCCTTCTACGCCTTTTACATCATCTTGGATCCCTAAATGGCCACCAAGACCGTATCCAAAGGCATCGAGAAATCAGCCTTCTGTGCCCCATTCTGTTCCCTCCTGCTGCCCCCTCTGTTTCCAGTGTCAGTCTTTGCCGATCTATTCATGATCCAGGAGGACCAGGATGAACAATTAAAAATCCCCCGTGCAGAATATGGATCAGTAAAATGATAGACTGTGAGCCCTCGCGGGCAGGGTCCTCGCTCCTCCTGTACCAGTCGCTGACTCGTTTTGTTAAGATTATGTAAATGCTTTTGTTATGTATATCCCTATCACATGTAAAGCGCCATGGAATAAATGGCGCTATAATAATAAATAATAATAATAATAATAATGATAGTGCTGGAATAGCAAAGTGTGGCAAGAGGCCGCTCACCTCCATGGCCATCATGGCAGCAGACCCAAAATCTGTGCTTTGCATCTGCTCCAATCCAGGAGCCCAGGGTGCGAATCACAGCTGACAGACTAGCCTCAGGCACCAAATGGTTAAATGCAAAAACACATCAATGAAACTCAGGCACAGAGGGACAAGGTGACCCTGTCCCATCCTGGCATTAACCCTTACACGTCCCATCCTGGCATTAACCCTTACGCATCCCATCCTGGCATTAACCCTTACTGGTGTCAGATGAGTGAGGGGCCACAGATGCAGAAATTTGGCCTTTGAAGCGGGGAAACCAGTTCTGAGCCCCGGGCAGATGTGACGTACTGACACCCTCCACTCCGGGAACAGGACGGACTGGTTCCAGCCTCGGTTACTTTAACACTTCCTTGATTGCAAGCTCTGCAGACTACAGGGATGGTGACCTAACTTGCTCTTAAGACCACAATAAGTAAAAGAGAAAGTGAGCAGTAACGAGCGCAGTCCTGTGGTGTCCAAAACCCAAACCTCTGGGAGAGACTCCCATCTCAAGTGGCACACATGCAAGCCCCCTCTGCCCCGGGGGAACGCAAGAGCCCCCATCGCCCCGCCACGGGGGAACGCAAGAGCCCCCTCCGCCCCGCCACGGGGGAACGCAAGAGCCCCCTACACCCCGCCACGGGGGAAAGCAAGAGCCCCCTACGCCCCGCCACGGAATGAGGTAACCCTACCATGTTAATACCCTGATGGGAGTTGGGTTTTCAGTGACTGTATATTGGGAAGGGAGGACAGGATTCAGCCCTGCTGCTGTGATTACTAAGCACAGGGGTCCGCTGGGACTTTGAGGAGAATGGGCAGTATAACAAAATGAAGGGGCGGCTGTAAATAACTACTAAACAGAAGGGGGTTCCCTGTGACTGCTGCAGAAGGTGGGCTCTGCTGTAACTACAAGGGGGAAACGAGCCTCATTGGATGTGTCCGGCTTCGTAGGGACCTACGATCAGTACGTACGGGACACCTGCCGGACCTATGACTGCAGGAGGATAGTAAACCTGCTGCCATGTATCGTCCCTGTCTGCAGCCAGTAGTATTGGAGGTGTGGAGCCATCGCTCAGCCGGTGACACCTGTCAGGTCGCTCCGTCTGTTACCATCCGGCATCTAGTCTCACAGCGCTCTCAATCCCAAGGTAAACACGTTAGCGCACAAAGTAAACAGCTAAAATATCCTCCATACACCCCACACACAGATCACAGGGGCGCGGAGCGATGACAGGAGCGGACATGTACCGATCACAAGTGCGGAGACTCCATACACAGCTGTCCATACCCCTCCCCCAACAATCACTCCTCATACAGAAGACGACGGCAAAGGGAACGGGAAGGAAAAAAAGATTGTCCAAAAGAGGAAAAAAAACTATTAGATGAATCCTCTGCAATACTGAAATCACACGAGCACTGGGCCCAGTAGTCGCCAGCGGCCTCTCCCCGGCGGCAGCCACGGCAGAGAGGCGCCAGCGGCCTCTCCCCGGCGGCAGCCACGGCAGAGAGTCGCCAGCGGCCTCTCCCCGGCGGCAGCCACGGCAGAGAGTCGCCAGCGGCCTCTCCCCGGCGGCAGCCACGGCAGAGAGGCGCCAGCGGCCTCTCCCCGGCGGCAGCCACGGCAGAGAGGCGCCAGCGGTCTCTCCCCGGCGGCAGCCACGGCAGAGAGGCGCCAGCGGTCTCTCCCCGGCGGCAGCCACGGCAGAGAGTCGCCAGCGGTCTCTCCCCGGCGGCAGCCACGGCAGAGAGTCGCCAGCGGTCTCTCCCCGGCGGCAGCCACGGCAGAGAGTCGCCAGCGGTCTCTCCCCGGCGGCAGCCACGGCAGAGAGTCGCCAGCGGTCTCTCCCCGGCGGCAGCCACGGCAGAGAGTCGCCAGCGGTCTCTCCCCGGCGGCAGCCACGGCAGAGAGTCGCCAGCGGTCTCTCCCCGGCGGCAGCCACGGCAGAGAGTCGCCAGCGGTCTCTCCCCGGCGGCAGCCACGGCAGAGAGTCGCCAGCGGTCTCTCCCCGGCGGCAGCCACGGCAGAGAGTCGCCAGCGGTCTCTCCCCGGCGGCAGCCACGGCAGAGAGTCGCCAGCGGTCTCTCCCCGGCGGCAGCCACGGCAGAGAGTCGCCAGCGGTCTCTCCCCGGCGGCAGCCACGGCAGAGAGTCGCCAGCGGTCTCTCCCCGGCGGCAGCCACGGCAGAGAGTCGCCAGCGGTCTCTCCCCGGCGGCAGCCACGGCAGAGAGTCGCCAGAGGTCTCTCCCCGGCGGCAGCCACGGCAGAGAGTCGCCAGAGGTCTCTCCCCGGTGGCAGCCACGGCAAAGAGTCGCCAGAGGTCTCTCCCCGGCGGCAGCCACGGCAGAGAGTCGCCAGAGCTCTCCCCGGCGGCAGCCACAGCAATGTCACCACTCCTCTCAGCAGATAGTCTCCGTCTCTGTCCCCCACAGCAGTCACAGCAGAGAGTCTCCCACCCCCAGCAGTCACAGCAGAGTCTCTACCCTCCACACCCCAGTAGTCAAAGCAGTGTCCACCCTTTCCCCTCAGCTGTGAGTATTAGATCTGTAAAAGACTGAGGAAAGAAAAGACTTACCATAAAGAAACCTTCACACAAATACAGATTAAAGTGAGAGACCTTTAAATTTGGAGAAAAACCAAACTGATACTGAGATTATCTGATCATGAAGATCCCCTGAGGGGCTTAGATTTCAGATTCCACAGAACAGCAACCCCCCAGGGAGAGGTCTCCCTAAACAGCAGATTTGCTGTAATCAGTGAAGAAGCCTTACAGCAGCAAGTCTTTAATTTCCTTGTAGCACCCCTAGAGGGGAAATAAAGTATTACACAGTATTCAATTACAGCTGACAAGCTGTCTATATAATGCACAGATATTCTGGGGCCTCCAAATCAAGTGACTCAGCGGCCGCTCTCGGGTCCTGAAAGTGGGGCTCATTCACATGCACCAAAGTTTTACCGGAGCAAAGAATAAAATAATTTAGAAACTAAGGCAGGTAACGTCTCATGGTAAAATACTCAACCATCTACACAAACAGGAAAAAAATCTAATGCCTGAATGAAGTCGAGAGGATCCCCCCCCCCCCCCCAGCCCATCGCCCACGCGTTTCAGATCCCTGCAGCGTTCACAGGACAGGAGGAGCGGGCGGCTCAGTGTTTGGTTTCTATTTACAAATAATGTATTCTCCGTGATGGGAAACAATCGCTCTCTGGATGTTTGTACTATCTGGTTACCAAGTACAAAACACAAAACAGACCCGCAGCCCACTGCGATCAAAAGAGCGGGCGAAGCCTGGGTAAACATCGCCAGGCAGGAGGCGGCTGGACACGGGCAGTAAAGCAGGGGGAAAAGTGGGGCAAAAATCAACAAACTGATGTAGACTTAGAAATCACTACAGCCACTGACTAAGGGGGCGAGAGGCACCAGGAACCTGGCATGCAAAGAGCCCATGATGAAGACCCCCATATTAGAGGATGGTATTGGGTTTAACCACACTATACACTCATCAAAATGCGACAGTGCAATACCTGATTGCTTCCAGGGAGTGCAATTTGCGCTCCTGTATTTCTCAGTTTGGCAGAATGGCTTATTTAGCAGGTGTAGTCGCTGATGCATCAAAGGGCAAAAAAGGCCCCAGACGGGGCTGTAGTGTCAGAGCACGGAGCATGTGACGGGGCTGTAGTGTCAGAGCACGGAGCATGTGACGGGGCTGTAGTGTCAGAGCACGGAGCATGTGACGGGGCTGTAGTGTCAGAGCACGGAGCATGTGACGGGGCTGTAGTGTCAGAGCACGGAGCATGTGACGGGGCTGTAGTGTCAGAGCACGGAGCATGTGACGGGGCTGTAGTGTCAGAGCACGGAGCATGTGACGGGGCTGTAGTGTCAGAGCACGGAGCATGTGACGGGGCTGTAGTGTCAGAGCACGGAGCATGTGACGGGGCTGTAGTGTCAGAGCACGGAGCATGTGACGGGGCTGTAGTGTCAGAGCACGGAGCATGTGACGGGGCTGTAGTGTCAGAGCACGGAGCATGTGACGGGGCTGTAGTGTCAGAGCACGGAGCATGTGACGGGGCTGTAGTGTCAGAGCACGGAGCATGTGACGGGGCTGTAGTGTCAGAGCACGGAGCATGTGACGGGGCTGTAGTGTCAGAGCACGGAGCATGTGACGGGGCTGTAGTGTCAGAGCACGGAGCATGTGACAGCACAATGAGTGCACATGGAAGCCACTAGTTTGTCTTCATCCAGATGCATTAGTGACACTCAGGTCTGAGAATCTGCACATTGCTACAATGTAAATCTGCCAAAAACTACAGGAGTGGGAGCAGGACTGAGTGTCCCCTGCCAATACCCAGCACAAGCTGCTAGTGACTGGCTCTGGCACGGTTTGTGGAGGGCACGTGCGTCCCCTGTGATAAGGGATATCGTGGCCTGCAAACCGCTCCAACCCATTCAGGTTTCCATCAGATTAACGGCAAAAGGAAAAGCAGACACCAGTGACCAGACCACCGGGGACCCAGGGGCAAAGATCACACACAGGACGGCAAGGAGCAGAAGGAAACTAGCGGCCAATATCAGACACTAGGGGGCAGAGGGGAGAACGTGGGACCTAATGATATACAAAACACACTGCCGGGGGAAACCAGGGACCAAATCAGGTACAGGACACAACGCTATGTATGGGAACCAGGGGTAAAGATCACATACCGGACGGCAAGGAGCAGCAGGAAACTAGTGACCAATATCAGACACTAGGGGGCAGAGGGGAGAACGTGGGACCTAATGATATACAAAAAACAGACTGCGGGTGGGGGGAAGGGGTGGGGACCAGGGACCAAATCATCTACAGGATACAAGGCTATGTAGCGAAACCAAGGGCTAAATTATATACAGGACAAAATTATAGTAGAGGGGAGAAACAAGGGCCTAACAAAATCACAAAACAGGCTGCCGAGGGTAACCAGGGTCCAAATCTTTTACAGGACACAAGGTCGAAAAGGGGAACCAAAGGCTAAATCATCCATAGGTCACAAGGTCATAAAGAGGAAAGAAGGGTCAAAATTATATAAAGGATAGGACGAGCATGCAGGGGATAACCAGGAGCCTAACGAAATACAAAACAAGCTGCCGAAGGAAACCAGGGACCAAATGATCTATAGAACACAAGGTCAAAAAGGGGAACCAAAGGCTAAATCATCTATAGGACACAAGGTCGCAAAGGGGAACCAGAGGTCAGAATTATATGAAGGACACCAGGAGAGTGCAGGGGAGAACCAAGTACCTAAAGAAATACAAAACAGGCTGCCGGGGGAAACCAGGGACCAAATCATCTATAGGATACAAGGTGACAAAGGGGAATCAAAGGCTAAATCATTTAAAAGACAGAGGGTTGTACATGGTAACTAGGAATAAAGATTATATACAAGGCACATGAATGGAGACAGAAACCACAGCCAAGAAATAAATGTACAGGACACAAGAGTGTATGGAGGGGGGTGAGCAGGTCAAAAATTATACACAGGACATGGGTGCATTGGAGAACCTGATGCCAAATCATAAACCCACAAAATCGGCTGTCGAATGTAACCAGGGGCAAAAACATCTACAGAACATAAGCTCACAAAGTGGCACCAAGGAAAAAGCCAATTTAAAAGACAAGGATGCACAGGAGACCTAGGAACAAAAAATATATCCTGGACAAAAAAGTGCAAAGGGGTCAGAGTCTCTACAGGGCACAAAATGCTGAGATTAACCTGGAGCTACCATCACAAATACGACAGAACACAAAGGAACCTGGAAGGAAATCATACATAGGACAACAATGAGAGAGAACCAGGGGCAAGATCAGGCACCAAGGTGCAGAAGAGAAACCGGAGACAAGATCTTATCCAAGATGTAAGAGGAACCAGGACCAAATCTGACACAGAACAATACAATATGGCCATCAGGCCACCCACGGCCACTTAGAGATTATCTAAGCAACATCCTCCTGTCATCTAATATCTACCACCCCTTATCTAACCACTCATATACAAACACTGGTGGAGACAGGAGATTGTAAAGTCTTCAGACACCAGTGATTGACATGTCCAAAGGTACACTGATAGGGAATACAGATTGTGAACCCAATGGGGACAGTGATGAGATCTGTAAGGCTGGGGAATTAAAGGCGCTACACAAGCAAGAAAAATACAAATGCAAAGGACTGTAAAGAATAACCTAAAATGAACGAGGATCTGAAAACAAACAAAATAGAAGAAAAACACACACACCTAAAGAATGAGCACAGATCATATATCCCACTGCTGGCCATACATCCACCTCACACCAGAGGACCTGGTCTTTCTCATACACAAATGGTGGGATGGAGATAAGCTGTACAAGTATTCCTGATAAAGCAGAACAGCTCGACTTAACCCTCACATCACCAGTGGAGTCACTCAGCTTTCCCAGCTTCCCTTACAAACTATACATCCTCAATTCCTACGAAAGCAGCCACATCTGCCGGTCAGGGGTCTAGAAAAGTTTGGAGAGCCGTCCTGTGACCAATCACTAACAAGACGGAGTAACAATGGAGTAGCAATCACATGGTTCTTCATGATTAGCTCTGGAATAATCTCCATCTTTCAGAGAAACTGTGTTACAATTTCACCTGGACAAAACAAACAAATGTGATACAATGTATCAATATAATAAATGGCAACTCTAGTATGGGGAAAGCAATATCGCCTGCCCTGGGCGGATGGCGACACCTTGCACCGATCCCTGGGGATCTGTCCGCTGACTGTGGACACTGACAGCCAGCAGAGATCTTGAACATTTGAAACAAAGTAAATTAGAAAGTCACAGAAATGCTGAAACTTCAATCTCATGGGATTTTCTATAAACCTTTCAGCGCAGTTCGGGATTAGAAGCTGCAGTAGAACTACAAGCACCAGCATGTTAAGGCCACACCAGGGATGGCCCTGCGAGGTCACTAGGATCAGTCTATTAGGGGAGGGGAATGATTGGCATTTTGTGGAGATTTACATGACACCATATGACAGATGCCGCGATGGCTGCGGGGAGCTCATCACTTCAGGGTGACAGGGAGCAATGACAGCACCTAATCCAGCGCAGACAGGAATCCCGCACATTCATTGGGGGATGGGGCTCTGTGCAGGGGGATTCACTTTCAGGCCCACCTCAGTCACATCATGACCCAAAGCTCTGGTAAAATGGCTATTTTGAGCACTACGCTGTGTGTATCGCTACTATACGGCCTCCCTGTATACACTGTGCAGAATCCTCAGCTGTGCGGACCTCACCAGATCATTCTCTGCAGATTTCCCACCTCCACCTATAAAATCTTTAATGCGGATTGGATGAAGCAGATCAGGTGATGTGTGTCTGGGTGATGAGGGCGTGGCCTCAGGATGCCCCGCCCTTTATCAGGGTGTACTGAATAATTAACAGCTTGTTCTCCTTGGGGGAAATGGGCCAAAAAAGAGAACCCACAACTGATACGTTCCAGACTGTTCCCAGTCTACAGAGGACGCACCAGAGACACGGCCAAGGTGAGGAGGTCGAGCCCGACCACCACTGAGCAAGATACATAAGTACAAGGTGCTCAGAGACACGGCCGAGGTGAGGAGGCTGAGCCCGACCACCACTGAGCAAGACACAGACGTACAAGGTGTTCAGTGCTCAGAGACACGGCCGAGGTGAGGAGGCTGAGCCCGACCACCACTGAGCAAGACACAGACGTACAAGGTGTTCAGTGCTCAGAGACATGGCCGAGGTGAGGAGGCTGAGCCCGACCACCACTGAGCAAGACACAAAAGTACAAGGTGCTCAGAGACATGGCTGAGGTGAGGAGGCTGAGCCCGTCCACCACTGAGCAAGACACAGAAGTACAAGGTGTTCAGTGCTCAGAGACACAGCCGAGGTGAGGAGGCTGAGCCCGACCACCACTGAGCAAGACACAAAAGTACAAGGTGCTCAGAGACACGGCCGAGGTGAGGAGGCTGAGCCCGTCCACCACTGAGCAAGACACAAAAGTACAAGGTGCTCAGAGACACGGCCGAGGTGAGCAGGCTGAGCCCGACCACCACTGAGCAAGACACAAAAGTACAAGGTGCTCAGAGACACGGCTGAGGTGAGGAGGCTGAGCCCGACCACCACTGAGCAAGACACAGACGTACAAGGTGTTCAGTGCTCAGAGGCACGGCCGAGGTGAGGAGGCCGAGCCCGACCACCATTGCGAAAGACACAGAAGTACAAGGTGTTCAGTGCTCAGAGGCACGGCCGAGGTGAGGAGGCCGAGCCCGACCACCATTGAGAAAGACACAGAAGTACAAGGTGTTCAATGCTCAGAGGCACGGCCGAGGTGAGGAGGCTGAGCCCGACCACCACTGAGCAAGACACAAAAGTACAAGGTGCTCAGTGCTCAGAGACATGGCCGAGGTGAGGAGGCTGAGCCCGACCACCACTGAGAAAGAGACTGAAGAGAAATGTGAGGACTGGGCCAAGAAATGTCTGATACAGATTCTTACCAGGTTTTATGGACTGATGAGATGAGACGACACGTCTCTGGATGGAGCAGATGGACGGGCCGGATCAGTACCGGGCACAGACCTCCACTTTCCCTCAGACCCCAGCGAGGTGGAGGTGAGCACTGCTATGGGTGGGATTACTACAGAGGAGCTTGTTAGACCTTCTCAGCTTGAAGAAGGATCAGAATCACCTCCCAAACCTCCTGCCGGTGATTAAAAGACATTAGCAGAGGAGCAGGAACAAGTCTGCGTCTCTCCAGAAAACCAGGATTGTTCTGCAGGTCTCCATCACAGCATCGACGTCTCCACTGCTCGGGCCAGGAAAGGCCGTAAAGGTGGAGAATAATGACCGGCCTCGTCCTCACCGGACCTGAACCCTAGTGAGAACTTGTGGTCTTCTTACATGTGAGATATACAGTGAAGGAGAACGGTCGCCTCTCTGATCAGTGTCTCGGGCTGTGGTTGGTGCTGCCTAAAAGTTGATCAACAGATTAAAAAACTGACGGACACCATGGATGGAGCTTCTGACTGTTATTGAGAAGGGCGACCGTATTATTTATTTTATTCACTTATATAGCACAGTGTACATGGCACCGCGGCCACCCAGCTTTCCATAACATCTGAAAGGCACTAAAGCTTTAATCTACCACAAACCCTCCAGCATCAAATGTCCTATAGTTTTGCTTGTGCAACTGTCAGGTCAAAACCATTTCGTAGCGTTGTACATACGAACCCGGAGGCTCAGGATGAGCACCGTCTCCAGCCTAGTAAATGCTGTAGGCATGGGATAGAGATTTTTAACAATATATCTATTCTCTTTACCCTTTAACAGGCCTCAATATAAAAAAGAAAATGTGCGCAAGAAATCTGTCAGAGGAGGTTGGCTCGGGGCGAGTGTCAGCGCTCAGTGACACGACGCACAGAGAATTACATAGTCTCCATCATTCGTGAGACGAAGACTCCTGCCAAATCCGCAGATGAAAGGGACAATGACAGAACGGGGCTTGTTATACGCCAGAGAGGCTAATGACAGGCACATTGTGGAGTACTGCTCTCATCGGGGTCCGGGGCGCACCCTCACTGCTACAATGCAACCAGAGGGAGCGGCGATCAATACCAACAGGAATGTGCAGCCCCCATTAGTTATTATAACAATTAGGATAATTGCAAGCTCTGGGGGCCACGGACTGAGCAAAGTGAAGTCATCAGGTCCAATTATATTTTATTAAATTGAAGACTCTTCCTAATCCAGTGATGATGAACCTTGTACCCCAATCATCTACAGACGGCTCCTGCAACTCATAATGTATATGGCACACCCCTTCACTGCTGGACAAATCTACAACTAAGAGCCCGACTTTTGAATGATAAAGGAACTCTGTAAAAGGGAGAAAAGGCCTGAAATGTAACTTTGTATGAGCCATCCAACACAAACTAGAGTGTACAAATCCACATAGCGGGCAGTAGTATGGTAGATATACACCTAAGGGGTACATGGGGGCAGTATTATAGTAGTTATATTCTTGTACATAGGGGCAGTATTATAGTAGTTATATTCTTGTACATAGGAGCAGTATTATAGTAGTTATATTCTTGTACATAGGGGGCAGTATTATAGTAGTTATATTCTTGTACATAGGAGCAGTATTATAGTAGTTATATTCTTGTACATAGGAGCAGTATTATAGTAGTTATATTCTTGTACATAGGAGCAGTATTATAGTAGTAATATTCTTGTACATAGGGGGCAGTATTATAGTAGTTATATTCTTGTACATAGGAGCAGTATTATAGTAGTTATATTCTTGTACATAGGAGCAGTATTATAGTAGCTATATTCCTGTACATAGGAGCAGTATTATAGTAGTTATATTTCTGAACATAGGGGCAGTATTATAGTAGTTATATTCTTGTACATAGGGGACAGTATTATAGTAGTTATATTCTTGTACATAGGGGACAGTATTATAGTAGTTATATTCCTGTACATAGGAGCAGTATTATAGTAGTTATATTTCTGAACATAGGGGCAGTATTATAGTAGTTATATTCTTGTACATAGGAGCAGTATTATAGTAGTTATATTCTTGTACATAGGAGCAGTATTATAGTAGTTATATTCCTGTACATAGGAGCAGTATTATAGTAGTTATATTTCTGAACATAGGGGCAGTATTATAGTAGTTATATTCTTGTACATAGGGGCAGTATTATAGTAGTTATATTCTTGTACATAGGAGCAGTATTATAGTAGTTATATTCTTGTACATAGGAGCAGTATTATAGTAGTTATATTCCTGTACATAGGAGCAGTATTATAGTAGTTATATTTCTGAACATAGGGGCAGTATTATAGTAGTTATATTCTTGTACATAGGGGCAGTATTATAGTAGTTATATTCTTGTACATAGGGGCAGTATTATAGTAGTTATATTCTTGTACATAGGGGCAGTATTATAGTAGTTATATTCTTGTACATGGGGGCAGTATTATAGTAGTTATATTCTTGTACATGGGGGCAGTATTATAGTAGTAATATTCTTGTACATAGGAGCAGTATTATAGTAGTTATATTCTTGTACATAGGGGCAGTATTATAGTAGCTATATTCATGTACATAGGGGGCAGTATTATAGTAGTTATATTCTTGTACATAGGAGCAGTATTATAGTAGTTATATTCTTGTATATAGGAGCAGTATTATAGTAGTTATATTCTTGTACATAGGGGCAGTATTATAGTAGTTATATTCTTGTACATAGGGGCAGTATTATAGTAGCTATATTCTTGTATATAGGAGCAGTAATATAGTAGTTATATTCTTGTATATAGGAGCAGTATTATAGTAGTTATATTCTTGTATATAGGAGCAGTATTATAGTAGTTATATTCTTGTACATAGGAGCAGTATTATAGTAGTTATATTTTTGTACATAGGAGCAGTATTATAGTAGTTATATTTTTGTATATAGGAGCAGTATTATAGTAGTTATATTCTTGTACATAGGGCAGTATTATACTAGTTACATTCTTCTACATAGGGGCAGTATTATAGTAGTTATATTCTTGTACATAGGGGCAGTATTATAGTAGTTATATTCTTGTATATAGGAGCAGTATTATAGTAGTAATATTCTTGTACATAGGGGGCAGTATTATAGTAGTTTTACTGTATAATAATAATTTTGAGCATATTTAGCAACCCTTAAATACAATTTCTATGCATGTTCTTCTAAAGCAATTCATTTATCAGCTCATCTAACTTTCCACTTGGTTACAGAATTTATTTGCCTCATTACCTGCGAACTATAATCTGTTATCAGACATTGTATACATCAAAAGGTCCCCAGCTGAGACCATCAAGAGGCTCACCACCCACCAGCAGCCATGATCAACACTGGAAAGTTAACGAGTTTTTTTCCCCCTCTTTCCATTATAAATGGGTAACAAACTCAAATTCTACCCCGGGGGGCATAGGGATGCGGCAGTGCTGGGCTGCTAGTAAGTCCTTTCTGCAACAAGAAAGAATTCATAAATTTAATTTCTTATTTTAAATTTTTTTTCATCCTTTATCTTTTCACTTGCTCTTAAATATTTCAGTCACTTGATTAAAAGAATCCGCACTCTTTATCACAAACAATGGCGTTTACTTTCACCCGTTCTGCACACAAAAACCCACTTGGAGGAAAAGTATCAGTCACCTGGGGTTGGAGGGGCCTGAGAACAGAGGATGGCAGGATCCCCATTAAAAACTGTTCACCCTTGTTGACTTAAGGCCCTGTCACACATAACGAGATCGCTAGCGAGATCGTTATTGCATCATGGTTTTGGGATCGCTGGGGAGATGTCAAACATGCAGAACTTTCCAACGATCTCGGCCGCCCCAGCGATCTAACCAACGATCTCGGTGGTCGTTGGGACACTTTCACACAGTAGCTATTTCAACGATCCACACCTTGATAAGGGCTGTACTGTGTCAGAAAGGCGTGCATAAAATTGCTTTTCCGCGCCCCCCTCATCTCCAGCTGGTGGACGCTACTGCGTTCTGATTGGGTGGCCTTGTTTTAACACTTTGACTCCGGTCAGATGAGATCTCTACTGCGTCTCCATTAAAAATGGAAACTCATTTGAGACCCCAAGCAATACCTACCTCGCTAAAGATGTTGGATTTCTTCAAAGTGGAGTCACAGCCGGGGAACGCTGGTGGGATCTGAAAAAACAAGGACGCAGTAGTGACCACCAATCGGGGGACGAGGAGCGCAGAAAAGTCCAATTTATACATGTCTCAGTTCTGAATCGCTAACGAGGTCATTGATAAGGTGTCAAATACAGCGATGCACACTGCCCAGCGGGAGCGCAATGGTCCAGGAAGCTTTGTAACGATCAGCGATCTCAAAGCAGGGGCCTGATCGTTGCTACCTGTCACACATAACGAGATCGCTAGCGAGATCGCTGTTGCGTCGCCAAAACTGTGACTCATTAGCGATCTCGCTAGCGATCTCGTTATGTGTGACGGGGCCTTTAGAAGTGAAGCAGCATGAGGCGCCGCAGCTGGACGGAGGAGGGAAAAAAGACTTGTTTTATCCTTCAACTTCAAAAGGAAAAGAAGAAAAAAAAAAGAGCTGAGTAAAGACAAGAAACTATAACAATAAAATAATTATATAAAATCATAATTTTTCTGAAAATGATATAATTAAGTAATAATGTATCATAATAAGTTTCCCCGACTATAGTGATCACTTTCTGGTTCAGTAGAACCTTTGGGGAGGAGGGAGGACTATTCAAGAAATGACCGGGCTGTCCTGAGAAACCTAGAACAGATCACTCCATGATCCACTGACTCAAGAGACGAGGGTCCAGCATTAACCAGAACCCCCCAAGAAATCTCACCGAAGTGGCCACACACAACAGAGGTCAATAGGACCACTCCAAGGGCCCAAAAATGGGAACGTTTAAAGGCAGCAAAAGAGAATAATCCAAGAAGTTAGGCACCTGTGGAATGATTACTGGGTACACAGACGATAGGAACCAGGGCAGAAGAAGGGAGTGCCCAGTAGCCGGGAATCAGAAGCAGGAGGACTGTGGCTCAGTGGTTAGCATTGCAGCGCTGGGGTCCTGGGTTCAAATCCCACCAAGGACAACATCTGCAAGGAGTTTGCATGTTCTCCCAGTGTTTGCATGGGCTTCCTCTGGGTTCTCCCATATGCCAAAGACTGATAGGGAATGTAGATTGTAAGCCCCAATGGGGACAGTGCCCATAATGTATGTAAAGCGCTGTGGAATTAATGGCGCTATACAAGTGAGTAAAATAAATTAATAAATAAACTGCATCCCCAGGCTTTAGGTGGCAGGGGTCAATAGGCACACAGTCATTGGGCACCAGGGGCAGGGGCGTTGCATACCCAGGTCTTCGGGACCACCAGGGGCAGGAGCCACAGGCACACAGACAGCCCTTATGCATCTTCTTGGTGTACCATAGGAGCCAGCACTATCTACGCCAGGTCAATGCTACGCCAGAAAACAAACCCAAAAATTGGGTGCCAGTGACATATTCAACCTTTTTTCTCTGCCACCTGTATGGAACATTTCTTTCTTTTATGAACAGCAATAGGACTATTACCGGACTTCGGTTGAATTCTGGGTAAAAACCCAATGGGCTTTCGGGGGCCCTGGGCACCTCTGCGCGGACATCGGAAACACAGGCTGATGTAATTTATACATTCCTGGCTCACTCAGTTATTGGAATAATTGAAAACACTTCCCATCCCGTGGACTGACCCCTCCCGGAGACTTTCCATCCAAGAATTACCCTGTTCCCCCACAGACTGAAGATGACAGGTCCAAATGATGACATCACCCTGGGTGGGTCACAGACCCCTTCCCCCTGCACAAGAGGAGGCGCAGCAGCAGAGGGTCGTCTTACTGATGGGTTTGAAGATAACCCGCCCTGTGTGAGGGAAGGTAACAGATACCCACAAAGCGCCTGCACTCAGGTTACACAGAGAACGCTGGACTCCAAGCAGTGGAGGAATGTGACAAACCTGACAGGTGCAGTTGTAGCAGAGTCCAGACAGTTATTGGGCACATGATTTTACATAGGACTGCAGATAAAACCTACTGAAGATGCAACCTCAGTTCTGCTACATCTGTATATAGGGGAACATAAACTGACATATACATAATAGTGAGAGCAGGAAGCCCCTCCACCCTTCCTGAGAAGCTCCACGTCCCGTAACGTACTGCAACTATCACACCACCTGTAAGAAACGCCCAAAATACCACGTGTCAGGACACCAGGTTGATCACCCACAGTGCCCCGACTATGATCTCCACAGATCCCCCGGCCACACAGCGCATGCCCAATGCCAGACCCCCGGCCACACAGCGCAGGCCCAATGCCAGACCCCCGGCCACACAGCGCAGGCCCAATGCCAGACCCCCGGCCACACAGCGCAGGCCCAATGCCAGACCCCCGGCCACACAGCGCAGGCCCAGTAGTGGGCACCTGGTCATCCAGTGCATCTTCAACCCCAGTGCCCTCTTGCCAAGCCACACAGTGCACGTCTGGCATCAGACCCGCTCTACCACAGCCAAACAGAGCATGTCCAGCCACAGACCCCCCCCCCCCCCTGCCCACACAGTGCATGCCTTTGCCAAATTTCCCGGTCTGAAATATGCCCAGAGTCCTGATGTGTCAGTATCACAGTGCATTTAATTTAATGCCAATTTAATTTAACACATGCCAGTCTAACTTTGAGAAACATGTGACTGGTACAGGTCTAGGGTACACATGGGTACTGCTGAGACACTGCAAGCCAGGGATAGGACTGGAACTACCAGAGGAGCAGGAGCATATCCGCTGATCAAATACCCGACATGTGAGGGCACTTTCTCCACCCAAAATGCTACCAGCACTGCACCTATCACTGGAACACCCACAGCACACCGTGGTGTCACTGCAGCATCCGCGTCACCCCGCACCCAGGAGCCGGAGCCCGCAGCATCCGCGTCACCCCGCACCCAGGAGCCGGAGCCCGCAGCATCCGCGTCACCCTCCACAAAGTGCAGGATGCCCACATAACCTGCTTAGCAGCACCTCTGTCCCGTCCCACCCCTGCACAGTCCCCGTCACCTCCGTCCCCCCCCTCCTGCACAGTCCCCGTCACCTCCGTCCCCCCCCTCCTGCACAGTCCCAGTCACCTCTGTCCCCCCCTCCCCCCTGCACAGTCCCGGTCACCTCCGTCCCCCCCTCCTGCACAGTCCCCGTCACCTCCGTCCCCCCCCCCCTGCACAGTCCCAGTCACCTCCGTCCGTCCCCTCCTGCACAGTCCCCGTCACCTCTGTCCCCCCCTCCCCCCTGCACAGTCCCCGTCACCTCTGTCCCCCCCTGCACAGTCCCCGTCACCTCTGTCCCCCCCTCCCCCCTGCACAGTCCCCATCACCTCTGCCCCCCCCTCCCCCCTGCACAGTCCCGGTCACCTCCGTCCCCCCCTCCTGCACAGTCTCGGTCACCTCTGTCCCCCCTCCTGCACAGTCCCGGTCACCTCTGTCCCCCCTCTGCACAGTCCCAGTCACCTCTGTCCTCCCTGCACAGTTCCGCAGTCACATTTCCCCTGTGCCCCAGTGTCAGTGCTGCAGTGCTCGGGGGGTGCATACGGCCCCTCTGCCCTCCTGCTCCCCCCGGCTCTGCGGCAGCTCCCGGACACCCCGCTCTCCCCTCAGATACCGGCAGCGCATCCTTTCACCTCAGCGCAGTGCGGGGCTGCAGACACCGCTCGGCCCCCAGACCGCACCCCCGGTATAGCGCCCGGTCCCGCCCTCGTCCTCTCCCCACGTTGTCCCCGTTCCCTCCGATACCCCCGGGCTGCGCTCACCATGGATGATCCGGAGCTCCGCTCTCCACAGCTGCACTGCTCTCACTGAGCCAACGGCACACGCCCCCTCTGACGTCACACCGCGGGCAGTGCCGGGACCTGAACAGCTCGTCACCCATTGGTCGCGTCCTGACCAATCCCGAGCCGGCATTAACGGGACTACAATACCCAGAATCCTGCGCGACGGATGAAGAGGTCGCGGTGACCGGAAAGTCCCGGGCTGTCCTGTAACCCCCTCCGTGCCGGAGCCTCCCGGGAGAAGACTCAGCCTCAGCCTCAGCCTCAGCCTCGTCCTTGCCGGGAACTCTGACTATACAGATCTTAAAGCAGTCACCTGACCGCACAGCCCGCGCTGACACATTGTAACGAACCATCGGGACAGAACCGAGCAGCGAAGTGTCACCTCACTGAGGAATGGTAGAATTACATACCGCAGGTCTTGCAGGGCGTTCCCGGTATACGGCGGGTCTTGTGGGGGGTTCCCGGTATACGGCGGGTCTTGCAGGGCGTTCCCGGTATACGGCGGGTCTTGTGGGGGGTTCCCGGTATACGGTGGGTCTTGGGGGGGGGGTGTTCCCGGTATACGGCGGGTCTTGCAGGGCGTTCCCGGTATACGGCGGGTCTTGGGGGGGGGGTGTTCCCGGTATACGGCGGGTCTTGGGGGGGGTCTTATGGGGCGTTCCCGGTATACGGCGGGTCTTATGGGGTGTTCCCAGTATACGGCGGGTCTTGGGGGGGGGGGTGTTCCCGGTATACGGCGGGTCTTGCTGGGTGTTCTCGGTATACGGCGGGTCTTGGGGGGGTGTTCCCGGTATACAGCGGGTCTTGCGGCGGGTCTTATGGGGCGTTCCCGGTATACGGCGGGTCTTATGGGGTGTTCCCGGTATACGGCGGGTCTTGCGGGGCGTTCCCGGTATACGGCGGGTCTTGTGGGGGGTTCCCGGTATACGGCGGGTCTTGCAGGGCGTTCCCGGTATACGGCGGGTCTTGTGGGGGGTTCCCGGTATACGGTGGGTCTTGGGGGGGGGGTGTTCCCGGTATACGGCGGGTCTTGCAGGGCGTTCCCGGTATACGGCGGGTCTTGGGGGGGGGGTGTTCCCGGTATACGGCGGGTCTTGCAGGGCGTTCCCGGTATACGGCGGGTCTTTGGGGGGTGTTCCCGGTATACGGCGGGTCTTGGGGGGGGTCTTATGGGGCGTTCCCGGTATACGGCGGGTCTTATGGGGTGTTCCCAGTATACGGCGGGTCTTGGGGGGGGGGGGGGGGGGGTGTTCCCGGTATACGGCGGGTCTTGCTGGGTGTTCTCGGTATACGGCGGGTCTTGGGGGGGTGTTCCCGGTATACAGCGGGTCTTGCGGCGGGTCTTATGGGGCGTTCCCGGTATACGGCGGGTCTTATGGGGTGTTCCCGGTATACGGCGGGTCTTGGGGGGGGGGTGTTCCCGGTATACGGCGGGTCTTGGGGGGGGGGGGGGTGTTCCCGGTATACGGCGGGTCTTGGGGGGGGGGGGGTGTTCCCGGTATACGGCGGGTCTTGGGGGGGGGGGGGGTGTTCCCGGTATACGGCGGGGCTTGGGGGGGTGTTCCCGGTATACGGCGGGTCTTGGGGGGGTGTTCCCGGTATACGGCGGGTCTTGGGGGGGTGTTCCCGGTATACGGCAGGTCTTGTGGGCTGTTCCCGGTATACGGCGGGTCTTGGGGGGGTGTTCCCGGTATACGGCGGGTCTTGGGGGGGTGTTCCCGGTATACGGCGGGTCTTGGGGGGGGTCTTATGGGGCGTTCCCGGTATACGGCGGGTCTTGCAGGGCGTTCCCGGTATACGGCGGGTCTTGCTGGGTGTTCTCGGTATACGGCGGGTCTTGGGGGGGTGTTCCCGGTATACAGCGGGTCTTGCGGCGGGTCTTATGGGGCGTTCCCGGTATACGGCGGGTCTTATGGGGTGTTCCCGGTATACGGCGGGTCTTGGGGGGGGGGGGGGGGGGTGTTCCCGGTATACGGCGGGTCTTGGGGGGGGGGGTGTTCCCGGTATACGGCGGGTCTTGGGGGGGGGGGGTGTTCCCGGTATACGGCGGGTCTTGGGGGGGGGGGTGTTCCCGGTATACGGCGGGTCTTGGGGGGGGGGGGTGTTCCCGGTATACGGCGGGGCTTGGGGGGGTGTTCCCGGTATACGGCGGGGCTTGGGGGGGTGTTCCCGGTATACGGCGGGTCTTGGGGGCTGTTCCCGGTATACGGCGGGTCTTGCGGGGTGTTCCCGGTATACGGCGGGTCTTGCGGGGTGTTCCCGGTATACGGCGGGTCTTGCGGGGTGTTCCCGGTATACGGCGGGTCTTGCGGGGTGTTCCCGGTATACGGCGGGTCTTGCGGGGTGTTCCCGGTATACGGCGGGTCTTGCGGGGGGTTCCCGGTATACGGCGGGTCTTGCGGGGGGTTCCCGGTATACAGCGGGTCTTGCGGGGGGTTCCCGGTATACGGCGGGTCTTGCGGGGGGTTCCCGGTATACGGCGGGTCTTGCGGGGGGTTCCCGGTATACGGCGGGTCTTGGGGGGGGGGGGGGGGTTCCCGGTATACGGCAGGTCTTGGGGGCTGTTCCCGGTATACGGCAGGTCTTGTGGGCTGTTCCCGGTATACGGCAGGTCTTGTGGGCTGTTCCCGGTATACGGCAGGTCTTGTGGGCTGTTCCCGGTATACGGCAGGTCTTGTGGGCTGTTCCCGGTATACGGCAGGTCTTGTGGGCTGTTCCCGGTATACGGCAGGTCTTGTGGGCTGTTCCCGGTATACGGCAGGTCTTGTGGGCTGTTCCCGGTATACGGCAGGTCTTGTGGGCTGTTCCCGGTATACGGCAGGTCTTGTGGGCTGTTCCCGGTATACGGCAGGTCTTGTGGGCTGTTCCCGGTATACGGCAGGTCTTGTGGGCTGTTCCCGGTATACGGCAGGTCTTGTGGGCTGTTCCCGGTATACGGCAGGTCTTGTGGGGCGTTCCCGGTATACGGCAGGTCTTGCGGGGCGTTCCCGGTATACGGCGGGTCTTATGGGGGGTTCCCGGTATACGGCGGGTCTTGCGGGGGGTTCCCGGTATACGGCGGGTCTTGCGGGGGGTTCCCGGTATACGGCGGGTCTTGCGGGGGGTTCCCGGTATACGGCGGGTCTTGCGGGGGGTTCCCGGTATACGGCGGGTCTTGGGGGGGGGGGTTCCCGGTATACGTCGGGTCTTGTGGGCTGTTCCCGGTATACGGCAGGTCTTGTGGGCTGTTCCCGGTATACGGCAGGTCTTGTGGGCTGTTCCCGGTATACGGCAGGTCTTGTGGGCTGTTCCCGGTATACGGCAGGTCTTGCGGGGCGTTCCCGGTATACGGCGGGTCTTATGGGGGGTTCCCGGTATACGGCTGGTCTTGCGGGGTGTTCTGCGGTATACAGCGGGTCTTGTGGGCTGTTCCCGGTATACGGCGGTTCTTGCGGGGCGTTCCCGGTATACGGCGGGTCTTATGGGATGTTCCCGGTATACGGCAGGTCTTGTGGGGTGTTCCCGGTATACGGTGGGACTTGCAGGACGTTTCACCCCACAAGACGCCTTCAGGGGAATTGATGATTCCAGACAGTTGAAGCCGCACATTATTAGGCGAGTGGTTTAATGCTATGGCTGATCAGTGTGTGACGTGAGATGGATAATGGGGGTGTGAATATTTACACAAATCCTTCGATCACTCACCCTTGTCGATATGTTCACAGAAAATGCCCTCACGTGTCCCGGAACAACAGCGGCGGCCAAAGTCACCCCGGGTCGGCTGTAACCGGCTGCCATCAGACAGCAGCATGGAGGGCGTTAGGCAAAGTGGGGGTGTGAAGACTTGTGCACCTGCAGCACAACTTCTGGGGTTATGCCAACAATGGACTCTGTGGGGGGCACAGAGACAACATCGAGGTCTGTAGAAAATCTGCGGCAACAGGAGGGTTCAAACCTACAGACAGCTGAGGGTCTGTTACAATGTACCCAGACTCCAGGATCCTCCACCTGGACTCCACACTGATACATTGTAACAAACCGTCAGCCCAGGGGGATGTGCTGCTGATGTTCAGCTCCTGGAGGATTGTTCACACGATACAATTGTAACAAACCCTCTGCTGTGGGATAGATCTGTGCAGGAGTTCAGCCTCTGGATGTAATCAGGGTCTTCACAGCAAGCAGAGAAAGTAAGGAGAAATGAAAGGCAGAGTCTAGAGATGTTGCAGTGAGGGGGTCACATATTTTTGCCTCTGCATTGTGTACATATTCCTCCTTGTAATTCCCATCTGGTGAAATCTTCCCATGATGCCTTCACCGTGGTCATTGTGCCACCGCCACGTGTCAGATCTCGTGACACCGGTCAGCACTCCTCTCGTAGCTGCGGTCACTTTCCGCACCAAAGACAAAAAAATAAAAATGACGCTGAAAGTCGCCGCTCTGGTGCTTTCACGTTTGACCTCTTGCAGGGTGAAAACTTTCCTGGTTTGTAGTGAAAAAATGCTGAAATCTCAGGTCACATTCAGGCAGCAGCTCGCAGTTAACCCCTCCCCTGCCGCTGCTGGAGGAGGAAATATGCTGGGAATGTGGCAGGACAGATAACAGCAGCTCTCTCCACTCCCCGATGCAGCAGCTCCTCTCCCCCTGGTTATCGTCAGCCCTGGGGGCATCTTGGTTACATCTCTTTCCAGGAAAGCTGGGTACAGATAATATGGCCGCCATAAGAGCTGCGGCTCCCTGGCTCTGGAACGCTTTTGTTGCAGATCCCATATCACTATCTTAGTTTTTGGAAAGTTGAGCGATAACCCATGGTTGTCGGTTGTCGCACCGCTTCTCAGAATCGGCTATAACTGATTTTATCACAGTATTGACTTTTTTTTGCCATTTTTAAGTGAAAAACTGTTTAAAGAAACATTCTGGGTAAAACTGATACATTGTGTCCTGCCTCATGTGGCCCCTCACTGGGCCGAGCCTGACAGACATACGCTCCCGTCGTGCCCCGCCGTCTTAGGCTATGTGCACACTGATGTTTTTTTTTTTTTGAGGAAAAACAGGAAACGCTCCTTTTCGGTGGAGTTTTTCTTTTCCTTCAGCAATTTTGAAGAGTTTTGGAAGTTTGGAGGGTTTTTTCCTTACCTGTTCGTTTCCAGACTTTTGATTGGCCGCTGCCTAGTTTTGATGATTTCCTTCAGGACCCTCTTCAGATGAGTGACTTGCACTTTCTTTTTTTTTCACAAGACGTTTTTCAAAACCTTTTTCACGAAAACAAACAGCAAAGTGAATTTTCCATAGAAATGAACAGGGAGAGTTCTCCCAAGAGTTTTTAAGGAGGATATTGGAAAGGATCTGCTGCAAAAACAAGTCCCAAGTGCACAAAGCCTTAGGTCCATATACAATATCCAGGAGACGATCCTCAGTAAAATATTAGATAAACATTATTATATGATCTACATAAATCCCCATAAAACCCAAAATATGATTATATGACCCAGGAATGAATAAAGCCTGGAGATCGAGGTGCTAGTGCACGAGCAGCCCGAATGTAGGATCAAAAGCAAATCTGCTCATTGAATAGAAAGACAATACTACAGGTGACTAAAAATAGTCAACCACACCGTGGCTCAGTGGTTAGCACTGCACCATGGCTCTGGTTAGGAAAGTACGATGGCTCAGTAGTTAGGAGTGTTCCGTGGCTCTAGTTAGCGCTGTACGGCGGCTCAGTGGTTAGCGCTGTACGGCGGCTCAGTGGTTAGCACTGTAGCCTTGCAACGCTGGAGTCCTGGGTTTAACTCCCACCAAGGACAACATCATTGTATGTTCTCCCCGTGTTTGCGTGGGTTTCCTCCGGGTTCTCCAGTTTCCGCCCACACTCCAAAGATTGATAAGATATGTCGATTGTGAGCCCCAATGGGGACGGTGCACATAATGTCTGTAAAGCTGTGGAATTAATTGCGCTATATAAGTGAGTGAAATAAATATAGTCACATGGATCCAGGTAAGTTTCAGAGGCAAACACTGAAAATCACCACAAAAGACCAATCGAATCACATAATAAGGTGCGCAGCCCGACCATCCCTATGCGCGTTTCGCATTTGGCTTCTTCAAAGGGTGTCGAACAAGTGTATTAAATAGTGATGTTTTCCTATGAGACGCTTACCCTTTATGGAGCGGCTGTGTTTGGATCTTGCCCTGATGGTGGGGACTTCTGGAGTTATATCATCATGTCACTCCCCGGCGTGTTGGAGGGATCAGCATCCGCGACACTGTAGGGACACATTACCCAGGAGATCGGAGCAAGCGATCACTACCCACAAATAATCGAGGACATGGCATCACCAATACACATCAAAAGAAGAGCGCACGAGTCATGAATAGTGCTTATACCAATACAGTCAAAGGCTGAAACATTAATAAGAAATCTAATAAATCCACATATGTAGACCCCAATAATAAGTGACTGAACTGAATTGTGACTCCGGTGGGATAAAAACCTACCTAATGATAATTCATATAAAATATTTAATAACCTATAATGTCGTAGATTGTGGGTAGAAAGACACATCCAAACATAAAGCCGGGAAATAATTCCACTATGTGAAGTGTGGAGACCACCTTTCTAGTCCCAGATCTCCAGGCTTTATTTGTTCCTGGATCATATAATCCCTATTGTTCTGACATTAAAACAACACTTTTTCAAGCAGAAGACACTTCAGGAAAGTTTTTTGTAAAGCTGAAGTGTATTATTCTCCTTTCTTTTGGTCGTCTCCTGACCATTTTTTTGACGCCGGTGTTATTTGAGCGCTTTCTAATGTTTTCTTGTGCCGTATTTCGCTCAAATATCAGTGGAAAAAGATGCAGTATGAACATGCCCTAAAGATGTTTGACCTCTATCGCAATTATACAGGTTGTCGCCCATGTCTTGTAGAATCCTGAATGGCATCTGCCCTGCTGTTATGAGTGATACATCCCTGCTACAATATAATGTCAAGGCAGTCTTGCCATGCAGGGTAAAGGGAAAGCTGGGTAGCTGTTGCAGTGACGATTTTAGTTGTCGCCCAGCTTTCCTAGATAAATAATGACCTGATGTGGACTAGCGACGAGATCTCTGGTTCTTCTTGACCGGTTGTTGTGAAAACATCCATTTCCCTTTCTCTGAGAGATCCGTTGGCCGATGTCACCTGTTTGGGCGCAGGCTCTTTCTGTTGTAAGAAGCTAATGGCGATTGCGACATCGCAGATCATGCGGCCTGTGATTTCCCCTCCGAACACAATGACCGGTGCGGTAACCAGAGCCAAGCTCAGCCCCAACTGGGAAACGTTGCAGAATTTACTGGGATTCCATGTGTTATATAATATTGTCCAGAGCCAGAAAAAAAGACGAAAATGTTCCAGTCTGGAGTAGATCATTATTAAGAAAGTTCTAGAAATAAAAATCCACAACTGTCATGTCATTAGTATGGAAAATGTTTCTAATGAAAAGGGATCCTAAATGGGTCGTGTCACTTTAAGAACAGTAAGTGCAACATTGTAGCAACTTTTCAGGTTCAATATGTAGATGTTCCTATCTTCAGGCACAGACAGGGTGTGACCCTCAAACTGAAGTCTTCAACATAACTCATTCATATCAATTCCGGCATTGTTTACTGGTGAAAATTACTTTTATGAATTACATGCAGCGCCCCCAAAGGTGGGAGGAATGTAGTGCAAATAACTATAGCACTCGCTTTTTGCAGTGTTCAGGTCATAGTCTCTGAATTGGCCCTAAAGCTGGCATTTATAACACAGAACCCCCTATACCTGTGTATGCCAACCCAAGCTGTCCCTTTAATTTCCGACCCAGACAGCCCCCCTCCATATCTGCCCAAGAAGCATCAGGTTTCCCCTTTATTGTCTGCCCCAGATACCCCTATAGTTTAGACGGCTGCATGTGTCCCTTTTGTGCTTTCCCTTTGTTTCTTCCCGAGTTGCCCCTTTATGGGCCTGGAGTAAAGTTTCTCAAGGAGTTCTCAATTTGACACAATAATGCAACTTTTTAATGAATTTGCAACTTTTGAAGCTAAAAAGAGCAATTCTGATTTTGCAGCAAATTCATAAACATTGTGCACATCATCAGCGAATACCACAAGATAAAAAAAGAAAAGTGACTTCAATAAATCACAAATGAATCAAGCTCATAGTTTTTAGTTTTAACAGAGGCGGTGACTTGGTGTCTCCCTTGGGGGTGTCCACGATTTGCATCTTTCATGGAGACTTGTGATGGCCCTGAACCGGGCAGATTACTCCGAGCACCCTCAGCCCCTCACATTACCACAGCTACTCATAAAGCACAATTTTGCAGGGTAAGTACATATAGAATAAGGCTATGTGCCCACGTTGCATTTATGAAGCAGAAAATTTCTGCTGCATAAATGCAAGTCCTCTCCCGGAAAAACGCATGCGGAATTCCGCACGCGTTTATCGCGCATTTTTCGCGCGTTTATCACGCGTTTTCCACATGCGGAATTGCCTTGCGTTTTTTATGCATTGGACAAAGGCAATGACATGCTGCGGATTTTTGAACACGGCATAAACGCTGCGGAAAAATCCTCAGCATGTGCATAGAACTTGCGGAATCCCATTGGGGACCATGGGGTGCGGATATACATGCGTTTTTCAAGCGTTTACGCTGCGGAAATTCCGCAGCATATACGCTTGAAAAATGCTACGTGGGTACACAGCCTTAAACTACTTAAACAGCAAAGTCATTGTGTGCATTCTGTATATTATATTACTGTTCCTGAGTTACATCCTGTATTATACTCCAGAGCTGCACCCACTATTCTGCTGGTGCAGTCAATGTGTACATACATTACATTACTGATCCTGTACTGATCCTGAGTTACATCCTGTATTATACTCCAGAGCTGCGCTCACTATTCTGCTGGTGCAGTCACTATGTACATGCATTACATTACTGATCCTGAGTTACATCCTGTATTATACTCCAGAGCAGCACTCACTATTCTGCTGGTGCAGTCACTGTGTACATACATTACATTACTGATCCTGTACTCATCCTGAGTTACATCCTGTATTATACTCCAGAGCTGCACTCACTATTCTGCTGGTGCAGTCACTGTGTACATGCATTACATTACTGATTCTGAGTTACATCCTGTATTATACTCCAGAGCTGCACTCACTATTCTGCTGGTGCATTCACTGTGTACATACATTACATTACTGATCCTGAGTTACATCCTGTATTATACTCCAGAGCTGCACTCACTATTCTACTGGTGCAGTCACTGTGTACATACATTACATTACTGATCCTGTACTAATCCTGAGTTACATCCTGTATTATACTCCAGAGCTGCACTCACTATTCTGCTGGTGCAGTCACTGTGTACATACATTACATTACTGATCCTGAGTTACATCCTGTATTATACCCCAGAGCTGCACTCACTATTCTGCTGGTGCAGTCACTGTGTACATACATTACTGATCCTGAGTTACATCCTGCATTATACTCCAGAGCTGCACTCACTACTCTGCTGGTGCAGTCACTGTGTACATACATTACTGATCCTGAGTTACATCCTGCATTATACTCCAGAGCTGCACTCACTATTCTGCTGGTGCAGTCACTGTGTACATACATTACATTACTGATCCTGAGTTACATCCTGTATTATACCCCAGAGCTGCACTCACTACTCTGCTGGTGCAGTCACTGTGTACATACAGTACTGATCCTGTACTAATACTGAGTTACATCCTGTATTATACAGTACTTCAGAGCTGCGCTCACTGGTGAAGTCACTGTGTACAGACATTCCTTATTTTGTATTACACTGCAGAACTTTCTTAAAATTGCAGATTCAGAGCTGAAATCTCCCACCAGTCACCGCTGATTTGCTTTCTGTGTGCTTCTTACACCTGACTGTACAGTCATTGGATGTAGGTAGAACTATTAGGCTGCCGTGTTCCTGCATCTCTGACTCTCTGCTGTCCGCATTGTGACCTTTTCCATGGTTTGGATGCAGATTGTGGGGCAGATCTCCTCTTATGATGGAGAGTTAAGGTGCTCTCCATTCTGCACTGATTGTTCTGTACTGTCTCAGCAGAGGGAATGCATTATTTCGGCTATGTGCCCACTATGCATTTTTCAAGCGTTTTTGATGCGGAATTTAAGCAGCAGAAACGCTTTAAAAACGCTTGGTAATCCGTGCCCCATGATCCCCAATGAAAATCTGCATGTTCTGTGTCCATGCTGCGGAATTTTCCGCTGCGGAAAAATCCGCAGCATGTCCATTATTTGTGCGTTTCTGCATGCGGATTTGAGGTCATAGGCTGTGTGCCCACGTAGCGTTTTTCAAGCGTATATGCTGCGGAATTTCCGCAGCGTAAACGCTTGAAAAACGCATGTAGATCCGCACCCCATGGTCCCCAATGGCATTCCGCAATGTCAATGCCCATGCTGCGGATTTTTCCGCAGCATATATGCTGCGGTCAAAAATCCGCAGCATGTTCATTAATTTTGCGGAAGCGCAGCGGAATCAATGTGCGGATGGTACCCAAGTCTGGATGAGAGGAGACTCTCATCCAGACCTGGGTACCAAAGAACCTGTAAAAAAAAGAATAAAATAAAGTTTATACTTATCTTGCGATGTTTTCCCTCCGTCGCGCTGTTGTCTGAAGGACCTGCCACGTCATTGAGTCATGTGACCCACCACATGACTCAATGACGTCACCGCAGGTCCTGCACACAACAGCGTGAGCCGCTCAAGCCTCCGGACGGGGCAGAGAATGCATCAGAAGGTGAGTATAAAGTTTATTTTTTTAATTTTTACCATTCTGAACAAGTTGTCAAGCACTTTTCCAAGTGATGCTTGGAGAAGTGCTTGATAACCCGCATGCGGAAATGCATGCAAAGACGCCTCACAAACGCTTCTACCTGCCGGGAAAACCGCATGTAATATCCGCATGCGATTTTCCCGCCAGGGAGAAGCGTAAAAAATATGCTTCAGGTCCGCAACGTGGGCACATAGCCTTAATGCATTTGAAAAACGCAAGTCAAATCTGCATGTAAAAACGCAAGTCAAATCCGCATGCAAAAACGCATGCAAAATCCGCAAGCGTTTTTGACTGCCAAGAACATGCAGAAACGCTGCAGAAATTTTCTGCTTCAATTCTGCATTGTGGGCACATAGCCTTCCTGTCTGTCTCCCTTCATACTGACTGTTTCCAGTACTACAAGCAGGTTTGTGAATGTTGCTCTGTAATTCTTGATTCTATGTAATATGGAAGAACATGAGCTTTACCCATGTTATACCCTGTCTTTCTCCCTGACACTGATGGCATTAAAGAGTTTGGGGCAAATGTAACAGATGGGACCAAGAGTGGAATATTTGCCCCTTGTGGCCTGCAGTGGTGCCTACACCAGGTATCTTCTAGACTGGCACCGAAACGGCGACTTCCTGCTGTTCTGGGCCGTAGGTTTATGCACAGATGGAAGAGACCCCTGGGCAAGAGCAGTATATGGACCCCTCTGTGTCTGTGACAGAAGCTGACTTGGAGGTGGATGTGGCCCCCTTACTTATCGGGCCCCTGTGCATTTGCACCAATGATATTTCGACCCCCGGGTTTATTTGCATTCAGGTTTGGCGACAACCCCCTGTGCAATAATGGCCACCAGCATAGTTGTCACCCGGCTTCTCTGGAGATCGAGCATATATACTGACAATGGAATTATATTCACCAGGAAATTGGGACCATTTCATTTAAAGGGACAGCACATTCTTTTCCCAGCAGTAGAATTCCATCCACTTTACAACTGGTTAATAAATAGAAAGCTTTTATGGGAAGCAGTGGACGCCCCTGCACATAACGTGGCAACCGGCATCACCGTCTGCCAATGTCGTTAACCTCCTCGTGTCCAGAGCTGACGGCACAGAGTGATTGTGAGTGGCTGCAGCGTTTGCCATGCAAATATGCACAAATGTAGGAAAACTGCCGGACACAGGAGAGGCCCCTGTGCGAGATCAGTATATGGGCCCTTTGTGGCCCCACAGCTCCTCATAATGCACAATTCCACCTGCTTTGGAGGTGATAGTGGCCCCCGACTTCCTGGGCCCCGATGCGGCTGCTCAGGCTGCACCAATGCCATGTCCACCCCTGGGTAGGAAGGTCCGTTCCGTATACATCACCGACTGTCACCTGGGCCGGGTCTACTACCCCAGCTTCAAGCATCCAAACCCTTATCAGAGATACCTAATAAAACAGGATTCTGTGCAGCTAAGTTGTGTATCTAAGTCTATCAGGTGTGATACTGTCTGCAGAGCTGGGTCTCTAAGTCTATCAGGTGTGATACTGTCTGCAGAATTGTGTATCTAAGTCTATCAGGTGTGATACTGTCTGCAGAGTTGTGTATCTAAGTCTATCAGGTGTGATACTGTCTTGTGAGCTACAGTGTCAGATCAGTTCATGTGTAACACAGACGAGCGCACGGACACATTGCTGCCAGTGTACCAGCGCTAATGGCCGCAGCGCGCGCTCGTCTGCTCCGCTATGTGTTCGTCTCAGCGGGTGCGATTGTGCTCTGCTTTATGGACTAGAACGATGCCGGCAATATGTACAGTGTGAACGAGCACAAGGAGCCACCAGTCACAGCTGCAACTTGTGAACTTGCTCTGCCCAATTTATCAATACATCATCTGAAATTGTCCCACTCTTATTATGTGTAAGGCCAATTTCACACCTACTGGAGACACTGACACACGTAGATACATTCAAATCTATGGGTCTGTGCACATGTCAGTGTGTTTCCACAGACCGTGTGTCCTTGAGAAAAACACGCTGACATGTCCGTTTTTTTTCACACTGCACAGGCCACAAAACGTCCCACACTGATGACACACGGATGACATCAGTGTGATACGTATGAGTACCTGGGAATCAGCGTACAGTTAGCGTTCCAAATCACTGGGTGCTGAACACTACCCTCATCATTGTCCCCTACCGGCGCTGCGATCATCACGAGCAAGGGACAATGATGAGAGTAGTATGCTGTTCCCGCTGTGTCCTGGTATAAAAATAAAATTAAAAAAATCCTTATACTCACCTATCTTGAAGCGACCGCACATGCAGAGGAACCGGGGAGAATGACTCACTCCAGTGAGCAGCCCCGGACCTCTGCTGAGCTCTGTGACTGACAGGACACCGCTCATGAACTCCGCACAGAGCAGGGGCTCGCTGGCTGCAACGAGTCATTCTCCCTGGCTCCTCGTCGTGATTACAGCGGGGGACATCTTCAGACAGGTGAGTATAAGGATTTTTTATTTTATTCTTATTTTTACACCAGGACACAGCGGGAGCAGAATACTACTCTCATCATTGTCCCTGCTGGTGCTGATCACAGCTCAAGCAGGGGACAATGATGAGTGATCGCTTCAGCACCCGGCGCTTGGGAACAGCGCTAACTATACGTTGATTCCCTAGTGTCAGTACGTGTGATTCTGATGCGATACACGGGCGGTACACATATGCCACATAGATGCACACGGACACGAATCTCTCCGGTACTGGAAATGTCCGGACGTGTGAAACCAGCCTAATACTGTGCAACTAATCTCGTGTATTTAAGACTGGAATGTGTGTTACTATCTGCTGAGATTGTGTAACTAAGCACTGTTATGTGGGACATTGTATGCCATACTGCTGTATCTAATCCTGGCACGTATAATACTGTCTGCTGTATCTAAGGCTATCATGTATGACACTGTCTGATGAGCTGCTGTATCTAATCATATCATGAGTGATAGTTGCTGTATATAATCCTAACACTGTATCGTACTGTCTGCTGAGCTGTGCATCCAATTCTATCATGGCTGATCCTGTCTGCTTAACTGTTGTATCTAAGCCTCTCATATGTGATACTGTCTGTTGATCTCCTATATACAGGGTTTGGTAGCATCATCCCGCTGACACAGCGCCAGTGTGAGATTACCCCTATATACAGGGTTTGGTAGCATCATCCCGCTGACACAGCACCAGTGTGAGATTACCCCTATATACAGGGCTTGGTACCATCATCCCGCTGACACAGCGCCAGTGTGAGATTACCTCTATATACAGGGCTTGGTACTATCATCCTGCTGACACAGCGCCAGCGTGAGATTACCCCTATATACAGGGCTTGGTACCATCATCCCGTTGACACAGCGCCAGCGTGAGATTACCCCTATATACAGGGTTTGGTAGCATCATCTCGCTGACACACCGCCAGTGTGAGATTACCCCTATATACAGGGCTTGGTACCATCATCCCGCTGACACAGCGCCAGTGTGAGATTACCTCTATATACAGGGCTTGGTACTATCATCCTGCTGACACAGCGCCAGCGTGAGATTACCCCTATATACAGGGCTTGGTACCATCATCTCGTTGACACAGCGCCAGCGTGAGATTACCCCTATATACAGGGTTTGGTAGCATCATCCCGCTGACACAGCGCCAGTGTGAGATTACCCCTATATACAGGGCTTGGTACCATCATCCCGCTGACACAGCGCCAGCGTGAGATTACCCCTATATACAGGGCTTGGTACCATCATCCCGCTGACACAGCGCCAGCGTGAGATTACCCCTATATACAGGGTTTGGTAGCATCATCCCGCTGACACAGCGCCAGTGTGAGATTACCCCTATATACAGGGCTTGGTATCATCATCCCGCTGACAGCGCCAGTGTGAGATTACCCCTATATACAGGGCTTGGTACCATCATCCCGCTGACACAGCGCCAGCGTGAGATTACCCCTATATACAGGGTTTGGTAGCATCATCCCGCTGACACAGCGCCAGTGTGAGATTACCCCTATATACAGGGCTTGGTACCATCATCCCGCTGACACAGCGCCAGTGTGAGATTACCCCTATATACAGGGCTTGGTACCATCATCCCGCTGACACAGCGCCAGTGTGAGATTACCCCTATATACAGGGTTTGGTAGCATCATCCCGCTGACACAGCGCCAGTGTGAGATTACCCCTATTTACAGGGCTTGGTACCATCATCCCGCTGACACAGCGCCAGTGTGAGATTACCCCTATATACAGGGTCTGGTACCATCATCCCGCTGACACAGCACCAGCGTGAGATTACCCCTATATACAGGGCTTGGTACCATCATCCCACTGAAACAGCGCCAGTGTGAGATTACCCCTATATACAGGGCTTGGTACCATCATCCCACTGACACAGCGCCAGTGTGAGATTACCCCTATATACAGGGCTTGGTACCATCATCCCACTGACACAGCGCCAGCATGAGATTACCCCTATATACAGGGTTTGGTACCATCATCCCACTGACACCGCACCAGCGTGAGATTACCCCTATATACAGGGCTTGGTACCATCATCCCGCTGACACAGCACCAGTGTGAGATTACCCCTATATACAGGGCTTGGTACCATCATCCCACTGAAACAGCGCCAGTGTGAGATTACCCCTATATACAGGGCTTGGTACCATCATCCCGCTGACACACCGCCAGTGTGAGATTACCCCTATATACAGGGCTTGGTACCATCATCCCGCTGACACAGCGCCAGTGTGAGATTACCCCTATATACAGGGCTTGGTACCATCATCCCGCTGACACAGCGCCAGTGTGAGATTACCCCTATATACAGGGCTTGGTACCATCATCCCGCTGACACAGCGCCAGTGTGAGATTACCCCTATATACAGGGCTTGGTACCATCATCCCGCTGACACACCACCAGTGTGAGATTACCCCTATATACAGGGCTTGGTACCATCATCCCACTGACACAGCGCCAGCGTGAGATTACCCCTATATACAGGGCTTGGTACCATCATCCCGCTGACACAGCACCAGTGTGAGATTACCCCTATATACAGGGCTTGGTACCATCATCCCGCTGACACAGCGCCAGTGTGAGATTACCCCTATATACAGGGCTTGGTACCATCATCCCGCTGACACAGCACCAGCGTGAGATTACCCCTATATACAGGGCTTGGTACCATCATCCCGCTGACACAGCGCCAGTGTGAGATTACCCCTATATACAGGGCTTGGTACCATCATCCCGCTGACACAGCGCCAGTGTGAGATTACCCCTATATACAGGGCTTGGTACCATCATCCCGCTGACACAGCGCCAGTGTGAGATTACCCCTATATACAGGGCTTGGTACCATCATCCCACTGACACAGCACCAGCGTGAGATTACCCCTATATACAGGGCTTGGTACCATTATCCCGCTGACACAGCACCAGTGTGAGATTACCCCTATATACAGGGCTTGGTGCCATCATCCCACTGACACAGCGCCAGTGTGAGATTACCCCTATATACAGGGCTTGGTGCCATCATCCCGCTGACACAGCGCCAGTGTGAGATTACCCCTATATACAGGGCTTGGTACCATCATCCCACTGACACAGCGCCAGTGTGAGATTACCCCTATATACAGGGCTTGGTACCATCATCCCGCTGACACAGCGCCAGTGTGAGATTACCTCTATATACAGGGCTTGGTACCATCATCCCACTGACACAGCGCCAGTGTGAGATTACCCCTATATACAGGGCTTGGTACCATCATCCCGCTGACACAGCGCCAGTGTGAGATTACCCCTATATACAGGGCTTGGTACCATCATCCCACTGACCACAGCACCAGCGTGAGATTATCCCTATATACAGGGCTTGGTACCATCATCCCACTGACACAGCGCCAGCGTGAGATTACCCCTATATACAGGGCTTGGTACCATCATCCCGCTGACACAGCGCCAGTGTGAGATTACCCCTATATACAGGGCTTGGTACCATCATCCCGCTGACACAGCGCCAGTGTGAGATTACCCCTATATACAGGGTCTGGTACCATCATCCCGCTGACACAGCACCAGCGTGAGATTACCCCTATATACAGGGCTTGGTACCATCATCCCACTGAAACAGCGCCAGTGTGAGATTACCCCTATATACAGGGCTTGGTACCATCATCCCACTGACACAGCGCCAGTGTGAGATTACCCCTATATACAGGGCTTGGTACCATCATCCCACTGACACAGCGCCAGCATGAGATTACCCCTATATACAGGGTTTGGTACCATCATCCCACTGACACCGCACCAGCGTGAGATTACCCCTATATACAGGGCTTGGTACCATCATCCCGCTGACACAGCACCAGTGTGAGATTACCCCTATATACAGGGCTTGGTACCATCATCCCACTGAAACAGCGCCAGTGTGAGATTACCCCTATATACAGGGCTTGGTACCATCATCCCGCTGACACACCGCCAGTGTGAGATTACCCCTATATACAGGGCTTGGTACCATCATCCCGCTGACACAGCACCAGTGTGAGATTACCCCTATATACAGGGCTTGGTGCCATCATCCCACTGACACAGCGCCAGTGTGAGATTACCCCTATATACAGGGCTTGGTGCCATCATCCCGCTGACACAGCGCCAGTGTGAGATTACCCCTATATACAGGGCTTGGTACCATCATCCCACTGACACAGCGCCAGTGTGAGATTACCCCTATATACAGGGCTTGGTACCATCATCCCACTGACCACAGCGCCAGTGTGAGATTACCCCTATATACAGGGCTTGGTACCATCATCCCACTGACCACAGCACCAGCGTGAGATTATCCCTATATACAGGGCTTGGTACCATCATCCCACTGACACAGCGCCAGCGTGAGATTACCCCTATATACAGGGTTTGGTAGCATCATCCCGCTGACACAGCGCCAGTGTGAGATTACCCCTATATACAGGGCTTGGTACCATCATCCCGCTGACACAGCGCCAGTGTGAGATTACCCCTATATACAGGGTCTGGTACCATCATCCCGCTGACACAGCACCAGCGTGAGATTACCCCTATATACAGGGCTTGGTACCATCATCCCACTGAAACAGCGCCAGTGTGAGATTACCCCTATATACAGGGCTTGGTACCATCATCCCACTGACACAGCGCCAGTGTGAGATTACCCCTATATACAGGGCTTGGTACCATCATCCCACTGACACAGCGCCAGCATGAGATTACCCCTATATACAGGGCTTGGTACCATCATCCCACTGACACAGCGCCAGTGTGAGATTACCCCTATATACAGGGCTTGGTAGCATCATCCCGCTGACACAGCGCCAGTGTGAGATTACCCCTATATACAGGGCTTGGTACCATCATCCCACTGACACAGCGCCAGTGTGAGATTACCCCTATATACAGGGCTTGGTACCATCATCCCACTGACACAGCGCCAGCATGAGATTACCCCTATATACAGGGTTTGGTACCATCATCCCACTGACACCGCACCAGCGTGAGATTACCCCTATATACAGGGCTTGGTACCATCATCCCGCTGACACAGCACCAGTGTGAGATTACCCCTATATACAGGGCTTGGTACCATCATCCCACTGAAACAGCGCCAGTGTGAGATTACCCCTATATACAGGGCTTGGTACCATCATCCCGCTGACACACCGCCAGTGTGAGATTACCCCTATATACAGGGCTTGGTACCATCATCCCGCTGACACAGCGCCAGTGTGAGATTACCCCTATATACAGGGCTTGGTACCATCATCCCGCTGACACAGCGCCAGTGTGAGATTACCCCTATATACAGGGCTTGGTACCATCATCCCGCTGACACAGCGCCAGTGTGAGATTACCCCTATATACAGGGCTTGGTACCATCATCCCGCTGACACACCACCAGTGTGAGATTACCCCTATATACAGGGCTTGGTACCATCATCCCACTGACACAGCGCCAGCGTGAGATTACCCCTATATACAGGGCTTGGTACCATCATCCCGCTGACACAGCGCCAGTGTGAGATTACCCCTATATACAGGGCTTGGTACCATCATCCCGCTGACACAGCGCCAGTGTGAGATTACCCCTATATACAGGGCTTGGTACCATCATCCCGCTGACACAGCACCAGCGTGAGATTACCCCTATATACAGGGCTTGGTACCATCATCCCGCTGACACAGCGCCAGTGTGAGATTACCCCTATATACAGGGCTTGGTACCATCATCCCGCTGACACAGCGCCAGTGTGAGATTACCCCTATATACAGGGCTTGGTACCATCATCCCGCTGACACAGCGCCAGTGTGAGATTACCCCTATATACAGGGCTTGGTACCATCATCCCACTGACACAGCACCAGCGTGAGATTACCCCTATATACAGGGCTTGGTACCATTATCCCGCTGACACAGCACCAGTGTGAGATTACCCCTATATACAGGGCTTGGTGCCATCATCCCACTGACACAGCGCCAGTGTGAGATTACCCCTATATACAGGGCTTGGTGCCATCATCCCGCTGACACAGCGCCAGTGTGAGATTACCCCTATATACAGGGCTTGGTACCATCATCCCACTGACACAGCGCCAGTGTGAGATTACCCCTATATACAGGGCTTGGTACCATCATCCCACTGACCACAGCGCCAGTGTGAGATTACCCCTATATACAGGGCTTGGTACCATCATCCCACTGACCACAGCACCAGCGTGAGATTATCCCTATATACAGGGCTTGGTACCATCATCCCACTGACACAGCGCCAGCGTGAGATTACCCCTATATACAGGGCTTGGTACCATCATCCCGCTGACACAGCGCCAGTGTGAGATTACCCCTATATACAGGGCTTGGTACCATCATCCCGCTGACACAGCGCCAGTGTGAGATTACCCCTATATACAGGGCTTGGTACCATCATCCCGCTGACACAGCGCCAGTGTGAGATTACCCCTATATACAGGGTTTGGTACCATCATCCCACTGACACAGCACCAGCGTGAGATTACCCCTATATACAGGGCTTGGTACCATCATCCCGCTGACACAGCAAAAGTGTGAGATTACCCCTATATACAGGGCTTGGTACCATCATCCCACTGACACAGCAAAAGTGTGAGATTACCCCTATATACAGGGTTTGGTAGCATCATCCCGCTGACACAGCACCAGGGTGAGATTACCCCTATATACAGGGCTTGGTACCATCATCCCACTGACACAGCACCAGCGTGAGATTACCCCTATATACAGGGCTTGGTACCATCATCCCGCTGAAACAGCGCCAGTGTGAGATTACCCCTATATACAGGGCTTGGTACCATCATCCCACTGAAACTGCGCCAGTGTGAGATTACCCCTATATACAGGGTTTGGTAGCATCATCCCGCTGACACAGCACCAGTGTGAGATTACCCCTATATACAGGGCTTGGTACCATCATCCCGCTGACACAGCGCCAGTGTGAGATTACCCCTATATACAGGGCTTGGTACCATCATCCCACTGAAACAGCGCCAGTGTGAGATTACCCCTATATACAGGGCTTGGTACCATCATCCCACTGACACAGCACCAGCGTGAGATTACCCCTATATACAGGGCTTGGTACCATCATCCCGCTGACACAGCGCCAGCGTGAGATTACCCCTATATACAGGGCTTGGTACCATCATCCCGCTGACACAGCGCCAGTGTGAGATTACCCCTATATACAGGGCTTGGTACCATCATCCCGCTGACACAGCGCCAGTGTGAGATTACCCCTATATACAGGGCTTGGTACCATCATCCCGCTGACACAGCGCCAGTGTGAGATTACCCCTATATACAGGGCTTGGTACCATCATCCCGCTGACACAGCGCCAGTGTGAGATTACCCCTATATACAGGGCTTGGTACCATCATCCCGCTGACACACCGCCAGTGTGAGACTACCCCTATATACAGGGCTTGGTACCATCATCCCGCTGACACAGCGCCAGCGTGAGATTACCCCTATATACAGGGCTTGGTACCATCATCCCACTGACACAGCACCAGCGTGAGACTACCCCTATATACAGGGTTTGGTACCATCATCCCACTGACACAGCGCCAGCGTGAGATTACCCCTATATACAGGGCTTGGTACCATCATCCCACTGACACAGCACCAGCGTGAGATTACCCCTATATACAGGGTTTGGTAGCATCATCCCGCTGACACAGCACCAGTGTGAGATTACCCCTATATACAGGGCTTGGTACCATCATCCCGCTGACACAGCGCCAGTGTGAGATTACCCCTATATACAGGGCTTGGTACCATCATCCCGCTGACACAGCACCAGCGTGAGATTACCCCTATATACAGGGCTTGGTACTTGCCTTCACGCTTTGTGAAGCACAGCGCCTCTCATTTGATAGTGGCTCTGCCTGGTATTACATCTCACAGCAGCCGAGTCCCATTCTAAGCTGTACTACTGGGCACGGCCACTACTAAAGTAAGCCTGGCTTAAGGCTTGTTCACACATTCCATTTTACAGTCCCAGCAAAGTGAATAAGATTTCTGAAGTCTCATTCACACGCCGTTTTTTTTTTCCGTGCATATTTGAAGCCATTTCATGTCTGTCGATTCTTTCAGCGTTTTTCACTCAATCAAATAACAGGGGAAAAACACGTCAAAAACCGCACAGATTATCAGCAGCGTTTTTCCGGCCTAGAGACGCGTTTTTGGTGCGAAAATTTCTGCTGCAAATACTCAGCGTGTGCACATACCCTTATATAAGGGGGAGACATTGTTTTGGGGACCTAATATCTCAAGCAGTGAGAACATCTAGATCTAGAAAATATCTCATTATTTTCTAGATCTCTGCTTACCGGCAATGAGTGGAAACATTCCTGGTTAGATCATAGAATCATAGAATGGTAGAGTTGGAAGGGACCTCCTGGGTCATCTGGTCCAACCCCCTGCTCAAAGCAGGATTCACTAGATCATCTCAGACAGATGTCTGTCCAGCCTCTGTTTGAAGACGTCCATTGAAGGGGAACTCACCACCTCTCGTGGCAGCCTGTTCCACTCATTAATCACCCTAACTGTCAAAAAGTTTTTTCTAATATCTAATCTGTGTCTCCTCCCATTTAGTTTCATCCCATTGCTTCTAGTCTTTCCTTGTGCAAATGAGAATAAAGATGATCCTTCTACAACGTGACAGCCCTTGACATATTTGTAGACAGCTATTAAGTCTCCTCTCAGTCTTCTTTTTTGCAAGCTAAACATTCCCAAATCCTGCAACCGTTCCTCATAGGACATGGTTTGCAGACCAGTCACCATTCTGGTCGCTCTTCTCTGAACTTGCTCCAGTTTGTCTATGTCTTTTTTAAAATGTGGTGCCCAAAACTGTACACAGTATTCCAGATGAGGTCTGACCAAAGAGGAGTAAAGACCGATAATGACTTCACGTGATCTAGACTGTATGCTTCTGTTAATACATCCCAGAATTGTATTTGCCTTTTTTGCTGCTACATCACACTGTTGACTCATGTTCAGTCTATGATCTATTAGTATACCTAAGTCTTTTTCACATGTACTGTTGCTTAGCTCTATTCCTCCCATTCTGTAGATGCTTTTTTCATTTTTATTGCCCAGATATAGTACTTTGCATTTTTTCCTGTTAAAAACCATTCTGTTGGTTGCTGCCCACTGCTCCAGTTTATTTAGGTCTTTTTGAATCCTCTCTCTCTCTTCTCTAGTATTAGCTATCCCTCCTAGCTTTGTGTCATCAGCAAATTTAATCAGTTTACCCTCAATTCCTTCATCTAAATCATTGATAAAGATGTTGAACAATACAGGTCCCAGGACGGAGCCCTGTGGTACCTCACTTGAGACATTCATCCAACTGGATGTGAAGCCATTTACGACCACTCTTTGAGTCCGATCACTAAGCCAGTTATGAATCCACCCAACAGTTGCCTTGTCCATTCCATACTTGGTAATTTTTTCAATAAGGATGGTGTGAGATGCTTTGTCAAATGCTTTGCTGAAGTCAAGATATACTATATCTACAGCATTTCCCTGATCCACCCAGTCAGTGATTCTGTCATAGAAGGAAATTAAGTTAGTCTGACATGACTTGTTAGTTACGAACCCATGCTGACTCTGGTTAATCACTTCATTCTTATCCATGTACTTACATACATGTTGTTTAATAATTTGTTCAAAGATCTTTCCTGGTATAGAAGTCAGACTCACCGGCCTATAGTTCCCTGGGTCCACCTTCTTCCCCTTTTTGAAGATAGGAACAACATTTGCTCTTCTCGAGTCTTCTGGGACTTCTCCTGTTCTCCAAGAATTTTCAAAGATTATGGAGATTATGGAGAGTGGTTCTAAAATTTCTTCTACGATCTCCTTCAGTACTCTGGGGTGTAATTCATCTGGATCTGGAGACTTGAACTCATTTATGTTAGCTAAACATTCCCTCACAATCTCTCTGTTTACAGATAACCTGGATTCTTCTATTCCTTTAATAGGACAGTGAAGATCAGTTGATGTTACATTTTCTTTCTGAGAGAAAACAGATGGAAAATAGGAATTAAAAAGTTCGGCCTTCTCAACATCCTTTCTTACCATTTCACCATTTTCATCCTGTAAAAATCCTATAGCATCTTTGACTTTTCTTTTACTTTTGACATACCCCCAAAATCCTTTTTTATTGCTTTTGACATCTCTTGCAAGCCTTAATTTATTGTCAGCTTTAGCTAAACTGATACGTGCCCTACAGGATCTGCAGACTGCATTATAATCTTCTTTAGATATGCCTCCCTCTTTCCATTTGATAAACATGTTTTTCTTTCTTTTTAGCATGTGTTTAAGTTCTGTGTTCATCCATCCTGGTTTCCTTAAATGCTTCCCATTCTTCCTACTTTTCGAGATTGTTAACGATTGTGCTTTGAGAATCTCATTTTTAAAAATTTCCCATCCTTCCTGGACATTTTTGTCCTTAAGGACATCCAGCCATTGGATCCCTCCTATTCTCTTTCTGAGTCGCTTTTGAGTCTTTCCGACTCAGGATGGATCTTTGATGATCCATCCTGAGTCCTGACCTGCTCACAGCTGAGTGTTTGTTACAATCCTATCCAGTCTAGACAACAGTCTTTTATCTAAACACATCAGCAGCAGATGGCATTAAAGTTTGTTACAATGTATCAGTGAAGTCCATGGTGTTTACCTGACAAGGGCGGGCACATTACAGCACATAAAGTTATGGAAAATAGAGACGAATCACAAGCACAAAGTGCATTAAAAGTTACAAAACTTTTCATAATACAATAATTCGGTATGAGCCCTTTAAATTGAGCTGGGTAAAGGTGACGAGTGCCCTTTAAGAGCCGTTATTGTTCATCTTGATACAATGTGTTAAATATCTGTAAACACAAGGTCAATAATTCCCGACTTCTCCTAACGAAGTCGTGACAGGTGTCACCTGCCTAATGACTTTATAACCTGGGCAGGTTCACTGCGCCGCGGCCTAGGACGACGTACGCAGCCCCGGCAGCTGAGTAAATGCAGCTTAACTTGTCCAAATATTATCCTGCGGAGATAAAACCGAGCAAACGCCTCCGAGCTGTAAATCACAAGCGAAATATCCAGGCTGTATGATGTTTTTCTGAATATTTGTTCAGGATTGGATTATAAGAGGATTGGATACACCCCAGAAAGAGACGTATCTATAGACGGAAAGTCGCGTGTCATCGGGTTATAAACGGGTGAAAAGTTCAGCTGGACGCAATATTTCATCATTGCCAAAAATGTGACACAAATAGAAGGTCGTACTACATACAGGACTGACCGAAAAGAAAGCCGCCCACCCCCAGGTCTTATCTCTTCCTAAAAAGCAAGAAAAAAAACAAAAATGTATGGTACTGATATGAACTTCCATATGTCTCACAATAGTTATAGCAACCAATCGGGACCATTTGTCAGACAAACTATAATACTGCCCCTATGTACAAGAATATAACTACTATAATACTGCATCTATGTACAAGAATATAACTACTATAATACTGCCCCCTATGTACAAGAATATAACTACTATAATACTGCTCCTATGTACAAGAATATACCTACTATAATACTGCCCCCTATGTACAAGAATATAACTACTATAATACTGCCCCCTATGTGCAAGAATATAACTACTATAATACTGCTCCTATGTACAAGAATATAACTACTATAATACTGCCCCCTATGTGCAAGAATATAACTACTATAATACTGCTCCTATGTACAAGAATATAACTACTATAATACTGCTCCTATGTACAAGAATATATCAACTATAATACAGCCCCCTATGTACAAGAATATAACTACTATAATACTACCCCTATGTACAAGAATATAACTACTATAATACTGCTCCTATATACAAGAATATAACTACTATAATACTGCTCCTATGTACAAGAATATAACTACTATAATACTGCTCCTATGTACAAGAATATAACTACTATAATACTGCTCCTATGTACAAGAATATAACTACTATAATACTGCTCCTATGTACAAGAATATAACTACTATAATACTGCCCCTATGTACAAGAATATAACTACTATAATACTGCCCCTATGTACAAGAATATAACCACTATAATACTGCCCCCTATGTACAAGAATATAACTACTATAATACTGCCCCCTATGCACAAGAATATAACTACTATAATACTGACCCTATGCACAAGAATATAACTACTATAATACAGCCCCTATGTACAAAAATATAACTACTATAATACTGCCCCTATGTATAAGAATATAACTCCTATAATACTGCCCCTATGTACAAGAATATAACTACTATAATACTGCCCCTATGCACAAGAATATAACTACTATAATACTGCCCCCTATGTACAAGAATATAACTACTATAATACTGCCCCTATGTACAAGAATATAACTACTATAATACTGCCCCTATGCACAAGAATATAACTACTATAATACTGCCCCCTATGTACAAGAATATAACTACTATAATACTGCCCCTATGTACAAAAATATAACTACTATAATACTGCTCCTATGTACAAGAATATAACTACTATAATACTGCTCCTATGTACAAGAATATAACTACTATAATACTGCTCCTATGTACAAGAATATAACTACTATAATACTGCTCCTATGTACAAGAATATAACTACTATAATACTGACCCCTATGCACAAGAATATAACTACTATAATACTGACCCTATGCACAAGAATATAACTACTATAATACAGCCCCTATGTACAAAAATATAACTACTATAATACTGCCCCTATGTATAAGAATATAACTCCTATAATACTGCCCCTATGTACAAGAATATAACTACTATAATACTGCCCCTATGCACAAGAATATAACTACTATAATACTGCCCCCTATGTACAAGAATATAACTACTATAATACTGCCCCTATGTACAAAAATATAACTACTATAATACTGCTCCTATGTACAAGAATATAACTACTATAATACTGCTCCTATGTACAAGAATATAACTACTATAATACTGCTCCTATGTACAAGAATATAACAACTATAATACTGCCCCCTATGTACAAGAATATAACTACTATAATACTGCTCCTATGTACAAGAATATAACTACTATAATACTGTCCCCTATGTACAAGAATATAACTACTATAATACTGCTCCTATGTACAAGAATATAACTACTATAATACTGTCCCCTATGTACAAGAATATAACTACTATAATACTGCTCCTATGTACAAGAATATAACTACTATAATACTGCTCCTATGTACAAGAATATAACTGCTATAATACTGCTTCCTATGTACAAGAATATAACTACTATAATACTGCTCCTATGTACAGGAATATAACTACTATAATACTGCTCCTATGTACAAGAATATAACTACTATAATAATGCCCCCTATGTACAAGAATATAACTACTATAATACTGCCCCCTATGTACAAGAATATAACTACTATAATACTGCTGCTATGTACAAGAATATAACTACTATAATAATGCCCCCTATGTACAAGAATATAACTACTATAATACTGCCCCCTATGTACAAGAATATAACTACTATAATACTGCTCCCTATGTACAAGAATATAACTACTATAATACTGCCCCCTATGTACAAGAATATAACTACTATAATACTACCCCTATGTACAAGAATATAACTACTATAATACTGCTCCTATGTACAAGAATATAACTACTATAATACTGCCCCCTATGTACAAGAATATAACTACTATAATACTGCTCCCTATGTACAAGAATATAACTACTATAATACTGCTCCCTATGTACAAGAATATAACTACTATAATACTGCTCCCTATGTACAAGAATATAACTACTATAATACTGCTCCCTATGTACAAGAATATAACTACTATAATACTGCCCCCTATGTACAAGAATATAACTACTATAATACTACCCCTATGTACAAGAATATAACTACTATAATACTGCCCCCTATGTACAAGAATATAACTACTATAATACTGCTCCTATGTACAAGAATATAACTACTATAATACTGCCCCTATGTACAAGAATATAACTACTATAATACTGCCCCCTGTGGTTAGGAGTAAGTGCTGGGTGTTGCCTCATAGTAACACTTTCTCTGTGATCAGATATAATAATAATAATCTTTTTATTTATATAGCGCCAACATATTCTGCAGCGCTTTACAATTCAGACAATTTGCAGACATTATCATCACTGTCCCCATTGGGGCTCACAATCTACATTCCCTATCAGTCTTTGGAGTGTTGGCAGAAACTGGAGAACCCGGAGGAAACCCACGCAAACACGGGGAGAACATACAAACTCCTTGAATGTTGGGGTTCTGGGATTTGAACCCAAGACCCCAGCGCTGCAAGGCTTCAGTGCTAACCACTGAGCCACCATACAGTGCTAACCACTGAGCCACCATACGGTGCTAACCACTGAGCCACCATCTGGTGCTAACCACTGAGCCACCATCTGGTGTTAACCACTGAGCCACCATACGGTGCTAACCACTGAGCCACCATACAGTGCTAACCACTGAGCCACCATCCGGTGCTAACCACTGAGCCACCATCCGGTGTTAACCACTGAGCCACCATACAGTGCTAACCACTGAGCCACCATACAGTGTTAACCACTGAACCACCATACATTGCTAACCACTGAACCACCATACAGTGTTAACCACTGAGCCACCATACGGTGCTAACCACTGAGCCACCGTGCTGCTCAAAATCTATAAATACTGCTGCAAAGATTAAAAAAACAAAAGACCCCTCCGTGTCTGCACTTTTATTTCCGATCTATGGATCCAGGAAGGATCTGAATCTTCGGAGATTTTTCTCGGTATTTTGCAGAGCTGAGAATACGGAACTGAAATGTAATCTGGATTATTTTTCGGGCTGCACCTCAACTCAGTGAAAACAATTCCTGACCCCGTTGTGACCTTGGAAAGTGCGAGTTAAGCAGGGAAGGGCTGAGTGAAGGCAGCTCGACCCCAAATTACGAACACATGCTCCGTTCTGCCAATTACCTGCATTTAGCGCCGTCGCCTGATGAGTGTTATTAATTTCTGCATGAGCGGCGCGGTCATGTGACATAAACAAATGAAGGTTAATTAGTGCTGGAAAAATACAATGTTCAGACTGGAGAAACTAAACTGGAGCCATAGATGTGCTGAGCGCAGCAGAGCCCGCACTACATGGGGGTCCACGGTACGAATCCCACCAGGGTTACATCTGCAGGACCTGTATAATCCGGTTACGTTCTTCGGACCCAACAGACGTTTAGGATCAGTCGCTTCCTTTTATAATTAGGGATTATCAGTTTGGGTCCGTTTCTTTTACATTTGCCCCAAAGGGAATATAGAACTATTTAACAGTTTCCATCCATAGACTATGGCTGCCCATATACACTTGATGGCTGTTGGCCGTTCGCTCTCCCATTAGCCGTCTCGGCCATCTCTCCCATACACGAGTGCCGGCTCGGCCGAGGGCTCCTGTGTCCTCTATGAAAGCCACCGGCTGACACAACGGCTGGCGGATTATCTCCAAGAGAACAATGCGATTGGCCGCCCAAAATCGGACATGCGCGACTGACACCTCTCCTGACAGTCCGTCGGCCGGTCCATGTATATGAGACTGTTGGATGAACCCGTCTAACCTGTACTGGGCCCTAAAGCCTCATCCTAAATACCCACAACTGAGCCTGTGTTACAAATGTATCCAATCTCCTCAGTCTGACCTGGACTAAACATTCCACACTGCAGACTGATACATTGTAACAAACTATCAGGACAATAAGGAGATTTGTGCTGCTGATGTGTTTACATGGTCTAGATTGGATACAACTGCAGCAAACTCTCAGCTGTGACAAGTATAAGGTCAGAGGAGATTTATAGTCTATAGATGTCAACAAGAAAGTTTCCAATCACTGATAGCATTCAGAGCTCTTTACAATGGTGACGTCAATAAATGTCAAATTTCGGAAATTAAAAAATGCCAGATTTTGTCACCGCACTATGATTAAGCTGAGGATTTGGAGCTCTGTATCAGGGAACTGTGACTGCTGTAAGGATATGTACGGTGGGACCTCTGCTACATGGGGAGCTGCCTCTACGTTATATAGGAGTATGTTTGGAGCCGGGGCGGACAGATCATTGGGCAACCTCTGCAGCCGCACAGAGGCCCGAGAGGTCAGGGGGCCACTACTACCCCCAACGTAGCGGGAATTGTGCATTATAATGAGTTATTGGACTGCAAAGGGCCCATGTATTGTTCTTGCCCAGGGACCCTGGTAGGTTTATTTGGGTGCCAGCGGATGGTGCTCGCCCCCTGCATTCTACTGACTGACTTTTTGGACCAGTTGCAGCATAATGTCATATGATTTCGGAGTCATTGCTAGACGTTGACGACCTCCTTGTCCCTTTTTTAAGCCGAGGGGAATGGAAAATATAAAGTAACTGATTTGTGAGCCTCACAGTGCGGTTCTCCGGGGCAGACATTGGCACAGCTGAATGCCAGGCTCTGTGAGGTCACCTTGAGTCATGAAGTCCACATTGTTCTCAGCGCAGCTGCAAAGTTATCAGAACACCAGGAAAATACACAGTGAACCTGACCAGGGAACCAATGTATCAGCTCTATGCCCGGGGAACCAATTGTCACGGGTGTGTCAGGAGTGACAGACAGTCGCCCTGCAGGTGTTTGCAGGAGATCTCTACGTTTGGCATTACAGACATCTTCTTAGAGACTGTCTCTAGGATCCAGCGGCTACCTCCCTCTGGCTAATTAACTCCTTGGCCTGGGTGTATAAATACCTGGTGTGTTCTGGAGGGAGGTGCCGGCGATATTCATTACTGCCTGAGAAGGCTTTAGCAAGAGCAGTACTTTGTCCTCTCTGGAGCTTGACTATGTGTGCGCATTTGTCTGGAGTAGTCTAAAGCTAAGCTATTTCCCCCTGTTTGTCCATCCTTGTTGTCTATAGAGTTTAGTGGAGATCGACTAGTGCTCATCTCCTCCCTTTCCTATCCTGAGTCAAACGTCAGGGAAAGACAGGGCGAGGTACGCGTGCGGCGATTGGTGAAGAGCCAATATAGGGACTTTAGGGGAGACAGGGTGACACTATATCATCCTAGGAGGTCTCCACTTCCCCCTTTCCCTAGTGTCTGGACTCCCCTTTCCCTCTTCCCTTTGTGTTGCCCTAAGTCTTTCCCACACCTTGCGTGACACCAATGTATCAGCTCTGTGCCCGGGAATCGATGTATCAGCTCTGTGCTGGATTATTACACTGAGTGTGCGGAGCGGAGCCGAGCGTCTTTATTAGACCCCAAACTAATTCTATTGTTTCATAAGATAAGCGGCACCATGAGCTCATGGCGCCGCTATACCCCTTCCATAAAAGTAACACCTATAGCGGCTCCTCTCTATCTAGATCCATCCAGATTGATGTTATTCAGGCCAGACCTTAAGAAAGCACAGTAGGCTTAAAGGGGTTAACCTGACATATCCCTTTAAATAAGCGGGTAGTCTACTGATATCCTCTGGCTCCAGAGCAACTATAAATGTTACTCAACTAAATGTGTTCAATGATAATATCAGGCAGTTCAATTTAAAGGGACAGTGTCTTTAATACCTTTGTTATCTCCATTCGCTTTGCAGCTGGATGGACTCTATTGTTTTCTGTTATCAGTTATTTCAGGCTGATGATAGTGTCCTTCAGTAGGATGAATGCCATAAAGTCCAGAATATTCTCTCCTGACCCCACATTTCTATGCATATGTTTAATATCCGCTGCTCCACTAATACCCCTGCTGATGATATCAGGGTTAGTATGCCTTTAAATCTCAGCTAAAATATCTATTTCTGGGTTAGATCATGTATGACGGCTCCACCATTGTACTTGTAGGAATAACACAGCTTCAAGAACCAGTCACTCCTCAAAATATGCAAAAAAGTGTCTAAAGTTTCTGTTGAACTTTTCACCGGAAACTTCTGAAATGAAACATGAACAAGTCTGAAAAGCAAAAAAAAAGTTTTGTATACATAGAAATATTCAAGCTTTTACCTCCTCTGGTTGTATTCTGGATTCTTTCACAATGGCTCCCGATCAGTGACTCTCATGGGCCTCGATGCAAAATCTCCAATGGGCCCCCCAATTATTGCAAGTCTTCAATAGAATTGGTCTTTTCATATGGACCAAAGGGACTTTTTGGGCCCCTTAGGCTCCAGGGCCCGGTACGATAGCAACCCCTGCACCTATTGTAGTTACGTCCCTGCTCCAGATACACGCAGAGCTGCAGCCATAATATTGCGGTTGCCTGAGCTCAGATCCCCCTGCATCTCCTGCTGGCTCAGCACCTGCACAGATCTTTGCTGATTTGCATCCTGGTTGGCTCTTTATGGCGAGCTTGAATATTTCTATGTATTCAAAACTTTTTTTTTTGCTTTTTATGATTGCATACATCACTGTAACCACTCACTGTGTGTAACAGTAATGCATTGGTCACCCCTGCAGCCAGTGATTGGCTGCAGCTGTCACGTATCAATCCAGACAGCAAAAAAAAAAAAAAAAAGAGAGAGACCGGCGGGTACCTGGGAAGTGACAGAAAAGGACTGAAGAAGAGGAGGTGAATATTACCTAAATCTCCCCCTATATAGATTGGATATAGAAGTCTCCTAAGCTCCCCCTAGTGGTGGATTCAGTTTGGAAGAAATTTATTAGGAATCTCTGGTGTAATTTGGGGCCATCTTTAGTTTACTCACTACAACTCCAACACTTGTATTAATGATAAATTTAGTGGAAATTTCACCAGTATAACTTTTCAAGCTCGGTAGAACGTCCAATTGTGAGATAAGAGCGGGAGATCAATGTGTCAAATGTCATATGTAGATTGTGAGCCCTCGCGGGCGGGGTCCTCTCTCCTCCTGTACCAATCACTGACTCATTTTGTTAAGATTATTAGTGTTTTTGCTATGTATACCCTCTTTTTCACATGTAAAGCGCCATGGAATAAATGGCGCTATAATTAATAATAATAATTAATAATATGTTTTTGCTCAAATTACATTAAAAATGGTTGCAATATAAATATATTGGATCCGCGTTTTTTCTAAGTCAGCTGTGATCTGTCTAAAGTGGTGTAGGTACTAAAATGGTGTAAAAATTGATACATTTAGCTTAGGCACTTACAACAGGGAAAAGCTGCAATTTCTAAGAAAAAAATTGGGGGGGCAAATCCAACGAAAAAAATGCCCCCATGACTATGCAGGAGATGTGTAACTATGTATCAGAAAACTGTTGCTCTGACGTCTACATGATGGAAGTTGTTAGAATTTGGTCCAGTTGTTTCGATTTCTCAATCCCTGGATTGTTTTGGATACCGTGAAGAAAATGATACTAAATTACAAAAAGGAAAACGATCCGATCCAGTTTCCCAGTAGATCTCTATCGTGTTCGGAGCTGTAGTTCTACTACAGCCACAGTTTGGGGGAGCGCAGCTTTGGGGTGGGGCTCTAATCTGGTTACATTGTATCCTTCTGCTTTTACTGTGTTGCTACATCTGGTCGTCATGGAAACAAACTGCAACAACATATGTTTCCTATTGAAATCTGCCTCCTATTTCTCCTCTCCCCCCAATGTACTGATAAATGGCATGATGTCATTACCTCCAGATAAGCCGCTTCCAGGACACAGGCGGCAGAGATTTCGGGAAAAAATAATGGCACAGGGATTAAATGATCCCATATAGATCTGCACGGGAAGAGTTCTATTGTTCCATGTGCAGAACTACTAGATAATATACATTATCTCTCGATTATATACATCATGACGGCGCCTACATGAAATCTCCGGGGGAGAAGACAAGAGTGACCCGTCAGTCATTGGCGGCGGGCGAGGAAGTAGGGCGAGAGGCCGGAGAGCTGTAAGTGCTGGGTTCACCCCCCCTGAGCTTGTGGCTCATTTGAAAGTAAATTTGTCAATGGATTTAGGGAAAATATATATTCTTGTACCGTGTTAGCCAGTAGATAGAAAAATATTTAGATTTGAGAGTCCTCAGTGGTTGATACCTTTTTAAGGGCTTCAATGGATTTATAAAAAAAAAAAGGAAACAAGGATTTCTAAAACAAAGGAAACAAGGATTTCTAAAACAAAGGTTTGGAATTAATCAACATTCCAGCGACTTTCCATAGATGATATTAGTTTGGGGTGTAAAAACTGCAGACAGATAAAAACATCGGCAGCACAAATGTGACCAGCACAGAATAAAGCAAGTGTGAATCTCTCCTGCTTGATTGTTTGCTACAATGTATCAGTGCAGCTAAAATATATCAGTTGGGAGTCCAGGCTGTACAGTTTACAGAGGATTGGCTAGACCGCGGTGGGCAATTAATTTTCCCAAGGGGCTACATAAGAGACCATGACTATTGTGGAGGCCAAACTGAATTCTGCTTATTATTATATATTATTTTTTATCAATTAATATTGGGCAGAATTAAGTCCTATGACTTGCTGCTAATACCTGTGATAATAAGGTTTATAGTAACCATTATTCCTACCTGTAGCAGGGAATCATAACCATAGAATTTACCGCTTTTTTATAAAGTTTATAAATCATACTGCTCCTGTATTTAATAAGGATAGATGTACCGTGATCAACAGCTTCCCCCACAAAGAATTATAGAATTTATAGCCGCCCCAGCCCACAGTATAATGGAGACCCCCACAGCCCCCCACTCACAGTATAATGCCCCCCCCACACAGTATAATGCCCCCACAGCTCCCCACAAACAGCATAGCAGACCCCACAGTCTCCACATGGAGTATAATTCCCTTACAGCCCCCCTCACAGTATAATACCTCCACACACTGTATAATGGACCTCACAACCCCAACACACCATATAATGCCCCCATAACCCCCCATACATAGTATAATACCCCCAAAACTCACCACACACATATACAGTATAATGGACCCCACAGCCCCCCACATCCAGTATAATGAAACACCACATCCAGTATAATGCCCCCATAGCTCCCCCCCACACACACAGTTTAATGGGCCTCACAGCCCTTGACACGCAATATAATGCCCCCAAGTTCAATATAATAGACTCCTCACCACACACACGGTATAATGGAGACCCCATAGCCCACCACATCCAGCTTAGTGAACCCCTGCACACACAGTATAATGCCCCCACAGCTCCCCACAAACAGTAGAGCAGACCCCACAGCCTCCATGTAGAGTATAATTCCCTTACAGACCCCCTCACAGTATAATGGACCCCACAGACCCCCACACACAATACAATGGACCCAGTTACTCACACAGCATTATGGACCCTACATTTACCCACACAAGTACTGACCGAAAACTGTAAGAAATACCTAAAGTCTCGTAAAGTCATCGACCTGCTGTGCTGAGACTCAAATACACAGGGTTAATGGTGGAACAAGGAGCCCGGAGCGCCGTCCTCCATCCTGAAGATACAGACACGCCGGACAAGTGGCCGCCACATGGTGCTGGACGCCTGTGTATCCCGCCCTTTGGCTGCCCGGTCCCCACTTCGCCCAGGCGTGGTCTAGGCCATTGTGTCAGATCCTCACCTAAGTATTGGGTCAGGATGGGTTTTCAGCCTTTAGGTGTAAATACAGCAGTTTATATTTATTGACAGCAAGCAGAGATCTTGATGTGATTGTTTGCAAAATTCATCAACCCCCCAAGTGACATTTTGAAGAACTTGGCACAAAATACAGTGACACAAACCACGAAACAGAAAAGTCACTTAGAAAAAAATGCAAAAAGTTTATCAAAAGTTGTACAACTTTTTTATGTTTACAGTGATTACGCCTTAATCTATATCAGGACATGCTGAGAGTTGTAGTTGTTCAACAACTGAAGATCTAAAAGTTGCAGAGCAATGGAATGACATTTGTAATGTTTGTTATTATGTCTCTCACCCGCTTCAGCTATGTTTGCACAGGACGGCTTAGTATTACGTCTTTTACAGTTTACTCTCAGATCCCTTTGACTTTTGTCACATTAAAATGCAATGAATAAAACTCCCTGGGAAAAAAACTCATCTGACGACCCAATAATAATACTTCTCTGTGATTACGTCCCTCGCAACTTTCTACACTCTAATTACATCACTAATTGTGCTGGTTTGATGCTAAACAGATGTCTCTGCTGCTGTGCCAGAGACTCCCCCGAGACCATGACATCATCACTAAAGCAATGATGTCAGTGTTTTTCAGGCTGCAATCTAATGACATTTTCATCTGTGTTTTTGGCCAATCGAAGGTCAAAATGTCCCACTCCCTATACATTATATATCTAAATACAGTAGGTCCAAACGTCTGTGCTGGTTAATTTAATCTTTATTGGGGTTAGAACTCATTTTCATGTGAATAAAGTATTCCCTAAGTGGTGGCTGCAGACAGGATCTTATCATGTATCTCTGTATACAGGGAGCTCCCCCTAGTGGTGGCTGCAGACAGAATCTTATCATGTATCTCTGTATACAGGAAGCTCCCCCTAGTGGTGGCTGCAGACACAATCTTATCATGTATCTCTGTATACAGGGAGCTCCCCCTAGTGGTGACTGCAGACAGAATCTTATCATGTATCTCTGTATACAGGGAGCTCCCCCTAGTGGTGGCTGCAGACAGGATCTTATCATGTTTCTCTGTATACAGGGAGCTCCCTCTAGTGGTGGCTGCAGGCAGGATCTTATCATGTATCTCTGTATACAGGGAGCTCCCCCTAGTGGTGGCTGCAGACAGGATCTTATCATGTTTCTCTGTATACAGGGAGCTCCCTCTAGTGGTGGCTGCAGACAGAATCTTATCATGTATCTCTATATACAGGGAGCTCCCCCTAGTGGTGGCTACAGACAGAATCTTATCATGTATCTCTGTATACAGGGAGCTCCCCCTAGTGGTGGCTGCAGACAGGATCTTATCATGTATCTCTGTATACAGGGAGCTCCCCCTAGTGGTGGCTGCAGACAGAATCTTATCATGTATCTCTGTATACAGGGAGCTCCCCCTAGTGATGGCTGCAGGCAGAATCTTATCATGTATCTCTGTATACAGGGAGCTCCCCCTAGTGGTGGCTGCAGACAGAGTCTTATCATGTATCTCTGTTTACAGGGAGCTCCCCCTAGTGGTGGCTGCAGACAGAATCTTATCATGTATCTCTGTATACAGGGAGCTCCCCCTAGTGGTGGCTGCAGACAGAATCTTATCATGTATCTCTGTATACAGGGAGCTCCCCATAGTGGTGACAGCAGACAGAATCTTATCATGTATGTCTGTATACAGGGAGCTCCCCCTAGTGGTGGCTGCAGACAGGATCTTATCATGTATCTCTGTATGCAGGGAGCTCCCCCTAGTGGTGGCTGCAGACAGAATCTTATCATGTATCTCTGTATACAGGGAGCTCCCCCTAGTGATGGCTGCAGGCAGAATCTTATCATGTATCTCTGTATACAGGGAGCTCCCCCTAGTGGTGGCTGCAGACAGAGTCTTATCATGTATCTCTGTTTACAGGGAGCTCCCCCTAGTGGTGGCTGCAGACAGAATCTTATCATGTATCTCTGTATACAGGGAGCTCCCCCTAGTGGTGGCTGCAGACAGAATCTTATCATGTATCTCTGTATACAGGGAGCTCCCCATAGTGGTGACAGCAGACAGGATCTTATCATGTATCTCTGTATACAGGGAGCTCCCCCTAGTGGTGGCTGCAGACAGAATCTTATTATGTATCTCTGTATACAGGGAGCTCCCCCTAGTGGTGGCTGCACAAAGAATCTTATCATGCATCTCTGTATAGAGGGAGCTCCCCCTAGTGGTGGCTGCGACAGGATCTTATCATGTATCTCTGTATACAGGGAGCTCCCCCTAGTGGTGGCTGCAGACAGAATCTTATTATGTATCTCTGTATACAGGGAGCTCCCCCTAGTGGTGGCTGCACAAAGAATCTTATCATGTATCTCTGTATACAGGGAGCTCCCCCTAGTGGTGGCTGCAGACAGAAAAGCTTATCAACATCTGCAAGGAGTTTGAATGTTCTTCCCATGTTTGCGTGGGTTTCCTCCAGGTTCTCCGGTTTCCTCCCACATTCCAAATACATATTTATAGTGAATTTAGATTGTGAGCTCCAATGGGGACAGTGATGATAATAACTGTAAAGCGCTGTGGAATTAATGGCGCAATATAAGTGAGTAAGATAAATAAAAGAAATAAATGTATCTCTGTATACAGGGAGCTCCCCCTAGTGGTGACAGCAGACAGAATCTTATCATGTATCCCTGTATACAGGGAGCTCCCCCTAGTGGTGGATACAGACAGGATCTTATCATGTATTACTGTATACAGGTTGCTCCCTCTCAGGGCCGGCTCCAGGTTTTTCTGGGCCCCGGGCAAAAGAGTTTCAGTGGGCCTCTTTAACACAAACCACGATTCATGATGCAGAGATACCGCAGAGAAATATATATATACAGTACAGACCAAAAGTTTGGACACACCTTCTCATTTAAAGATTTTTCTGCATTTTCATGACACAACACAACTGATGGTCCCAACCCCATTTATAAAGCAAGAAATCCCACTTATTAAACCTGACAGGGCACACCTGTGAAGTGAAAACCATTTCCGGTGACTACATCTTGAAGCTCATCAAGAGAATGCCAAGAGTGCAAAGCCGTCATCAAAGCAAAAGGTGGCTACTTTGAAGAACCTAGAATATAAGACATATTTTCAGTTGTTTCACACTTTTTTGTTAAGTATATAATTCCACATGTGGTAATTCATAGTTTTGATGCCTTCAGTGTGAATGTACAATTTTCATAGTCATGAAAATACAGAAAAATCTTTAAATGAGGTGTGTCCAAACTTTTGGTCTGTACTGTATATAGTACAATGCCGAAGATTTCACTTCTTACATTACATGAGAGATATCTATTGTAAATTCCACAATAGCTCAGAAGCCGGCGAATCGCTCCACACAGTATACTGGCCCCCATAAAATGCTCCATACAGAATACTGGCCCCCATAAAATGCTCCATACAGAATACTGGCCCCCCAAAAATGCTCCATACAGAATACTGGCCCCCATAAAATGCTCCATACAGGATACTGGCCCCCATATAACACTCCATACAGGATACTGGCCCCCATATAACACTCCATACAGGATACTGGCCCCCATATAATGCTCCATGTAGGCTGTTCGACCCACATAATGCCCTATGCTGGCTGTTCCCCCCTTATAATGCCCCATGCAGGATATCACCTCCCATATAATGCCCCATGCAGGATATCACTCCCCTCTCTTTAAAATGCCCCATGCAGGATGTCACCCCCCTCTCTTTAAAATCCCCTATGCAGGATGTCACTCCCCATATAATGCCCCATGCAGGATGTCACCCCCCATATAATGCCCCATGCAGGATGTCACCCCCCCATATAATGCCCAATGCAGGATGTCACCCCCCCATATAATGCCCCATGCGGGATGTCACTACCCATATAATGCCCCATGCAAGATGTCACCCCCCATATAATGCCCCAAGCAGGATGTCACCCCCCCATATAATGCCCAATGCAGGATGTCACCCCCCCATATAATGCCCAATGCAGGATGTCACCCCCCCATATAATGCCCCATGCAAGATGTCACCCCCCCATATAATGCCCCAAGCAGGATGTCACCCCCCCATATAAACCCCATGCAGGATGTCATCCCCCCATATAATTCCCCATGAAGGATGTGACCGCCCCCATATAATGCCCCATGAAGGATGTGACCCCTCATATAATGCCCCATGAAGTATGTCACCCCCCCATATAATACCCCATGCAGGATGTCAACCCCCCATATAATGCCCCATGAAGGATGTCACCCCCCCATATAATGCCCCATGCAGGATGTCATCCCACCCATATAATGCCCCATGCAGGATGTCAACCCCCATATAATACCCCATGCAGGATGTGAACGCCCCATATAATGCCCCATGCAGGATGTCACCCCCCCTCTATAACGCCCCATGCAGGATGTCACCCCCCCATATAATGCCCCATGCAGGATGTCACCCCTTATAATGCCCCATGCAGGATGTCACCCCCCATATAATGCCCAATGCAGGATGTCACCCCCCCATATAATGCCCCATGCAGGATGTCACCCCCCCATATAATGGCCCATGCAGGATGTCATCCCCCCATATAATGCCCCATGCAGGATGTGACCCCCCATATAATGCCCCATGAAGGATGTCACCCCCCCATATAACACCCCATGCAGGATGTCAACCCCCCATATAATGCACCATGAAGGATGTCACCTCCCCATATAATACCCCATGCAGGATGTCAACCCCCCATATAATGCACCATGAAGGATGTCACCCCCCCATATAATGCCCCATGCAGGATGTCACCCCCCCATATAATGCCCCATGCAGGATGTCAACGCTCCATATAATGCCCCATGCAGGATGTCACCCCCCTATATAATGCCCCATGCAGTATGTCACCCCCCCTATATAATGCCCCATGCAGGATGTCACCCCCCTATATAATGCCCCATGCAGGATGTCACCCCCCTATATAATGCCCCATGCAGGATGTCACCCCCCCTATATAATGCCCCATGCAGGATGTCACCCCCCCTATATAATGCCCCATGCCTCCATTCATTAAAAAGAAAAAAAAATCAAATACCTCACTCCTCCTCACCTGCTGCCGCTGCTCAGGTCCGCACTCCAGCGTTGCCGGTGTCTTCACGCTCTGCGCTGCCTGTGATGGCTCAGGGGAGGGCGCGGTTGAAAGACGTCACCGCACCCTCTGACCTGAGACGTCAAGACAGCGGATCTGCGGAGGCACGGGGAGAGGTAAGTATCCGGCTGCCGGGGCCCTGAGCAAGCGGGGGAGAAGGGCGGACTCTGGCACTGCTCTCCTCCACCCATAGCCCGGTGGGGTGCCCGACCGCAAGTGGGCCCACCCGCCTGCTCAGGGCCCCGGCACTTGCCTGGGTGCGCTGGGTGCTGACGCCGGCCCTCCTCCCCCTAGTGGTGGCTGCAGATAGAATCTTATCATGTATCTCTGTATACAGGGAGCTCCCCCTAGTGGTGACTGCAGACAGAATCTTATCATGTATCTCTTTATACAGGGAGCTCCCCCTAGTGGTGACTGCAGACAGGATATTATCATGTATCTCTGTATACAGGGAGCTCCCTCTAGTGGTGGCTGCAGACAGAATCTTATCATGTATATCTGTATACAGGGAGCTCCCCCTAGTGGTGACTGCAGACAGAATCTTATCATGTATCTCTTTATACAGGGAGCTCCCCCTAGTGGTGACTACAGACAGGATCTTATCATGTATCTCTGTATACAGGGAGCTCCCCCTAGTGGTGGCTGTACTGTAGCATAGATACTGATCTGTCCCTGCTCCACTTTGCTTTCCTCTACTGTCACACTGGTAAATATGTAGATTTGTGGGGTCTATTGGGAATGGGAGGCTAATGATAATGTAGCCTCATGTAGCTATGAGGCCAACAGAGACCTCTGACTCCACTGACCAGAGCACATAGTAGTATCCGTGATGTCATGCAATGAAGTATGTAGAATACCGCCATATCTGGTGTCTGGTTAGCATTGACGTTGAGGATCTCGCTCGCAGCCAGTCCTGATCAGAACATTTCGGTTTGCGGCAGGATTGTCAAGGTGACTTGTAAAATAGGATTTAGCCAAACAAACGCCAATAAAGGCGCCATGAAACCGGGCAGTGGAGCTCATAAATGCTGATTTACTGCACAGCACAAAGTCACATTGCTGAATGAGAGGAGGCGATCAGGTGACATGAGAGTATGGAGCAGCGCCACCTAGTGGTCAGTCCGGTCAGTGCAGGATCAGGTGAATGCTGCTCGGTGTAGAACCTACAGGTTAGGCCACGGCCCCACTATCAGTATTCGGTCAGGATTGGGAGCCAAAACCAGGTGAAGAACAATCAGAAGAAAGGAATAATAGAAACAAGTCACCAATTCTGCATTTATCACCCACTCCTGAGAAAATATACTGACCGAATACTGACCAAATACTGATAGTGGGGCCGTGGCCATACAATGTATCTCCTGGGTTTTATAGAAGGAAGCTGCAGGATTTGGGAGGTAACTCAGGGCTGGTGTCCCCACCATGGACTTTTTGCCCCTATATTCTTTATACGATGATGGGGTGAAAACAAGACCTGGGTTCACAGACTGAGGGGTTTGGGGTCACTTTCCTTTTTAGGGTGATCAGCGCTGCGCTGTGTGTGAGTAATTCATGAGTACAACCCTTGTCCATGTGCCAAAGCACTTTATTTAGGAGGGTCTCCCACTCTGGACCCCCTCTATTAAGGGGACAGCGCCGCGCTCCTCCGCAGTGTCCTGTACACAGTATTCTGGATTTTGTAGATTTTGTACAGGGGGTAATACTGAGCTCACTCTCCGAAATGCCCTGGAAACCTCGGCACATCACCGGCCAAACCACGGAGAGGAGCACAGAGAGGCCGCCGATCCCCTGTGGTCACCTCAATCTGGCTTCAATCTTGGAGAAACCCCCCTGGATCGCCACAGATTCCCCCACTACGTTTAATACAGGGCTATTTAACCCTCTACTGCCTGCAAGACGGACATGAGATCCACCCAATAACAAGTAATATACTTAGATACCCAGTTCAGTATCACGTATCGTTAGCTTAGATACACAGCTTATCAGACAGTATCACACATGATAAGATTAGATACATTAGGTCAGTGTAAATTATAGAGTTAGATACACAGCTAAGCAGACAGTATCACATATGATGGGATTAGATACGTTCTCAGCAGACAGTATCACTTATGATGGGATTAGATACACACAAGATGATGACTGAAGGTTGCTCCGGTCTGGAGCGCAGTCACGTCGGGGCGCAGTCGCCTTCGCTGCAGATGGTTGCGGCTCTTTGAAGTCTGACATGTAATTTGTGTTAATTTCGCGCTGTTGCTGATGATCGACTGTTGTTCTTGGCTCATTCTTCCATCTCTACAGCTGCAAATCATTCTCACCATGGAAACTGGGAGATTTACAGACCGTCCTACATAAATACATCATACGACTTCTATACATAGTGTGTGGGCATATATATATATATATATATATATATATATATATATATATATATAGTGGTAAAAAAAAAGTGTTGGCCCCTCTCCTGATTTCTTATTTTTTGCATGTTTGTCACTTAAATGTTTCAGATCACAAAACAAATGTAAATATTAGATAAAGATAACACAAGTAACCACAAAACGCAGTTTTTAAATGAAGGTCTTTATGAAGGGAAAAAGAAATCCAAACCTATAGGGCCCTGCGTGAAAAAGTGACTGTCCCCTAAACCTAATAACTGGTTAGTGCTTAGTAGCAACAACTGCAATCCAGCATTTGTGATAACTGGCGATGAGTCTTTACAATGCTCTGGAGGAATTTTGGCCGCTAATCTTTGCAAAATTGTTGTAATTCAGCCACATTGAAGGGTTTCCGAGCATGAACCGCCTTTTTAAGGTCCGGCCACAGCGTCTCAGGACTAAGGTCAGGGCTCTGACAAGGCCACTCAAACATCTTAGTTTTGTTTTCCTTAAGCCATTCAGAGGTGGACTTGTTGGTGTGTTTTGGATCATTGTCCTGCTGAATAACCCAAATGCGCTTCAGCTTGAGGTCACAAACAGATGGCCGGACATTCTCCTTCAGGATTTTTTGGTAAACAGCAGAATTCATGCTTCCATTTACCGCAGAAAGTCTTCCAAGTCCTGAAGCAGCAAAACAACCCCAGACTATCACACTACCACCACCATATTTTACTGTTGGTATGATGTTCGTTTTCTGAAATGCTGTGATACTTCTACGATAGATGCAATGGGACATACACCTTCCAAAAAGTTCAACTTTTGTCTCATCAGTTCACAGCGTATACTCTCAAAATTCTTGGCAAAACTGAGACGAGCCTTTATGTTCTTTTAGCTCAGCAGTGGTTTTCGTCTTGGAACTCTGCCATGCATGCCATTTTTGCCGAGTCTCTTTGTTAAGGTCAGTGTTCATGACTCCACCAAAACTGAGGCAAGTGAGACCTGCAGTTTTTAGATGTTGTTGTTGGTCATTTGTGACCTCTTGGATGAGTTGGCTCTGCACTAGGAGCCACCGGGGTAACAAGTCCGTTCATGACATTTCTCCCTCCTGAATCTTCCCCATCACCTGTGAGTGATATTACTGAGGTGAAAGGAACTGCAGCAACTCAGCCTCGGAATGGAGACCCCGTAATGTTACAGAGCGGGGGGCCGAGTGCGGTGGAGCAGAGGACAGAAAAGTCACCAACACTCTGTTGACCTCATAACTGCAGAGTCCAGACCTCCTCTAGTATAAATACTGCGCCCCCGCCGGGAGCTTCGTAGTCGAGCCGCTGCTGCAGCCGTACATCACCAAGCACAATGCTGAGCGTCGGATGAAGTGATGTAAAGCCGCCATCACTGGACTCTGGAGGAGACGTGTTCTGTGCAGTGACGGATCGCACTTCTCTATCTGATGGAGTTATCTGGTGATTCCAGGAGGACGTTACCCCCGACTGCATTGTGCGGCTGTACAGATGATGGAGGAGGATAATGCTATGGGCTGTTATCAGGGGGCGGCCGGGGACCCTCAGTTCCAGTGATGGGAAATCCTAATCTTCAGCACAAGACATTGTGGACAATTGTAGCTTCAGCTTTGTGGGAACAGTTTGGGGTTTGCCCTTATCTGTCCCCCATGACTGCGCCCAGTGCACAAGCTCCATACAGACATGGAGGGAGAACATGAGCGGCCGCACAGAGCCCGGACCTCCACCCCATCCAACAACGGAGATTGTGAGCCCGGACCCCCTAACATCACGGTCTGACGCCACAAATGATCTTCTGGATGAAGAGGCAAAAATTCCCACAGACGCCTCCAAAATCTTATAAAAAACCCAGAAGAGCGAGAGCTGTTATATCTGCAGAGGGGCGACTCCATATTAATGTCTATGGCTGTAGATGAGGACAGAGAAGCCCCCGGAGGTGGATGTGGGGGGCACATACTTTCCTCCATATTAATGTCTATGGCTGTAGATAAGGACAGAGAAGCCCCCGGAGGTGGATGTGGGAGGCACATACTTTTCTCCATATTAATGTCTATGGATGTAGATGAGGACAGAGAAGCCCCCGGAGGTGGATGTGGGGGGCACATACTTTTCTCCATATTAATGTCTCTGGATGTAGATGAGGACAGAGAAGCCCTTGGAGGTGGATGTGGGGGGCACATACTTTTCTCCATATTAATGTCTCTGGATGTAGATGAGGACAGAGAAGCCCCTGGAGGTGGATGTGGGAGGGGGGGGGGGGGCACATACTTTTCTCCATATTAATGTCTATGGATGTAGATGAGGACAGAGAAGCCCTTGGAGGTGGATGTGGGGGGCACATACTTTTCTCTATATTAATGTCTATGGATGTAGATGAGGACAGAGAAGCCCCCGGAGGTGGATGTGGGGGGCACATACTTTTTCCCATATTAATGTCTATGGATGTAGATGAGGACAGAGAAGCCCCCGGAGGTGGATGTGGGGGGCACATACTTTTCTCCATATTAATGTCTATGGATGTAGATGAGGACAGAGAAGCACCCGGAGGTGGATATGGGGGGCACATACTTTCTCCATATTAATGTCTGTGGATGTAGATGAGGACAGAGACGCCCTTGGAGGTGGATGTGGGGGGCACATACTTTTCTCTATATTAATGTCTATGGATGTAGATGAGGACAGAGAAGCCCCCGGAGGTGGATGTGGGGGGCACATACTTTTTCCCATATTAATGTCTATGGATGTAGATGAGGACAGAGAAGCCCCTGGAGGTGGATGTGGGGGGCACATACTTTCCTCCATATTAATGTCTATGGATGTAGATGAGGACAGAGAAGCCCCCGGAGGTGGATTTGGGGGGCACATACTTTTCTCCATATTAATGTCTATGGATGTAGATGACAACAGAGAAGCCCCTGGAGGTGGATGTGGGGGGCACATACTTTTCTCCATATTAATGTCTATGGATGTAGAAGAGAACAGAGAAGCCCACCGGAGGTGGATGTGGGGGGCACATACTTTTCCCCATATTAATGTCTATGGATGTAGATGAGGACAGAGAAGCCCCCAGAGGTGGATGTGGGGGGCACATACTTTTCCCCATATTAATGTCTATGGATGTAGATGGAGGACAGAGAAGCCCCCGGAGGTGGATGTGGGGGGCACATACTTTTCCCCATATTAATGTCTATGGATGTAGATGGAGGACAGAGAAGCCCCCGGAGGTGGATGTGGGGGGCACATACTTTTCTCCATATTAATGTCTATGGATGTAGATGAGGACAGAGAAGCCCTCGGAGGTGGATGTGGGGGGCACATACTTTTCCCCATATTAATGTCCATGGATGTAGATGAGGACAGAGAAGCCCCCGGAGGTGGATGTGGGGGGCACATACTTTTCTCCATATTAATGTCTATGGATGTAGATGGAGGACAGAGAAGCCCCCGGAGGTGGATGTGGGGGGCACATACTTTTCTCCATATTAATGTCTATGGATGTAGATGGAGGACAGAGAAGCCCCCGGAGGTGGATGTGGGGGGCACATACTTTTCTCCATATTAATGTCTATGGATGTAGATGAGGACAGAGAAGCCCCTGGAGGTGGATGTGGGGGGCACATACTTTTCTCCATATTAATGTCTATGGATGTAGATGGAGGACAGAGAAGCCCCCGGAGGTGGATGTGGGGGGCACATACTTTTCTCCATATTAATGTCTATGGATGTAGATGAGAGCAGAGAAGCCCCCGGAGGTGGATGTTGGGGGCACATACTTTCTCCATATTAATGTCTGTGGATGTAGATGAGGACAGAGAAGCCCCTGGAGGTGGATGTGGGGGGCACATACTTTCCTCCATATTAATATCTATGGATGTAGATGAGGACAGAGAAGCCCCCGGAGGTGGATTTGGGGGGCACATACTTTTCTCCATATTAATGTCTATGGATGTAGATGACAACAGAGAAGCCCCTGGAGGTGGATGTGGGGGGCACATACTTTTCTCCATATTAATGTCTATGGATGTAGAAGAGAACAGAGAAGCCCACCGGAGGTGGATGTGGGGGGCACATACTTTTCCCCATATTAATGTCTATGGATGTAGATGAGGACAGAGAAGCCCACCGGAGGTGGATGTGGGGGGCACATACTTTTCCCCATATTAATGTCTATGGATGTAGATGGAGGACAGAGAAGCCCCCAGAGGTGGATGTGGGGGGCACATACTTTCTCCATATTAATGTCTATGGATGTAGATGAGGACAGAGAAGCCCCCGGAGGTAGATGTGGGGGGCACATACTTTTCCCCATATTAATGTCTATGGATGTAGATGAGGACAGAGAAGCCCCCAGAGGTGGATGTGGGGGGCACATACTTTCTCCATATTAATGTCTATGGATGTAGATGAGGACAGAGAAGCCCCCGGAGGTGGATGTGGGGGGCACATACTTTCTCCATATTAATGTCTATGGATGTAGATGGAGGACAGAGAAGCCCCCGGAGGTGGATGTGGGGGGCACATACTTTCCTCTGCTGTCAGTACGATGCCGCCCTTCATACACACAATAACAGTGCGGTCATCCTCTCCAGATGTTCGGCCCCTGTGGACTTTGGCAGCTGCGCTTAGGATTCTGCAGGATGGAATTGTTCTATCAAATATGGCCGCTGATCGTTTCGGGCGGGGGAGAAAGGTGAACGCGGGGCGAAAGGGGGGTGATGGCGGGGGGGGAGGGGGTGATGGCGGGGGGGAAGGAGGGGGTGATGGTGGGGGGGAAGGGGTGTTTGATGGCAGCAGGGGGGGTGATGGCGGTGGGGAAGGAGGGGGGTGATGGCGGAGGGTAAGGAGGGGGTGATGGCAGGGGTGAAGGGGTGTTTGATGGCAGCGGGGGGGTGATGGCGGTGGGGAAGGAGGGGGGTGATGGCAGGGGGGGAAGGGGTGTTTGATGGCAGCGAGGGGGGGTGGCGGTGGGGAAGGAGGGGGGTGATGGCGGGGGGGAAGGAGGGGGTGATGGCGGTGGGGAAGGAGGGGGGTGATGGCGGGGGGGAAGGGGTGTTTGATGGCAGCGGGGGGGTGATGGCGGGGGGGAAGGAGGGGGTGATGGCGGTGGGGAAGGAGGGGGGTGATGGCGGGGGGAAGGGGTGTTTGATGGCAGCGGGGGGGTGATGGCGGTGGGGAAGGAGGGGGGTGATGGCGGGGGGAAGGGGTGTTTGATGGCAGCGAGGGGGGGGTGGCGGTGGGGAAGGAGGGGGGTGATGGCGGGGGGGAAGGGGTGTTTGATGGCAGCGAGGGGGGGGTGGCGGTGGGGAAGGAGGGGGGTGATGGCGGGGGGGAAGGGGTGTTTGATGGCAGCGGGGGGGTGATGGCGGGGGGGAAGGAGGGGGTGATGGCGGTGGGGAAGGAGGGGGGTGATGGCGGGGGGGAAGGGGTGTTTGATGGCAGCGGGGGGGTGATGGCGGGGGGGAAGGAGGGGGTGATGGCGGTGGGGAAGGAGGGCGTGATGGCGAGGGGGAAGGGGTGTTTGATGGCAGCGTGGGGGTGATGGCGGTGGGGAAGGAGGGCGTGATGGCGAGGGGGAAGGGGTGTTTGATGGCAGCGGGGGGGAGGTGATGGCGGCTGGGGCGTGATGGCGGGGGGTGAAGTGGGGGGGACGGGTTGTGGTGATGACGGCGGTTGGGGGGTTGGAGTGATGGCCGCGGGCCGGACCACGTATGATTGACCGGTCCAACAAAACAAAGTGAAAAAGGAGGTGAGAGAAGGATCCGCGGGAGGATCTTATATTCTCCGGTTACGGTTACAGCTGCCGCCCTGAAGGCAGAAAGCGATTGCCAATAAGGAATTGCTCGTCTCTCTATCGCTGCTCTTTCATCAGGTCTTATACTCCAATCACACCCAAAGCAGCATTCTACATTCTGCCGAGTTGCTTTGTGTCTTATGCTCCAATCACACCCAAAGCTGAATTAAAAGTTCTGCCGACTGAGACACATTATATCTTATACTCTATTCACACTCAAAGCTGAGTTCTAAATTCAGCAGTGTTACTTTATGTCTTATACTCCAATCACTCTTGAAGCTGCCTCCTAGTTCTGCAGCCTGGGGTAGACCATGTCTTATTCTCCAATTAGATTCAAAGCTGCAAATAAAATTCTGCCCACTGAATCACATCATGTCTCTTACTCCAATCACCCCAAGAGCTGCCTCCTAATTTATGCAGGCCGGATACAGCTCCATCTTCACTCTGTAGTCTCTTCCCATAATGCACTGCTCTGTAAAAGCACAAGCAGAGCTGTGATTGCAGCTCTGCATGTGACTAGAGGACACTGTAGGTGGAGGTTGCCATCGCATGTAGCAGCAGTAGTCACCCAGCTTTCCCAGATACAGATCTGATCTCCAGGACGTTAGAATCTGGCAGCGGAGGAGAAATGATGAGGAAGCTGTAGAAATGGAGGCCGTTCCCCCTATTGTGGGGGGATGAGGCTCCGCAGTCACTTTTTCGCAGGACTCATCTGGATTTCTAAATACCGTGACAACCGATCAGCAGTGTGGACCATCCAGGACCCGGCAATGTGTCCTCTACTGCGCCCCCCACTGGCTGCAATAAAGTCTACTGCTACAGCACCTGCGCTCCCCCAGAGCCGCCAGCGAGTGATCGGCGCCAAATCACAAAACGGATCTCAGCAAAACGTAACTTTTCCACCTGTGAACCTGAAGCCATCGGCAGACGGGACCGACACCGCTGCCAACAATCCGAAACTTGTCCAGGGGTGGAAAAAGGGTGTCTGTGCACCCTGCCCAAAAATGATTGTGAGTGCAAAATATATATCCCTCTGCTACCAACACTGGAGTATATACTGCCGGGGCATGTACCGCTGGGGTGTATACTGCTGGGGCATGTACCGTTGAGATATAAACTACCGGGGCACATATCGCTGGGGTATATACTGCAGGGACACGTACTGCTGGAGTATATACTGCCGGGGCACATATCGCTGGGGCACATATCGCTGGGGTATATACTGCCGGGACACGTACCGCTGGGGCACATATCGCTTGGGTATATACTGCAGAGACACGTATCGCTGGGGTATATACTGCAGAGACACGTACCGCTGGAGTATATACTGCAGAGACACGTATCGCTGGGGTATATACTGCAGAGACACGTACCGCTGGAGTATATACTGCAGAGACACGTATCGCTGGGGTATATACTGCAGAGACACGTACCGCTGGGGTATATACTGCAGAGACACGTACCGCTGGAGTATATACTGCCGGGACACATATCGCTGGGGTATATACTGCCGGGGCACATATCGCTGGGGTATATACTGCAGAGACACGTATCGCTGGGGTATATACTGCAGAGACACGTACCGCTGGAGTATATACTGCCGGGACACATATCGCTGGGGTATATACTGCCGGGGCACATATCGTTGGGGTATATACTGCCGGGGCACATATCGCTGGGGTATATACTGCCGGGACACGTACCGCTGGGGCACATATCGCTGGGGTATATACTGCCGGGGCACATATCGCTGGGGTATATACTGCAGAGACACGTATCGCTGGGGTATATACTGCCGGGGCACATATCGCTGGGGTATATACTGCAGAGACACGTATCGCTGGGGTATATACTGCAGAGACACGTATCGCTGGGGTATATACTGCAGAGACACGTATCGCTGGGGTATATACTGCAGAGACACGTATCGCTGGGGTATATACTGCAGAGACACGTATCGCTGGGGTATATACTGCAGAGACACGTATCGCTGGGGTATATACTGCAGAGACACGTACCGCTGGAGTATATACTGCCGGGACACATATCGCTGGGGTATATACTGCCGGGGCACATATCGTTGGGGTATATACTGCAGGGACACGTACCGCTGGAGTATATACTGCCGGGGCACATATCGCTGGGGTATATACTGCCGGGACACGTACCGCTGGGGCACATATCGCTGGGGTATATACTGCCGGGGCACATATCGCTGGGGTATATACTGCAGAGACACGTATCGCTGGGGTATATACTGCAGAGACACGTACCGCTGGAGTATATACTGCCGGGGCACATATCGCTGGGGTATATACTGCAGGGACACGTACCGCTGGGGTATATACTGCCGGGACACGTACCACTGGGGTATATACTGCAGGGGCATGTACCCCTGAGGTATATACTGCTGGGGCACTGTGAGGCAGTGACCGGGATCGTATACGAGGGACGTTATATATCCCCCAGAATGTGTACAGAGACCTATTAATTCCATTGGAGTGCATTGCAGTCACAAACTCACCTGCTGCTGCTGCAATGCGGGAATGAAGGTGAGCATTGACGTGGTCAGGCTATCTGGCTAAGGCAGATTAGTAAAAACCCGGCAGGGCCTTCATTTCTTGGGGGAGGCTACAGGAAGGCAGTGGGGCGGCCTCCTCCCTCCAACCCGGGTTTTCCACTGGCTCTTGCCACAGGTCTTTTAAAATCCCTGCACTAAGGATTAGTGTTGTTCTATGTTGGAACCTACCAGGAGCATAGCAGGAAAGCTCAGCTGGATTGAGTGCGGCTGAACCCACGCCCGGGAAGGCTCTGCACCTGTCAGGCTCTGAGCGGCCGTTCTCCACGGCAACCACTGTGTATGTGACGCACCCCCTGGGCCGTGTGTGCACGTGTGTGGGATACCCGGAGCCGGGTCTCTGGGGGTTGTAGTCTCCGTGGCGGCGACCCGGTCCCGTGGCTCAGGGTGGTCAAACCAGTGGCCGTCTTTATAGGGTTTTTGTGGTTTAATGTCCGACTACGCCACCCGTGGATTGCGGTCAGGGTGTACCGCCGCTGCGAGGCAGACCACTGAGGCTGGTGTGGTGTGCGCAGCAAAGGATGGGATAACTCCCCACGGGAAGAGTATAGCCTCAGGGCAGGGAATGTGGATGATGGGAGTGATGGTGCGCGGGCGTCCCAGTACTAGTAGTGCTGTATGCGGTGAGAAAGCAGGAAAGACTCAGAGTCTTTGCAGTGCAGTTCAGGGTCTTTACTGGTGATATTAAGGCAGACCCTCCCGGGAGTACTGGCTAGCATAAGGGGCCTGGTCAGTCTGCGAGCAAGCAGGAGTTCCCCTGGCCAGGTGGAGTTGTAGGCCTCCCCGTCTATCTGCACTCTTCCTGGCTACCTTGCTGTAAGCGAGTGGAAGTAGCCCACATCCCTGAGTATACCGTGTGGTGCTCAACCTTATGGCTGGTGACCTTCTGATAGCCTCCGCTCCTCGATGGCGGTGCTGGTCCCTTCCTTGTGACTGAGCCTCCGGGCTTCTATGGCCAGAGGACCTGGAATCCCTGCCGGCTGGTTTCTGCTGCTGGGTGAATATACGTCCCCACAGCCTCGGACTACGGTGTCCGGTACTTGGATTCTTCTGCCAGGGCGAGCTCTACTCAGCTCCAGCCCCTGGTCTCAGTTCCTGCTCCTACAGAGCTCCTGCTGTTTCTTTCCCTGTGTCTGCTTGTTCTGTCTAACCCCGCCCCAGACCCAGTTTATATAGGGCAGATTCCTCCCCTCCCAGGTCTGGGCAGGAGGTGTTGCATGCTTAAGGGCTCCTGACCAGGAAACCTCCCACTTGCTCTCAGACGTAATATTTCTATTACTGTGGAAACCAGACCCCTGGGGTGCCACATTTGGACTTCTGTTAACCAGGCTGCGAACCGGAGGACTTTCTGTTAACCCATGAGTTGCTGAAATAAAAGCTGTGTATGTTGGACTTGCTTGGGTCACTGCCTCAGTTACTGCACGGTGTGAACACCGCCGCCTTACAGCTTGTTGGAGAATGCGTGCAAAGTGACTGAGGCATACCCCACCTGCAGCTGCATGATCACAATTCGGCCTGCCACCTTTCAGCCTAACCCCGTGGACAAAATGGAGGAGCTGTTAAAGCAGCTGGTACTCACCCATCAGCAGCAACTGTAGTCTCAGCAGCAACAGCAGGAGCGGGAGCAGCAGCATAATCAGCAGCATAGGCAGATTATAATGAGGGCAATCTGGGCTACCGCCCGGGGCTCCAGGGGGCCCGGGGCTCCGGGGGGTCCATGGCCAGATTGCCCTCATTATAATATGTGCGGCGCTGCGGCACATACCGGCAGTCAGGCGGGGGGCCCCCGGACCGCTCCCCTAGCAGCGGCGCACGGCCGCTACTTCTTCTTCGGCCAGGCCAGCACTGCACCTGTTAACTTCTCTGTGTGCTGGCCCGGCCGCATCACAGCTAGAAGACACGGCCCTGTGCGCGGCCATGTCTGCTAGTGTGACGACACGCAGTGCGCGCCCGGCCTGCACTGCTGAACCTGGAGAAGAGCTGGAGGACTGGAGCCGAGCCGGGGGATGGTGAGTGTGTGTGTGTGTGCAGGCAGATATCATTGTGTGATGTCTGTTTATATGTATTTTTGTGTTTTAAATGTGTTTATGCGTGTATGTATATGTCTGTACATGTTTGTGTGTGTGCGTGACTGCGTGCGGCCTCCCGCTGTGTACAGATGGCGCAGTGCGGCTTCCCGCTGTGTATAGATGGCTACGTGCGGCCTCCTGCTGTGTGTAGATGGCGCCGTGCGGCCTCCCGCTGTGTATAGATGGCACCGTGCGGCCTCCCGCTGTGTATAGATGGCGCCGTGCGACCTCCCGCTGTGTATAGATGGTACCGTGCGACCTCCCGCTGTGTATAGATGGCGCCGTGCGGCCTCCCGCTGTGTATAGATGGCGCCGTGCGGCCTCCTGCTGTGTATAGATGGCTACGTGCGGCCTCCCGCTGTGTATAGATGGCTACGTGCGGCCTCCTGCTGTGTATAGATGACTACGTGCGGCCTCCTGCTGTGTATAGATGGCTACGTGTGGCCTCCCGCTATATATAGATGGCGCCGTGCGGCCTCCTCCCGCTGTGTATAGATGGCTACGTGCGGCCTCCCGCTGTGTATAGATGGCTACGTGCGGCCTCCCGCTGTGTATAGATGGCTACGTGCGGCCTCCCGCTGTGCATAGATGGCTACGTGCGGCCTCCTCCCGCTGTGTATAGATGGCTACGTGCGGCCTCCCGCTATATATAGATGGCTATGTGCGGCCTCCTCCCGCTGTATATAGATGGCTATGTGCGGCCTCCTCCCGCTGTATATAGATGGCTATGTGCGGCCTCCTCCCGCTGTATATAGATGGCTATGTGCGGCCTCCTCCCGCTGTGTATAGATGGCTATGTGCGGCCTCCCTCTGTGTATAGATGGCTATGTGCGCCTCCTCCCGCTGTGTATAGATGGCTATGTGCGGCCTCCTCCCGCTGTGTATAGATGGCTATGTGCGGCCTCCTCCCGCTGTGTATAGATGGCTAAGTGCGGCCTCCTCCCGCTGTGTATAGATGGCTATGTGCGGCCTCCTCCCGCTGTGTATAGATGGCTATGTGCGGCCTCCTCCCGCTGTGTATAGATGGCTATGTGCGGCCTCCTCCCGCTGTGTATAGATGGCTATGTGCGGCCTCCTCCCGCTGTGTATAGATGGCTATGTGCGCCTCCTCCCGCTGTGTATAGATGGCTATGTGCGGCCTCCTCCCGCTGTGTATAGATGGCTATGTGCGGCCTCCTCCCGCTGTGTATAGATGGCTATGTGCGCCTCCTCCCGCTGTGTATAGATGGCTATGTGCGGCCTCCTCCCGCTGTGTATAGATGGCTATGTGCGGCCTCCTCCCGCTGTGTATAGATGGCTATGTGCGGCCTCCTCCCGCTGTGTATAGATGGCTATGTGCGGCCTCCTCCCGCTGTGTATAGATGGCTATGTGCGGCCTCCTCCCGCTGTGTATAGATGGCTATGTGCGGCCTCCTCCCGCTGTGTATAGATGGCTATGTGCGGCCTCCTCCCGCTGTGTATAGATGGCTATGTGCGGCCTCCTCCCGCTGTGTATAGATGGCTATGTGCGGCCTCCTCCCGCTGTGTATAGATGGCTATGTGCGGCCTCCTCCCGCTGTGTATAGATGGCTATGTGCGGCCTCCTCCCGCTGTGTATAGATGGCTACGTGCGGCCTCATGCTGTGCATAGATGGCTACGTGCGGCCTCCTGCTGTGTATAGATGGCTACGTGTGCTCCATATTGAGTCATACAATTAATGTAAGGCTATGAGCCCACGATGCAGAAATGCTCCGGATGTTTTTTGAGTGTTTCTGCATCTCCCTGCGGATTGTACATGTGTTTTTCCTGCCAGGGACATGTGGATGTGAAGCGTTCTTCACTTCCATTTCCGCATGCGGGTTGACAAGCGCTTTCCAAGCGATTTTAGCATCACTTGGAAAGTGCTTGACAACTTGGTCACACTATATAAATCCATGCAACCGGCATGAATTTATATAGTGTGACCGTAAAAGAATGGTAAAAAAATCAAAAATAAATATATAATTACCTTCTGATGGCCTACCGACGTCGGCAGTCGCGTGACCCGTCACATGACTAAACGACATCACGGCAGATCCTTTTCAGACCATCATGAGCTGCCGGCAAGCCAGGACGCATCGGATAAAGACACCGGGGGCCATCAGAAGGTAAGTATAATATTTCTTTTTTATTTTCTATTCTTTTTTTCACAGGTTCTGTGGTACCCGGGTCCGGAGGAGAGTCTCCTGTCCTCCAGACCCGGGTACCATCCGTACACTGAAACGCATGGAATCCGCATCTACATATACAGTGATGCGGATTCCATGCGTTCCAATGCAAGTCAATGCCGCGCTTCCGCAAGATAATTGGTAGTGCTGCGGATTTTTCCCCAATGATAATCCGCTGCAGAAATTTCCGCAGGATGTGCACAGCACATGCGGATTATCATTGGGGAACATGGCAGACCTTCTACCAACCGTTTTTTAAGCGTTTCTGCAGCGGAATTGCCGCTGCGGAAACGCTTAAAAAACGCATAGTGGGCACACAGCCTAAAAAAAATTATTAGAATTAATATATTAATATTGTGCCAAATTAATTTCACGTGAACTATCACATGATCTATCACAGGGGATCATGTGACATGTGATACATCAGGTGTGTGTGTGTGGGGGGGGCCGCGCCTTCTAAACTGCCCGGGGCCCTTGCTACTCTTTATCCACCCCTGATCAGCAGCAGCAGCTACTGTACCAGCAGCAAAAAACAAATGAACTGTTGCTGCAACAGATTGCTGCCCCACGGGAGACGCCGACAGCACCAGCCTCAGAACGTCGCGAGGCCCGGGACAAGGTTTGCTCAGCGTTGAGGAAGATGGGAATGGAGGACGATGTGGAAGCCTTCCTGACCATTTATGAGCGCACAGCAGAGAGGGAATACCTACCAGCCGGATTGTGGGCAGAGGTGGTGGCTCCATTTCTGGTCGGCGATGCCCAAAAGGCCTACTTCGACCTCAGTCGGGAGGACGCCCAGGACTACCAGAGGCTCAAAGGTGAGATCCTTGCCCGAATGGGGGTCAGTACATACGTGAGGGCTCAGCGCGTATTTTCATGGGCCTATGTGGAGACCCGGTGCGTTCGGTCTCAGGCTTATGACCTCCTGCAGCTGGTAAAGAGGTGGCTCCAGCCTGAGACTTTGTCTCCAGCCCAGATGGACAGGGTGGTGGTCGACCGGCTGGTGAAGACTCTGCCGGCAGCTATCCAACGTTGGGTGGAACAAGGGGACCCCGGCACCCTCGGCCAGGTGGTCAGTCTGATCGAGCTCTACTCGGCCACTCAGGACTTTATCCAAGACTCTGCCCCCTTGCGGCTGTCACGCCGATCCCTGCCAACCCAGGAACCGGGAAAGGGGTCGCGTCCCTCTGCTAAGGACAGTCAGCTCAAACCCGTGCTGAAGGGGTACTCCGGAGTGAGAGTGGTAGGAGACCGGTTCCCTCCCAAACGGTCATAAGACCTAACAGTACCTCCACCATGAGGTGCTGGCGGTGTCAGGGGTTGGGACATGTGGTTGCTAACTGCCCCCTGACTACGGAACCCATGGACTGCGGGTATAACCGCCGGGTCTCAATGTACGCCCAGACCTGAACCAACCAGCATCAATGATGAAAATAAAATGCTGAAAGAACAGTTTATCCGGGGACTGAGGTCCCAAGAGGAGAGCAGGACTGTGCGTTGGTGGTCCCTGGATCATCCAGATGCCACCTTTGACACCCTTAAGGACATGGCTATAAAAGGACTGCAGCCCCTGGAATCAACTGCTATCCAATGTTACCAGGGTGGGGCTACCCCAGTGCCTGCAGCGTCCACCCTTTCCCCAGCGGCTGCTGAAGCCAAGGTGCAAGCAATGTCCCCTAGTGAGCTGGACAGCCTGCGCTCTGAGGTGCGTCGGTTGAGCAAAGCCCTGACCACTGTGCTGAGTGCCCTGCAGCTGAGGACGGAGCCCGAGGCAGAAGGAAGGATCCTGATAGCTGACAACCCTGAGGATGTCCCCTGGATGAGAAGGAGGAGGAGGACAACGCCACCCCTTGGGAGGAACAGCGACCAACGCCGTCCACCGAGGGACCCTGTCTGCTACCGCTGCCACAAGTCAGGTCACACCATCCAGAGCTGTCCTTTAAACGAGAAAACCCTGGGGCCGAGGGCCGACACCCAGGAGTAAATTCCCCAGGCCCCTCAGACTGGTACCGCAGGTTCGTGGGAGGAAGACCTTTCCTGTCCATAGTGCTGGACGGCATTCCGACACATGCTCTGCTAGACACAGGATCTCAGGTAACCATCATGCCTGATGTCCTCTACAGAAGGTTCTGGTCCATGGACGATCTACGCCCGCCAGCTCCAAATCTTTCCGTCTATGCCTCAAACAGCCTCCCCCTTAACCTACTTGGGGTTAAGGAGGTGGCAGTGAAGGTGGGGAGAGTGGAATTGAAGGACCAGGGACTAATTGTAGTAGAGACTAATCCTGATGATACCAATTTGTATATGGTACTTGGCACTAATATTGTTGGTAACTGTTTGGGAGAAGTCGTGTTCTTGCTCCAACAGATAGCCGACACCGCCAGACCAGGGCAGAGGAGGGCGCTGCAGAAAGAGATCCGAGCCCTTATGTACCAGCAACAGGTAAAGAAATCCGGTGGTGAGATTGGTAATGTGCGGGTAACAGACCCCATACCCATTGTGATACCTCCAATGAGTGAAATGCTTATCTGGTGTAGAGCAGCAATAGGTCTTAAAGGACAGAGCTACCAGGCGGTAGTAGAACCCCTTTGCTCCGAGCACAGAAACACGCTCTTAACCGCCAGAGGAGTGGTGGATGTACGCAATGGGAGGGTGCCCGTTCGTCTTCTCAACTATGGGGAAGATGAGGTCAGATTACCACGCTATGCCACTGTTGCCAAGTTACATGCTGTAAATAACAACTCCATTCACACGGCGGAGTCCTTAGCCTCACCAGACGAAGTGGAGGATAATGACCCTGCAACCCAGTTGGAGGAATGGTGTCAACAGCTCCATGTTGGGACAGACACCACTCCTGCCCACCAGAAGCAGGGTGTACACCAGGTGGTTCAGGAATACGAGCAAGTATTCAGTAAGCACCCACTTGACTTTGGGAGGATTAAGGGGGTTCAACACCATATCCCCACAGGTGACCATCCACCCATCAAGGAACGTTACCGGCATATACCACCAGCACACTACAGGAAAGCTAAGGAGATGTTGCACGACATGAAGAAGGCAGGGGTAGTAAGGGATAGTTGTAGTCCCTGGGCAGCTCCCCTAGTGCTAGTCAGGAAAAAGGATGGAAGCATGAGAATGTGTGTAGATTACAGAAAAGTAAATCGCATTACACATAAAGATGCATACCCTTTACCACGTATAGAGGAATCCCTGGCTGCCTTAAAGTCTGAAAATTACTTTTCCACCCTTGACCTTACTAGTGGGTACTGGCAGGTAGCTGTGGCTGAGGAGGATCAGGAGAAGACGGCCTTCACCACCCCGATGGGACTCTGCGAGTTCAACAGTATGCCGTTTGGACTCTGCAATGCCCCCGGAACGTTCCAGAGATTGATGGAGTGCTGCCTGGGACACCGCAACTTCGAGACTGTGTTACTATACCTGGATGACGTCATAGTGTACTCCAGGACGTATGAGGACCACTTGAAGCACCTGGCAGAGGTATTTGAGTCACTGTCCCGATACGGGATGAAGCTGAAGCCCTAAAAGTGCCACCTGCTCAAGAGAAAGGTACAGTACCTGGCCACATTGTCAGTCCAGAAGGGGGGATAGCACCAGACCCGGAGAAGGTCACTGCCATCCAGAAATGTCCGGAGCCGAAGAACCTCAAGGAGGTGCGTCAGTTCCTGGGACTAGTAGGATACTACCGGAGGTTCGTAAAAGACTACACTAACAAAGCAGCCCCTCTGCAAGACCTCCTGGTAGGACAGTCCCCCAAAGGCAGAAATCCCCCGTTCCACTGGGGTAAGGAGCAAGTCGAGTCATTTCAGGAGATGGAGACCCTAACAGGCGACGAAATCCTAGCCTACCCTGACTACAGCCAACCGTTCCTGCTGTATACTGATGCCAGCAACGAAGGATTGGGAGCTGGCCTAAGTCAGAAGCAGAATGGCCAAGAGAAAGTGATCGCATACGCAAGCAGGAAGCTCCGCCCGACCGAGAGGAACCCAGAGAACTATAGCAGCTTTAAGTTAGAGTTCCTGGCCTTGGTCTGGGCCATCACTGAAAGGTTCAAGCACTATCTAGCCTCCAGTAAGTTCACTGCCTTCACTGATAACAACCCCTTGACCCATCTTGAGACAGCCAAGTTAGGAGCCTTGGAGCAACGATGGATGGCTCGGCTGTCAAACTACCAATTCACTATTAAGTACCGGGAGGGCCGCAAGAACGCCAACGCCGATGCACTGTCCAGGATGCCTCACCAGTCAGACACCGAAGAAGAAGTGGATGACCTGGAAGAGATTGAGCTACCTGCCTTTCACCGGTATGGGATGATCCATGAGCAATGAGCCTCCAGGAGGCAGCGTGGGAAGACGTTAAACCCTTTGCATCACCACTGCTGGAAAGAGACCCAGGACAGTGACCCGGTTGTCAGCCGTATCAAGGAGCTGATAACCCAAGAAGGTTCCTCCCTGGAGAAGGATGCGTCTCTGCAAGCAAAGCAGCTGTGGAATGAGAGAAGCCGGCTGTTTATCTACCGTGAGAAGCTGTGCCGGAGGTACAGTACAGACCAAAAGTTTGGAAACACCTTCTCATTTAAAGATTTTTCTGTATTTTCATGACTATGAAAATTGTACATTCACACTGAAGGCATCAAAACTATGAATTAACACATGTGGAATTATATACTTAACAAAAAAGTGTGAAACAACTGAAAATATGTCTTATATTCTAGGTTCTTCAAAGTAGCCACCTTTTGCTTTGATGACTGCTTTGCACACTCTTGGCATTCTCTGGATGAGCTTCAAGAGGTAGTCACTGGAAATGGTTTTCGCTTCACAGGTGTACCCTGTCAGGTTTAATAAGTGGGATTTCTTGCCTTATAAATGGGGTTGGGACCATCAGTTGTGTTGTGCAGAAGTCAGGTGTATACACAGCTGAAAGTCCTACTGAATACACTGTTAGAATTTGTATTATGGCAAGAAAAAAGCAGCTAAGTAAAGAAAAACGAGTGGCCATCATTACTTTAAGAAATGAATCAGTCCGAAAAATTGGGCAAACTTTGAATGTGTCCCCAAGTGCAGTTGCAAAAACCATCAAGCGCTACAAAGAAACTGGCTCACATGAGGACCGCCCCAGGAAAGGAAGACCAAGAGTCATCTCTGCTTCTGAGGATAAGTTTATCCGAGTCACCAGTGTAGCGTCGGCGTTCCCCTCTTTGAGCAGACCTCGCTTCCGATTTTGGGCTACATAATTTCTCAGACCGGCCTACGAATGGATCCTGAGAAACTGTCTGCCATCCAGAAGTGGCCCCGACCAGAGGGGTTGAAGGCTATTCAGCGGTTCCTGGGCTTCGCCAACTACTACCACCTCGTCATACCGCACTTCTCTTCCCGGACTGCCCCAATCTCTGCACTCACCCGTAAGGGCACTAATCCCACAGAATGGCCGCCCGAAGCAGAGGAAGCCTTTCTTTCCTTAAAACAGGCTTTCTCTTCCGCCCCGTTGCTGCATCGTCCGTACGGCAACAAACAATTCTTCCTGGAAGTGGACGCCTCCTCCTCTGGAGCCGGAGCGGTACTTACCCAAAAGTCGCCTTCCGGAAGAATGGTAACTTGCGGCTTCTTCTCCAAACTCTTCTCCCCTTCTGAGCGCAATTATTCTATAGGAGACCGAGAGTTATTAGCCATTAAGCTGGCACTGGAGGAGTGGCGTTACCTGCTCGAGGGGGCTCTTCACCCGGTAATTATTTACACGGACCACAAGAACTTGGCTTACCTCCAGAGCGCCCAGAGACTTAACCCGCGCCAAGCCCGGTGGTCCTTGTTTTTTGCCCGCTTTGATTTCGTTCTTCATTTTCGCCCGGCAGACAAAAACATCAAAGCTGACGCCTTGTCCCGATCCTTTCTGGTGTCTGATCTAGAGGAGGAGCCTAAGCACATCATTGACCCCGCCAGAGTAATGCAGGTGGCCCCCGTGAATCTAAATCGTCTCCCTCCCGGTAAGACGTTCGTAACAGTACCTGATCGGAAGAAGGTCCTACACTGGGGTCACTCGTCTAAGCTAGCTGGCCACGCCGGTCAGAAAAAGACCCTCCAGCTTATTACCCGGCATTACTGGTGGCCTACCCTGCACAAGGACGTAATAGACTTTGTTTCAGCCTGTGTGTCCTGCGCCCGCAACAAGGTTCCGAGACACCTGCCAGCCGGTCGCCTCCTTCCTCTTCCAGTACCTGCTGCCCCGTGGCAGCATATAGCTATGGACTTTATAACGGATCTCCCTGTCTCTTCCGGTTGTACGGTCATTTGGGTGGTCGCTGACCGCTTTTCCAAGATGGCTCACTTCATTCCCCTGCCGGGCCTCCCGTCTGCACCCGAGCTGGCTAAAGACTTTATCTGCCACATCTTCCATCTCCATGGCCTGCCCCTCCACATCATGTCGGATCGTGGGGTTCAGTTCACCTCACGCTTCTGGAGAGCCACATGTAAGCTGCTTGACGTCACCTTGGACTTCTCCTCCGCTTACCACCCACAGTCCAATGGTCAAGTGGAGCGGATCAATCAGATCCTGACCAGTTACCTCCGGCACTTCGTTAATGCTCACCATTCGGACTGGGTGGATCTCCTACCATGGGCCGAGTTCTCTTACAATAATCACGAGAGCGAATCTTCCTCCAAATCCACGTTTTTTGTAGTCTTCGGTCAGCATCCTCGGATCCCATTTCCCGTCTCCACCTCGGTGGACAATCCAGCTGCGGAATCTCTCGTTAGCGAATTCTCCTCCATTTGGGAGAGTACCCGATCCGCACTCCTTCAGTCGTCCGAGCGGATGAAAAAACACGCTGACAAAAAACGCCTGGATCCTCCACAATTCCGTCCTGGAGATAAAGTCTGGCTCAAGATTCCTTCGTACAACTTAGGGCCTCGGTTCATCGGCCCACTGGAAGTTATCAAACAAATCAACCCGGTGGCCTATAAATTGAAACTCCCGGCCAACTTGCGGATCCTTAACTCTTTCCATGTATCTCTCCTCAAACCCGTGGTACTTAACTCTTTCTCCAAGTCTACAGGTACGCCTCCTGCTCCGGTTTCCGTTGAAAACGAGTTTGAGGTAGAGAACATTCTGGCCACCAAAAGGGTAAGAGGAAAGACCTTTTTTCTGGTAGATTGGAAGGGGTTTGGTCCTGAGGAGAGAATGTGGGAGCCCCGGGAGAACATCCATGCCCCTCTCATCCTTGATAAATTTCTGTCTGGCCTAAAAAAGGGGGGCCTAAAGGGGGGGTACTGTAGCGTCGGCGTTCCTCACCTCTCCGCTCCGTGCCCGGCGTCTTCCTCCCGCTCTGCTGGCAGCGCGCGCTGCTTCCCGGCCACTGTGCTTAGGGCGCGCGCGCTCCCCCTCTCTTAAAGGGGCCGCGCGCGCCATCCTAAGGAGTCCCCGGCCAATGGCCGGAGGACCTCACCATATATAAGGCACCTCCTCCAAAATGGAGGTGCCCGAGCAATGTTGTTGCATAGCCTATCACTCTGCTTCAGCCCTCAGGTCCCGTAACCAGATACCTGCCAGTTACCTGCCAGAATCCTGCTTGATACCTGCCTGAGACTTGTCTATCTGCTTACATTCCTGCGGTCCGACAGTCTGCCTACCAGCCCTGCCAGTCTGTCTATGGATCTGTTTACCCACTCACCTGGGAGCGTCCTCCTGCTACCTGCCTGCTAGCCTACCTGGAGGCTCTGCCGTCACGTGCTGTGACCACTTGCCTGTCCAGAGACTCTTACCCGCTCACCTGGGAGCGTCCGCCTGCTACCTGCCTGCTAGCCTACCTGGAGGCTCTGCCGTCACGTGCTGTGACCACCTGCCTGTCCAGAGACTCTTGCTCGCTCACCTGGGAGCGTCCACCTGCTACCTGCCTGCTAGCCTATCTGGAGGCTTAGCCGTCACTTGCCGTGACCACCCGCCTATCGAGAGACTGTCCCCGTCACTTGCCGTGACCTCCTGCCCTTCTACCCAGAGACTGTCCCCGTCACTTGCCGTGACCTCCTGCCCTTCTACCCAGAGACTGTCCCCGTCACTAGCCGTAACTACCGGCCCGCCTACCCTGGGAGCCACCCGCTTCCTTACAAGGACTGCCCCTTTGTATAGTTGCTCAGAGGTTCCACCTCCGAGACCCGTTACAACCAGCCTCAGAAATCGCAGGTTAACAGCTGCTCAGATTAGAGACCAGGTCAATGCCACACAGAGTTCTAGCAGCAGACACATCTCTTCAACAACTGTTAAGAGGAGAATTTGTGTAGCAGGCCTTCATGGTAAAATAGCTGCTAGGAAACCACTGCTAAGGACAGGCAACAAGCAGAAGAGACTTGTTTGGGCTAAAGAACACAAGGAATGGACATTAGACCAGTGGAAATCTGTGCTTTGGTCTGATGAGTCCAAATTTGAGATCTTTGGTTCCAACCACTGTGTTTTTGTGTGACGCAGAAAAGGTGAACGGATGGACTCTACATGCCTGGTTCCCACCGTGAAGCATGGAGGAGGAGGTGTGATGGTGTGGGAGTGCTTTGCTGGTGACACTGTTGGGGATTTATTCAAAATTGAAGGCATACTGAACCAGCATGGCTTCCACAGCATCTCGCAGCAGCATGCTATTCCATCAGGTTTGCGTTTAGTTGGACCATCATTTTTTTTTTCAACAGGACAATGACCCCAATCACCTCCAGGCTGTGTAAGGGCTATTTCACCAAGAAGGAGAGTGATGGGGTGATGCGCCAGACGACCTGGCCTCCACAGTCACCAGACCTGAACCCAATCAAGATGGTTTGGGGTGAGCTGGACCGCAGAGTGAAGGCAAAAGGGCCAACAAGTGCTAAGCATCTCTGGGAACGCCTTCAAGATTGTTGGAAGACCATTTCCGGTGACTACCTCTTGAAGCTCATCAAGAGAATGCCAAGAGTGTGCAAAGCAGTCATCAAAGCAAAAGGTGGCTACTTTGAAGAACCTAGAATATAAGACATATTTTCAGTTGTTTCACATTTTTTGTTAAGTATATAATTCCACATGTGTTAATTCATAGTTTTGATGCCTTCGGTGTGAATGCACAATTTTCATAGTCATGAAAATACAGAAAAATCTTTAAATGAGAAGGTGTGTCCAAACTTTTGGTCTGTACTGTACGTCAATCCAAAAACCAATGAGATGGTATGGCAGATAGTGGTCCCCAAGACAGACATCCAAATGGTGTTGGAGGCCTACCACGATCAGGCGGGGCACTTTGGCTGGAAGAAGCTAGAGACCCTGCTGAATTGTCGATTCTACTGGGTAGGAATGCGCAGCTCCATTGAGCGGTGGTGCCGAAACTGTGGACCCTGTAGCCTCAGAAGAAAAGACTACAGCAGCCAGAAGGTACCCCTGCAACCCATCAAGACGACTTGACCCCTGGAGATCATGGCCCTGGACCATGTCAAGCTATCACCCAGCAGGTCAGGGTACTCCTATGCCCTAACCATGGTGGATCACTACTCCAGGTTCCTGGTGGTAACCCCCGTCAAAGACCTGATGGCAGAGACAGCAGCAAAGACGTTCCAAGTGTATTTCTGCAGACCCCATGGATACCCTAAGCAGGTGCTGACTGAGCAAGGCCCGGCCTTTGAGGCTGAGTTGTTCAAAGAGTTCTGCCATTTGTACGGGTGTAAGAAGATAAGAACTACACCGAACCACCCACAAACCAATGGTCTCTGTGAAAAGATGAACAACATCATCATCGACTTGCTGAAGACCATACCACTAGAGGAGAGAAACCAGTGGCCAGACCTACTACCTGACCTAGTAGATCTGTACAATCACATACCAATAAGTTCCACCAACTGCACTCCGGCATATCTCATGCGGGCAAGGCCAGGAAAGCTGCCCATGGACCTGGAGCTTGGTGTTGTAGAACCAGAAGCGGATGTGACCACTGAGGACTGGGACACGACCAGACAGGAGCAGTACAGAAGAGTACAAGCCTGTGTCGAAGACAGTCTCACTCGGGTGAGAGACAAGCAGGAGGCCCACTACAACAAAAGTGCGCCAGCAGAACCCTTCACACCTGGTGAAGTAGTGTTAAAAAGGAAGAGAAGAAACCATAAACTTGATGACCAGTGGGAGAGAGAACCCTACATTGTGCTACAGTCAAGATTTGATAATAGGAAGACCTGCCTAATTAGTAGAGACGGAGGAAGAATGACTGCAACAGTATCCAGGGACCATCTGAAGTTGTGTCCAGGTCTGCTAAAGTCCAAAGAAGAGGTTCCTCTCACCGTACCGGAGGAGCCTAAAGAAGCAGTAATACACACTGACTTAGGAGATTTCCCGGCAGATTGGCCCCAACTAGGAGGAGCAGTAATCATACCTGTAATCACCTTCTACCCACAGCAAGAAGAACCTGTAGGTGCCCCAGAAGAGCCTGCTCAAGAAGGATCCCCGGCTGGAGCAGAGCAAGAAGGCCCAGCTAATGGTATACTTGCCAGTCCCGCAGAGAGGCCAAGGCAGTCTAGCAGCCCCTCCACACCTAGTACTGACAGAATGGGAGGTAGTGCAAGTAATAGTGCCTCACGCATCCCAGTACCACGCAGGTCCATACGTAGTACTAAAGGTCAACCCCCTGTCAGATACACTGAGTAAAGTAGTTAAACTCTGACAAGTGTAGATAGTTGCCCCTGGGGTATTATATAGCCTTGTATTGTACTGAATTATATGGTTTATTTTTATGAATATGTATTTATTAATATGTGCTTTGCCTTCTAATGGACAATTCAAGTGATATGGACACTTTACCTATTTACTTCCCATTGCCCGTATGGGTACCTAAGAACTTTGAGGCTGAGGACTATGTGCAGCCCAAAAACTATTCCTTGTAAATAATTGCACTCCCTGGAGTGCCCCCTTTAGGTGACCTCAGAAGAAAAACCTGTCTGGAGTGGCTCTGCTGGAGGTCCAACTTGGGATCTTCATGCCCTGCAGCCACCCCAGGGCCTACGTTGAGGGTTTGGGACAGGTCCCTCAAGCTACCAAGTACTCTGCCCTGGGAGATGGACATCCTTTCGGGGAACCTCACCAAAGGAGACTTAAATTCTGAGGTTGCTTATGGTTTATATGTATATATTTGTTATTTCTAATGTTATATGCAACGTTTAAGAATGTGCCTCCCATAAAGGGAAGATTGTTATTGTTCTAGTTTATTGAAAATGTACTTCAGCCGAGTGCTGAGCTTTGCTAGGGGGGAATGTGGCGCCCTGCTGCGCTTGGAGCCACAGATCCTAGAGGGGTGCATGAACGGATTCCTCCACAAGAGGCCCCCACAGCACACACACCTCCACCTTCCACCTCAGACCACCAGAGGGAGCCTGTTAGGGATATAACTAGGGAAGGTGGAGCTAGGCAGTTCAGTCTAGTCTGGAGAACAGTTTCCTCAGGAGACAGAGCTAGTTCCAGTCTGAGAGAATCCAGTCTGTAGAAGGAAGCCTGTTGAGAGGAGCTCCTGCAGAAGCCATCCTGTAGTGGAGCACAGTCAGACTCTGTTGTAGCTCAGGTTAGTGAGCTAGGAGCGTACTGACGCTCAGAGCGGCAGAAGAAGCAGCCAGCTAGCTGCCAGTGTGTATAGCCTAGTGAGGGCCCCGAGTAGGCCGAAGGTTAGAGGAGTGAGTAGCATTGGGGGGAGAGGAGCTGTACAAGCCCACCCAAGAAAACATATACTGGACACCGGGTCCGCGTCTACAGGGCCGTATATCCCCCTATAGAGACAACCGGAGACCCCTGGAAGACTTCAAGTCCCAGGATCACCCAAGAGCTGATACGTACCAGAGCCAGGAGTCACGGAGGCCCCGCAAGCTGGGAGTGTGTACTCCAAGAGAAGGCCCTACCACAAAGTCGGCCAGTGCAGGACAGAGACAAAGTTAGGCCTAGCTCCAGGCAGGTCAGAAACTTACCACACAAAGGCAAGAAACAGGAGGCCCTATACCTGCTCACTGGGGAGGATCCTGATATGCACCCTTCACCCTACAGTGCTCCGGGATGTGCCTGAATTTCCATCAGTAAAAGGTACTGAGGTGACTATCGTGTCTGTCCCTGTTCTTACTCTAACCCGGCTGGGTCCCATCTGTCCTGCATCCTTTCTTCCCCGCTGCCCTGAGGCCTAGCTCCACCTGTGGGGAGCTGTACCACGCAAGCTGCCTTATCACCGGCCTCAGTGGGTTGCCGCAGCGCTGGTGATCCTCACCAGACACCACAGGTGGCGTCACGAACTTTCATATAATTATCCACTCCTTTCTTTAAAAGAGAGGCCCAGGGTACGGGCCCGGGAGCCGACTACCGCGACATCCCCCAAAATCAGGTAACAAGACCCGGGCGCCGAGTCATCCCCATCCCCTGGGCTCGACACCAATCATGAAAGAACATCTGTTAGATGCCCAGGCAGCCCAGAGGCGCACATATAATAAAAGAGCCACGGTCAGGTTTTTTAACAAGGGCGATCGGGTGTTAGTACTGATACCTACAGCCGAGAGTAAGCTCATGGCCAAGTGGCAAGGGCCATATGAGGTTTGAGAAAAGGTAGGGGAGGTAAATTACCGGGTGTATCAGCCCGGAAGGAGGAAACCTGAGCAGCTTTACCATGTAAACCTGCTAAAACCTTGGAAAGATCGAGAGTTTTTAGTTACTGACGTCACTTCGGGCATATCACCAGAGAGTTCTCTACCTTCAGCCAGGGATGCGTCCGGGGGTGAGGTCAGGATAAGTGATGCTCTCACTAAACAGCAGCGATGGGAGGCTTGCTCGCTGGTGCAGCAGAATACCGACGTGTTCTCAGAGCTACCGGGTAGGACTACAGTTCTCCAACATGACATTGTCACCGAACCTGGGGTAAGGGGGCGAATAAGACCGTACCGAGTACCCGAAGCCCGGAGGCAAGCCATCACGGCTGAGGTAAAACAAATGCTCCAGTTAGGCGTCATTGAGGAATCACGGAGTGAGTGGGCTAGCCCCATCGTACTGATTCCGAACCAGACGGATCGTTACGCTTCTGTAACGATTTCTGGAAATTAAATGAAGTGTCAAAGCTTGACCTTTATCCAATGCCCAGGTTGGATGAGCTGATTGAGAGACTGGGGCAGGCCCGGTACTTTACCACGCTCGATCTCACCAAGGGTTACTGGCAGGTACCTCTCACGAAATCGGCGAAGGAAAAGACCGCCTTCATAACTCCAGAGGGTCTATATCACTATGTGGTCTTACCTTTTGGGTTACATGGGGCCCCGACTACATTCCAGAGGTTGATGGACATAGTGCTCAAGCCTCATCAGGAGGAGTATCTAGATGATATTATCACCTTTAGCACCGACTGGCATACGCACCTATCCCAGGTACAAGCGGTGCTGGATTCTCTCAGAGCCACGAGGTTAACGGCAAACCCCAAAAAATGTGCGATAGGGCTAGAGGAAGCCCGAAATTTTGGGGTACGTGATAGGCCGAGGAGCTATCAAGCCCCAAATCAATAAAGTTGAGGCCATAAAAAACTGGCCTAAACCGTCAAGTACAAAGCAGCTGAGGGCGTTCCTTGGCATCCTTGGGTATTACCGCCGGTTTATACCTAATTTTGCTGGGCGAACGGCGGCCCTGACCGATCTCTTGAAAGGAAAAAAATCGGTAATGGTTAGGTGGAACCCTCAGGCAGAAGAAGCCTTTCAGTCCATGAAGTTGGCCCTGTGTGGACAGCCGGTCCTCATCAGCCCCAACTTCAAAGAAACCTTCATTGTACAGACAGATGCCTCGGAGGTAGACCAAGGGGTGGTATTGTCACAAAAAGTGAATGGTGAAGAGCACCCGGTCACCTACTTGAGTAGAAAACTTGTCCCGGCAGAGAAAAACTATAGCGTGGTAGAGAAGGAGTGTTTGGCTATTAAGTGGCCTTTCAATTGCTACGTTATTATTTACTCGGGCGTCAGTTCTGCTTGGTGACGGACCACTCACCCTTGGTATGGATGAGGAACGCCAAGGAGAGGAATGCGCGAGTCACCAGGTGGTTCCTGTCAATGCAAAATTTCAGTTTCTCTGTAGAACATTGCCCTGGAAAGTTGCAAGCAAACGCGGATGCCCTGTCCCGGGCACCCTGTATGGTGACAAATGTTCAACCCCACAAGTTTCAACGGGGGGGGGGGGGGATATGTGAGGCAGTGACCGGGATCGTATACGAGGGACATTATATATCCCCCAGAATGTGTACACAGACCTATTAAATCCATTGGAGTGCATTGCAGTCACAAACTCACCTGCGACTGCAAGGCAGGAATGAAGGTGAGCATTGACCTGGTCAGACTACCTGGCTAAGGTAGATTAGTAAAACCTGGCAGGGCCTTCATTTCTTGGAGGAGGCTACAGGAAGGCAGTGGGGCGGCCTCCTCCCTCCAACCCGGGTTTTCCAGTGGTTCTTGCCACAGGTCCTTTAAAAACCCTGCACTGAGGATTAGTGTTGTTCTATGTTGGAACCTGCCAGGAGCACAGCAGGAAAGCTCAGCAGGATTGAGTGTGGCTGAACCCACGCCTGGAAAGGCTCTGCACCCGTCAGGCTCTGAGCGGCCCGGCGCGGCCGTTGCACACGGCAACCATTGTGTATGGACTTCTGTTAACCAGGCTGCGAACCGGAGGACATTCTGTTAACCCGTGAGTTGCTGAAATAAAAACTGTTTATGTTGGACTTGCTTGGGTCATGCCTCAGTTACTGCATGGTGTGTACAGCACATACCTCTGCGGTATATACTGCTGGGACACGTACCTCTGGGGTATATACTGCCAGAACATGTACCGCTCAGATATATACTGCTGGGGCACGTACCGCTGGGGTATATACTGCCGGGGCACGTACCGCTGGGGTATATACTGCCGGCGCACGTACCGCTAGGGTATATACTATAGGGGCATGTACCGCTGGGGTATATACTTCCTGGGCACATACCGCTGAGGTATATACTGCCTGGGCACGTACCTCTGGGGTATATACTGCCGGCGCACGTACCTCTGGGGTATATACTGCCAGAGCACGTACTGCTAGGGTATATACTATAGGGGCATGTACCGTAGACAACGACGTTGGAGACGAGAATCTACAATCCATGAAATCTCGAACTCCAGGTTACCATCAACCAATACTGGGGGCGGTGGTGGAGGTGAGGGCTCAAGAAGTTCCACATACCTTTTGAGTAAGGACCTGTGGAACACATTTTGGACCTTAAGGGCCTGAGGAAGTTCAAGACGAAACGCTACTAGGTTAATGACGGCGGTTATTTTATGGGGACCAATAAACCTAGGTCCCAGCTTCCAAGAAGGAGCTTTCAATCTTATATTCCTGGTAGACAACCACACAAAGTCATTCACATTCAGGTCTGGACCTGGCAAGTGTTTTCTGCCAGCCATACGTTTATACCTGTCTCCCATGATCTTTAAATTACACAGAACACCTTGCCACACCGAGGAGAGAGATGAAGCAAACCGTTCCTCCTCAGGAACTCCTGAAGCTCCTCCACCACTAAAGGTACCAAACTGTGGGTGATAACCTTATGCACCGAAGAACGGTGACCTGCCACTGGATTCTTGACTATGATTATTGATGGCAAATTCTGCCAGCGGTAAGTAGGATTCCCAATCCTCCTGATTTTCGGAGACAAAACACCTGAGGTATGTCTCCAAGATTTGATTGACACGTTCTGTCTGACCATTCGACTGAGGGTGGAAGGCAGAGGAAAAGGACAGCTGCACCCCCAGTCGAGGACAGAATGCCTTCCAGAACTTGGAAACAAACTGGGTCCCCCGATCAGACACCACATCGGAGGGAACCCCGGGAAGCTTCACAATCTCATTTATGAACACCTGAGCAAGTGTCTTGGCATTGGGAAGTGCAGGTAATGCGACGAAGTTTTACTGAACCTATCTACAACCACCAAAACCACCGTTTTGCCTGCAGAAACCGGTTGGTCAGTAATAAAATCCATGGACAAGTGTGGCCATGGCCTACTAGGGATAGGTAGTGGAAGAAGAGTACTAGATGGACGGGTATGCGAAACCTTAGAACGCGCTCAAATACTACAAGCAGCTACGTGTTCAATCACATCCCAATGCAACCCCGGCCACCAAAAATGACGAGAGAGTAGGTCCGCGGTTGCCTTACCACCTGGATGACCAGCAAGCACAGAGTTATGATGTTCCTTAATTACTTTGCGGCGCAGATCAGATGGTACAAATAATTTTCCTGAAGGGCAGGAGGCAGGGGCGTACCCCTGAGCCTCCAACACCTCACCCTCTAGTTCAGGATAAAAAGCCGAAATGACTACCCCTTTCTGTAATATCGGGGCAGGGTTCTCATGGTCATCACCACCAGGGAAGCTCCGGGACAAAGCATCAGCCTTGACATTTTTGACCCCTGGACGAAAAGTGACAACAAAATTGAACCTAGTAAAAAAACAGGGATCATCTGACTTGCCTAGGGTTGAGACGTTTAGCTGACTGGAGATATGACAGGTTCTTATGGTCAGTAATAACAGTAATAAGATGGACAGCCCCCTCCAACCAATGTCTCCATTCCTCGAACGCCAATTTGATCGCCAAAAGTTCCCTATTACCCACGTCATAATTTCAACACAGCCCCAACCCCGACATCCGAAGCATCGACCTCCACAATAAAGGGTTGAGGGACATCGGGTTTACTGAGTATAGGTGCAGTGGCAAAATGATTCTTTAAAGAAGAAAAAGCCTGGAGGGAAGCATCCAACCAGTTGGAAAAATCAGATCCCTTCTTTTTTTTTTCAACATAATTTTTATTTGATTTTTCAAAACTACAAATACATAACATACATCTAATCTGGTACATAGAGAGGTAAGAGTGCCGTACCCAGACTGGGTCTATAACAACTCTATAGACCCCTTCTTAGTCATGTCAGTAAGGGGTTTCACTATAACAGTGTAATTTTGGATGAATTTCCTGTAAAAATTAGTAAAGCCCAGATAACGTTGTAGATCCTTCATGTTCTCGGGACGTTCCCAGACAAGAACTGCACGGATCTTCTCCGGATCCATCCGAAAACCTGAAGATGACAACAAGTACGCCAAAAACTGCACCTCCTGAACAGCAGAAAAAACACATTTTTCTAGTTTGGCATAAAGTTTGTTATCCATTAATATCTGGAGCACCTGCTTAACATGCTCCCAATGAGTCTCAAAATCAGGTGAATAAACCAAAATATCGTCCAGATAGACCACCACAAACCTCCCCACCAATGATGGAAAATATAATTTATGAAATGCTGGAATACCGCATGAGCATTGGTCAAATCAAAAGGCATAATCGGACTCTCGAAATGTCCTTCCGGGGTATTGAATGCTGTCTTCCATTCGTCCTCTTTTCTAATTCTAACCAGATTGTAAGCGCCCCTTAAATCCAACTTGGAGAATACCTTAGCTCCCACAACCTGGCTGAACAAATCTGGAATCAGAGGAAGAGGGTATGGATCTCAGATGGTAATTTGATTTAATTCCCGGAAATCTAAACAGGGACGTAGGCCACCATCTTTTTTTCTTCACAAAGAAGAACCCTGCCACTACGGGCGAAGATGAGGGTCTGATATGTCCCTTCTCCAGATTTTCCACAATGAAATCCTTCATGGCTTGTCTCTCAGTGCCAGAAAGATTATACAGTCTGGACTTCTGTAGTTTAGCTCCAGGGGTCAGGTTAATAGGACAGTTGTTACACGCACGCAGCTAGGTTCAGATAGGGGCGAGACAGGTTACATGAATTCTTTGGATTCCTGGGGGAACCGTTACTCAGGGCGACCATAGACCATGTGCTGCAGCTTCTCTCAGGTACACAGGGGTATTGACCCTCAGGCACAGACACGTAGGTTGTTTCACTTGCTGACCATACACACTTGACAAGAGTCCTCATAAACGGTAGAACAGTAGCATTTAATAAGAAGCCGCACAGCCAGTGCAAGTTAAGTCTTATGAGCAACAGGCTCAAGTGACAAACAGTACAGTTTCCTTAGCAGCACAGCAGTTCACAGTCTTCCAAGTAGTACAGGACAGCACAGTTCTAATGCAAAGGCACATTAATGAACACAGAATTCTTTACAGCCAGTGAGATGGAGGAGGGGGGAGCGTTTGCTGAGGGAGATGATCCCTGTGACACCATTTCTTACAGTCCTTATCTTTCTGCTTGAGAATACTCTGCACTGCTAGTTCAGAAACTCTACCTGACCTGTGCTTAGCAACAGCACCACTTGTGACTGTCACACTCTTCCCTCTTTTTTGAATGTCGTCCTCAACATTCATCTTAATTGGTCAATCTGACCAATTCTGAGGCAGTAGTGAAAGTTGGATAGCTTTATATACAAATTGGCATTGACAAATTCGTGTAACGTTCATAAACATTGATAACAACCTATTCTTACGACATTTTTCTTGTAGGACGCCTGTAAGAAACAAACAACACAATTAAAACAATCAGCATCTCTTCAGCTGGAGCTTTTCGTATGTCTTCAACCAGCTCTCTCTATCTATGCTTTAACACTTCTTCTCTTGGAGCTGCCTCTGTCAGTTCATGTACTTCTCCTGAGTCACCTGTTTCCGCACGGTCTGGTAATTCCGCTCCTCCTGAGTGTCGATCGGTCTCTTCAAGGACCAGTGTTCGATCATCAGATCTGAATTGGACTTCATCTGTACTCCTTGGTACAAACTCTGGAGCCTCAGGACTTAGTTCACTCTCGTGAGGATGGTACATCCCTCTCCTTGCCAGTGCGAGAAATACAACAGTGTGTTCTTCTCCATTGGAATTTTCAAGGTCACTATCCACCTCCGGAGCTTCAGTCTGTGGTGGTCCCTTAGCTGATCTCGGACGATGTCGGTCTACTTCTGGGAAGTCTTGTTGTGGTAGGAGATAATCACAGGGTAGTAGTATATTCCGATGGACTATTCTGGTTTTCTTGTCTCCTGTTTCCAATCGGATTTCATACACTGAGCTGTCATCAGCTTTCCTCCTTATGACCACATACACCTTGTCTTCCCAGTACGAACAAAGTTTTCCTGGACCGCCTTTCTCACGTACGTTCTTGACTAGCACCCGGTTTCCTGGTGCCAATTCTGCTCCATAACATTTTCGATCATAGTACTCCTTACTCTTACTCTGTTTTTGCGTAACCACTTTGGACGCTATGTTGTATGCCTCTGCCATCCGTTCCTTCCATTTCTGGAGTATCAAACATGATGTCGATTGGCAGTCTTGGCGATCGTCCATACAATAGGAAAAAGGGTGAGTAACCCGTTGCATCGCTCTTTGTACAGTTATAGGCATGTACCACTTTTGACAGAGAACTCTTCCAGTCTTTCTTCTCATGAGCTGTTAAAGTGCGCAACATGGACAATAATGTCCGGTTAAAAAGTTCCACTTGTCCATTACCCTCTGGGTGATAGGGCATTGTGTGGGATCTCTGAAGTCTACATGGTGTAACCTCGTAGGAAACCCAAACCTCAAAGCAAAATTATTGAAGATCTTCTCTGCCGTTGTTCGACCTGATATATTGGTGGTGGCATATGCTTGAGCAAATCGAGTGAAATGGTCCATCACCACCAAGATGTATTTGTAACCACCCTTGTACGTCTCGAGATATAGAAAGTCTATTGAGACCATCTCAAACGGATACATAGTTTTGATGTTGCCCATAGTGCCCAGGTTGATGTGTTGGGACGTTTATCTTTCAGACACCCACACTCCCTGGTCACATGCCTCTCAATATCTCTCTGCATGTACGTCCAGAAGGAACTTTCACGAATCAAGCTGGTTATCCTTTCCACTCCCAGGTGTCCCATGTTTTCATGGAGTTCTTTGAAGACAAACCTACGGAATACTCTGGGTAGTACCAACTGCCGGTTTTGTCCTCCTTTACGATACAGGATACCATCTTCACTGTGGTAGAGCTTCGTCCATTCTTTAACTAAAACAGATACTGCTGGTGACTCATTGTCTCTCTCCCGTTTACTTGGAAACTGATTTTGGTCCACATAAAGTAATATTCTACCAATTATCTGATCTTCCCGTTGTGCTCTACGGATTTTCCCTTTTGGTAGTTGTTAAATAGAGCGGGGGTGATCTTGTTCTCCCGCTTTTATGGTGGTTTCCACCGTCAACGGACACCACAATGGTGTTTCTTCCTCCTGATAAGCTTGTACTGCTTGGGTAGTGCTCTCAATTGCTTCCAGACTGACTTCCTCCGAGCATTCTTGCATGAACTCCTCAGGCTCTAGTGTCATTCTTGACAATCCGTCAGCATCCGCATTGCATTTTCCTGGCCTGTACTTGATGCTGAAATTGAAGTCAGCTAGTTCAGCGACCCATCTCTGACGCGTTGAATTCAGTTTTTCTGTAGTAAGTACATAGGTCAAAGGGTTGTTGTCAGTGTATACCTCAAACGCTTTGCTGTAGTAGAGATAGCCCATTTAAGTGCCAGGAAAGAATTTTCTGGAATGTAGATGGTCATTCTTCTCGGCATCTGTCAATGTTCTAGAACCGTAACTGATGACTCTCAATTTTCCATCTTGATGCTGATACAGGGCAGCTCCCAGTCCAATTTGAGAAGTGTCATAATGAAGAACAAATGGTAAATTGAAATCAGAATATCCCAAGATGGGTGGTTCTACCAGGTAGTCTACTAGTTCTTCCAATACCTACTGGTGGTCTGCTGTCCAAAGAATGGGCTGTTGGGACGAAATGGCGTTGTTTATTTTAAGCCCGGTCCTACCTGCATTCTTCTTTTTCTCCATGGGTGCCTCTGTCGTCCCCCCCAAGAGGAGGTATAGTGGGGCGGCAATCCTGGAGAAGTTCCGAACGTAAGTACGATAGTAGGAGAGGAATCCTAATATCTGTCTCAACTCCCCGAAGGTAGAGGGCCGCTTGTCTTTTACGGCCAGTACCGGAGCGATTTCTGCTGGGTTCATGGTATATCCTTCTCCAAACACAATTTTCCCTAGAAATTGGACTTGCCTTTTGAAGAGTCCACACTTCTTTGGGGTCAACTTACCTCCAAATTGTTGATACTGTTGTAATACGGTCCTCAAGTGTTCAACATGCTCCCAGAAGGTTTTGATGTGTACCACATTGTCATCGAAGTACGGCTGGCAGATATCGTCCCTCAATCCTTCTAAACAGGTCTCCATGCTCCTCTGGAACTCTGCTGGAGCTGAACTGAGCCCAAACGGTATGCAGATCCACTCATATAATCCCCACGGTGCGATGAATGCTGTCAAGGGTCTACTGGATGCTTCAACAAACCCTTGGTGGTATGCCTTACCCTGATCGAGGACAGAGAACCAGGCGCTTCCTGATAGGCTATCCAGCATATCTTGGATCTTTGGTATTGGGTGCCGATCAGGTACTGACTTTCGGTTTAGTTCCTGGTAATCACAGCAGAGTTTCAACGTACCGTCCTTCTTCCTAACACAAACAATAGGAGAGGAATAAGACGACTTTGACTTTTGGACCCAACCTCTGTTGATTAGGTCTTGTAAATACTCTTTCACTTCAAGGTGTAATGGTTTCTGGTTACTGGGGTCCTGTCTTTCAAATTGATTTTCAACTGCAATGATGGGGTACAGCCTACATCAGAGTCATCTTTGAAGAATGCATGACGCTTTTCTCTCTGCATCTATTTTGCTACTGCCCGATCTACAGCACACAAGTGTTCCAGGTGTACTGGGGGATCCCAGGACCCTGAGGTGGGTCGTGCAATTTCCTCCCCTGGGAAACTCCTGTTCCTTGGTGGGGAGACTGAATTCACTGTAGACCTCTGGGCGGGTCTCACACTGGCTGGATATACCCTTTTAACGGTTTCAATGTGACCTAACACAGTCTTTGGATCCAGTCTAATTTCGTGTCTCGTAGTATTCATCACCAGTACTGTCACTCGAACAAACCCACCAGTAGGAATCGTAAGCAAAGTCTCACCTTGAACTAGGCCTTCCGGAAGATCTGAGGAGTCTTTTGGCACGAACAGTCTTTTCTGGACTTTTCTTCCCGGTTCATCCCGAACTCCACACCTCACACTCACCATTTGGTTTGCAGGGATGATGGCTGGGCGCCAGCCTACCTTGACTTCTTTTAGGTCCATTGTATTCTGTGCTTTCTTTACACTATGAATCACATTTTCTGCCACGGCGTTGGTTATGACAAGTGATGTGGCAATTGCATCCACCACCAGCGTCTGTGACTTGTGTTTCGTGATGACCTCACTGATTACATTATAACCCAGGATAAGATCCTCTGCCACGTTCTGATCACTGGTCATGAGAAAAAACGTATCAAAAGCTCAATGGTGTTGCTGTTCTTCGTGGCCCTCAGTTGGAAAGCCACTTCCACCCAACCTATGAAAGGGATTTCGGTCTGGTTGACAGCTTTGCCGTGGAGTTCCACTGGTCCTAAGAGTTCTTTTAGTGACCGAAGGCAGGTATGTGGCAGGTAGCACCTTCTCCATTCTTCATTTAAAAGGCTCGCTTGGGCTCCTGTGTCCCACAGTGCTTTTACCAGGAGTCCATCTAGCTGGCACTGTATAAAGCACCTTTCACCGATTAGGCTGATGAGGCTATCTTTACTGATCGAGGAATCCCCCTCCCAGGAGTACATCGTTTGACCTCCGCACTGGTCATTAGGTAACTGATGCCCCTGTCTCCCTTGCAGCTGTTGTAGACAGGAACACACTTGAGAATAGTACTGACGCAGCCGTTTTACCTCATGCACCATTCTGGGGTTTGGTGAGATTTGGATTTGCTTCTGGGGCCTCCTCCATGTCGCGGTTACCAGTCGCCCCGCACTGGCAACCTCCTGTCTTTTAACCCAAACATCTGTGACCATTGGCATTCCTTGGCATAATGTCCTTCCTCACCACATCTTAGACAGTGGAAACACACCATACTCTGATTTGATGAACGGCACGCTTCACAAGCCTGGTATCTTCTGTTTTGGAACCCACTCCTGGGTCTGAGGGATGCAAGTTCTGGCCTGGAACTAATCAACTTTTTCACCTCAATCAACTCAGCTCACAGTTCTCCTATTACTTCCTCCCAGTCAGCGCTGGCGGTTCTCTCATTTGTTGGTGATTTAAGGTTCTCTCTCGGAGGCGGCACTGGAGGGTCTCCATGATGATCTTCGGACTGGCCACTGGTGGTCTCCAACTTCAGCTGACTCATTTTGGTGATTTTAGGAGCAGAGCCTTTCTTTAACTTATGTTCGCTCTCTGACTCCAAACTAGCTGCCTCATTCATTTTTTCAATTACGACTTCGTCCAGAATGCCAGGATCTTCTAGGTACTGTTTCAACTGCAACTTGATGTCTCTGCTGATTAACCCCATTCCCAATGATCTCAAGAACTTCTTCTGGACTAGTCCAGCATCTAGCTTATCTTCTGCTTCTACATCTCTGGATGCAAACAACAGTCTATCCTTCAGTTCAATTGCTCTGAACACGAAACTTTGGGGTGATTCATTATTTTTCTGTGAGAGGTTAATGAGTCTGTGGAACAATTCTGAAGTACTCTCTTCTTTATAGTGCTTTTTTAAAATCATCTTCAGCTGTTGCAAGGTCAGTTGACTCTTCATTTCTAGCATACTCCGGAGGTTCAGTCCTGGGCTGATCGCTTTCACCACCCCCTCAACGATCTCATCTGGCAGGTAGCCTTTCTGTAAGCCTGCATCGATCTGGTGCAACAAGTTCATATAAGACAGTTTCTCTTTTTGAACACACTCTCCAATCTGTCCCAGGATCTTGAATTCTTTCCTTATGGTGATTTGTGGTGTTAGAGAGGACTGTCTCCCTGATTTATCTAACCCGAGCAGGTTAAGGTCCTGTCTGAGCCTATCACCTGTTCATAGGTTTTGGTCGATTCCTACAGGACTGCGGTTAGGGCTTTGAATTGTTCTTTCAATTCCTGTAGTTCACTCTATGGACGGACATTCCAGCTTTTGGTAATTGGGGCCGACCCTCCATCCTCCAACTTCAACCTGGTTAGAAACTGTGTTAGTTACTGGAGGAATGTCCCCATGACATCTTTATATGTTCTGCTACTGTTCTCAATTCTTCACAGGTTAACTGAAGAAGCAGCTAACTAATTCTGTCCATTTGTATTTCCACATCCATTGCTGCTAGTGAGTTTTCTTTAGGGCTGGTCCCCTTTAACTGGTGTAGCAGAGTTGAGTTGAGGTGCTGTGCTGCTGTGTTTTTCCAGACACTTTTACTCTTCTCTCTCTACACACTAATTCACACTCAGGACTCCCTGTATGGGCCACAAATGTTACACGCACGCCGCTAGGTTCAGATAGGGGCGAGACAGGTTACATGAATTCTTTGGAATCCTGGGGGAACCGTTACTCAGGGCGACCATAGACCATGTGCTGCAGCTTCTCTCAGGTACACAGGGGTATTGACCCTCAGGCACAGACACGTAGGTTGTTTCACTTGCTGACCATACACACTTGACAAGAGTCCTCATAAACGGTAGAACAGTAGCATTTAATAAGAAGCCGCACAGCCAGTGCAAGTTAAGTCTTATGAGCAACAGGCTCAAGTGACAAACAGTACAGTTTCCTTAGCAGCACAGCAGTTCACAGTTTTCCCAGTAGTACAGGACAGCACAGTTCTAATGCAAAGGCACATTAATGAACACAGAATTCTTTACAGCACAGTGAGATGGAGGAGGGGGGAGCGTTTGCTGAGGGAGATGATCCCTGTGACACCATTTCTTACAGTCCTTATCTTTCTGCTTGAGAATACTCTGCACTGCTAGTTCAGAAACTCTACCTGACCTGTGCTTAGCTTCACTCCTCACTTGAATCCTTTTCACTTGCAGGGGCACTTCTGTCAGATGCAGAACACACACACCACCTTTCTCTTTGGCTCCAGCCAGACAGTAAACAATGTCCCCACAATCCCCCAGGGGCTCTGCTAAAACCCTCCCTGTCTCCTGTGACTGTGTTAACCCCTCTAGTTGCTGGATGCTTCTGGAGCACAACAATTCTTGTTTCGTGCTTGTGTTACTTCTAATAGTTGCTGAATGCTTTTAAAGCAACAGCACTACTTGTGACTGTCACACAGTCATAAGCACGATGATTAGGCAAATCCTGACACCCTTCTCAGAAAAAACGTCCTCAAAACCAGACAGAAAAGCAGGAAATATTTCCGTAGAGACAGTAGCAAGGGAAATATCTAAACAGTTCTCATGGCAGTAATCTCCCCATTCAATAATCTCCCCGGTTTGCCAATCCACCAATGGATTAGGTTTAACAAGCCAAGAGATACCCAAAACAATCGGAGTAGGAAGATTGTCCAGGAGATAGCAAGGAATGATTTCACAATGAACTGACCCCACCCTCAGTTTCACATTATATACAATCTGAGTAAATGCTTTCTGTGCAAGTGGAGCCGAGTCAATGGCAAAGATGGAAATAGGTTCAGCTAAAGCACAGCAAGCGAGACCATGAGTTTTCACAAACTCAGCATCAACCATGCTGACTCAGGCTCCACTGTCAACAAACAGACATTTTTTCGGTGTTGCTCTCTAGCACCACCTCTGCTGTCAGGACAAAGCGGGAAATGCAGTTTGGCCACAAATGCACCCCGTGTTTATCCAACTCCAGACTACCGAGAGTTAATCGAGTCTCATTTTGTTTAGGAATTGAAGGACAGGTCCCATCAAAGTGTCCCTTTTTCCCACAAAATAAACATATACCTTTTTTCTTGTGAATCTCCAGGGAAATGTATGATGTAGAGACACCCCCCCCTAACTGCATGGGTTCCTCCACCTCCCTCAGTACTGGTTCACCCCCAGACCGCTCCCCTGGCAGAGGTACACAACTGCGACAAGAAGGTCCCGGAGAAGGTGGTCTCACCCGTCTATCCCGAAGGCGTCTATCAAAACGTATGGCCAAAGACATGGCAGCCTCCAAGGACTGAGGAGTTTCAACGCATCTTTCAACCTTTCAGTAAGCCCCTCACAAAATTGACTTTTAATGGCTGAGTCATTCCATTTGGAATCCGCCGCCCATCTACGGAATTCAGAACTGTACGTCTCCACTGACCGATTCCTCTGCTGAAGGCGACGTAGCTTAGACTCAGCCAAGGCGACTCGGTCAGGGTCATCATAGATGAGGGCAAGAACTCCAAAAAACCCTCTACAGACTGGAGACAAACCAAGTCCTGCGGTAAAGAAAACGCCCAGGATTGAGGATCTCCCTGCAGTAGAGAGATCACAATTCCAACCCGTTGCTCCTCATTTCTGGAGGAATAGGGATGAAGTTTAAAATACAATTTGCATGCCTCCTTAAACACAAAAAAATTGTCCCTACCTCCTGAAAACCTGTCTGGGAGGGCAACCTTGGGTTCAGGCTGGACAGACCTACCTGCAGAGACCCCCATATTGGCGACCTGTAACCGCTGATGCTGCTGCTGTACCTCACCGCGGAGGTCATTCACCTCCAGAGACAGCCTATGCAGCCGCTCTGCAAGCTCTAAAGCTGAACCCATACCAAAGGAGAAAAAAAATGGTAAACACACAGAAAAAAAACAAAAAAAAACAAAATGTCAGTTCCCTTTTTTTTTTTTCCTTTTCCAAACGTGCTTGGCCGGCTATAATGTCACGCCAGGTGTGGGAAAGACTTAGTGCAACACACTAAGAGGGAAAAGGGAAAGGGGGCCCAGACACTAAAGAAAGGGGGAAGTGGAGACCTCCTAGTCTGGTCTAGTGTCACCCTGTCTCAACTAACGTCCCTATATTGCCTCCTCAGCAATCGCCGCACACGTGCCTTGCCTTACTCTCCCTGGCGTATGGCTACAGCTAGGGATGGAAGGGGATGAGCACTAGTCAACCTCCACTAAACTCTATAGACAACAAGGGTGGGCAAAACGGGCAATGGCTTAGCTTTAGATGAACTCCAAATAAGCACACGGCCTCAAGCTCCAGAGAGGAAGAAGTACTGCTCCTGCTAAACTTCACAAGTAGAAATGGATATAGCCGGCAACTCCCTCTCAGACACACAAGGTATATATACACCCAGGCAGAGAGCTAATTAGCATGAGAGAGGTAGCCGCTCGGTCCTAAAGACAGCCTCTTATCTAAGAGGCTGTCTGCAATGCCAAACATAGAGATCTCCTGCAACCCACTGCAGGGCGACTGTCTGTCACCTCTGACACACCCGTGACAGTCTGGCGCCAAACCAACACAGCTCATCATCCCAAAAACACCATCCCCACAGTGAAACATGGGGGTGGCAGCATCATACTGTGAGGAGGTTTTTTAGCAGCAGTCAAGGAGAAGATGGGTGGTGCAAAATGCAGGGATATTCTTCAGCACAACCTGTTTCAGTCTGTCAGTGATTTGAGACTGGGACGGAGGTTCACCTTCCAACAAGAAAATGACCCAAAGCATACTGCTAAAGCAACACTGGACGGGTTTAAAGGGAAACGTGTAAATGTTCTGGAGCGGCCGAGTAACAGTCCAAACCTTAATCCAATGGAGAATCTGTGGTCAGACTTAAAGATTGCTGTTCACCAGATGAAACATCTAACATGAAGTAGCTGGAGTAGTTTAGCCTTGAGGAATGAGCAAAAATCCCTGTGGCGAGATGTGGAAAGCTCAGAGACTTATCCAAAGCGACTTGTAGCTGTAATTGCTGCAAAAGGAGGCTCTACAAAGTACTGACTTTAGGGGGTGAATAGTTATGCACACTGAAGTTTTCAGGCATTTTGTCCTATTTGTTGTTTGCTTCACAAAAAAAAGGAAAACCAAATGTTCTCAGTTGTCGGCATGTTCTTTACATGAACTGAAGAAAACTCTCAAAGAAACAACAGTGAAATTCCAGGTCGTGAGGTAACAAAACACGAAAAATGCCAAGGGGGTAAATACTTTCGCAAGCCACTGTTTATTCTGGCTAGGGGAGGACAGATCTGCAGGTTCGGCTTCCAGGACTGCGTGACATAATGTCATATACTGTAAAAAACAATATCATCTATGATGTAACATGAGATATAATCTGTGATGTCACAATCTATTATGTGATATAATCTGTGATGACATATAATCTGTGATGTCACAATCTGTGATGGGATATAATCTGCGATGTCACACTCTATGATGGGATATAATCTGAGATGTCACAATCTATGATGGGATAGAAGCTGTGATGTCACAATCTATGATGGGATAGAATCTGTGATGTCACACTCTATGATGGGATATAATCTGTGATGTCACACTCTATGATGGGATATAGTCTCTGATGTCACAATCTATGATGGGATATAATCTGCGATGTCACACTCTATGATGGGATAGAATCTGTGATGTCACACTCTATGATGGGATATAATCTGTGATGTCACAATCTGTGATGGGATATAATCTGTGATGTCACACTCTATGATGGGATATAATCTGTGATGTCACACTCTATGATGGGATATAGTCTCTGATGTCACAATCTATGATGGGATATAATCTGTGATGTCACAATCTATGATGGGATAGAATCTGTGATGTCACACTCTATGATGGGATATAATCTGTGATGTCACAATCTGTGATGGGATATAATCTGTGATGTCACACTCTGATGGGATATAATCTGTGATGTCACACTCTATGATGGGATATAATCTGTGATGTCACACTCTATGATGGGATATAATCTGTGATGTCACAATCTATGATGGGATAGAATCTGTGATGTCACACTCTATGATGGGATATAATCTGTGATGTCACACTCTGATGGGATATAATCTGTGATGTCACACTCTATGATGGGATAGAATCTGTGATGTCACAATCTATGATGGGATAGAATCTGTGATGTCACACTCTATGATGGGATATAATCTGTGATGTCACAATCTGTGATGGGATATAATCTGCGATGTCACACTCTATGATGGGATATAATCTGCGATGTCACACTCTATGATGGGATATAATCTGTGATGGGATATAATCTGTGATGTCACACTCTATGATGGGATATAATCTGTGATGTTACAATCTGTGATGGGATATAATCTGCGATGTCACACTCTATGATGGGATATAATCTGTGATGTCACACTCTATGATGGGATATAATCTGTGATGGGATATAATCTGTGATGTCACACTCTATGATGGGATATAATCTGTGATGTCACACTCTGTGATGGGATATAATCTGTGATGTAATACAATCTGTGCCGGGATTATATATAATTTCCTAGAATCTGGGATGTTCACCGGCCGCTGCTGCAGTTTGCTGCAGGCTACGTGTCTCCTCGCAGTGCGGACGCTCATTTTCTTGCTGAGGAAAATCACTATTTGTCTCGTATTTTCCGCAGCGATCAGCAGAGATCTCCGGGGTAATCCATATCCGGCTACACGGAGTATTAACCCCGTCATGTCCTCTGCCGGGATTCACTCTGATCTCAGGCCTGACCCTCTGCATTTTCTGGGGAGAAGCTGCTTCTGTCTGCAGGACAGTCACTGATACACTGTAACGACGTCAGCCCCTCACCGAGGACTCATTAATCTGCAGCAAAACACACAATGTCAGAAAATCATCTCATACAGGCGAGGACACAAGAAGGCGACATCGGCCCGAAGGGCGAAAACACCCGGGAGGGAACGACCGCGTCTTCCCCAACTTTCTACTGTACTTTATGTCTCATTTTCACGACCTCTTCTTGCTGTCGGTGAATGTAGCTAGCACCCAGGTGATACTTCTCACAGCTGAGGGTTTGCTACAATTGTATCTGCAGGTTGTTACAGTGTATCGGTGTAGGTGAGACATGGATACTTTCTGTGCTTCCTGATGGGGCTGGTATTTTAGCACTGGCTCAACCATTATACAGGGGCTTACACAGTAGTACAAATACGCTGCAGCGCTGGTGATGGCGGCTCCTCCGTGCCGTCCTCCATCATCGCCGGCCGCCCCGGATTCTGCGCTCTAATTTCTACCTATCTTCTATTAAATCAGAGGTTCAAAACCATCTGAAAAGTGTATAAAGAGGACACAGCGGCTGCGTCCCCGGATAATCCCCCAAATCTCCTCCCTGCCCCCGCCTCCCGTCATTCTTATTATTACAGTCAATGTAAGAATGACAAGAATTATTATAAGCGGAAAAGGAGGCCACAACCGACAACTGCACCTACAGGGTATCACACCAGGGCTTAGATACAGAAGCTCAGCAGAAAATATCACACCAGGGCTTAGATATAGAATAGCAGACAGTATCACACTAGGGCTCAGATACAGTAACTCAACAAACAATATCACACATCATAAGATTAGATACACAGCTCAGTAGACCGTATCACACATTGTAGGATTAGATAGAGATTCACATGTTAGGATTAGATACAGTAATTAAGTAGACTGTATCACACAATAGGATTAGATACAGAGATTCACATGTTAGGATTAGTGATGAGCGAGCACTAAAATGCTCGGGTACTCATTGCTCGGGTCGAGCACATTGGAATACTTGGGTTCTCGACCCGAGCAACGAGCCCAATGTAAGTCTATGGGAAACTTGAGCATTTTTGCTCCTGCAGAGGCCTAAAAATTGCCCAAATCGATGGGAACTGTGCTCAAATGACATGGGGACAGCATGGGGAAGACCCCTGGAAGCATTTCTGACTCCCAGATCACTGCTGTCAACAACGCTGTCAGAGGTATTACGCCACTTTTACGGACTCACAATAAAACATACCAAAACAAAACCAAAATGGATTTTCCTGGGAAATATGTTAAGGAACATCCTTTCCAGGGTAATGACTTGTATATAAGGCAAAATAAATAACCAAAACCAAAAATACTCCTCCACACCTTGGGCTATGTTCACATGTAGCGTTTTTGATGCGTTTTTGCACTTTTGTATTGCATTCAACCAAGACAAATGCATTCACCAGGAAATGTCATTTTAACATTTTACAACCTTATCTGGCCAAGTGGTGTGTGACACATCATCAGATACATCCTGTTTCATTTATAAAGGAGGGACTCTGAAAGTCACAAAGCCTATTTTTATAGGGCCATCAGGCGGCCTTTACTATTCTTAGAGATCCATCAGCCGGCTATGCTTTGTTGTTCCCATTACTAAAGAGTGGGTCTCCTATACTGTTATTGCGCATGCAGTGAGTGGCAGGGTTGCCCAAAATTTGGACGCACCCCAATACCCCTTTGAAGAGACATAGAGGAGGGTCTCAGTAAAAAATGTTCCCATTATAAAGAAGCGAGTCTCCTATAGTGGTAATGCCCATGCTGTGACTGCAAGGGCTACCAAAATTTGGGAAAAACCTCACTACCAATTAAAAGACACATAGAGCAGGGCCAGAGTAATGACAAATTCCCATTAGAAAGGAGAAGGTCTCCCATACTGTTTGCCTATGCAGTGAAGAAACAGCTGCCAAAAATTTCGAGGAACTCCAATGCCCCTTGCAAGAGACGTAGAGGTTGGAGAGCCTCCTAAAAACAATGTTCCCATTAGTAGGAAGTGGGTCTCCCATTGTGTTTGCCTATGCAGTGAATGCAAGGGTTGCCAAAAATTGGGAGGCACTCCAATGCCCTTTGGAAGAGACTTAGAGGGCCTCATAAAAAAATGTTCCCATTAGAAAGGAGCGGGCCCCCTATACTTGTAATGCCCATGCACTAAGTGTATGGGCTGACAAACATTTACCCCTGGGGGGTATACATGAACATACTGTATAAAAATTTTTTTTATGGGCATCATAAACACCCTTTAAAAAAATTATGTGGGTGTTGCATCACGGACCACGGTCACCCTTGTGATATGGTGGAGGAGAAGGAGGAGGACAAGAGCAAATAGACAAAATCAGGAAGCGTATACCCATGTGTGGGTGTGAAGAGGTGCATGGGAATACACCTCCCAAGAAAAGACACTGGATTTGAGTTTATGTTACGCTGCTATCATTCGGTGGCGTTGAGAAGTCTGGCCCAATCCAGCCCTTGTTCATTTTTATAAGAGTCAGCCTGTCAGCATTTTCAGTTGACAGGAGGATGCGCTTATCAGTTATAATTCCACCAGTGGCACTAAAATCCCGCTGTGATAAAACGCTGGCGGCAGGGCAGCCCAGGACCTCCAAGGTGTAGAGAGCTAGTTCATTCCACATATCCAGCTTGGATACCCAATAATTATAAGGCACAGAGGAATCACGGAGGACGTTGGCATGGTCGGCAAGGTACTCCCTCAGCATCTTCCCAAACTTTGCACTCCTTGTGAGAGTACCCCACGCCTCAGGGCCTGTGCGATGGGATGGGCTGAGAAAACTCTCCCAGAACTTTGACAGTGTTCCCCTGCCTCTGCTGGATTGGAGTTGTGTCTCTCTCGCCTGTACTCCTTGGTTGTCCAACGAAGTGTGCCCTCTGCCGCCAGCGTTTTCAGATGGGAATTTTTTTAATAGTTCCGCAACAAGGGTCTTCTGGTACAGCCCAATTTTTGTACACCAGTCCGCCTCAGGAATTAGAGATATAAAGTTCTCCTTGTAGCGGGGGTCTAGAAGTGTCACCAACCAGTAATGACTGTCACCCAAAATTTTGAGAACGCGAGGGTCATGGGAAAGGCAGCGTAACATAAACTCAGCCATGCGTGCCAGACTGCTAACAGGCAAGACTTCAGTGTCCTCACCAAGAGGATGACTGACCATGCTCTCCTCCTCCTCTGTCCTCAGGCCATCCACGCTGAACAGACGGTATGATAGTTGTGCAGGTAGTACCGTCAATATAGCACATGAAACTATCTCCTGTCCTTCCTCCTCCTCATTGTCACCTAATCCACGTTGGGATGAGATGAGGCTTGGCTGTGTGTAATCACCCTGTATGGTTCCTTGCTCCATCTCATCGTGCTCCGCCTGCAATGCATCCTCTTTGATTGTGAGCAGAGAGCGTTTCAGAAGACAGAGAAGCTGGATGGTGATGCTAATTATTGCGTCATAGCCGCTCACTATCTTGGTGGAGTCCTCAAAGTTTTAGAGGATGGTACATATGTCTGACATCCATGTTCACTCCTGAGGTCTTATGTGTGGAATCTGAACTGAATACCGACGGCCTTGTTGATGCTGGTAGTCAACAACTGCCCTCTTCTGCTCACAAATCCTTCCCAACATCTGCAGTGTAGATTTCCAACGCGTGGGGACATCACACATCAGTCGGTGACCCGGAAGCTGCAAACGCTGCGGAGGCACGGCAAGGGCAGCGGAAGCTGTAGGTGAGTTAAAATGGGCAAACAGGCGGCGTACTTTGACAAGCAGATCTGGCAGATCCAGGTAGGTTTCGATAAACCGCTGAACCACGAGGTTAAGCACATGGGCCAGGCATGGTCACACATTGTCACACACGACCATGCCTGGCTGTAGGTTCAGCGATGTCAGCCACAGATCTGCCTGCTCTTTCAGAGCTGTCCACAACTCTTCAGCATTGTGCGGTTTGTCACCTAAGCATATTAGCTTCAGCACAGCCTTTTGCCGCTTGGCTGAGGCAGTGCTTCCAGCTTGTGACTGATGTGGTCATTTCGGAGATGGAGGCTGAAGAGGAGGAGGAGGCTGAGGTGCAGGAGCTGTAGACTGTGGGGGCAACCCTGATTGACCTAGGGCCCGCAATCCTCGGCGTTGGGAGGATGTGTTCCGTCCCAAGGTCCGACTGAGTCCTGGCTTCCACTATGTTAACCCAGTGTGCCGTCAGCGAGATGTACCGTCCCTGCCCACAAGCAATTGTCCACGTGTCCGAGGTTAGGTGGACTTTCCCAGTAACTGCATTGTCTAATATTGTGGGACACATGCTTGTATAATGAGGGGATGGCACACCGGGAGAAATAGTGGCGGCTGGGGACCAAGTACTGAGGAACGGCCACCACCATCAGGTTGCGGAAAGCTTCCGTCTCCACGTTCCTAAAAGGCAACATTTCGAGCTCAAGCAGTCGCAAAATGTGGGAATTTAGTAGTGTGGCCTGTGGGGCGTTGGCTGCGTACTTGTGCTTGCGTTCCAAGGACTGGGGTATGGACAATTGAACGCTGCGCTGGGAAAAGGACGTGCTTGCTGATGGTGCTAGTTGAGAGTGTGCAACGACAGGTGCAGGGCAGGAGGCATCTTCGCATGCACTATGGACAGGGGATTGGCTTGCACGCACAACAGCGGAAGAAGCAGTGGTGTCACCCGCAGACACTGTTCCTAGACGCTGGGGTTCGGCTCACAAAGTTGGGTGCTTTGCTGCCATATGCCTGATCATGCTGGTGGTGGTCAGGCTGGTAGTTTTGCCACCCCTGCTGATGCTGGCATGGCAGGTGGTGCAAATGGCCTTTTAGGGGTTATCGGCAGAGTCTTTAAAAAACAACCAGACTCGGGAAGACCTAACAGTTGTGCTGGCAACTTCCGTTGTGTTGGTGTTACGGGGAACGGTTGCCCGCCTTCTGTCTGCGACCACTACACTGCTTCTTCCTGCCTGTTGGGGTGCTCTGCCTCCCTCCCTCTGTGTGCTGCTGTCCTCGGTCTGCATGTCCTCCTGCCAGGTTGGGTCAGTTACTATATCATCCACCAACTCGTCTTCCACTTCCGCACCCTGGTCCTCCTCCTGACTTTTCGGCAATTGTGTCTCACCTCTTGTGACACTTTCCCACCGTCGCCTTCGTGTGACCGTAGGTGGCTGCTCAAATATTTGGGCATCACTACATGCGATCTCCTCTTGCCACACTTCAAGTGGACTGGGCGAGAGGCCCGAATCTATAAATGGAATAGTGAACAGCTCTTCGGAGTGTCCAAGTGTGGGATCAGTTGTCTCTGGGCACTTGACATGGTGGGAGGAAAGAGGATCAGGATGAGGAATATGCGGTCCAGACTCACAACTTCTGAGACTTGACCGTGTGGAAGACAGGGTGGTGGTGGCTAAGTGACTGGAAGCATTATCTGCTATCCAACCAATAACCTTTTCACACTGCTCTGTGTTCAATAGTGGTGTTCTGAGGTGCCCTATTAATTGAGGCAGGAAGGTCGAGCGAGAAGATGTGGGTGTTTGTTGTGGCACAATTTCAGCTTGCCCATGGCCTCGGCCTCAGCATGCACCATCACCATCACGTCCAGTTCCCCTTCCCTTGCCACGCGCCTTGCCCATTTTAAATGGAAGACAATATCTTCAAAGTTCACTACAAATGGCTGAATTTGGAGCGAATTTATATGTGATCCGTGTGACGGACAAACCACAGTTTTAAATACCTGGCCTGTAGGTAACTATTTTGAACAGCAAACTTGTGTGAATTGCTTCAATGACACACTGCAACAAAATTTCAATGGAGGCCAGAAATGGCAGTATTTTCAGCGCAATTATATGTGATCCGTGTGACGGACAAACCACAGTTTTAAATAGCTGGATTTTTAGCGCTGTAATATGGAAAGGACCTGGCTGTATTCTGCAGTGCCAACAAGCAAATGGCGCAGATAAACGGTGTTCTCTGGATTGCTTTTTAAGCAAATAATGAGGATTAAGATCCAAAAAAAAAATATTCCTGGCCCCTGAAACCTGGGGCTATGTCTAGAAATATCTAACAGCAGCAGAAGGCAGAACTGGAATGGAGCCTCTTGTGCTATGTGCTCTGCAGTCTGCTATATACCCTGCCTGCCTGCCTATATACAGTGCCTGCCTGATATCTCTGCTGATGGATGTTAGTCCTCAGAAGGACTGTTTGTTAAGATGGATGTGTGTAATGTACGTTTTTTCTCCCTACACTACCTAATGCACGATCAAATCTCTCCCTAACGCAGCAGCAGTTCTTCCTACACTGTCTGATCCGGAGTGACTGTGATGAGCATGGCGGCGCCAGGTCTGATATACACCTGATGACGCTGTGCGGTCAGCCAATCACTGTAATGCCACAACCAACATGGCTACGGCATTACAGTGCATGGCAGGCAATCCCTGCATGTTCATTGGCTCTGTAAAGAGCGCCAAACATGCAGGGAGGGGACCCGAGCTCCCGCCGAGCAACCCCGGAAATACTCGGCGAGCGCCGAACATCTCGAGTACTGAGACGCTCGGGCGAGTACCGAGAACTTGCGAGTATACTCGCTCATCACTAGTTAGGATTAGAAACAGTAATTCTGTAGACCATATCACACAATAGGATTAGATACACAATTCAGCAGACAGTATCACAGAGGTTGGGCTTAGATGCACTGAATACTGAGTGTACATGATGTGTATCCAGCACTTCGGTGTATTTTCGCAGGCTTCGTCACCCGTTCTCAGGGCCGAGTCCTTGTGTCGCCCATTAGCGGCTCTGCAGTTCTCTCGCTGGTTTCAGCTCCGGCCTTCATTCTTCTTTCTGTATTTTCAGAGTCGTGGGAAATCAGAGATTTTTCCCCAATGAAAATTAAAAGCAGCTTCACCAGTTTCCTGTTTGGATGAGGATGGATCAGTGAGACAAAAGCATCCGCTGCCCCCACATCCAGCACCGCCACATAGTAACCACACACACAGTGTTTGATATGGAACCGAGGAGCAGAAAACTATGGAAACACAAAGACATAATACTGACATGTGGAAAACTCACTGCGACCAGAGATACAGAGGTGCAGAAACATCAGCGAGAAACCAGGGGCAGTGCAAGACCCCAAGACACATCATATACAGTACAGAAAGGAGGCAGGAGCTATATTACTATACAAAGGAGCAGTATTATAGCAGTTATATTCTTGTACATAGGGGGCAGTATTATAGTAGTTATATTCTTGTACATAGGGGCAGTATTATAGTAGTTATATTCTTGTACATAGGGGTAGTATTATAGTAGTTATATTCTTGTACATAGGGGGCAGTATTATAGTAGTTATATTCCTATACATAGGGGGCAGTATTATAGTAGTTATATTCTTGTACATAGGGGTAGTATTATAGTAGCTATATGCTTGTACATAGGGGCAGTATTATAGTAGTAATATTCTTGTACATAGGAGCAGTATTATAGTAGTTATATTCTTGTACATAGGGAGCAGTATTATAGTATATATATTCTTGTACATAGGGGCAGTATTATAGTAGTTATATTCTTATACATAGGAGCAGTATTATAGTAGTTATATTCTTGTGTATAGGAGCAGTATTATAGTAGTTATATTCTTGTACATAGGGAGCAGTATTATAGTATATATATTCTTGTACATGGGGGCAGTATTATAGTAGTTATATTCTTGTACATAGGGGGGCAGTATTATAGTAGTTATATTCTTGTACATAGGGGGCAGTATTATAGTAGTTATATTCCTGTACATAGGAGCAGTATTATAGTAGTTATATTCTTGTACATAGGGGCAGTATTATAGTAGTTATATTCTTGTACATAGGGGCAGTATTATACTAGTTATATTCTTGTACATAGGGGGCAGTATTATAGTAGTTATATTCTTGTACATAGGGGCAGTATTATAGTAGTTATATTCTTGTACATAGGGAGCAGTATTATAGTAGTTATATTCTTGTACATAGGGGGCAGCATTATAGTAGTTATATTCCTGTATATAGGGGGCAGTATTATAGTAGTTATATTCTTGTATAAAGGGGCAGTATTATAGTAGCTATATTCTTGTACATAGGGGGCAGTATTATAGTAGTTATATTCCAGTACATAGGGGCAATATTATAGTAGTTATATTCTTGTACATAGGGGCAGTATTATAGTAGTTATATTCTTGTACATAGGGGGCAGTATTATAGTAGTTATATTCTTGTGCATAGGGGCAGAATTATAGTAGTTATATTCTTGTACATAGGGGCAGTATTATAGTATCTATATTCTTCTACATAGGGAGTAGTATTATAGTAGTTATATTCTTGTACATAGGGAGCAGTATTATAGTAGTTATATTCTTCTACATATGGGGCAGTATTATAGTAGTTATATTCTTCTACATAGGGGCAGTATTATAGTAGTTATATTCTAGTACATATGAGCAGTATTATAGCAGTTATATTCTTGTACATAAGGGCAGTATTATAGTAGTTATATTCTTGTACATAGGGGGCAGTATTATAGTAGTAATATTCTTGTACATAAGAGCAGTATTATATTAGTTATATTCTTGTACATAGGGGCAGTATTATATTAGTTATATTCTTGTACATAGGGGCAGTATTATAGTAGTTATATTCTTGTACATAGGAGCAGTATTATAGTAGTTATATTCTTATACATAGGGGGCAGAATTATAGTAGTCATATTCTTGTATATAGGGGGCAGTATTATAGTAGTTATATTCTTGTACATAGGAGCAGTATTATAGTAGTTATATTCTTGTATATATGGGGCAGTATTATAGTAGTTATATTCTTGTACATAGGGGGCAGTATTATAGTAGTTATATTCTTGTACATATGAGCAGCATTATAGCAGTTATATTCTTGTACATAGGAGCAGTATTATAGTAGTTATATTCTTGTACATAGGAGCATTATTATAGCAGTTATATTTTTGTACATAGGGGGCAGTATTATAGTAGGTATAGTCTTGTACATAGGGGGTAGTATTATAGTAGTTATATTCTTGTACATAGGGAGCAGTATTATAGTAGTTATATTCTTCCACATATGGGGCAGTATTATAGTAGTTATATTCTTCTACATAGGGGCAGTATTATAGTAGTTATATTCTAGTACATATGAGCAGTATTATAGCAGTTATATTCTTGTACATAAGGGCAGTATTATAGTAGTTATATTCTTGTACATAGGGGGCAGTATTATAGTAGTAATATTCTTGCACATAAGAGCAGTATTATATTAGTTATATTCTTGTACATAGGGGCAGTATTATAGTAGTTATATTCTTGTACATAGGAGCAGTATTATAGTAGTTATATTCTTATACATAGGGGGCAGAATTATAGTAGTCATATTCTTGTATATAGGGGGCAGTATTATAGTAGTTATATTCTTGTACATAGGAGCAGTATTATAGTAGTTATATTCTTGTATATATGGGGCAGTATTATAGTAGTTATATTCTTGTACATAGGGGGCAGTATTATAGTAGTTATATTCTTGTACATAGGAGCAGCATTATAGTAGTTATATTCTTGTACATAGGAGCAGTATTATAGTAGTTATATTCTTGTACATAGGAGCATTATTATAGCAGTTATATTTTTGTACATAGGGGGCAGTATTAAAGTAGGTATAGTCTTGTACATAGGGGGTAGTATTATAGTAGTTATATTCTTGTACATAGGGGGCATTATAATAGTAGTTATATTCTTGTACATAGGAGCAGTATTATAGTAGTTATATTCCTGTACATAGGGGGAAGTATTATAGTAGTTATATTCTTGTACATAGGAGCAGTATTATAGTAGTTATATTCCTGTACATAGGGGGAAGTATTATAGTAGTTACATTCTTGTACATAGGGGGCAGTATTATAGTAGTTATATTCCTGTACATAGGAGCATTAGTATAGCAGTTATATTTTTGTACATAGGGGGCAGTATTATAGTAGGTATAGTCTTGTACATAGGGAGCAGTATTATAGTAGTTATATTCCTGTACATAGGGGGAAGTATTATAGTAGTTATATTCTTGTACATAGGGGACAGTATTATATTAGTTATATTCTTGTACATAGGGAGCAGTATTATAGTAGTTATATTCTTGTACATAGGAGCAGTATTATAGTAGTTATATTCTTGTACATAGGGGCAGTATTATAGCAGCTATATTCTTGTACATAGGGGCAGTATTATAGGAGTTATATTCTTGTACACAGGAGCAGTATTATAGGAGTTATATTCTTGTACATAGGGGCAGTATTATAGGAGTTATATTCTTGTACATAGGAGCAGTATTATTGTAGTTATATTCTTGTACATAGCAGCAATATCATAGTAGTTATATTCTTGTATATAGGAGCAGTATTATAGTAGTTATATTCTTGTATATAGGAGCAGTATTATGGTAGTTACATTCTTGTACATAGGGGCAGTATTATAGTAGTTATATTCTTGTACATAGGAGCAATATTATAGTAGTTATATTCTTGTACATAGGGCAGTATTATAGTAGTTATATTCTTGTACATGGGGGCAGTATTAGAGCAGTTATATTCTTGTACATAGGAGCAGTATTATAGTAGTTATATTCTTGTACATAGGGGGCAGTATTATAGTAATAATATTCTTGTACATAGGAGCAGTATTATAGTAGTTATATTCTTGTACATAGGGAGCAGTATTATAGTATATATATTCTTGTACATAGGGGCAGTATTATAGTAGTTATATTCTTATACATAGGAGCAGTAATATAGTAGTTATATTCTTGTGTATAGGATCAGTATTATAGTAGTTATATTCTTGTACATAGGGAGCAGTATTATAGTATATATATTCTTGTACATGGGGGCAGTATTATAGTAGTTATATTCTTGTACATAGGGGGGCAGTATTATAGTAGTTATATTCTTGTACATAGGGGGCAGTATTATAGTAGTTATATTCCTGTACATAGGAGCAGTATTATAGTAGTTATATTCTTGTACATAGGGGCAGTATTATAGTAGTTATATTCTTGTACATAGGGGCAGTATTATACTAGTTATATTCTTGTACATAGGGGGCAGTATTATAGTAGTTATATTCTTGTACATAGGGGCAGTATTATAGTAGTTATATTCTTGTACATAGGGAGCAGTATTATAGTAGTTATATTCTTGTACATAGGGGGCAGCATTATAGTAGTTATATTCCTGTATATAGGGGGCAGTATTATAGTAGTTATATTCTTGTATAAAGGGGCAGTATTATAGTAGCTATATTCTTGTACATAGGGGGCAGTATTATAGTAGTTATATTCCAGTACATAGGGGCAATATTATAGTAGTTATATTCTTGTACATAGGGGCAGTATTATAGTAGTTATATTCTTGTACATAGGGGGCAGTATTATAGTAGTTATATTCTTGTGCATAGGGGCAGAATTATAGTAGTTATATTCTTGTACATAGGGGCAGTATTATAGTAGCTATATTCTTCTACATAGGGAGTAGTATTATAGTAGTTATATTCTTGTACATAGGGAGCAGTATTATAGTAGTTATATTCTTCTACATATGGGGCAGTATTATAGTAGTTATATTCTTCTACATAGGGGCAGTATTATAGTAGTTATATTCTAGTACATATAAGCAGTATTATAGCAGTTATATTCTTGTACATAAGGGCAGTATTATAGTAGTTATATTCTTGTACATAGGGGGCAGTATTATAGTAGTAATATTCTTGTACATAAGAGCAGTATTATATTAGTTATATTCTTGTACATAGGGGCAGTATTATATTAGTTATATTCTTGTACATAGGGGCAGTATTATAGTAGTTATATTCTTGTACATAGGAGCAGTATTATAGTAGTTATATTCTTATACATAGGGGGCAGAATTATAGTAGTCATATTCTTGTATATAGGGGGCAGTATTATAGTAGTTATATTCTTGTACATAGGAGCAGTATTATAGTAGTTATATTCTTGTATATATGGGGCAGTATTATAGTAGTTATATTCTTGTACATAGGGGGCAGTATTATAGTAGTTATATTCTTGTACATATGAGCAGCATTATAGTAGTTATATTCTTGTACATAGGAGCAGTATTATAGTAGTTATATTCTTGTACATAGGAGCATTATTATAGCAGTTATATTTTTGTACATAGGGGGCAGTATTATAGTAGGTATAGTCTTGTACATAGGGGGTAGTATTATAGTAGTTATATTCTTGTACATAGGGAGCAGTATTATAGTAGTTATATACTTCCACATATGGGGCAGTATTATAGTAGTTATATTCTTCTACATAGGGGCAGTATTATAGTAGTTATATTCTAGTACATATGAGCAGTATTATAGCAGTTATATTCTTGTACATAAGGGCAGTATTATAGTAGTTATATTCTTGTACATAGGGGGCAGTATTATAGTAGAAATATTCTTGTACATAAGAGCAGTATTATATTAGTTATATTCTTGTACATAGGGGCAGTATTATAGTAGTTATATTCTTGTACATAGGAGCAGTATTATAGTAGTTATATTCTTATACATAGGGGGCAGAATTATAGTAGTCATATTCTTGTATATAGGGGGCAGTATTATAGTAGTTATATTCTTGTACATAGGAGCAGTATTATAGTAGTTATATTCTTGTATATATGGGGCAGTATTATAGTAGTTATATTCTTGTACATAGGGGGCAGTATTATAGTAATTATATTCTTGTACATAGGAGCAGCATTATAGTAGTTATATTCTTGTACATAGGAGCAGTATTATAGTAGTTATATTCTTGTACATAGGAGCATTATTATAGCAGTTATATTTTTGTACATAGGGGGCAGTATTAAAGTAGGTATAGTCTTGTACATAGGGGGTAGTATTATAGTAGTTATATTCTTGTACATAGGGGGCATTATAATAGTAGTTATATTCTTGTACATAGGAGCAGTATTATAGTAGTTATATTCCTGTACATAGGGGGAAGTATTATAGTAGTTATATTCTTGTACATAGGAGCAGTATTATAGTAGTTATATTCCTGTACATAGGGGGAAGTATTATAGTAGTTACATTCTTGTACATAGGGGGCAGTATTATAGTAGTTATATTCTTGTACATAGGAGCATTAGTATAGCAGTTATATTTTTGTACATAGGGGGCAGTATTATAGTAGGTATAGTCTTGTACATAGGGAGCAGTATTATAGTAGTTATATTCCTGTACATAGGGGGAAGTATTATAGTAGTTATATTCTTGTACATAGGGGACAGTATTATATTAGTTATATTCTTGTTCATAGGGAGCAGTATTATAGTAGTTATATTCTTGTACATAGGAGCAGTATTATAGTAGTTATATTCTTGTACATAGGGGCAGTATTATAGCAGCTATATTCTTGTACATAGGGGCAGTATTATAGGAGTTATATTCTTGTACACAGGAGCAGTATTATAGGAGTTATATTCTTGTACATAGGGGCAGTATTATAGGAGTTATATTCTTGTACATAGGAGCAGTATTATTGTAGTTATATTCTTGTACATAGCAGCAATATTATAGTAGTTATATTCTTGTATATAGGAGCAGTATTATAGTAGTTATATTCTTGTATATAGGAGCAGTATTATGGTAGTTACATTCTTGTACATAGGGGCAGTATTATAGTAGTTATATTCTTGTACATAGGAGCAATATTATAGTAGTTATATTCTTGTACATAGGGCAGTATTATAGTAGTTATATTCTTGTACATAGGAGCAGTATTATAGTAGTTATATTCTGGTATATAGGAGCAGTATTATAGTAGTTATATTCTTGTACATAGGAAGCACCATTATAGTAGTTATATTCTTGTACATAGGAGCAATATTATAGTAGTTATATTCTTGTATATCGGAGCAGTATTATAGTAGTTATATTCTTGTACATAAAGGGCAGTATTATAGTAGTTATATTCTTGTACATATGGGCAGTATTATAGTAGCTATATTCTTCTACATAGGGGCAGTATTATAGCAGTTATATTCTTGTACATAGGGGCAGTATTATAGTAGTTATATTCTTGTACATAGGAGCAGTATTATAGTAGTTATATTCTTGTACATAGAAGCAGTATTATAGTAGTCATATTCTGGTATATAGGAGCAGTATTATAGTAGTTATATTCTTGTACATAGGAAGCACCATTATAGTAGTTATATTCTTGTACATAGGAGCAATATTATAGTAGTTATATTCTTGTATATCGGAGCAGTATTATAGTAGTTATATTCTTGTACATAAAGGGCAGTATTATAGTAGTTATATTCTTGTACATATGGGCAGTATTATAGTAGCTATATTCTTCTACATAGGGGCAGTATTATAGCAGTTATATTCTTGTACATAGGGGCAGTATTATAGTAGTTATATTCTTGTACATAGGAGCAGTATTATAGTAGTTATATTCTTGTACATAGAAGCAGTATTATAGTAGTCATATTCTTGTACATAGGGGCAGTATTATAGTAGTTATATTCTTGTACATAGGGGCAGTATTATAGTAGTTATATTCTTGTACATAGGAGCAGTATTATAGTAGATATATTCTTGTACATAGGGGCAGTATTATAGTAGTTATATTCTTGTACATAGGAGCAGCATTATAGTAGTTATATTCTTGTACATAGGGGCAGTATTATAGTAGTTATATTCTTGTACATAGGAGCAGTATTATAGTAGATATATTCTTATACATAGGGGGCAGAATTATAGTAGTCATATTCTTGTATATAGGGGGCAGTATTATAGTAGTTATATTCTTGTACATAGGAGCAGTATTATAGTAGTTATATTCTTGTACATAGGAGCATTATTATAGCAGTTATATTTTTGTACATAGGGGGCAGTATTATAGTAGGTATAGTCTTGTACATAGGGGGTAGTATTATAGTAGGTATATTCTTGTACATAAGGGGCAGTATTATAGTAGTTATATTCTTGTACATAGGAGCAGTATAATAGTAGTTATATTCTTGTACATAGGAGCAGTATTATAGTAGTTATATTCCTGTACATAGGGGGATGTATTATAGTAGTTATATTCTTGTACATAGGAGCAGTATTATAGTAGTTATATTCTTGTACATAGGGGGAAGTATTATAGTAGTTACATTCTTGTACACAGGGGGGCAGTATTATAGTAGTTATATTCTTGTATATAGGAGCATTAGTATAGCAGTTATATTGTTGTACATAGGGGGCAGTATTATAGTAAGTATAGTCTTGTACATAGGGAGCAGTATTATAGTACTTATATTCCTGTACATAGGGGGAAGTATTATAGTAGTTATATTCTTGTACATAGGGGACAGTATGATATTTGTTATATTCTTGTACATAGGGAGCAGTATTATAGTAGTTATATTCTTGTACATAGGAGCAGTATTATAGTAGTTATATTCTTGTACATAGGGGCAGTATTATAGTAGTTATATTCTTGTACATAGGGGGCAGTATAATAGGAGTTATATTGTTGTACACAGGAGCAGTATTATAGGAGTTATATTCTTGTACATAGGGGCAGTATTATAGGAGTTATATTCTTGTACATAGGAGCAGTATTATAGTAGTTATATTCTTGTACATAGGAGCAATATTATAGTAGTTATATTCTTGTACATAGGAGCAGTATTATAGTAGTTATATTCTTGTATATAGGAGCAGTATTATAGTAGTTATATTCTTGTACATAGGGGCAGTATTATAGTAGTTATATTCTTGTACATAGAAGCAGTATTATAGTAGTTATATTCTTGTACATAGGGGCAGTATTATAGTAGTTATATTCTTGTACATTGGAGCAGTATTATAGTAGTTATATTCTTGTACATAGGGGCAGTATTATAGTAGTTATATTCTTGTACATAGGAGCAGTATTATAGTAGTTATATTCTTGTACATAGGGGCAGTATTATAGTAGTTATATTCTTGTACATAGGGGCAGTATTATAGTAGTTATATTCTTGTACATAGGGAGCAGTATTATAGTAGTTATATTCTTCTACATATGGGGCAGTATTATAGTAGTTATATTCTTCTACATAGGGGCAGTATTATAGTAGTTATATTCTAGTACATATGAGCAGTATTATAGCAGTTATATTCTTGTACATAAGGGCAGTATTTTAGTAGTTATATTCTTGTACATAGGGGGCAGTATTATAGTAGTAATATTCTTGTACATAAGAGCAGTATTATATTAGTTATATTCTTGTACATAGGGGCAGTATTATATTAGTTATATTCTTGTACATAGGGGCAGTATTATAGTAGTTATATTCTTGTACATAGGAGCAGTATTATAGTAGTTATATTCTTATACATAGGGGGCAGAATTATAGTAGTCATATTCTTGTATATAGGGGGCAGTATTATAGTAGTTATATTCTTGTACATAGGAGCAGTATTATAGTAGTTATATTCTTGTATATATGGGGCAGTATTATAGTAGTTATATTCTTGTACATAGGGGGCAGTATTATAGTAGTTATATTCTTGTACATATGAGCAGCATTATAGTAGTTATATTCTTGTACATAGGAGCAGTATTATAGTAGTTATATTCTTGTACATAGGAGCATTATTATAGCAGTTATATTTTTGTACATAGGGGGCAGTATTATAGTAGGTATAGTCTTGTACATAGGGGGTAGTATTATAGTAGTTATATTCTTGTACATAGGGAGCAGTATTATAGTAGTTATATTCTTCCACATGTGGGGCAGTATTATAGTAGTTATATTCTTCTACATAGGGGCAGTATTATAGTAGTTATATTCTAGTACATATGAGCAGTATTATAGCAGTTATATTCTTGTACATAAGGGCAGTATTATAGTAGTTATATTCTTGTACATAGGGGGCAGTATTATAGTAGTAATATTCTTGTACATAAGAGCAGTATTATATTAGTTATATTCTTGTACATAGGGGCAGTATTATAGTAGTTATATTCTTGTACATAGGAGCAGTATTATAGTAGTTATATTCTTATACATAGGGGGCAGAATTATAGTAGTCATATTCTTGTATATAGGGGGCAGTATTATAGTAGTTATATTCTTGTACATAGGAGCAGTATTATAGTAGTTATATTCTTGTATATATGGGGCAGTATTATAGTAGTTATATTCTTGTACATAGGGGGCAGTATTATAGTAGTTATATTCTTGTACATAGTAGCAGCATTATAGTAGTTATATTCTTGTACATAGGAGCAGTATTATAGTAGTTATATTCTTGTACATAGGAGCATTATTATAGCAGTTATATTTTTGTACATAGGGGGCAGTATTAAAGTAGGTATAGTCTTGTACATAGGGGGTAGTATTATAGTAGTTATATTCTTGTACATAGGGGGCATTATAATTGTAGTTATATTCTTGTACATAGGAGCAGTATTATAGTAGTTATATTCCTGTACATAGGGGGAAGTATTATAGTAGTTATATTCTTGTACATAGGAGCAGTATTATAGTAGTTATATTCCTGTACATAGGGGGAAGTATTATAGTAGTTACATTCTTGTACATAGGGGGCAGTATTATAGTAGTTATATTCTTGTACATAGGAGCATTAGTATAGCAGTTATATTTTTGTACATAGGGGGCAGTATTATAGTAGGTATAGTCTTGTACATAGGGAGCAGTATTATAGTAGTTATATTCCTGTACATAGGGGGAAGTATTATAGTAGTTATATTCTTGTACATAGGGGACAGTATTATATTAGTTATATTCTTGTACATAGGGAGCAGTATTATAGTAGTTATATTCTTGTACATAGGAGCAGTATTATAGTAGTTATATTCTTGTACATAGGGGCAGTATTATAGCAGTTATATTCTTGTACATAGGGGCAGTATTATAGGAGTTATATTCTTGTACACAGGAGCAGTATTATAGGAGTTATATTCTTGTACATAGGGGCAGTATTATAGGAGTTATATTCTTGTACATAGGAGCAGTATTATTGTAGTTATATTCTTGTACATAGCAGCAATATTATAGTAGTTATATTCTTGTATATAGGAGCAGTATTATAGTAGTTATATTCTTGTATATAGGAGCAGTATTATGGTAGTTATATTCTTGTACATAGGGGCAGTATTATAGTAGTTATATTCTTGTACATAGGAGCAATATTATAGTAGTTATATTCTTGTACATAGGGCAGTATTATAGTAGTTATATTCTTGTACATAGGAGCAGTATTATAGTAGTTATATTCTGGTATATAGGAGCAGTATTATAGTAGTTATATTCTTGTACATAGGAAGCACCATTATAGTAGTTATATTCTTGTACATAGGAGCAATATTATAGTAGTTATATTCTTGTATATCGGAGCAGTATTATAGTAGTTATATTCTTGTACATAAAGGGCAGTATTATAGTAGTTATATTCTTGTACATAGGGGCAGTATTATAGTAGCTATATTCTTCTACATAGGGGCAGTATTATAGCAGTTATATTCTTGTACATAGGGGCAGTATTATAGTAGTTATATTCTTGTACATAGGAGCAGTATTATAGTAGTTATATTCTTGTACATAGAAGCAGTATTATAGTAGTCATATTCTTGTACATAGGGGCAGTATTATAGTAGTTATATTCTTGTACATAGGGGCAGTATTATAGTAGTTATATTCTTGTACATAGGAGCAGTATTATAGTAGATATATTCTTGTACATAGGGGCAGAATTATAGTAGTTATATTCTTGTACATAGGAGCAGCATTATAGTAGTTATATTCTTGTACATAGGGGCAGTATTATAGTAGTTATATTCTTGTACATAGGAGCAGTATTATAGTAGATATATTCTTATACATAGGGGGCAGAATTATAGTAGTCATATTCTTGTATATAGGGGGCAGTATTATAGTAGTTATATTCTTGTACATAGGAGCAGTATTATAGTAGTTATATTCTTGTACATAGGAGCATTATTATAGCAGTTATATTTTTGTACATAGGGGGCAGTATTATAGTAGGTATAGTCTTGTACATAGGGGGTAGTATTATAGTAGGTATATTCTTGTACAGAAGGGGCAGTATTATAGTAGTTATATTCTTGTACATAGGAGCAGTATAATAGTAGTTATATTCTTGTACATAGGAGCAGTATTATAGTAGTTATATTCCTGTACATAGGGGGATGTATTATAGTAGTTATATTCTTGTACATAGGAGCAGTATTATAGTAGTTATATTCTTGTACATAGGGGGAAGTATTATAGTAGTTACATTCTTGTACACAGGGGGGCAGTATTATAGTAGTTATATTCTTGTATATAGGAGCATTAGTATAGCAGTTATATTGTTGTACATAGGGGGCAGTATTATAGTAAGTATAGTCTTGTACATAGGGAGCAGTATTATAGTACTTATATTCCTGTACATAGGGGGAAGTATTATAGTAGTTATATTCTTGTACATAGGGGACAGTATGATATTTGTTATATTCTTGTACATAGGGAGCAGTATTATAGTAGTTATATTCTTGTACATAGGAGCAGTATTATAGTAGTTATATTCTTGTACATAGGGGCAGTATTATAGTAGTTATATTCTTGTACATAGGGGGCAGTATAATAGGAGTTATATTCTTGTACACAGGAGCAGTATTATAGGAGTTATATTCTTGTACATAGGGGCAGTATTATAGGAGTTATATTCTTGTACATAGGAGCAGTATTATAGTAGTTATATTCTTGTACATAGGAGCAATATTATAGTAGTTATATTCTTGTACATAGGAGCAGTATTATAGTAGTTATATTCTTGTATATAGGAGCAGTATTATAGTAGTTATATTCTTGTACATAGGGGCAGTATTATAGTAGTTATATTCTTGTACATAGAAGCAGTATTATAGTAGTTATATTCTTGTACATAGGGGCAGTATTATAGTAGTTATATTCTTGTACATTGGAGCAGTATTATAGTAGTTATATTCTTGTACATAGGGGCAGTATTATAGTAGTTATATTCTTGTACATAGGAGCAGTATAATAGTAGTTATATTCTTGTACATAGGAGCAGTATTATAGTAGTTATATTCCTGTACATAGGGGGATGTATTATAGTAGTTATATTCTTGTACATAGGAGCAGTAGTATAGTAGTTATATTCCTGTACATAGGGGGAAGTATTATAGTAGTTACATTCTTGTACACAGGGGGGCAGTATTATAGTAGTTATATTCTTGTATATAGGAGCATTAGTATAGCAGTTATATTGTTGTACATAGGGGGCAGTATTATAGTAAGTATAGTCTTGTACATAGGGAGCAGTATTATAGTACTTATATTCCTGTACATAGGGGGAAGTATTATAGTAGTTATATTCTTGTACATAGGGGACAGTATGATATTTGTTATATTCTTGTACATAGGGAGCAGTATTATAGTAGTTATATTCTTGTACATAGGAGCAGTATTATAGTAGTTATATTCTTGTACATAGGGGCAGTATTATAGTAGTTATATTCTTGTACATAGGGGGCAGTATAATAGGAGTTATATTCTTGTACACAGGAGCAGTATTATAGGAGTTATATTCTTGTACATAGGAGCAGTATTATAGTAGTTATATTCTTGTACATAGGAGCAATATTATAGTAGTTATATTCTTGTACATAGGAGCAGTATTATAGTAGTTATATTCTTGTATATAGGAGCAGTATTATAGTAGTTATATTCTTGTACATAGGGGCAGTATTATAGTAGTTATATTCTTGTACATAGAAGCAGTATTATAGTAGTTATATTCTTGTACATAGGGGCAGTATTATAGTAGTTATATTCTTGTACATTGGAGCAGTATTATAGTAGTTATATTCTTGTACATAGGGGCAGTATTATAGTAGTTATATTCTTGTACATAGGAGCAGTATTATAGTAGTTATATTCTTGTACATAGGGGCAGTATTATAGTAGTTATATTCTTGTACATAGGGGCAGTATTATAGTAGTTATATTCTTGTACATAGGGAGCAACATTATAGTAGTTATATTCTTGTACATAGGAGCAGTATTATAGTAGTTATATTCTTGTATATCGGAGCAGTATTATAGTAGTTATATTCTTGTACATAGAGGGCAGTATTATAGTAGTTATATTCTTGTACATAGGGGCAGTATTATAGTAGTTATATTCTTGTACATAGGAGCAGTATTATAGTAGTTATATTCTTGTACATAGGGGCAGTATTATAGTAGTTATATTCTTGTACATAGGGGGCAGTATAATAGGAGTTATATTCTTGTACACAGGAGCAGTATTATAGGAGTTATATTCTTGTACATAGGGGCAGTATTATAGGAGTTATATTCTTGTACATAGGAGCAGTATTATAGTAGTTATATTCTTGTACATAGGAGCAATATTATAGTAGTTATATTCTTGTACATAGGAGCAGTATTATAGTAGTTATATTCTTGTATATAGGAGCAGTATTATAGTAGTTATATTCTTGTACATAGGGGCAGTATTATAGTAGTTATATTCTTGTACATAGAAGCAGTATTATAGTAGTTATATTCTTGTACATAGGGGCAGTATTATAGTAGTTATATTCTTGTACATTGGAGCAGTATTATAGTAGTTATATTCTTGTACATAGGGGCAGTATTATAGTAGTTATATTCTTGTACATAGGAGCAGTATAATAGTAGTTATATTCTTGTACATAGGAGCAGTATTATAGTAGTTATATTCCTGTACATAGGGGGATGTATTATAGTAGTTATATTCTTGTACATAGGAGCAGTAGTATAGTAGTTATATTCCTGTACATAGGGGGAAGTATTATAGTAGTTACATTCTTGTACACAGGGGGGCAGTATTATAGTAGTTATATTCTTGTATATAGGAGCATTAGTATAGCAGTTATATTGTTGTACATAGGGGGCAGTATTATAGTAAGTATAGTCTTGTACATAGGGAGCAGTATTATAGTACTTATATTCCTGTACATAGGGGGAAGTATTATAGTAGTTATATTCTTGTACATAGGGGACAGTATGATATTTGTTATATTCTTGTACATAGGGAGCAGTATTATAGTAGTTATATTCTTGTACATAGGAGCAGTATTATAGTAGTTATATTCTTGTACATAGGGGCAGTATTATAGTAGTTATATTCTTGTACATAGGGGGCAGTATAATAGGAGTTATATTCTTGTACACAGGAGCAGTATTATAGGAGTTATATTCTTGTACATAGGAGCAGTATTATAGTAGTTATATTCTTGTACATAGGAGCAATATTATAGTAGTTATATTCTTGTACATAGGAGCAGTATTATAGTAGTTATATTCTTGTATATAGGAGCAGTATTATAGTAGTTATATTCTTGTACATAGGGGCAGTATTATAGTAGTTATATTCTTGTACATAGAAGCAGTATTATAGTAGTTATATTCTTGTACATAGGGGCAGTATTATAGTAGTTATATTCTTGTACATTGGAGCAGTATTATAGTAGTTATATTCTTGTACATAGGGGCAGTATTATAGTAGTTATATTCTTGTACATAGGAGCAGTATTATAGTAGTTATATTCTTGTACATAGGGGCAGTATTATAGTAGTTATATTCTTGTACATAGGGGCAGTATTATAGTAGTTATATTCTTGTACATAGGGAGCAACATTATAGTAGTTATATTCTTGTACATAGGAGCAGTATTATAGTAGTTATATTCTTGTATATCGGAGCAGTATTATAGTAGTTATATTCTTGTACATAGAGGGCAGTATTATAGTAGTTATATTGTTGTACATAGGGGCATATTATAGTAGTTATATTCTTGTACATATGAGTAGTATTATAGTAGTTATATTCTTGTACATAGGAGCAGTATTATAGTAGTTATATTCTTGTATATAGGAGCAGTATTATAGTAGTTATATTCTTGTACATAGGGGCAGTATTATAGTAGTTATATTCTTGTACATAGAAGCAGTATTATAGTAGTTATATTCTTGTACATAGGGGCAGTATTATAGTAGTTATATTCTTGTACATTGGAGCAGTATTATAGTAGTTATATTCTTGTACATAGGGGCAGTATTATAGTAGTTATATTCTTGTACATAGGAGCAGTATTATAGTAGTTATATTCTTGTACATAGGGGCAGTATTATAGTAGTTATATTCTTGTACATAGGGGCAGTATTATAGTAGTTATATTCTTGTACATAGGGAGCAACATTATAGTAGTTATATTCTTGTACATAGGAGCAGTATTATAGTAGTTATATTCTTGTATATCGGAGCAGTATTATAGTAGTTATATTCTTGTACATAGAGGGCAGTATTATAGTAGTTATATTCTTGTACATAGGGGCAGTATTATAGTAGTTATATTCTTGTACATAGGGGCAGTATTATAGTAGCTATATTCTTGTACATAGGGGCAGTATTATTGTAGTTATATTCTTGTACATAGGGAGCAGTATTATAGGAGTTATATTCTTGTATATCGGAGCAGTATTATAGTAGTTATATTCTTGTACATAGAGGGCAGTATTATAGTAGTTATATTCTTGTACATAGGGGCAGTATTATAGTAGTTATATTCTTGTACATAGGGGCAGTATTATAGTAGCTATATTCTTGTACATAGGGGCAGTATTATTGTAGTTATATTCTTGTACATAGGGAGCAGTATTATAGGAGTTATATTCTTGTACATAGGGGCAGTATTATAGTAGTTATATTCTTGTACATACGGGCAGTATTATAGTAGTTATATTGTTGTACATAGGGGCATATTATAGTAGTTATATTCTTGTACATATGAGTAGTATTATAGTAGTTATATTCTTATACATAGGGGGCAGTATTATAGTAGTTATATTCTTGTAAATAGGGGCAGTATTATAGTAGTTATATTGTTGTACATAGGGGCATAATATAGTAGTTATATTCTTGTACATAGGAGCAGTATTATAGTAGTTATATTCTTGTACATAGAGGCAGTATTATAGTAGTTATATTCTTGTACATAGGGGGCAGTATTATAGTAGTTATATTCTTGTACATAGGGGCAGTACTATAGTAGTTATATTCTTGTACATAGGGGCAGTATTATAGTAGTTATATTCTTGTACATAGGGGCAGTATTATAGTAGTCATATTCCTGTACATGGGGGGCAGTATTAAAGTAGTTATATTCTTGTACATAGGGGCATATTATAGTAGTTATATTCTTGTACATAGGAGTAGTATTATAGCAGTTATATTCTTGTACATACAGTACAGACCAAAAGTTTGGACACACCTTCTCATTTTAAGATTTTTCTGTATTTTCATAACTATGAAAATTGTACATTCACACTGAAGGCATCAAAACTATGAATTAACACATGTGGAATTATATACTTAACAAAAAAGTGTGAAACAACTGAAAATATGTCTTATATTCTAGGTTCTTCAAAGTAGCCACCTTTTGCTTTGATGACTGCTTTGCACACTCTTGGCATTCTCTTGATGAGCTTCAAGAGGTAGTCACCGGAAATGGTCTTCCAACAATCTTGAATGAGTTCCCAGAGATGCTTAGCACTTGTTGGCCCTTTTGCCTTCACTCTGCGGTCCAGCTCACCCCAAACCATCTCGATTGGGTTCAGGTCTGGTGATTGTGGAGGCCAGGTCATCTGGCGTAGCACCCCATCACTCTCCTTCTTGGTCAAATATCCCTTACACTGCCTGGAGGTGTGTTTGGGGTCATTGTCCTGTTGAAAAATAAATGATGGTCCAACTAAACGCAAACCGGATGGAATAGCATGCCGCTGCAAGATGCTGTGGTAGCCATGCTGGTTCAGTATGCCTTCAATTTTGAATAAATCCCCAACAGTGTCACCAGCAAAGCACCCCCACACCATCACACCACCTCCTCCATGCTTCACGGTGGGAACCAGTCATGTAGAGTCCACCCGTTCACCTTTTCTGCGTCGCACAAAGACACGGTGGTTGAAACCAAAGATCTCAAATTTGGACTCATCAGACCAAAGCACAGATTTCCACTGGTCTAATGTCTATTCCTTGTGTTCTTTAGCCCAAACAAGTCTCTTCTGCTTCTTGCCTGTCCTTAGCAGTGGTTTCCTAGCAGCTATTTTACCATGAAGGCCTGCTGCACAAAGGCTCCTCTTAACAGTTGTTGTAGAGATGTGTCTGCTGCTAGAGCTCTGTGTGGCATTGACCTGGTCTCTAATCTGAGCTGCTGTTAACCTGCGATTTCTGAGGCTGGTGACTCGGATAAACTTATCCTCAGAAGCAGAGGTGACTCTTGGTCTTCCTTTCCTGGGGCGGTCCTCATGTGAGACAGTTTCTTTGTAGCGCTTGATGGTTTTTGCAACTGCACTTGGGGACACTTTCAAAGTTTGCCCAATTTTTCGGACTGACTGACCTTCATTTCTTATAGTAATGATGGCCACTCGTTTTTCTTTACTTAGCTGCTTTTTTCTTGCCATAATACAAATTCTAACAGTCTATTCAGTAGGACTATCAGCTGTGTATCCACCAGACTTCTGCACAACACAACTGATGGTCCCAACCCCATTTATAAGGCAAGAAATCGAACTTATTAAACCTGACAGGGCACACCTGTGAAGTGAAAACCTTTTCCGGTGACTACCTCTTGAAGCTTATCAAGAGAATGCCAAGAGTGTGCAAAGCAGTCCTCAAAGCAATAGATGACTACTTTGAAGACCCTAGAATATGACATATTTTCAGTTGTTTCACACTTTTCTGTTAAGTATATAATTCCACATGTGATAATTCATAGTTTTGTTGCCTTCAGTGTGAATGTACAATTTTTATAGTCATGAAAATACAGAAAAATCTTAAAATGAGACGGTGTGTCCAAACTTTTGGTCTGTACTGTAGGAGCAGTATTATAGTAGTTATATTCTTGTACATAGAGGTAGTATTATAGTAGTTATATTCTTGTACATAGGGGGCAGTATTATAGTAGTTATATTCTTGTACATAGGGGGCAGTATTAGTCATTATATTCTTGTACATAGGGGGCAGTATTATAGTAGTTATATTCTTGTACATTGGGGCATTATTATAGTAGTTATATTCTTGTACATAGGGGCAGTATTATAGTAGTTATATTATTGTACATAGGGGCAGTATTATAGTAGTTATATTCTTGTACATAGGGCCAGTATTATAGTAGTTATATTCTTGTACATAGGAGCAGTATTATAGTAGTTATATTGTTGTACATAGGGGCAGTATTATATTTGTTATATTCTTGTACATAGGGGCAGTATTATAGTAGTTATATTCTTGTACATAGGGGCAGTATTATAGTAGTTATATTCTTGTACATAGGGGCAGTATTATAGTAGTTATATTCTTATACATAGGGACAGTATTATAGTAGTTATATTCTTGTACATAGGGGCAGTATTATAGTAGTTATATTCTTGTACATAGGAGCAGTATTATAGTAGTTATATTCTTGTACATAGGGGGCAGTATTATAGTAGTTATATTCTTGTACATAGGAGTAGTATTATAGTAGTTATATTCTTGTACATAGGGGCAGTATTATATTAGTTATATTCTTGTACATAGGGGCAGTATTATGGCAGTTATATTCTTGTACATGGGGGGCAGTATTATAGTAGTTATATTCTTGTACATGTGGGGCAGTACTATAGTAGTTATATTCTTGTACATAGGGGCAGTATTATAGTAGTTATATTCTTGTATATAGGGCCAGTATTATAGTAGTTATATTCTTGTACATAGGGGCAGTATTATAGTAGTTATATTCTTGCATATAGAGGGCAGTATTATAGTAGTTATATTCTTGTACATAGAAGCAGTATTATAGTAGTTATATTCTTGTACATAGGAGCAGTATTATAGTAGTTATATTCTTGTACATAGGGGGCAGTATTATAGTAGTTATATTCTTGTACATAGGAGCAGTATTATAGTAGTTTATATTCTTGTACATAGGGGCAGTATTATAGTAGTTATATTCTTGTACATACGAGAAGTATTATAGTAGTTATATTCTTGTACATAGGAGCAGTATTATAGCAGTTATATTCTTGTACATAGGGGCAGTATTATAGTAGTTATATTCTTGTACATAGGGAGCAGTATTATAGTAGTTATATTCTTGTACATAGGAGCAGCATTATGGTAGTTATATTCTTGTACATAGGGAGCAGTATTATAGTAGTTATATTCTTGTACATAGGGGGGGCAGTATTATAGTAGTTATATTCTTGTACATAGGTGCAGTATTATAGTAGTTATATTCTTGTACATAGGGGGCAGTTTTATAGTTGTTGTATTCTTATACATAGGGGCAGTATTATAGTAGTTATATTCTTGTACATAGGGGCAGTATTATAGTATATTCTTGTACATAGGGGCAGTATTATAGTAGTTATATTCTTGTACATAGGAGCAGTACTATAGTAGTTATATTCTTGTACATAGTGGGCAGTATTATAGTAGTTATATTCTTGTACATAGGAGGCAGTATTATTGTAGTTATATTCTTGTACATAGGGGCAGTATTATAGTAGTCATATTCCTGTACATGGGGTAGTATTAGAGTAGTTATATCAGTTACAGCTCTAGTTGGGGGATGGATTTTTCTTCCGTGCATTAAAGAGAATCTGCCAGCGGGATTTAGCACTATAAAGTAAAGATGCGGCCATTATTGTGCTGTTATGCTGATTAAACGGATATCTGCCTTGAAGTAATCCGATATCTGGTTATTGCTTGCTTAATCAGCCTTTATAGTTTTCTTCTGACGTCTTCTGTTTGTCGGGGCAGGACTGTGTGGAGGGTCTTCTTCTGCTCCCCCGCCAGCCTCCTGTGTGTCTATGACAGGTCACTGCCTTCTTTTTGAAATTCTGCGCCGCACCGTCATTGGGGTGGGCAGCGAGCGTGCAGTGATTCCACAGACGGTCTTCAATAAAATGGCGACCCTACCCCCTAGGTCTGCTCGATGCACAGAAGACGTTATTAGAAGAAAACTTTAAAGGCCGATTAAACATCTAGAGATCGGAATCCTGCACTGCAGGTATCAGATTATCAGCATGACGGCGACATTTTGGCCATACCTTTACTTTATAGCGCTAAATCCTGCTGACTGGTTCTCTATAAGTTCTCTGAGCCTAATGCATCAGCAGCAGACGTCTTTCACCAGTCTGGTTAGAAACAATTATTTTGGTCTTTGCTTGGAGACATTGGAAATAAGGGTCATCATGGATTATAATACCTGCAGATGAAGGGCGCAGAGTTGGCGCCGATGATCAGTCCCTCAGGTCTATATGTGTTTCCATGATCTTATATTCTGATCTCACTAATATTTTGTTGAACAGAAGTTAGTTTTGCAAATCTGGAGTCAGAAACATCTGCAGCGTAGAAGCCCCCCAGCAAAATCTCTGCAGCCAAGCGAAGCCCCTGTGAGCAGGACCGCACTTTCTAGCGCCGCAGCCGTCACCCTGCCGCACACCCAGAACGCTGGTGATGTAGGGCTGTGTACAGACATAGAATGTACTACAAATAGAGTACCAAGTATCCAAGTGTTGATTGATGCTGCCCTCTAGTGTTGGTTCCAATAAAATTGTGACATTTACTCCTAAAGTAAAAATATTTCCAGTAAACGGCAGGCGTCTGTGACCGCTGGATGAGAGCCCCGAGATATTGATGTTTCAGATTTCAGATTTCTGGCGCTTTTTCTGATTTATAGGCTGAAATATTGCTGCACCAGTCTGGCCGATGATATGAGGACCAGGCGGAGAGAAGGTGGTTCTCAGAGCTCACATTCAGTGGCCATGGACTACTGACGTGGCCGCTGGTCTTGTGAATAGAAGTCAGTTCAGCCATTTAATACTTTTCTGGTTGGTAAGTCAGTAGGCCGGCCACGCTCCATCTCAGCTGCTCCATTCATTGTCAATGGGACTGCCGGAGATAGGTGAGAGCCATACACGGCAGTCTGGAGATAGGTGAGAGCCGTACTTGGCAGTCTGGAGATAGGTGAGAGCCGTACACGGCAGTCTGGAGATAGGTGAGAGCCGTACACGGCAGTCTGGAGATAGGCGAGAGCCGTACTCGGCAGTCCGGAGATAGGCGAGAGCCGTACTCGGCAGTCCGAAGATAGGCGAGAGCCGTACTCGGCAGTCCGGAGATAGGTGAGCGCCGTACTCGGCAGTCCGGAGATTGGTGAGCGCCGTACTCGGCAGTCCGGAGATTGGTGAGCGCCGTACTCGGCAGTCTGGAGATAGGTGAGCGCCGTACTCGGCAGTCCGGAGATAGGTGAGCGCCGTACTCGGCAGTCCGGAGATTGGTGAGCGCCGTACTCGGCAGTCCGGAGATTGGTGAGCGCCGTACTCGGCAGTCCGGAGATTGGTGAGCGCCGTACTCGGCAGTCCGGAGATTGGTGAGCGCCGTACTCGGCAGTCCGGAGATTGGTGAGCGCCGTACTCGGCAGTCCGGAGATTGGTGAGCGCCGTACTCGGCAGTCCGGAGATTGGTGAGCGCCGTACTCGGCAGTCCGGAGATTGGTGAGCGCCGTACTCGGCAGTCCGGAGATTGGTGAGCGCCGTACTCGGCAGTCCGGAGATTGGTGAGCGCCGTACTCGGCAGTCCGGAGATTGGTGAGCGCTGTACTCGGCAGTCCGGAGATTGGTGAGTGCAGTACTCGGCAGTCCGGAGATTGGTGAGCGCCGTACTCGGCAGTCCGGAGATTGGTGAGCGCCGTACTCGGCAGTCCGGAGATTGGTGAGCGCCGTACTCGGCAGTCCGGAGATTGGTGAGCGCCGTACTCGGCAGTCCGGAGATTGGTGAGCGCTGTACTCGGCAGTCCGGAGATTGGTGAGTGCAGTACTCGGCAGTCTGGAGATAGGTGAGCGCCGTACTCGGCCGTCTGGAGATTGGCGAGTACAGTACTCGGCAGTCCGGAGATAGGTGAGTGCAGTACTCGGCAGTCCGGAGATTGGTGAGCCCCGTACTCGGCAGTCCGGAGATTGGTGAGCGCCGTACTCGGCAGTCCGGAGATTGGTGAGTGCAGTACTCGGCAGTCTGGAGATAGGTGAGTGCAGTACTCGGCAGTCCGGAGATTGGTGAGCCCCGTACTCGGCAGTTTCATAGACAATGAATGGAAGCTGAGCCTTGTACTCTGGATCACCAGCCATCAGTAAATTAGCCAATGCTCAGTGGATAGAAGATAATTGGAGATTTTGGCAAAACCCTTTTAAGACAAGAGGTAAATCCTTTAATGCCGGATTCTGTGCGCTTTCTCTCCATTCATCTCAAGAAGAGCAGCCATTCTGCTGACTTTAGACTCTTAAAGTGATAGTATTTCAGTAGCACCCGAGTGATGCTTTATTTTCTGCATTTTGGGGTGTTCATGTTCCCCCCTTTCCTCGCAGTAAATTCTGGATTCAGTGTAGACGCCTTTATCGCAATCATGTGAGACAAAGTTATGGAAGAAATCTTCTGTCGCGTCCAAGGTTCACTGAAGCAGCCAGTGTTTCTTCTAGGAAAGGGTAAAGTACAATCACTCCCGTCTGGTCAACTGAACGCTGAGGATCGGAGACGGCCGGATCTTATAGGGGTGAGAATTATCTGTTTGGTATATAATTATTACTCCTTTCTGCAGAATCGTCACAAATCCGAGAAGAGTGAACATATTCCTGTTTTATGTACAAAGCTGGATCATTATATGATGGAAAGTTCTGCAACTTTCAAACAGTTTATATTTTAAATTCTGAACCATTTTCAAGATCTCTGCTTGCTGACAGTGAAAACGAACATACTAGTTTATAGTCACAAACTTAAAACCTTTGCTGATTTGATACTTCTCACAGATGAGGGTTCGTTACAGTGTACACAATTCTCTGTAGACTAAACAAAGCGGACCCCAGGCGATGCATAATAAGCTTATTTATTTTACATTTTGTTTTTTGCCAAAAAGTTTGGGCAGTTAAAGCTTCAGGTGTCCAGGATAAAAACTCATTTGTGGGTCCCCGTAAACACAGTATATGCCAAAAAAGGGCCAGTGGGTATCCGCAGATAAGTTAGTGTGATCTATTATTTCTTTATCCTGCAGGGGGCTCATTAAATCTGTCATACCCATCATCAGTATCTGGTGACCGCCCGTCACCTCCATCATCAGTATCTGGTGACCGCCCGTCACCTCCATCATCAGTATCTGGTGACCGCCCGTCGCCTCCATCATCAGTATCTGGTGACCGCCCGTCACCTCCATCATCAGTATTTGGTGACCGCCCGTCACCTCCATCCTCAGTATCTGGTGACCGCCCGTCACCTCCATCCTCAGTATCTGGTGACCGCCCGTCACCTCCATCCTCAGTATCTGGTGACCGCCCGTCACCTCCATCCTCAGTATCTGGTGACCGTGCGTCACCTCCATCATCAGTATCTGGTGACCGTGCGTCACCTCCATCATCAGTATCTGGTGACCGTCTGTCCCCTCCATCATCAGTATTGCTATGTGAATTTTCAAGTCTTGGCGATAAACAAGTTCACTAACAGCTAGCGGAGATCTTGAAAACAGGAATTGAAAGACAAAGTATACAACAAAGTTACAGAACTATTGTATATAGTTATGGCCGAAAGTGTTGGCGCCCTTGAAATTGCTCCAGAAAATGAAGTATTTCTCCCAGAAAATTATTGCAACTACAGGTTTATTTCCTCTGTGTTTATTGGAACCGGGGCTGTGGAGTCGGTGAGCCAAACCTCCGACACCTCAATTTCGCGGACTCCGATTCCACAGCACCGGTCATTACTGAGCGTGTCCATAAAGTGCAGCACAGATTCATCTCAACTAAGAGCTGAGATCCTTAGATGAGATACAGAACAGACATTTATGGGACATTTCATAACTTTCCCAAATTCTTATGAAAACATTTACAGCACATCCGGCATCGTACTACTGTTCCCAATTTATTATATATTTTAGGAGTTGGTCCATTTTATACTGACTCCACGGCCCTGATTGGAACAACACAAAAAAAAAAAAAAGAAAAAAAGGCAAAATTGGACAAAACTTCAAATTCCAAAAATGGCTCAGACAATTGTTGGCCCCCTCAACTTATATTCGGTCGCACGTCCTTTTGAATAAATAACTGCAATCAATCACTTCCTATAACCCTCATCTTCTTGCTCCTCTCAGTTGGGATCTTGGACTCTTCTTACAATCTGCTCCAGGTCTCTCATATGTGAAGACGTCTTCTCCCAACAGCAATTGTAAGATCTCTCCACAGGTGATCAATGGGATTTAGATCCGGACTCATTGCTGTCACTTCAGAACTCTGTTTCCATCCGTTTCTGGGCGCTTCTTGAAATATGTTTGGAGTCATCATCCTGCTGGAAGACACATGACCTACGATGCAAAGCCAGCTTTCTGACACTGGGCACTACATTGCCACCCAAAATCCTTGGTAATCTTAAGATTTTATGATGCCTTGCACACAGTCAAGGCACCCAGTGCCAAGAGGCAGCAAAACAACCTAAAACATCTATGAACCTCCACCATATCTGACTGTAGGTACTGTGTTCTTTTCTTTCTAGGCCTCATTCCATTTTCAGTAAACAGTAGAATGATGTGCTTTACCAAAAAGCTCTATCTTGGTCTCATCTGTCCACAAGATGCTTTCTCAGAAGGATTTTGGCTTACTCACATACACTTTAGCAAACTGCAGTTGAGCTTTTTTCTGTCTCTGTGTCAGCAGTAGGGTCCTTCAGGATCTTCTGCCATAGCGTTTCATTCACAAGTGGATGGATAGTTCGTGCTGACACTCATGCTTGAATTTCTTTGGAACTTGATTTTAGCTGCTTATCCACCATCCGGACTATCCTGCGTTACAACCTTTCATCTATTTTTCTCTGCTGTCCACGTCCAGGGAGATTAGCTGCAGTGCCATGGGCTGTAAACGTCTTGATTATGTTGCGCACTGTAGACAAAGGAACATCAAGATCTCTGGAGATGGACTTGTAACCTTGAGATTGTTGATATTTTTCAACAATTTTGGTTCTCAAGTCCTCAGACGGTTCTCTTCTCCTCTTTCTGTTCTCCATGCTTAGTGTGGCACACACAGACACACAATGCAAAGATTGAGCCAACTTTTCCCTTTTTATCTGGTTTCAGGTGTGATTTTCATATTGCCCACACCTGTTACTTGCCGCAGGTGAGTGTGAACGAGCATCACAAGCTTGAAACAAAGTTGTTTACCCACAATTTTGTCCAGACTATTTTTGGGGTTTTATGTGAAATTATGTCCAATTTGCTTTTTTTTCCTCTGTTTTTTTTTGTGTTGTTCCAATACACACAAAGGAAATAGACCTGTGTATAACAAAACATGTGGAATTGTGATAATGTTCTGGGAGAAATACTTCATTTTCTGGAACAATTTCAAGGGTGCCAACACTTTCGGCAGCGTAGAAAATGAACTTGCGGTCATTTGTACTAAGTCTCCTAAAAATAAAAAAAGTCTAGTTAAAAAAAAGTTTTAAAAATATAAAAAAATAAGTAAAAAAAAAAAAAGAAAAAAAAAGTAAATTGTGAATAACCATAAAAATCAGATCTGCATTCACATCCGTAAAAGTCCAAATCAAAATATAACTATATAGAAAAAACTATAGAGATGCCAGAGCTGCCGTTTTTCGGCCGTCGCGGTTCATAATGTAAATTGAGGTCAAAATGTCCTAATTCCCCCAAAATGGCCACAATAAAAAAACGTCAGCTGAGGGAGCAAAGAAAAAACAGCAGCCCCTCAGTGAGGCGTCAGCGATGTTGACGGGAAAATAACAGGTGACGGCTCTTGGAAGGAAAAACGACCAGGAAGGGGTTAATCCGCCTGCATTTAGTATAATAAACCGTATGAAATCCCTCCAGGCCCGCTGAGACTTGTAGTTCCCCAGCAGGAGGCCTCGTGTATCGCACACAGCTCCCGGTCAGGGCGGAATCACCGCTCGGTCCCGGCCATAGTCCGTTGGCCGCACACAAGTGACAGGACGCAGCGGGCGCGGTGCACGCCGGGACGTGTAGTTTTGCTTCCTCATTGGTAGATTACAGTAAACAGGGAGGAAGATTTGTCGGGACTACAGCTCCCGGCAGCCACCGCGACACCGGCAGCGCAGAAAGCGGCTCCACTGAGGAGAAGGAAGTCGGGGTGTCGGTGCATGGTGAGGATCTCGGGGTGCTGCGGACCGGGATCACGTGACCGGGGAGGTGATTGTAATGTGGGGTCTGGTCTGTGACTGACAGATTGGGGGCCACAGAACCGACATTGGGGGGTCACATGACACCATTTGGTTATTAGGAGCCAATGGGAATAATCCGCGCTGTCGCCTCCACAGAACACGACCCCCACGGATCGCCCCAGTGTGGGCGCCAAAGGCGCTGGAAATGGGGCTAGCGGGGGATTTATGCTGTAACATTGCGCTATTGGGGCGTATAGATATATATTTGGGGGGGATTAATATTCCAGTGACAGCGCTGATTTGGCGACTTTTTTTTTATTCCTTTAGTCCAGCGTCTGGGGTTTCCGAGTCGTCCGGCGCCCCAGGATCCTGCTTACGGTATATGACACTTTGGCTGCGGTTTCCGGGTCGTCCGGCGCCCCAGGATCCTGCTTACGGTATATGACACTTTGGCTGCGGTTTCCGGGTCGTCCGGCGCCCCAGGATCCTGCTTACGGTATATGACACTTTGGCTGCGGTTTCCGGGTCGTCCGGCACCCCAGGATCCTGCTTACGGTATATGACACTTTGGCTGCGGTTTCCGGGTCGTCCGGCGCCCCAGGATCCTGCTTACGGTATATGACACTTTGGCTGTGGTTTCCGAGTCGTCCGGCGCCCCAGGATCCTGCTTACGGTATATGACACTTTGGCTGCGGTTTCCGGGTCGTCCGGCGCCCCAGGATCCTGCTTACGGTATATGACACTTTGGCTGCAGTCGCTTGTAGAAAGAGGATCCTGATGGAAACCGCTGCAGATTGGGCCGCGTCCAATCAGAAAGCTGGAAAGAAAAACTACTCAAAAAACTGGAGCTTTTCTTCAGGCATTTTCTTCTCGGAAACTGACGGGTTTTGAAAAAAGCTCCATGTGCACATAGTCATTAGGGGGAAAAAATGCTCAAAAATCTCATGAACATCAAAGCGATGAAGAGGAAGAGTTTCCAAGTGTTATCGAAGCAGCTTTTAACGAGAATTTTGTAAAGAAACTGTCCTAAAAATGTCCTAAAAAGCGCTGAGCAAAAATAGCCTTAGGGAGTTTTAACACTGAGGGAGTTTATAGGGAGAGTTCACATTGAATTTTTATTTCTGGAGTTTTTCAAGCAGAAACTATGCCAAAAAACACGAGTTTGAAAGAAGAGGTGGAGAATTTCTGCTCCGAAAACTCAGCAAAAAAACTCTGTGTGTGCACAGCCATAAGCCTCTGTGCACAAGATTTATCAAAATCTACGAGTTTTCTAGTGGAAACCCCTTCAGGAAAGGCTTTTTCTGTGGGGAGTTTTTGAAGAAGTTTTTCAAGAGTTTTGGCACCTGATTCGCGCAGTGTAAACATTACGTTTTTCCTGCTGCTTTTTTTGTGCAGAAAATCCGCTTCTTTTATCAGTTCAAGCAAACAGGATGAGATTTAATGAGAACTCCTGCCCGCTGTGCATTGAAAAACGTCATTGAATTGTGTTTTTTTTTTTTTCTCTTATGGGCTTGTCTGGGGAGAATGGAAAAACACATAAAAATGCAGTTGTGCTTAAAATTGCAAAATTCCAGCGTGTCTGCACCCCAAAAAAAATTATGAAAGTGATGCTTCAAATGTGAACCAAAAAATGCATAACCCCCCTCCCACGATAATTAAATCACTATTGCGTGCTCAAAAAACAAAACGGAAATAAAGCAGCATTTTTCTACGTGGTAACAAAGCCTGGAGGAGTGCCTAGTCGGAGGTTCGGTTTACCAACTCCACAGTCCTGATTTCCTTCAGGATCCGCTTCGGAGATGTGACTTTTTTTTTCCACAAGGAGTTTTTCAGAACTTTAAGTAGAGAAAATAACGCGCAAATAACTGAACATAAGACATTTTGAAGCAGAAAAATCCACGACATAAAACCTTGTGTGAACGCTTAGGTTTCGCCCACACAAAGTTTTTGGGAGGACGGTTTTGGAAGCAGATCGTCTCCAAAAATCCTCCTCAGCGATTGCTTCCAAAACTCTTGAAACACTTTTCATATTTATTTTTATGGGCAATACAGTTTGCTGCTCATAGAATTAGTTTTTCAGGATTTTTTTCTTTTTTTCCCTGAAAAGGGTTTGAAAAACTTCTGGTGGAAAAAAAAAATGCAGTCAAGTCACTTCTTTGAAGAGAATTCTGATAGAATCCGCTCTAAGCCAGGTACAGTCCAATGAAAGAATTACAGGATGAAAAACCATTCCAAAATTCCAATAAAGGCTTTGTGCTCACTGAATCTTTTTTGCTGAGTTTTTGGAGCAGAAACTGAACGGAAAGTAAGGTTTTTGAGTTTTCAAAGACTGTGTGTTCATACCTCAATAAAGCAGCGTTCCCTGGAGCATTTTCCACTTCAAAAATTTTGTTAATTTTGATAGTTTTTTCTAGGAGAAATCCACTACAGTAAATGCTACTTTTTTCTTTTTTTTGTGGTGTTTTTAGAAGCGTTTTTCCAAAGAATTCTCCTGAAATAGGTGACACTTGTTTTTTTTTCTGAGGTGAGGTTTTCAAAATCTCATTGGAAATAAAACTCAAAGAACTTCCCAGTGAAATGAATAGAACAAGTAATCAAAGAGGATATGACGTTTATGATGTGGATTTTGGACCGGATCCGCATCAAAATCTTTCTTAAAATTCCATGTGAACAAAACCTATTTATATATAATATATATTAATAAACATTCAGAAGTGAAACCCTGTCCAGACCTAGTACCGTACCTTCTCACGGCTGAGGGTTTGTTACATTTGTATCCAGTGTAGCATATCCACATATACACTGCACCAGCACAAACCTCCGTTGTTACTTTCCCTGCACTGATACATTGTATCGACCTGAGGTTTACTCCTTAGTGTTGGTTTATGACAATAGGGCTAATTTCTGGTAATATTCCGGTAATCCGGCACGGTGGGCTCTGATTATACAACTTCTCAATTACTAGAAGCTGCAGATGCCGCGTTTTAACCCAGTTCTGCCCATACCGAGATGTGCCTGACTATCAGGTGGTAATAACCTGTTAATCCGCCGTGGACAGATTAGCAGGATTTGGTGCCGGATCATCGGACGGATTTGCTTTTTCTCGTGACGGATTTATTTAATGGAAACGGCTTTTATTCATTTCAGGCAATAAGAATGGCGCCAAAGATAACGACCGAGCTCCTGCGCCAGCTGCGTCAGACCATGAAGTCGTCCCGGAGCGTCGCCGAGCCCATCCACGCCTACATCGTGCCGTCTGGGGACGCTCACCAGGTGATCCCGCCATAGTCGGGGGCCCTATGAGGCCCCTGCGCCTCGCACCTCATCTCTGCAGCCTCCAGTGCATTTAAAGGGACCTTTTTTCCCAAATTAAAGAAAAAAAGTTAGCCTTGTCTAATTTGATGTTAAAGGGTTATAACTCAGCTTTTCCAGGCTCCTGAATGGCGGCACACCAGTCCAGCTTTTCACAGAGACCTTCCCAGCTACTATATCAAGCATCCTCAGGCTGATTTACCATTCAGGTGCCTGGAAAAGCTGAGAGACAGCACCAATGCTGTAGTGTCTATTCTTTATGCCACTCAGCTTTCCCAGTTTCCTGCATGGCAGCCTTCTTATTTATGCAGCAGTATATGAACTTGGAGATGAAGTTTTCTAAATGCAGTAGTGACACTCAGGGGTCAGGGAAAGCTGTGTGACTACTTCTGTGGGGGTTTATCAGTAGCTATATTTAATGTCATACAGCTTTCGCAAACTGATTTTCACCCAGCTTTTCCTAAGTCTTGGATCTGATTAGTTGTACAGTGAGATGTGAGCGCGAGTATCTTTTGCCTGAATCGGAAGATTTAACATTCAGGGGTCTTGAAAAGTTGGCTGACGACCAATATGGCTGACACGACTACAGCAAAAGTTGTTATCCAGCTTTCCCTGACCCCTGAGCCTGCAGTGAGGAGCGAGCCGGAGGATCGCTGCATACCAAAGAAGATTTTACACTAGAGTCCAGTAAAACTGGGTGATTACTCTTGTTTTGGCGGCCATATTGGTTGTCACCCAACTTTCCTAGAATCCTGAATGTGAAATATTTGTAGCGTTGCACACACGCCTTCATTGCACAAGTGTCACTGCACACATAGGAGTTGGGGAAAGCTGGGTGAAGACCAATATGGACGCGACAACTCAGAGGCTCCATTACCCAGCTTTCCCAGACCCCAGAGTGTGAAATCCTTGCAGTTCTGACTTGATCCTGCTGCTCGCGCCCACTGAACACTTAGGGGATCGGGAAAGCTGGTGGCCATGTTGTTGTCACCCAGCTTTTCCAGAAAGAGATAATTGAACAGAACTTTTAAACAACTTTACAGAAGATGACGGTCCGAAGATTTCTTAGGATTTATTTAGCGTTTTATACAAAGATCATCCTCATCATCAGCAGCCTATTACAGGATGGTAAAGTTGTCCGAATAAATTAGAGAACCAGTATTACCAGTATGTGAACTGGGAGGTGTAATCCGGGATGCTGCAGGCTCCCGGGGGCCGGAGAGCATGAGGTTTTCTGCCAAGTTTGGTATTTTTTTTATTTTTTTTTTAAATATTTTGCATCAAAATTTTCGGGATTTGTAAAACTATAAAGTCTGAACAGCACAAAGTAGGGGAAAGTCCGATAATCCGGCATCCAGGGGACGGCGCTGGATTATGGGAGATTCCGTACATTCATTATAAGTAATGGCGCCCTGCACCTCCTTCTACAGACTGATCTCTGTATGAGCAAGGACAGACCCGCTGCGCCTGTGTGCGCCAAACTTGGCGGTGTCACGGCCGCCGTGCATGTGGACACCTACAGGGATGTTTTTTTTTATCATGTATTTTGGGGTCAAAAATAATTTTTGCAGTTGGGTTTCATTACAAATTTTGCACCTTCTGCTTTTACCGGCACATTGAGGTAACTAAGAATCTGTCAGTGATGTTGATCTGATGGCGAGTTTATATCTCCTCTGCGCTGATTTTTGATCACATCAGAGTTCAGCTCCACATATTGTGCTCTGTGGTTATAAATCCGCACAGAGGAGCTTTGAATAACAAAAGATAAAAGTTACAAACTCCTCATCAGAAAGAGCTCACTGACGAATACTAAGTTGCCTCATTGTGCAGGGAAGCAAATAGCCAGAAAAAAAAAAATGTAGAAGGTGCAAAATTTTTAATGAAACCGAACTTTTAGAATTATTTTAAGTTCTAAGCGCAATCATTTACAAGGGTTGTCTGTTACTAGGAGCCGCTCATCAATGGCTCCGATGCCAGATACAATAAGAATCTCTATACTCACTGATCCTTATGGGACTATATGATCATCTGATGTGTATGGGGGCTAGTCCGGCACCCCTCAGCTTGGGCGCCGTTGGTCCGGGGCCCCTTGTCCCGGGGGGGGGGGCCATTTGGTCTGGGGCCCCTCGTCTCGGGCGGGGGGGGCCGTTGGTCCAGGGCCCCTCATCTCAGGGGGGGGGGGGCATTGGTCCAGCGCCCCTCGTCTCGGGGGGGAAGGGAGGGGGGCCGTTGGTCTGGGGCCCCTCTTCTCGGGGGGGGGGGGGGCGTTGGTCCGGGGCCCCTCGTCTCGGGGGGGGGGGGCTATCTGGTCCGGGGCCCCTCGTCTCGGGGGGGAAGGGAGGGGGGCTATTTGGTCCGGGGCCCCTCGTCTCGGGGGGGGAGGGGCTATTTGGTCCGGGGCCCCTCGTCTCGGGGGGGGGGGGCGTTGGTCCGGGGCCCCTCGTCTCGGGGGGGGAAGGAAGGGGGGCCCCTCATCTCGGGGGGGCGTTGGTCCGGGGCCCCTCGTCTCGGGGGGGGGGGGCGTTGGTCTGGGGCACCTCGTCTCGGGGGGGGGGGGGGCGTTGGCCGGCGCCCCTCATCTCAGGGGGGGGGGCGTTGGTCCGGCGCCCCTCGTCTCGGAGGGGGGGGGGCGTTGGTCTGACGCCCCGTCGGCTCGGGGGGCCATTAGCCCAGTCAGTTCAGGGAGCCGCAGGACGCGCAGTCTTACCTCTCGCTCTCTCCTCTCTGCAGAGTGAATACATCGCCCCCTGTGACTGCAGACGGGAATTTATCTCGGGGTTCGATGGTTCGGCAGGTGAGTGCATGATGGGAGCAGTCGGGATTTGGATTAATGGAATTTTTCTTTGTCTCCTTGAGTTAATCTTCTCTGTGATCCAGTAGTTAATAACTGCAGTGAACCTCAGCGTCTGCTTTATCTCCTATCACACTCCTAGGTGTCCTGGAAGCTGAGATATGAGGAGCTGTTTGTCCTCCCAATGTGCAGCCTACAGCTGAGCTCTGCGGTCACAGATCAGTGACTCTGCAGACAGCGCCCCCTATCTCAGCTTCCTGGTATAGCATGGCAGGTTATTCTGTACGTCTGGTAACTTTGATGATCTGACGGGCTCTTGTTTTGTGGGTGTGAACAGGCACCGCGATAGTGACGGAGCAGAGCGCAGCGATGTGGACGGACGGACGCTACTTCCTGCAGGCGGCTCAGCAGATGGACGGCAACTGGACGCTGATGAAGATGGGTGAGGTGCATCGCCGCTGGCTCGTCCGGCCGCTGAGGTCTTCTCCTCGTGTTATAGGGGTGTTGCCCCCTCATTATTGGTTCTCCGGGACAGAAGACGCCATTATTGTGGCATCAATATTATATCAGTGGAGTCCGGCTCCCAGAACCCCCAAGTGTGGCCCCTTGTGTCCGGTCTCTGCTGCATCCATCTGCCGGACCCCCAGCAATCCAGCATACCGGAGAAGTCTTCAGCCGGGAGACCCTCCTAATAGGGCCGGCTCTGATTATTTCTTCCGCTTTGTATCCGGAATATAATCTTTGTTACTGATTTCAGGCCTGAAGGACACCCCGACGCAGGAGGACTGGCTGGTCAGCGTGCTCCCGGAGGGCTCACGGGTCGGGGTCGACCCATTTATCATACAAACCGGTAATGTGACCACAGCTGATAATATAACGGTCTCTACCCTGTGGCTATCCAGCAGTTACACAACTACAACTCCCAGCAGTTTTTCTGTTATACCATGCTAGGGGTTGTACTTTTGCAAAAGCTGGTGGCTCTGGTAGCAAAATAAGTCTTTTCAAACCGTTTCTGGCTCGGGACATTTTTTCTGGACATCCCCTTTAAGGCTTCATTCTATTCTTGTTATCGCCCTGCAGATCAGTGGAAGAGCATGTCCCTGGCCCTGAAGAACGCCGGTCACCTGCTGGTACCTGTCCAAGAAAACCTGATTGATGCCATATGGAGCGACCGGCCCGCGAGACCCTGTCAGTCCCTGATAACGCTGGGGCTCCACTACACGGGTTAGTATACGCCGCCACCACCACCACGAGGCTGCTCCATAAGGCGCTGTTCACACAAGCTTCATGGCTGCCACCTGTATCCATGAAAGCATTGATGTATTATGGATCCAAATAATGACCGGCGACCCCATTGCCTTTTATAGGAAACGCCGAGCACCACGTGCACATCTGTGCGGTACATGAAGGGTTATCATTTATCAATACTACACGCTTTCAATATCTCTGCTTGCTGTCTAATCAAAGGATTGATGACATTTACTACTTTTTGTCACTTTTCTGTTTCTTGCTCTAAATTCTTCAATTAGGTTCACGTCATGAATTTAACACAAAATAAAAAAAAAATCCCTTTTTTGGCATCATGTTGTGCTAAAATGTCACAAAAATTGCTAAAAAAAAAATTACTCCCAGGGGGGCGAGGTGCAAAAATGTTGCAACTTTGTTTGTCGCAAGTAATGAATGGTCTGCAAACAGCTGGATAGCAAAAATCCTCCCCTTCCCCCTCCACATTGGTGAACATATGAAAAACGGACGGGCACATAAAATAGACTTGAAGAAAGGCGCAAATAAAAAGAATAAATTGGTGCAAATCTAAAACAAGAAAAAAAAAGTAGAGAAAAAGAAAGAACTTTCAATATGAGAAAGTTGCACAACTTTGTATGATTCAGATTAGTCTACATAAAACCCGGACCCCTCCTTGCAGAGCTTGTGGCCCCCACAGGTGTCATGACTGCTTTTGGCCCCCACCCTGCGATTCAGATCCTATAACAATGCAATGAATATCTCTCTCTGTATCCACAGGGGTTTCGTGGCAGGATAGGATCTTGGCGCTCCGAGCTAAGATGGCGGAGAGGAAAGCCGCGTGGATCGTCCTGACTGCGTTGGACGAGGTTGCGTGTAAGCGGCGATCTTACAATGTTACTGTTGTATTCTATGCAGCGTGACGTGACAACTAAATCCTTTATTCCAGCGAATATAAGTCCTAGATATAAGAGGAATAACCTCCAGACGACGAGTGTGAGACGTCACTGTAACAATCTGCTGCCGCCCGTCATTAGTTCTTTTGGGTTTGAGAAATGTCACGATTTCTGTTATTTAATTCCTTCCTTCTGATACGTTATTTTTTTTCCCTTTTGGTTACAGGTATAAAACAGATTTTTTTTTTCTCTGGTTTTGCGCATTTGAGAAAATATTTATTTAAAAAATTAAAGTTGCAAAAAAAGTTAGAATATAAAATCCTTTTGAGTTACCCCACAGTGTCATTAATGCTTCCCCTTTTATATATTGCTACATTGTACTTCACTTACTTTTATGGAAAGGAATAATCCCAATCCTGCACCTTCCTGATGTTACAAAGCACAGGCGGCCGCTCTGGTAACAGCAGGTGCTCCGCACGGGCGTCACATAGGGCGCTGAGCGCAGAAAACATCATAAGCCGTAACATATAGAGAATGCAGAATGTGAACAGGAGCCGGCGAGGTCTGATGCCCACGAGAGGCGACGCTGCGCTCTGCAGAGTGTCGCATGCCGTCTGCAAACTCCTGCAGCTCTGCAATGAATGGTAAATGTAAGAAGGGCTTTTAATCTGATGGTGTCTCCTGCTTGTTCAGGGCTCTTCAACCTCCGCGGTTCGGACGTGGAATATAATCCGGTCTTCTTTGCTTACGCCATGATAGGGATGGATACGATCAGGTGAGATTCTGATCTATGAAGCGACACTCTTTTTCCAACTGTAATCAGCTCTTCGTGTAAAGTGCGTGTTGTACAAACAGTGCTGCAGTGTAAAGCAGGGGGGAGACTAACGATACAGGAAGGGGATTTTGTATGACTTGAAATAAAATGAGCTCATTGCAGAATATTGTCGCTATTTGGATGCAGCGTCACTGACGTGTGGAGGGTCAGCACTTAGCCGACGTGTTTCGCAGGCTGCAGCCGCTGCTCCTAAGCAATGGCATTTCAGTCTGATATAATGAATCGCCCTCTTCTCCATATTTAGGTTGTTCATTAGCGGCGAGCGACTGCAGGATCCGGCTGTCAGACATCACCTCCTCCTGGACTCTTCTCCTCCCGCTGAGTTCAGCATCCAGCTGGAGCCGTACGAGTCCGTGCTGAGCGCCCTGCAGGGTGCGTGCGCCGCGCTGGCCCCGAAGGAGAGAGTGTGGATCAGCGACAAGGCCAGCTACGCGCTGTCAGAGACCATTCCCAAGGTGCGGTCACTGTGATCGGACTCTGAGACCCCCAAACTGGCGGTCCCTGCGTCCTAACTCTACCTGAAATGGCGGCAAATGCCGTCACCCACCATTGAAAGTACACAGGGAATAGCTCCCGTTTACTTCAATGGAGAAGTTTGTGAACCTGCAGCCGGGATCAGAGCAAACTCCGATGCTGGAGGGTAAACTTCTTGGCTGCTAGTAAAGTATTGGCAAAATGTAAGAATGTATTCATGCACTGTTCAGGGCCTATTATATTTATATATTCATTCTCTCATCTTTGAGATTTTGATGTCTTTATGCTGTAGTTTTATATCACTTATATGCATATTATATTATTTTTGCTCCTTGCGCAGACGCAGAGGTACCTGTCCCCGTACACACCTGTATGTCTCTCCAAAGCTGTGAAAAACGCCAGGGAGGTGGAGGGCATGAGGCGGGCACATGTGAGTACAGGGACGGTAATAGTCTTGCTTGCGGACAAGCTTCATCCATGTGCATTATTGGGGACCTCGTGTAATGAGACCACCCACTGGTGTCTCGGCTCACGATGGTGGCTGTTACACTGGAGGCAGTCACCCAACTTTCCCAGATGCCTGAATGCAAAACTGTGTACGCTCTTGGTGATATTTCTCTTGTCCAAATATCACTGTGAACGCGGCAGATTTGATATTCAGGAGTCCGAGTTAATAACGGGATAGAAGAGCAGAGGTTGTATGTGTGCGGGGATGATTACAGTCTTCCCTTATGGGGATTACACTGCTGCTGTTTCATCATCCTGCGGCTGGTGGGCTTTGGTTTGCAAGGCTTCTCGTGGCTGAACGGTGGAGGGGGGGATTTGCTGCTGTAGGCTCGTGGCTGGGGGTCCGCTCTGGTCTTGTGGCTGGGGAGGGGGCGCTCTAGTCTCTTGGCAAGGAAGGGGGGTGCCCTGATCCCTTTGGTGGGGGGGGGGGTGCTCTCGTATCTTGGCTGGGGGGGTGCTCTGGGCAAGGGGAGGGGGCCCGCTCTGGTCTCTGGGCAAGGGGGGGGGGCTGCTCTGGTCTCTGGGCAAGGGGGGGGGCTGCTCTGGTCTCGCTGCTGGGGGGGAGCCCACTCTGGTCTTGTGATTGGTGGGGGCCCACTCTGGTGTCTCTGCTGGGGGGGGGGAGCCCCGCTCTGGTCTCTCTGCTGGGGGGGGGGAGCCCCGCTCTGGTCTCTCTGCATGGGGGGGCCCGCTCTGGTCTCTCTGCTGGGGGGGGCCCGCTCTGGTCTCTCTGCTGGGGGGGGGGAGCCCCGCTCTGGTCTCTCTGCATGGGGGGGCCCGCTCTGGTCTCTCTGCTGGGGGGGGCCCGCTCTGGTCTCTCTGCTGGGGGGGGGGGGGAGCCCCGCTCTGGTCTCGCGGCTGGAGGGGGGGTGGCCCCGCTCTGGTCTCGCGGCTGGAGGGGGGGGGGCCCGCTCTGGTCTCTCTGCTGGGGGGGGCCCGCTCTGGTCTCTCTGCTGGGGGGGGCCCGCTCTGGTCTCTCTGCTGGGGGGGGCCCGCTCTGGTCTCTCTGCTGGGGGGGGGGGAGCCCCGCTCTGGTCTTGTGGCTGGGGGGTGCTCGTCTCCAGTAGCGCTGTTCATCTGATAGCCGCTGACTCCTCCATCATTATAAATTCTCTGTTTCCTCTTGCAGGTGAAGGACGCTATTGCTCTATGTGAGTTTTTCAACTGGCTGGAAAAAGAGGTAAAAATACCAAACTGATTGCATTTGATGCGTGATTTTAGTCTCCTCGAGATTGATTCCTGTGCAGACTTCTTATACACATAAACCAGTCTGAAGAAGCAGTATAAAGAATGGGGGATGGACTAATTGGTGACCTGAGCCATCACTGAAATCCAATGCTAAACATCAGATGTAATGCCAAAGAAAAGAAAACCTGTAACACACCAGTAAAATAGAAAAAGCTTCTAAAAACTGCAAATAAACGTATCAGACATGAGTCAGATTGGCGGGGATGCGTGCGGAATATTTCTGACTTTGATAAGAACAGAATTCGCTGATATTAGGATATTTCCCATCGCAGATACAGAAGGAGACGGTGACAGAAATATCGGCTTCTGATAAAGCAGAGGAATTCCGCAGGTAAAACGCTTCCGACGTCACCGCGACCATATAATAGTAATAATAATGTGACGGGAGGGGGCCTCGTCTGTCTGCACTGGTCAGATCTGTGTTATACCTCATTTAGTATCATTTTCGTATTGTCCTACTGCAGACGGCATAATATAAAGAAGGAGAAGCCAAGAAGATTGATATATAAGATACTGGGAAAAGATTAGGTGTAATTTGTCATTTATTGAGTCAAATTCCTGCTTGCTCTGGGTTTATGAGTCCGGTGGGCGGTCTTACTCAGGGAATGGCGGTCAGTTATTAAGTAACTCCGCCCACCGGACTCATAACCCCAGAGCAAGCAGGAATTTGACTCAATAAATGACAAATTACACCTAATCTTTTCCCAGAAAACTACACTTATTTAGTTAGAATTTATGTATTCTGCTATCTGCAGACTGCATGTTATAGAGCAGAAGGAGCTGAGTAGATTGATGTATTTAGTTTTCTGAGAAAAGCTTAGAGTAATAAAATTCCTGCTTGCTCTGGGTTCAGGAGTCCGGTGGGCGGTCTTACTCTTGGAATGTGGGCAGTTATTAGGTAACTCCGCCCACCAGACTCCTGAGTCCCAGAGCAAGCAGGAATGAAGCCTGATGAAGTACAATTTCTATTGCTATTGATCCACTGTATATGGGGGGCTGCGCTTATCCGCTCCGAGGTCTTGTTAATCCTATTGAATGATCACAGAAGATCTCCGCAGCCCTTTGGTTTTAGTGATGGTCGGATCTTTATACAATGCGGACATCTTGGAGGAGTCCCCGCGTGATGTCACTTACTGGAGTATCCTCCATGGTTTTGGAGGTTCTGAATGCCGATAACAGTGACGTATTAACAACCAATAAAACATCAATATAAAAGAATGTCACAATGTAACCAGATATTGGAAACAATTTAACCCTTTCTGTTCCATTCAGCCAACAAGAAGATTTCGTTTCCTTGAGTTTTGCGACGATCTCGAGCTCCGGACCCAACGCCGCCATCATTCACTACAAGTGAGACATTTATTATTATTATTATTATTATTATTATTATTATTTTTTTTTTTTAATGCTTTATGGGAAAAAAAAGAAAAGAAATGGGTGAATCTTTGCTGGTTGTTTGCACTTTGCAGGCCGATCCCCGATACAAACCGGAAGCTGAGCGTGAAAGAGATTTTCCTCTTGGACTCCGGAGCTCAGTACAAGTAAGGACGACTCTCGGATTATCTGGATTTCTGATTATCTGGATTTCTGATTATCTGGATTTCTACGGGCCTTCTCTCTGATTTTAGTACAAAAATCGCCGTATAATCAGTCTATCCATCCATACTTGGTATATTCGCGTTCGGTTACGACGGCCATTTTTTACAAAATGAACCACCGTTTCTGCAGCCATATTAGTTGTCACTTTTGCAGTTCTCAGCAGCCGATGACTGGCGGTACATTATAGATATATGTCTATAATTATATAACTTTGCTGCAATGGCCGGGATGAGAGGTAACTCCGATCCTGGCTGCCAAACCCCTCAGAAGCTGCGGTCAGCAACTGTATAGGCATTGAAGCAGTTAAACAAAGGGGAGGTGCCACCGCTGCAATGGGGTATTACAGTTAGGTGCTTAAAGGGGTTGTCCTTGATTAGAAACATATAGCTGCTTTATTTTCAAAACAGCTCCTCAGCCGTCTTCAGGTTGTTTATGGTATTGCAGCTCGGCTTGCCTCTCTTGCCAGTGTTATTATTGCATTTTTTTGATGGGGAAATTTCTAAAAAAAAAAAATCCTTCATTCTTCTTTATCCCCGTGAAAAGGGACGGAACGACAGATGTCACCAGGACCGCGCACTTCGGATCGCCCACGGACTATGAGAAGGTGAGCGCATCCTCGCCCCTCGATTATGGGGAAAGCTGCCGTAGTAGTGGCCGTGCACGACGTGGCCCCGGACTCACCGTCCGCCATGACGGCTCTGTGTGACGCATGCTCCCTTCTTCCTATAGGAGTGCTTCACATACGTATTAAAGGGACACATCGCCGTCAGCTCCGCTGTGTTTCCCAATGGCATCAAGGGTGAGTACAGCGCAGCCAACGCCCTACACCGGGCCTTGCCCTTACTATGGAGGTACCTACAGCACATTCGATCACCGGGGGGGGTATAAATGAACCCCTTCACTGCCCTAGAGATGTTATTCTCCCAGGGGTAACATTACCCTAATCCGCCTGAGACCCCCATGAATCGATCTCCAGTTCGCTACATTTATTTTAACGGGAGGTTGCAAATTTAACATACAAATCTCTAAAGAATGAGACCGGTCACAGTACGCCTGCGGGGCATTTCCACTCATTTGCTGGGACCACAAGTCCCAGCACTCCACGCCATCCTGCAGCGTTCATCACCTCCTGTGCACCTTACACCTTCGCACCCAGTTGTTTGTTTTATTGCTCCAATGAATCCTTTAAAAAATAAGCGACGTTGCAGATCGTCTTTTCTTCCTGTTATTTTATGTCTGCAGCTTTTGTTCAGAGTTATGCGTCTCCGTGGTAACAGACTACAAATTCTCAGTGTAGTCTGATCTCTATGGGACTTACAGGGGGATAGTCGAGCGCTGGGCTCCAATAGATAATGGATGGAGAGATGTATATGTGACTACTGCTCCTCCTACATGTGGGATGCAGGACCCCTAGGAGAAGGGAGAATGACGGCAGGATCCGACTACACAGGGTTTGTGGTCTGTTACCATGGAGACACACAGCTTTGCAGAGGAGCTGCAGACATAAAACTGCATTTTTATGAATTCATTGGAGGAATTATAGACATGAGCGGCCGTGTGGTGGGCCGGCGGCCGTGTGGTGAGCCGGCGGCCGTGTGGTGCGCCGGCGTCAGATTACTGATGTGCTGTCATCGCCATTTATCTTACCAAGTGCAAATTGTATGGCTCATTCATGTCGCTCAGACGGACACCACCTCCTGTCCGTGTGATGTAGATGATGGGCGGGCGGTCTTACAATGAGGGGCTGCCAGGAGGAGCTAACAGAGGGACAGCCGCGTAGCCATGTTGTGGGCTTTGCTCGGCCGGTGGAGACAGACACCGATGTGCAGAAACCTTCAGTCACTTCTTGTTTTCTCCGTCCTCCTGCTACTTTTTGACTTTCACGCCTTTCGCCTCCGGCGTTGCAGCGATTTCAATATGGCGAGAAAACAATTAGGACGACGTCTGTTAACTAATCGCCTCCTAATTAGGACAGGAGTCGCGTGTACAATGTATCTCCCCGGGTCTCATTATATCCAGTCTCCAGAACAATAAGTTTATTGCCAATTATCGTAACATTAATTTATCTGATTAGGATCCGCCGCTCTCACTGAGACGTGACGCGTGGCCTCCCCAGCTGCGGGCGCTCTCCGTCTGTGACTGTTGGGTGCCGCCTTCACCTCATATGACTGTTACTACACCCGGGGGCTGTAAATGGGGAACTTGGAGGGGGGGTGGTGATATTTAGTGGGGGACCTGCAGACCTACTCTTGTCACCAGTTTCTAGGATCTTCTCTTGCTGCCTGTGAATGAGTTTCTATCCAGAGACCTTATTATCCACTGGGGCACAGCTGAGGGTTTGCTACAATTGCATCCAGTGTAGACGGTCATCACTTTGCCTGTCTTGCAGGACATCTCTTAGACTCTTTTGCTCGCGCTGCGTTATGGGAATCTGGTCTGGACTATCTGCACGGCACCGGACACGGGGTCGGCTCCTTCCTCAACGTCCATGAAGGTCCCTGCGGCATCAGCTACAAGACGTTTGCGGATGAGCCCTTAGAAGCCGGGATGGTTTTGTCTGACGGTGAGATGAGCCCCGTACAGTACCACGTCTGCTCTAGTGACAGCCAAAGCAGTGCTCTGCTCTGCTGGCCCCTTCTTTGCTCCTGTCACTCTGCTGGCCCCTTCTTTGCTCCTGTCACTCTGCTGGCCCCTTCTTTGCTCCTGTCACTCTGCTGGCCCCTTCTTTGCTCCTGTCACTCTGCTGGCCCCTTCTTTGCTCCTGTCACTCTGCTGGCCCCTTCTTTGCTCCTGTCACTCTGCTGGCCCCTTCTTTGCTCCTGTCACTCTGCAGTCTCCTTCTTTGCTCCTGTCACTCTGCAGTCTTCTTCTTTGCTCCTGTCACTCTGCAGTCTCCTTCTTTGCTCCCGTCACTCTGCAGTCTCCTTCTTTGCTCCCGTCACTCTGCAGGCCCCTTCTTTGCTCCCGTCACTCTGCAGGCCCCTTCTTTGCTCCCGTCACTCTGCTGGCCCCTTCTTTGCTCCTGTCACTCTGCTGGCCCCTTCTTTGCTCCTGTCACTCTGCTGGCCCCTTCTTTGCTTCTGTCACTCTGCTGGCCCCTTCTTTGCTCCTGTCACTCTGCTGGCCCCTTCTTTGCTCCTGTCACTCTGCAGTCTTCTTCTTTGCTCCTGTCACTCTGCAGTCTCCTTCTTTGCTCCTGTCACTCTGCAGTCTCCTTCTTTGCTCCTGTCACTCTGCAGTCTCCTTCTTTGCTCCCGTCACTCTGCAGGCCCCTTCTTTGCTCCCGTCACTCTGCAGGCCCCTTCTTTGCTCCCGTCACTCTGCAGGCCCCTTCTTTGCTCCCGTCACTCTGCTGGCCCCTTCTTTGCTCCCGTCACTCTGCTGGCCCCGTTCTTTGCTCCCGTCACGCTGCTGGCCCCGTTCTTTGCTCCCGTCACGCTGCTGGCCCCGTTCTTTGCTCCCGTCACGCTGCAGTCCCCGTTCTTTGCTCCCGTCACGCTGCAGTCCCCGTTCTTTGCTCCCGTCACGCTGCAGTCCCCGTTCTTTGCTCCCGTCACGCTGCAGTCCCCGTTCTTTGCTCCCGTCACGCTGCAGTCCCCGTTCTTTGCTCCCGTCACGCTGCAGTCCCCGTTCTTTGCTCCCGTCACGCTGCAGTCCCCGTTCTTTGCTCCCGTCACGCTGCAGTCCCCGTTCTTTGCTCCCGTCACGCTGCAGTCCCCGTTCTTTGCTCCCGTCACTCTGCAGTCCCCGTTCTTTGCTCCCGTCACTCTGCAGTCCCCGTTCTTTGCTCCCGTCACGCTGCAGTCCCCGTTCTTTGCTCCTGTCACGCTGCAGTCCCCGTTCTTTGCTCCTGTCACGCTGCAGTCCCCGTTCTTTGCTCCTGTCACGCTGCAGTCCCCGTTCTTTGCTCCTGTCACTCTGCTGGCCCCGCTCTTTGCTCCTGTCACTCTGCTGGCCCCGCTCTTTGCTCCTGTCACTCTGCTGGCCCCGCTCTTTGCTCCTGTCACGCTGCAGTCCCCGTTCTTTGCTCCTGTCACGCTGCAGTCCCCGTTCTTTGCTCCTGTCACGCTGCAGTCCCCGTTCTTTGCTCCTGTCACTCTGCAGTCCCCGTTCTTTGCTCCTATCACTCTGCAGTCCCCATATGCACTGCGCCTGCTGTGCTGAGGTGTCTTCACATTTTGCACTGACAGTGACATGAAGCAGAAAGCTACATCTGCCCAAATGCAATGCAGCCGCTGGAGTTCACTGCCGAGTTCATTCACGGTAGCAGAATTATGAATGCAGCTCTAGATGTGACCGAAGACGAAGGGAGGAAGCAAAATAATTTCTGAGACTGGAAAATAACGCACTTCTTATCTTTGACTTCTTAGAGCCGGGTTACTATGAAGACGGATCATTTGGGATCAGGATTGAGAACTTGGTTCTTGTGGTTCGTGCCGCCACTAAGGTGAGGTGTGGAGTCAGAGACGTCTTCCTGGGGGTCCCACGATCCTCAGACGAAGAGATGGGCTATCATTAGGCTCCGAATTTACGATCTGTGCGGCCTACGCAGTAACGCATTGATCCTGAGAGTAAGGGGCCCCAGAGCTTGTTTTACACTAGGGGCCCCTTCCTTCCTGCACTGCTCTATTCGTGAAGGGGCCATGACATCTGCCTGCAAAGTGTGCGGCCAGGAGCGTCGCTGTACAGAAAACCAGCCCTAAAGCTTCATGCTCGGAATTAGTGGTGGTCCCAGAGATCGGACCCCTCCAATCATCTTAGTCATGTCCCATTGCTGGACAGGAGGGGGAATATCCTCCTATGGTCCCCAACACTTGCAGTAGCTGTTGGCTGAATGCTCGTTTTGCCTACAGTTATTCTTCTGTATACCCCTTACACCGGACCCCCCCATACACATGTACGCCAGCTACGGCCAAGGATTCATGGGTTTCTGTTGAAAAGAGACGATTATAACTGGCCATTCGTAATGTGTAAATGGCGACCGAGCCAATCAGCGTAGCAGGACCAGCATCAACTAATGTGTATATGGGCGTCCGGATGGCAGGTGGCGGGGAAAGTAGAACCGCACTCCTGGAGCTGCAGAAGGGTCTGGAGGAGGACAGGGGGTCTGGAGGAGGAGGACAGAGGGGCTCTAGCGGTAAAGGGGTCTGCGCGGAGGAGGGGGACAGAAAGGGGTCTGCGCGGAGGAGGGGGACAGAAGGGGTCTGCGCGGAGCAGGGGGACAGAAGGGGGTCTGCGCAGAGCAGGAGGACAGAAGGGGTATGCGAAGAGTAAGGGGATAGAAGGGGTCTGCGAGGAGGAGGGGGACAGAAGGGGTCTGCGAGGAGGAGGGGGACAGAAGGGGTCTGCGAGGAGGAGGGGGACAGAAGGGGTCTGCGAGGAGGAGGGGGACAGAAGGGGTCTGCGAGGAGGAGGGGGACAGAAGGGGTCTGCGAGGAGGAGGGGGACAGAAGGGGTCTGCGAGGAGGAGGGGGATAGAAGGGGTCTGCGAGGAGGAGGGGGGCCGAAGCGGTCTGCGAGGAGGAGGGGGGCCGAAGGGGTCTGCGAGGAGGAGGGGGGCCGAAGGGGTCTGTGAGGAGGAGGGGGGCCGAATGGGTCTGCGAGGAGGAGGGGGACAGAAGAGGTCTGCGAGGAGGAAGGGGACAGAAGGGGTCGGAGAGGAGGAGGAGGACAGAAGGGGTCTACGAGGAGGAAGGGGTCAGAAGGGGTCTGCGAGGAGGAGGGGGACAGTAGGGGTCTGCGAGGAGGAGGGGGACAGTAGGGGTCTGCGAGGAGGAGGGGGACAGAAGGGGTCTGCGAGGAGAAGGGGGACAGAAGGGGTCTGCGAAGAGGAGGGGGACAGAAGGGGTCTGCGAGGAGGAAGGGGACAGAAGGGGTCTGCGAGGAGGAGGGGGACAGAAGGGGTCTGCAAGGAGGAAGGGGACAGAAGGGGTCTGCGAGGAGGAGGACAGAAGGGGTCTGCGAGGAGGAAGGGGACAGAAGGGGTCCGTGAGGAGGAGGGGGACTGAAGGCGTTGGAGTAGAGGAAGGGGACTGAAGGGGTCTGCGAGGAGGAGGGGGACAGAAGGGGTCTGCGAGGAGGAGGACAGAAGGGGTCTGTGAGGAGGAGGACAGAAGGGGACTGCGAGGAGGAGGAGGAGGAGGAAGACAGAAGAGTTTTAAGAAGGGGACAGACTAGAAGTAGAGGACGCAGGTATCTGAGGGCAGTTTGTTACCGTTCTCCATACTGAAAACACACGTACGGTCAGACTGTCTGAGCATGTGTGTGATGGTTGGGAGGTGCGTTGTCCTCTCTGACAGCAATCTTCCATGAGATCTTAGGATTGAGCGTGCTGAACTCCCCAATGCCAGACTGTGCCTTTCCCCGACATAGCAGACCCCCATACCCATAGGAGACCCTCCATACATGAGATATTTGTCTGGCTCGGAGTTTTCCCTGTTGTGTTTGGGTTTTCTTACAATGATGATCCCCGGGTTTGTGTGTGTGATCCCCATTGGCCTCATCGTAGACGTCCGTCCCTCCATCTTCCTGATGCGCCAGTGATCATGTCTCCCCCGCAGCCGCCTGATCTTGTATGGGACATCCACACCTACATAGTGGAGACGCCTGTAAATCTGCAGAATCGTTGTGGATCTCTTCCTGTGCGCAGGAGTCGATCATAAACGATGAGTTTATAGTGGATCCTCTTCTTGATGCTTCTTCTTTGGAGTTTTTGTAGCAGCTTTTTGTTTCCTGGAAAGGTTTTGGAAAGTTTTTTTTTTTTTTTTATTTCTTGTGTTTTTGCAGCCCTCTGATTGGACAGCGCCTGGTTTGGAGCTTTCGTCATCAGTAGCCGCTTCGTAAAATTGACCTGTTCTTTCCTCCCTCCCCCCAGGAATAGGAAGGATCTTGCAATCACTTTTTGAGCAATTTTTTTTTTTTTTTCTTTTCGAAGGCATTTTTAGGAGTCAACAATCTCCAAAAACTTCTTAAAAAAAACCCCCTCTGTGTGCACTAGGCCTAAAGATGAAATCTGCAGTGAAAATTTGCAGCGCCAATCCCTTTCCGTGCTGACTTTGTCCCGTGCACGTGGATCGGATTTGGTAAAATATCGCCCACGTTGCATGTTCTGTTTATCGGCTGCAGATTTTTCCACCTTGAAATTGTAGGCGGAATATCTACAACATATTCTCCCCGTGTGAACAAGCGGTAAGACCAGGAGGAGCCGCTCACAGCTTTTATTTCCTTTACTTCCAGTACAACTTCCGGGAGCGGGGAAGCCTGACCTTCGAGCCGATCACACTGGTGCCGATCCAGACTAAGATGATCAATGTCGACCTGCTCACAGAAAAAGAGGTGAGAGCTGATGGCGCCACATGTCATTTAAAGGGGTTGTCCACGACTGGAAAAACCCCTTTTAAATGCCCCCAGTGTGGTGAATAAAATAAGAAAAAAATCGTTCTTGCTTCCTGGCCCGGTTCTTTCTATAAAGGCTTCACCCTTCTACTTCTACCCCTCCAGGTCCGCTGGGTGAACGACTACCACAACAAGTGCAGAGAAGTGGTCGGAGCCGAATTAGAAAAACAAGGACGCCAGGACGCCCTCCAGTGGCTGATAAAAGAAACGCAGCCTATTTGCAAATCAAATTAATTTTTTTATACTCTGTTAGGTTTTTTTTTTTTTTTAACCCTTTCATTGACAATTTTGGGATTCGATCTGAGCCAAGTAATGGACGCATCTTTGTAACGGTTTCATAGATGACGTTTTATTGGCTTTACAACCTCAGGGGAAGCAGGAGGAGCTGTCATTCAATCAGGCGTGCGGTGATCTGACAAATACACAGTGTAATATTATGGTATGGAGAAATAAAGGAAAGTGATTCATTGTTTTTCCTTTATTGCTTCAAGTGATTCTTAAATTTACATATCCAATGAATTTATATGACCTAAGAATCACTGAATATATTGAATATACAGTGCAGACCAAAAGTTTGGACACCCCTTCTCATTTAAAGATTTTTCTGTATTTTCATGACTATGATAATTGTCCATTCACACTGAAGGCATCAAAACTATGAATTACCACATGTGGAATTATATACTTAACAAAAAAGTGTGAAACAACTGAAAATATGTCTTATATTCTAGGGTCTTCACAGTAGCCACCTTTTGCTTTGATGACTGCTTTGCACACTCTTGGCATTCTCTTGATGAGCTTCAAGAGGTAGTCACCGGAAATGGTCTTCACTTCACAGGTGTGTCCTGTCAGGTTTAATAAGTGGGATTTCTTGCCTTATAAATGGGGTTGGGACTATTAGTTGTGTTGTGCAGAAGTCAGGTGGATACACAGCTGATAGTCCTACTGAATAGACTGTTAGAATTTGTATTATGGCAAGAAAAAGGCAGCTAAGTAAAGAAAAACGAGTGGCCATCATTACTGTAAGAAATGAAGGTCAGTCAGTGCGAAAAATTGGGGACACTTTCAAAGTGTCCCCAAGTGCAGTTGCAAAAACCATCAAGCGCTACAAAGAAACTTGCTTACATGAGGACCGCCCCCGGAAAGGAAGACCAAGATTCACCTCTGCTTCTGAGGATAAGTTTATCCGAGTCACCAGCCTCAGAAATCGCAGGTTAACAGCAGCTCAGATTAGAGACCAGGTCAATGCCACACAGAGTTCTAGCAGCAGACACATCTCTACAACAACTGTTAAGAGGAGACTTTGTGCAGCAGGCCTTCATGGTAAAATAGCTGCTAGGAAACCACTGCTAAGGACAGGCAACAAGCAGAAGAGACTTGTTTGGGATAAAGAACACAAGGAATGGACCTTAGACCAGTGGAAATCTGTGCTTTGGTCTGATGAGTCCAGATTTGAGATCTTTGGTTCCAACCACCGTGTCTTTGTGCGACGCAGAAAAGATGAACGGATGGACTCTACATGCCTGGTTCCCACCGTGAAGCATGGAGGAGGAGGTGTGATGGAGTGGGGGGGCTTTGCTGGTGACACTGTTGGGGATTTATTCAAAATTGAAGGCATACTGAACCAGCATGGCTCCCACAGCATCTTGCAGCGGCATGCTATTCCATCCGGTTTGCGTTTAGTTGGACCATCATTTATTTTTCAACAGGACAATGACCCCAAACACACCTCCAGGCTGTGTAAGGGCTGTTTGACCAAGAAGGAGAGTGATGGGGTGCTACGCCAGATGACCTGGCCTTCACAGTCACCAGACCTGAATCCAATCGAGATGGTTTGGGGTGAGCTGGACCGCAGAGTGAAGGCAAAAGGGCCAACAAGTGCTAAGCATCTCTGGGAACTCCTTCTAGATTGTTGGAAGACCATTTCCGGTGACTACCTCTTGAAGCTCATCAAGAGAATGCCAAGAGTGTGCAAAGCAGTCATCAAAGCAAAAGGTGGCTACTTTGAAGAACCAAGAATATAAGACATATTTTCAGTTGTTTCACACTTTTTTGTTAAGTATATAATTCCACATGTGTTAATTCATAGTTTTGATGCCTTCAGTGTGAATGTACAATTATCATAGTCATAAAAAGACAGAAAAATCTTTAAATGAGAATGTGTGTCCAAACTTTTGGTCTGTACTGTATATGTTATTAATCCTGTACTGATCCTGCATCCTGTATTATCCTCCAGAGCTGCACTCACTATTCTGCTGGTGAAGTCACTGTGTACATACATTACATTACTGATCCTGAGTTACATCCTGTATTATACTCCAGACCTGCACTCACTATTCTGCTGGTGGAGTCACTGTGTACATACATTACATTACTGATCCTGTACTGATCCTGAGTTACATCCTGTATTATACTCCAGAGCTGCACTCACTATTCTGCTGGTGGAGTCACTGTGTACATACATTACATTACTGATCCTGTACTGAATCATAGAATCATAGAATGGTAGAGTTGGAAGGGACCTCCTGGGTCATCTGGTCCAACCCCCTGCTGAAAGCAGGATTCACTAGATCATCTCAGACAGATGTCTGTCCAGCCTCTGTTTGAAGACGTCCATTGAAGGGGAACTCACCACCTCTCGTGGCAGCCTGTTCCACTCATTGATCACCCTAACTGTCAAAAAGTTTTTTCTAATATCTAATCTGTGTCTCCTCCCATTTAGTTTCATCCCATTGCTTCTAGTCTTTCCTTGTGCAAATGAGAATAAAGATGATCCTTCTACAATGTGACAGCCCTTGACATATTTGTAGACAGCTATTAAGTCTCCTCTCAGTCTTCTTTTTTGCAAGCTAAACATTCCCAAATCCTGCAACCGTTCCTCATAGGACATGGTTTGCAGACCAGTCACCATTCTGGTCGCTCTTCTCTGAACTTGCTCCAGTTTGTCTATGTCTTTTTTAAAATGTGGTGCCCAAAACTGTACACAGTATTCCAGATGAGGTCTGACCAAAGAGGAGTAAAGACCGATAATGACTTCACGTGATCTAGACTGTATGCTTCTGTTAATACATCCCAGAATTGTATTTGCCTTTTTTGCTGCTGCATCACACTGTTGACTCATGTTCAGTCTATGATCTATTAGTATACCTAAGTCTTTTTCACATGTACTGTTGCTTAGCTCTATTCCTCCCATTCTGTATATGCTTTTTTCATTTTTATTGCCCAGATGTAGTACTTTGCATTTTTCCCTGTTAAAAACCATTCTGTTGGTTGCTGCCCACTGCTCCAGTTTATTTAGGTCTTTTTGAATCCTCTCTCTCTCTTCTCTAGTATTAGCTATCCCTCCTAGCTTTGTGTCATCAGCAAATTTAATCAGTTTACCCTCAATTCCTTCATCTAAATCATTGATAAAGATGTTGAACAATACAGGTCCCAGGACGGAGCCCTGTGGTACCCCACTTGAGACATTCATCCAGCTGGATGTGAAGCCATTTACAACCACCCTTTGAGTCCGATCACTAAGCCAGTTATGAATCCACCTAACAGTTGCCTGGTCCATTGCATACTTGGTCATTTTTTCAATAAGGATGGTGTGAGATACTTTGTCAAATGCTTTGCTGAAGTCAAGATATACTATATCTACAGCATTTCCCTGATCCACCCAGTCAGTGATTCTGTCATAGAAGGAAATTAAGTTAGTCTGACATGACTTGTTAGTTACAAACCCATGCTGACTCTGGTTAATCACTTCATTCTTATCCATGTACTTACATACATGTTGTTTAATAATTTGTTCAAAGATCTTTCCTGGTATAGAAGTCAGACTCACCGGCCTATAGTTCCCTGGTTTCACCTTCTTCCCCTTTTTGAAGATAGGAACAACATTTGCTCTTCTCCAGTCTTCTGGGACTTCTCCTGTTCTCCAAGAATTTTCAAAGATTATGGAGATTATGGAGAGTGGTTCTAAAATTTCTTCTACGATCTCCTTCAGTACTCTGGGGTGTAATTCATCTGGACCTGGAGACTTGAACTGATACTGAATACTGATCCTGTATTATACTCCAGCGCTGCACTCACTATTCTGCTGGTGCAGTCACTGTGTACATACATTACATTACTGATCCTGTACTGATCCTGAGTTACATCCTGTATTATACTCCAGAGCTGCACTCACTATTCTGCTGGTGGAGTCACTGTGTACATACATTACATTACTGATCCTGTACTGATCATGAGTTACATCCTGTATTATACTTCAGAGCTGCACTCACTATTCTCTTGGTGCAGTCATTGTGTACATACATTACATTACTGATCCTGAGTTACATCCTGTATTATACTTCAGAGCTGCACTCACTATTCTCTTGGTGCAGTCACTGTGTACATACATTACATTACTGATCCTGAGTTACATCCTGTATTATACTCCAGAGCTGCACTCACTATTCAACAGGCTTCCACCAGGTCGTTAAAATATATAAGTAATTTGAACATTACTCAGTTACAATTATCTTTTTAGGTCCGGGAGAAGGGGTAGGCAGGGTAGACACCTGCCTAGGGCGCTACCTCCTGCCTCCCAGAGGGGGCGCACTTTGGAAAAAAAAAAAAAAACAGTGCTGAATGCCTGCGGCCGCCCAGCACCTTCCTCTGGCCGCAGGCCTTCAGCACAGTGATGGCTGGGGCTCAGACACACAGGGGACCAGTGACGGTCACCCGTCTCTCTGCCTGCTCCTCAGCCGTCGTTCCCTCCCTGCACTCAAATGTATTCTTGTCTGTAAGACGCGCATACAATTGCTGTGAGCGATGCCCGGGACTGAAGCAGAGGAACAGTAATCAGCTGACTGCACACCCGGGAACTCCACCAGAAAGCAGGCTACTTCCGGCCTGGGCCCTGTTGGAGGTGTCGCACGCAGGGGACCTCGGATGGCGCGATGCAATGACATCGCCGTGCCATCCAGCACCCACTGCTGCACCAGACCGAAGAGGAGACGGAGGCTGCGCTGGACGAGAGCTGGGATTAGGCGAATATTATGAAGGGCTGGCTGTGGGGACCTTATAGTGCGGCTGTGGGGACCTTATAGTGCGGCTGTGGGGACATTATAGTGTGGCTGTGGGGACATTGAGGAGCTGGATGTGTGGACATTACAAGGGGCTGGCTGTGGGGATACTACAAGAGGGGCTGGCTGTGGGGACATTACAAAAAGGTCTGTGGGGAATATCACAAGGGTCTGTGGTGGACATCATATTATATGGGAGACTTGGGGACATTATACTGTATATAGAGGGCTGTGGTGGACATCATACCGTGTAGGGGGGACTGTGTGAGGAGAGGGTACAGCTTGGAGAGGACAGCGTGTTGGTCAGTATGAGGGTATAATGTAAAGAAGGGGCACAGAATGGATGTGGAGAGGGACAGCATGAAATATGGGCACAGTATGGAGAAAGGTTAGCATGGTGTGTGGACAGTGCTGCAGAAGATCGGAGAAGAAAGAAGTTGGTAGAAACGAGCTGTGGATGTGAAAAGTCACCATGGCATCTGGACAAGATGGAGATGAAAAGAAAGAAAAACACCAGTCCGAGAAGATGTCACCTATAAGGTACCTAGATCTAAATGTTTACGTGTTGATACTGACTATGCCTCATCAGTACTGTGGTTCCTGTATGGTTTGCAGTCTGATAATGACTGATAACAACAACTCTCAGCATCTCCTTACCATTGTTAAAGACCTACTGGGAGCTGTAGATTAATGAGATACAAATATATATGGGCCTGACTTAACATTACAACTGATTGCTGTACCAAGCTTGGTGGTGTAGTCATGTACATGTGGCTCTGGTGATGTATTCATGTACTGATGGTGGTTCTTGTGACGTATACATGTACTGATGATGCTATTGGTGTTGTATTTATTTATGGACAGTGGTTCCTGTGATGTATTCATATACTGATTATGGTACTGGTGACGCATTAATGTACTGATTGTGGTTATGGTCATATATTCATGCACTGATGGTGGATCTGGTGACACATTTATCTACTGATGATGGCTCTGGTGCCATATTTATGTGCTATTGATGGCTCTTGTGTTCTATTAATGTACTGATGATGATTTTGGTTTCATATTCATGTACTGATGATGGTTCTGGTGATGAATATCACAAGAACAACCATCACTGCATGAATACGTCAAAAGAACCACCATCCGTACATGAATACGTCACCAGAACCACTATCTGTACATGAATACGTCACCAGAACCACTATCTGTACATGAATACGGCACTAGAATCACCATCAGTTTTGTTACAAACTGTATTTGTTGCATGACGGATGTAAAAACCATCAGACGTATCCCTTTATAATGTGGTCTGTTTAGTTTACATTAGCATATCCGCCAAATGCTGGACACCTTAATTGAAACCAAAAGGCCCCCATTATAGTTAAGTTTTATTAGTTTCCATCACTGTCCATGTGTCTGACATATAAAATATAGAATGTCAGGGATGAAAATCGCTACTTGTCCCTCGTATTGTGTAAATAGTCATCAAACGATGATTCTAGATGTAACTTTCAAAAACTCCCTCACAGTTGAGTCTCACCCATAAAGTACATCACCTTTCTTACCTTATTAAACCAAAAATATCAGCAAAAGTCAACAATTCTAGTGGAAGAGCGGGAGGAGGGGGCGTTAGTGGTCCTGTAACCTTAGTCTCTGACCCATTCCTTTACATGGGGACTGAGGGTTCATCGAGGGGGGTACACCATCGGCTTCATCTGCCTAGGAGACCAAAATACCTTCTCCCGGCCCAGGCTACAAGTCCCAGCATACCATTATCTGCACATTGCACCCTAGTGGTGGTGATGCAGAAGTGCAGCATTTAGACATAGAAGACACAAGGATTGAGGATGATCCCGGTGGATTTGATGTCGTCTGTGATCTGATTGATGGACAGTTTCCTGTCTGTGACCTCCTCCTCCACCTCCTTCTGCTCTTCAGTTTCCTCCTCTGCAGACATAGCCGGGTTATTATAGATGAAATACACCTTGGAGTGCAGACTGGAGCGGTCCCGATTCTTGAGCAGCACTAAAGATTTGTGGAAGCTCAGCACACGCTTCACCCCAGTAATTCTGATAGGTGTCCTGTTCTCACTGCACTTAACGGTGTTCTCGTATTCACATGCTCTCCTGTACCGCCTGCGCAGAATAGAGACATGAGACTGATAATAGGGGCACGGCACAATGACGCTGACACTGGACGTGCAGGATAATGAGAAGATTTATTAAATTCTTTTGCACATGTGTCCCCCTTATACAAAGGGCAGTATTATAGCAGTTATATTCTTGTACATAGGGGCAGTATTATAGTAGTTATATTCTTGTACATAGGGGCAGTATTATAGTAGTTATATTCTTGTACATAGGGGGCAGTATTATAGTAGTTATATTCTTGTACATAGGGGCAGTATTATAGTAGTTATATTCTTGTACATAGGGGGCAGTATTATAGTAGTTATATTCTTGTACATAGGAGGCAGTATTATAGTAGTTATATTCTTGTACATAGGAGGCAGTATTATAGTAGTTATATTCTTGTACATAGGAGGCAGTATTATAGTAGTTATATTCTTATACATAGAAGCAGTATTATAGTAGTTATATTTTTGTACATAGGGACAGTATTATAGTAGTTATATTCTTGTACATAGGAGCAGTATTATAGTAGTTATATTCTTGTACATAGGAGCAGTATTATAGTAGTTATATTCTTATACAAAGAGCAGTATTATAGTAGTTATATTCTTATACATAGAAGCAGTATTATAGTAGTTATATTCTTGTACATAGGAGCAGTATTATAGTAGTTATATTCTTGTACATAGGAGCAGTATTATAGTAGTTATATTCTTGTACATAGGAGCAGTATTATAGTAGTTATATTCTTGTACATAGGGGCAGTATTATAGTAGTTATATTCTTGTACATAGGGGGCAGTATTATAGTAGTTATATTCTTGTACATAGGAGCAGTATTATAGTAGTTATATTCTTGTACATAGGAGCAGTATTATAGTAGTTATATTCTTGTACATAGGAGCAGTATTATAGTAGTTATATTCTTGTGTATAGGGGCAGTATTATAGTAGTTATATTCTTGCACACGAGCAGTTTTATATCAGTAGTTTTTTTTTTTCTTAGAGATGTTTAGTGTCTCTCTGTTCAGTAGAAGCTTCAGGAATTGATGACTTTATAATAAATTAGTAGATTATTAAACATCATGTCTGATTATGGAGTCTTCGCTTCCTGACACATCTTTTTGTTTCCTCTAAACCATAAAACTATGTGTCACTTACCTTTGACGTTTTTGATAGGAGATGGTGCAAATGGTGATTGATAAGATAAAGAGGACCAGTGCAAATGCGATTCCTGTGACACTCAGGACTTTATACACTGAAACGTAAGAGAATGCTTTAGGCCGAGTTCACATTAATATTCACATTTAATTTTTTCTTTTGTTAAAGAAAAAATACTAGCAGTCCTATGTAACACCACAGATAACACAGTGATATCTCTCTGAGTACAGATAATGTAGTAGATGTCACCTGCAGTCCTATGTAACACCACAGATAACACAGTGATAGCTCTCCGAGTACAGATAATGTAGTAGATGTCACCTGCAGTCCTATGTAACACCACAGATAACACAGTGATATCTCTCCGAGTACAGATAATGTAGTAGATGTCACCTGCAGTCCTATGTAACACCACAGATAACAGTGATATCTCTCTGAGTACAGATAATGTAGTAGATGTCACCTGCAGTCCTATGTAACACCACAGATAACACAGTGATATTTCTCCGAGTACAGATAATGTAGTAGATGTCACCTGCAGTCCTATGTAACACCACAGATAACACAGTGATAACTCTCTGAGTACAGATAATGTAGTAGATGTCACCTGCAGTCCTATGTAACACCACAGATAACACAGTGATATCTCTCCGAGTACAGATAATGTAGTAGATGTCACCTGCAGTCCTATGTAACACCACAGATAACACAGTGATAACTCTCTGAGTACAGATAATGTAGTAGATGTCACCTGCAGTCCTATGTAACACCACATATAACACAGTGATATCTCTCTGAGTACAGATAATGTAGTAGATGTCACCTGCAGTCCTATGTAACACCACAGATAGCACAGTGATAACTCTCTGAGTACAGATAATGTAGTAGATGTCACCTGCAGTCCTATGTAACACCACAGATAACACAGTGATAAGTCTCTGACATGTCTTTAATGTTTGTCATCTCTGGATACCTAGAGGTGAGTTAGACGCTTTAGTGACTCCATTCACACCAGCTTCTTTACACGTTTTGGTATTATCTGGATAGTTATTACATCCCTGCAGGCTGCAGAGCGTCTCACTTTGTAAAATGTGCATTAAGTCCAATATTTATTTTGTGCCTTTTTACCACTTTTTAGGGCAGAACTGCACATTATTACCCACGTGTCCCAAATCTCCCCCCCAACCTCGCTCATTGACCCTCCTCCATGTGCATTACTTATTGGTCCTGGCACCTGAAAATATTCAGTCTTTTCTTTCTTGGACACTGGTGCCGTATCCCTTTAACCCTTCAGCTATCAACCTCATCCCTCCTTACAGAATTAGAAAAAGTTTCCAAATGACAAACCAAGCACAATGACGAGAGGAAACCAATTAGAGACGACAAAGAGCAGAAAGCTTGGAAACTTTTTGGGCAAGTTTCAAAACTTTGTAAAACTTTTTCTTTACCTAATAGTGTGTTAATCAGCTCATCCTGCACAGCCGGGTCCTCTGCGCCTGTCGTGTTGTCAGCGAGGAGATGCACGATTTCTGACCGATTGACGCTCATCCTACCTAGGAGTTGGGATCCGACCGTCGCTTTCATATTGAGGGCCAAATCATGTGACTTTCTTGGGCTTAAAAGGGGTTTCCATGACATCAGCGCTTTGTGTTAAGGTCCCTGGGTCTTTTTATTTTAATTCATTAGTTGTGTACTTCATTTAAAGGAACAGAGCAGCAATGATTACCGGAGAGAAAGGGCACAAATGTTTCACAGCGGAGAAAAAGATTAATTATAAATAAATATAATTTTTTTTAAGTTAAATACCATCAGAGATGCCCCAAACTCCAAAATGGAATCTGATTACCCTCACTACTGGTTCATTGTAACTGCAGACAGAATCTTTTCCTGTATCTCTGTATACAGAGAGCTCCCCCTAGTGGTGGCTGCAGACAGAATCTTTTCCTGTATCTCTGTATACAGAGAGCTCCCCCTAGTGGTGGCTGCAGACTGGATCTTATCATGTATCTCTGTATACAGGGAGCTCCCCCTAGTGGTGACTGCAGACAGGATCTTATCATGTATCTCTGTATACAGGGAGCTCCTCCTAGTGGTGGCTGCAGACAGGATCTTATCATGTATCTCTGTATGCAGGGAGCTCCCCCTAGTGGTGGCTGCAGACAGGATCTTATCATGTATCTCTGTATACAGGGAGCTCCCCCTAGTGGTGGCTGCAGACAGGATCTTATCATGTATCTCTGTATACAGGGAGCTCCCCCTAGTGGTGGCTGCAGACAGGATCTTATCATGTATCTCTGTATACAGGGAGCTCCCCCTAGTGGTGACTGCAGACAGGATCTTATCATGTATCTCTGTATACAGAGAGCTCCCCCTAGTGGTGACTGCAGACAGGATCTTATCATGTATCTCTGTATACAGGGAGCTCCCCCTAGTGGTGGCAGCAGACAGAATCTTATCATGTATCTCTGTATACAGGGAGCTCCCCCTAGTGGTGGCTGCAGACAGAATCTTATCATGAATCTCTGTATACAGGGAGCTCCCCCTAGTGGTGGCAGCAGACAGAATCTTATCATGTATCTCTGTATACAGGGAGCTCCCCCTAGTGGTGGCTGCAGACAGAATCTTATCATGTATCTCTGTATACAGGGAGCTCCCCCTAGTGGTGGCTGCAGACAGGATCTTATCATGTATCTCTGTATACAGGGAGCTCCCCCTAGTGGTGGCTGCAGACAGAATCTTATCGTGTATCTCTGTATACAGGTAGCTCCCCCTAGTGGTAGCTGCAGACAGAATCTTATCATGAATCTCTGTATACAGGGAGCTCCCCCTAGTGGTGGCTGCAGACAGGATCTTATCATGTATCTCTGTATACAGGGAGCTCCCCCTAGTGGTGGCTGCAGACAGAATCTTTTCCTGTATCTCTGTATACAGGGAGCTCCCCCTAGTGGTGACTGCAGACAGGATCTTATCATGTATCTCTGTATACAGGGATCTCCCCCTAGTGGTGACTGCAGACAGGATCTTATCATGTATCTCTGTATACAGGGAGCTCCCCCTAGTGGTGACTGCAGACAGGATCTTATCATGTATCTCTGTATACAGGGAGCTCCCCCTAGTGGTGGCTGCAGACAGAATCTTTTCCTGTATCTCTGTATACAGGGTGCTCCCCCTAGTGGTGACTGCAGACAGGATCTTATCATGTATCTCTGTATACAGGGAGCTCCCCCTAGTGGTAGCTGCAGACAGGATCTTATCTTGTATCTCTGTATACAGGGAGCTCCCCCTAGTGGTGACTGCAGACAGGATCTTATCATGTATCTCTGTATACAGGCAGCTCCCCCTAGTGGTGGCTGTAGACAGGATCTTATGTATCTCTGTATACAGGGAGCTCCCCCTAGTGGTGACTGCAGACAGGATCTTATCATGTATCTCTGTATACAGGGAGATCCCCTTAGTCGTGGCTGCAGACAGAAACTTATCATGTATCTCTGAATACAGGGAGCTGCCCCTAGTGGTGGCTGCCGACAGGATCTTATCATGTATCTCTGTATACAGGGAGCTCCTCCTAGTGGTGGATGCAGACAGGATCTTATCATGTATCTCTGTATACAGGGAGCTCCCCCTAATGGTGGCTGCAGACAGGATCTTATCATGTATCTCTGTATACAGGGAGATCCCCTTAGTCGTGGCTGCAGACAGAAACTTATCATGTATCTCTGTATACCGGGAGCTCCCCCTAGTGGTGGCTGCAGACAGGATCTTATCATGTATCTCTGTATACAGGGAGCTCCCCCTAATGGTGGCTGCAGACAGGATCTTATCATGTATCTCTGTATACAGGGAGCTCCCCCTAGTGGTGGCTGCAGACAGGATCTTATCATGTATCTCGGTATACAGGGAGCTCCCCTAGTGGTGAATCATCAATTCTGTATGTATTCAGGGTGCTTGCATTAGTTTCCCTTAGCAATATGTCAGCTGGTCAAACAGACAAAATTACTGTATTACCCAAAGGTTTTAGGTAGTAATCAGCCAAATTTTGATTTTATCTCTGGATAAGTTTAGAGAATTACATTTACAAAGTTATAGAATTTTCCTTTCAGACTTTTTTGTAATATGTTTGAATGTTCTTTGGTAGGTCAGTGTTTCTTTAAGTGTATTTGCTTTTACCGCTGCAATATTTTCAGTTACATCTTACACATGCAAAAAAATCATCAATGATTAAAACATTCTTTTTTCACTTAAATACTGTACAATCGCCATTTATCTGGAGAAGCGGCACAGAGTCGTAGCAGGCTGGATGATTACAGCAAGTCCCAGTGGCTTTAATAGGAACATTTAGTCAGGGGCAGCAAACTGCCAGCTCTGCAGTTTACGAGCGCGGAGGAGACACTGATGAATACATCGCTCTCCAAATGTGATCTCCATAGAAGTTGTGAACAAACCCAGCAAAATCTGAAAACTATTGATGCTCAGATTTTTTTGAAAATTAAAGAATTATCAGAAAGCCAAAGGCATAAAAAACCGCTACACGCTACAGTCATTAAACAAAATAACTAGTACAATACTGCCCCCTATGTACAAGAATATAACTACTATAATACTGCCCCTATGTACAAGAATATAACTACTATAATACTGCCCCTATGTACAAGAATATAACTACTATAATACTGCCCCTATGTACAAGAATATAACTACTATAATACTGCCCCTATGTACAAGAATATAACTACTATAATACTGTCCCCTATGTACAAGAATATAACTACTATAATACTGCCCCTATGTACAAGAATATAACTACAATAATACTGCTCCTATGTACAAGAATATAACTACTATAATACTGCCCCCTATGTACAAGAATATAACTACTATAATACTGCCCCTATGTACAAGAATATAACTACTATAATACTGTCCCCTATGTACAAGAATATAACTACTATAATACTGCCCCTATGTACAAGAATATAACTACAATAATACTGCTCCTATGTACAAGAATATAACTACTATAATACTGCCCCTATGTACAAGAATATAACTACAATAATACTGCCCCTATGTATAAGAATATAACTACTATAATACTGCTCCTATGTACAAGAATATAACTACTATAATACTGCTCCTATGTACAAGAATATAACTACTATAATACTGATCCTATGTACAAGAATATAACTACTATAATACTGCCCCTATGTACAAGAATATAACTACAATAATACTGCCCCTATGTATAAGAATATAACTACTATAATACTGCTCCTATGTACAAGAATATAACTACTATAATACTGCTCCTATGTACAAGAATATAACTACTATAATACTGATCCTATGTACAAGAATATAACTACTATAATACTGCCCCTATGTACAAGAATATAACTACTATAATACTGCCCCTATGTACAAGAATATAACTACTATAATACTGCTCTCTATGTACAAGAATATAACTACTATAATACTGCCCCCATGTACAAGAATATAACTACTATAATACTGCCCCTATGTACAAGAATATAACTATAATACTGCCCCCATGTACAAGAATATAACTACTATAATACTGCCCCCATGTACAAGAATATAACTACTATAATACTGCTCCTATGTACAAGAATATAACTACTATAATACTGCTCCTATGTACAAGAATATAACTACTATAATACTGCCCCTATGTACAAGAATATAACTATAATACTGCCCCCATGTACAAGAATATAACTACTATAATACTGCCCCTATGTACAAGAATATAACTACTATAATACTGCCCCTATGTACAAGAATATAACTACTATAATACTGCCCCTATGTACAAGAATATAACTACTATAATACTGCCCCTATGTACAAGAATATAACTACTATAATACTGCTCCTATGTACAAGAATATAACTACTATAATACTGCCCCTATGTACAAGAATATAACTACTATAATACTGCTCCTATGCACAAGAATATAACTACTATAATACTGCCCCTATGTACAAGAATATAACTACTATAATACTGCCCCTATGTACAAGAATATAACTACTATAATACTGCCCCCATGTTCAAGAATATAACTACTATAATACTGCCCCCATGTACAAGAATATAACTACTATAATACTGCCCCCATGTACAAAAATATAACTACTATAATACTGCTCCTATGTACAAGAATATAACTACTATAATACCGCTCCCTATGTACAAGAATATAACTACTATAATACCGCCCCCTATGTACAAGAATGTAACTACTATAATACTGCCCCCATGTACAAGAATATAACTACTATAATACTGCCCCCATGTACAAGAATATAACTACTATAATACTGCCCCTATGTACAAGAAAATAACTACTATAATACCGCTCCCTATGTACAAGAATATAACTACTATAATACCGCCCCCTATGTACAAGAATATAACTACTATAATACTGCCCCCTATGTACAAGAATATAACTACTATAATACTGCTCCTATATACAAGAATATAACTACTAGAATTCTGCTCCTATGTACAAGAATATAACTACTAGAATTCTGCTCCTATGTACAAGAATATCACTACTATAATACTGCTCCTATGTACAAGAATATAACTACTATAATACTGCCCCCATGTACAAGAATTTAGGGGGAATATGTGATGAAGTCATTGGCGAAGTACTGGAGGGGAGATATGTTTCACTGAGGCTATTAGCTTCAGTGAGTTGAAACCTAGAAGTTTGCTCCAGCACACTAAGCACAGAGAGGGGTTAATTGGCCATTTTTAATAGGCTAGGTTTTATGTGAACAGCTGTAAAGCAGGAGGAAGGCTGTTCACCATATCTCCACCCCGGGGTGTGGTCTGGGATATAATAGCCAGCCTGTTGAATCCTGTCATGTTTAGTGTATCTGGAGAGTCTAGCTCTAGAGGAGCGTCTGTTTTGTGCTAACCTGAACCATGTGTTTTTGCTAATCCTGAGAGGCTGGACCCCTCCAGGTGCAAGGATTGAGCGGTACATTTTCTTTTCCTTTGCCGTCATACCAGAAGGGCCATGTTTATTTTTATAAACTGTACATTGGTTTATGCCATCTTTTTAAATAAACCCAACATGAAATTTAAAGAGACAGTGTTCCGTGTCTACGTCCGGGTGCAGCCGAGTGAGCCGATCTACCACAATACATACAGAAATGCATTTTTACTGTCTTTTGGAAACAGATTTAAAAGTAGTTTGAGGCCCCAAGTGGCTACAACATCCGAGCTTACTGAATCGCCCTTTAAGTTTACATCTCTCGGCTTTGATACAATGATTGTTCCTTTTGGTTTTGTGGTTTCCTATTGTGTGCTATTTGGTATTTTTTGCCGTCGCTGCAGACCCTCGGTCCTGAGCTGTAATCTCCCCCGTATTAAGTCCATTCACACGTAGCAGAGTATAGCAGAGCATCCAAGCAGCGCAGCTTACACAATGCCGGCTTTGTAGCGGCTTTCAATAGTCGGCAGCGGATCCCACCGGGAGCTGAGGGGAGACGCGGCTATTATGCAAATGCCGGACAGACTTTACAAGAATCACTTTATTCCATTTAGGACGGAGCCTCCGAGAGACGCGCAGAAAATCATTTCAAACTTTCTCTCGCCCGTCGCTTTGTCGGAGCCTTAAACTCGTTATGCAAATTTGCAGTGACACGGTATCAATCAGAGCCGGGCGGTGCGGGCACTTTATATGATTCCTTCTGGCACAGCTCTATTATTATGGCGCCATTTTCATCTAATTCTAGCTGCGTGTTTTCCTGCTCGGCACAAAAACAATCACCTGTCAATGTGAGAGAGGCGAAATGAGCAGAATACATTCGTAATCTGTGCACAGAACTACAACTCCCAGCTGCCAATCATCGGTTGGTATCAGCAAGTCCTCAGATCAGAGGCCTAGATTAAAAAGGGGCCCCAAAGTAATAATTAAAATGGGGTCCTTCATGATTGCGCTGGTTTTTGCCCCCTCAGCGTTTGGACCCTTTGACCAATGCCCCCCCCACCCTAATAGTTGCTTACATTACAGTTTCTCTATTTTATTTAAAACGTATCGTTTTATTAAAAATTTTGCACCATTTACCTTTCATATCTTCTGTATTGCACTGTCCATTGCTGGCGGCAGAATGAGTTAACTGAGGATCCATCTGCGAGCTTTTTTTGGATTGAATGGCTGCATAGTTTGCAACTTTTATCTCTTTTTTTTTTTTTTTTTTCTGAGCTCTGATAAGCTGATTTATGGCCACAGTGAGCTCAGTGAACCTTGCTCAGCACCGCTGAGCTCACTGACTGGCTGCTGATGTGACATTACCACCGCAGCCAATGCCAGACACCAAAAGCAGTGGCGGACACTCACTTTTGGACCAGGAGATGGTGATTTTTTTTTTTTTTTTTTTTTTAAGTGGACACCCCCTTTAAGTACAGAAAAAAAAAATGTGGACAATCCCTTTAATTGAGAAAAGCATCAGTGGGCCGGGTCTTTATAATAAGACGTCCCTTGCAGTCATTGCAGGATTGCTGAATGGAGAACCCCTCTAAACTCGCATCAGTCATGATGCCACCCAGAGTTCTCCCTAAACCTGCCCCAATACCAGTCACTCCACCGGCTGAAGGAAGGAGCCCAACTTTACCCCATTACATCGCCCAATGACAACTTGTGTCGGCAAACGGAGTCTTGATCACAGAAGATATTAGAAAACGTCTCCAATAACAATTATTATGAGAAAGATCCTAAGGGCTTAGACCAGATTCTACCCCGGCGGAGCCTCGGAAGGACGTTGCTGCTGTTTTCTGCAGCCTGGCATTGAGGTTTGTATTGTTACAGACTGCCATAAACAGCAGCAACGTCCTTCCGAGGCTCCGCCGGGGAACCCGCCCTGCAAGGTCATTATTAGAGCGACCGCCTTGTTTACTAATGTATTAGGGAATTCCTATTTAAGCAATTTCCTATTACATTCTGTAGGTTCAGGCTGTGGGATTTGTTGCATCTGGGGCCGGATTCATTATTACATCTGCGCCTGTTTTTTGATTTACGACAAATTTGTGTTACTTTTATGTGTTCAGTCTTTGTGGGCTAGGTTCATGTAATCCGGATGTTTGTTCATTCATCGATTAGGACTTTTCCCCCTTTTTTTTTTTTTTTTCAATTTTGCGCAAAATTCATGAACCCGCGCGCGCCATCTTGAATAATTTTGGTTCATAAAACGGCAGCAAATGCCACAAGATAAAAAAGAAAAGGGACCAATAATGAAACGGGGCCATAGACTGAAGACTATCTGTTCGTAGTTAGTGTTAATTTCCACTAGGGGGCAGCGTCGCTCCAGCCATTCTATGAAGCTTTTTCTCAGATAAATGTCTCCACTGCAGCTTCTTGCAGACATTAAATTAACATTGCTGCACTGGAATATGTTCGGAGTCCAGGGACATTATATTTCGGAGAATGAATGCTCCAGCCGGGCAATGATACCCGAGATATACGAGGCTCGAGAAGATGGTGTCAGTCATATGGTTTGTATCAGAGAAGTGCCAATCCAGAACTGTCCAATTATTCATACAGGTTTCCTCCTGACAAGGTCCCGAGGCGGTGGCACAGCTTCTCGCTGACAGGGCACGACGCATACAGGCATCAGCGCTACACAATAATGATGGCGTCTTTGTGACCTCGTGTAAAAGAGTCCAGAGCGAGCGAGAATCTTCCTGCCACCGACCGGGATCCTCCATAATCTGGTCCGTATAAACAGCTTCATCCATCTTAAAAGGGTTTCCCGAATTTAGCTAATTGCAAGATGGTAACTTGTATAAAGCAGAATTACATTATTATACTCCAGTCACATCCAGAGCCGCATTCACAATTCTGCTGGATGGATCTCCAAACACAACCTCTACAGAAAAGAGTGAAAATGAGAATGTTTCCAGTTTTATGGGAACGGACGGAATCAGAATTCTTCAATTTTCAACTTTTACCTTTTGTTCTAACTCTTTTGTAACTTCGAGATCTCTGCTTGCTGTCAGTAACCAGAAGCATTAATAATTATAATACTCCTGACTTATGCAATTGTGACTAATCTGTGCAATATTAAAATAATATGAACGCCAAATTGAAATAGTTTTCCTGCATTGATATAAGGAAGCTAATTATTAACAGAAGGGAGAGATTTGTGCCACTTATAAATTTAGGATTCTCTACACTGGATGCAGCTGTAGCAAACTCAGATGGCGACAATCACAAGAACGAAAACAAAAATGTTCTGCTTTATTCACTGCAAGAAGAAATTGTGAAAGTGGTGGTGTAATGAAAAACAAGATTATCGGAATTGCAAATGTTTTGATTCAACTTTAAAGAAAGTATGATAACTTTTTTTTTTATTTAAACAGGTAAAACTAAATGATAAAAAACCCCTGAATACCTTAAACACAGTCATTGAGATACACAATAAAAACATGTATGGCTGCAGTCACCACTAGGGGGAGCTCCCTGTATGTAGAGATACATGATCAGATTCTGTCTGCAGCCACCACTAGGGGGAGCTCCCTGTATGTAGAGATACATGATAAGATCCTGTCTGCAGCCACCACTAGGGGGAGCTCCCTGTATACAGAGATGCATGACAAGATTCTGTCCGCAGCCACCACTAGGGGGAGCTCCCTGTATACAGAGAGAAATACGATTCTGTCTGCAGCCACCACTAAGAGGAGTTCCCTGTATACAGAGATACATGATAAGATTCTGTCTGCAGCCACCACTAGGGGGAGCTCCCTGTATACAGAGACACATGATCAGATTCTGTCTGCAGCCACCACTAGGGGGAGCTCCCTGTATACAGAGATACATGATTAGATTCAGTCTGTAGCCACCACTAGGGGGAGCTCCCTGTATACAGAGATACATGATAAGATTCTGTCTGCAGCCACCACTAGAGGGAGCTCCCTGGATACAGAGATACATGATAAGATTGTGTCTGCAGCCACCACTAGGGGGAGCTCCCTGTATAGAGAGATACATGATAAGGTTCTTTCTGCAGCCACCACTAGGGGGAGCTCCCTGTATACAGAGATACATGATAAGATTCTATCTGCAGCCACTACTAGGGGGAGCTCCCTGTATACAGACATACATGATAAGATTCTGTCTGCAGCCACCACTAGGGGGAACTCCCTGTATACAGAGATACATGATAAGATCATGTCTGCAGCCACCACTAGAGGGAGCTCCCTGTATACAGAGATACATGACAAGATCCTGTCTGCAGTCACCACTAGGGGGAGCTCCCTGTATACAGAGATACATAATAAGATTCTGTCTGCAGCCACCACTAGGGGGAGCTCCCTGTATACAGAGATGCATGATAAGATCCTGTCTGCAGCCACCACTAGGGGGAGCTCCCTGTATACAGAGATACATGATAAGATTCTGTCTGCAGCCACCACTAGAGGGAGCTCCCTGTATACAGAGATACATGATAAGATTCTGTCTGCAGCCACCACTAGGGGGAGCTCCCTGTATACAGAGACACATGATAAGATTCTGTCTGCAGTCACCACTAGGGGAAGCTCGCTGTATACAGAGATACATGATAAGATCCTGTCTGCAGCCACCACTAGGGGGAGCTCCCTGTATACAGAGATACATGATAATATTCTGTCTGCAGTCACCACTAGACAGAGCTCCCGGTATACAGAGATACATGATAAGATTCTGTCTGCAGCCACCACTAGGGGGAGCTCGCTGTATACAGAGAAACATGATAAGATTCTGTCTGCAGCCACCACTAGGGGGAGCTCCCTGTATACAGAGATACATGATAAGATGGTGTCTGCAGCCACCACTAGGGGGAGCTCCCTGTATACAGATATACATGATAAGATCCTGTCTGCAGCCACCACTAGGGGGAGCTCCCTGTATACAGAGATACATGATAAGATTCTGTCTGCAGCCACCACTAGGGGGAGCTCGCTGTATACAGAGAAACATGATAAGATTCTGTCTGCAGCCACCACTAGGGGGAGCTCCCTGTATACAGAGATACATGATAAGATGGTGTCTGCAGCCACCACTAGGGGGAGCTCCCTGTATACAGATATACATGATAAGATCCTGTCTGCAGCCACCACTAGGGGGAGCTCCCTGTATGCAGAGATACATGATAAGATTCTATCTGCAGCCACCACTAGGTGGAGCTCCCTGTATACAGAGACACATGATAAGATTCTGTCCGCAGCCACCACTAGGTGGAGCTCCCTGTATACAGAGATACATGATAAGATTCTGTCTGTAGCCACCACTAGGGGGGGCTCTCTGTATACAGAGATACATGATAAGATTATGTCAGCAGTTACCACTAGGGGGAGCTCCATGTATACAGAGATACATGATAAGATCCTGTCTGCAGCCACCAATGAAGGGAGCTCCCTGTATACAGAAATACATGATAAGATTCTTTCTGCAGCCACCACTAGGGGGCGCTCCCTGTATACAGAAATACATGAAAAGATCCTGTCTGCAGCCACCACTAGAGGGAGCTCCCTGTATATAGAGATACATGATAAGATTGTGTCTGCAGCCACCACTAGGGGGAGCTCCCTGTATACAGTTATACATGATAAGGTTCTTTCTGCAGCCACCACTAGGTGGAGCTCCCTGAATACAGAGATACATGATAAGATCCTGTCTGCATCCACCACTAGGGGGAGCTCCCTGTATACAGAGATACATGATAAGATTCTGTCGGCAGTCACCACTAGGGGGAGCTCGCTGTATACAGAGATACAGTACAGACCAAAAGTTTGGACACACTTTCTCATTTAAAGATTTTTCTGTATTTTCATGACTATGAAAATTGTACATTCACACTGAAGGCATCAAAACTATGAATTAACACATGTGGAATTATATACTTAACAAAAAAGTGTGAAACAACTGAAAATATGTCTTATATTCTAGGTTCTTCAAAGTAGCCACCTTTTGCTTTGATGACTGCTTTGCACACTCTTGGCATTCTCTTGATGAGATTCAAGACGTAGTCACCGGAAATGGTCTTCACTTCACAGGTGTGCCCTGTCAGGTTTAATACAGTGCTGGCCAAAAGTATTGGCACCCCTGCAATTCTGTCAGATAATACTCAGTTTCTTCCTGAAAATGATTGCAATCACAAATTCTTTGGTCTTATTATCTTCATTTAATTTGCTCGCAAGGAAAAAACACAAAAGAGAATGAAGCAAAAATCAAATCATTGATCATTTCACACAAAACTCCAAAAATGGGCCAGACAAAAGTATTGGCACCCTCAGCCTAATACTTGGTTGCACAACCTTTAGCCAAAATAACTGCGAACAACCACTTCCGGTAACCATCAATGAGTTTCTTACAATGCTCTGCTGGAATTGTAGACCATTCTTCTTTGGCAAACTGCTCCAGGTCCCTGATATTTGAAGGGTGCCTTCTCCAAACTGCCATTTTGAGATCTCTCCACAGGTGTTCTATGGGATTCAGGTCTGGACTCATTGCTGGCCACCTTAGAAGTCTCCAGTGCTTTCTCTCAAACCATTTTATAGTGCTTTTGGAAGTGTGTTTTGGGTCATTGTCCTGCTGGAAGACCCATGACCTCTGAGGGAGACCCAGCTTTCTCACACTGGGCCCTACATTATGCTGCAAAATTTGCTGGTAGTCTTCAGACTTCATATTGCCATGCACACGGTCAAGCAGTCCAGTGCCAGAGGCAGCAAAGCAACCCCAAAACATCAGGGAACCTCCGCCATGTTTGACTGTAGGGACCGTGTTCTTTTCTTTGAATGCCTCTTTTTTTTTCCTGTACACTCTATGTTGATGCTTTTTCCCAAAAAGCTCTACTTTTGTCTCATCTGACCAGAGAACATTCTTCCAAAACGTTTTAGGCTTTCTCAGGTAAGTTTTGGCAAACTCCAGCCTGGCTTTTTTATGTCTCGGGGTAAGAAGTGGGGTCTTCCTGGGTATCCTACCATACAGTCCCTTTTCATTCAGACGCCGATGGATAGTACGGGCTGACACTGTTGTACCCTCGGACTGCAGGGCAGCTTGAACTTGTTTGGATGTTAGTCAAGGTTCTTTATCCACCATCCGCACAATCTTGCGTTGAAATCTCTCGTCAATTTTTCTTTTCCGTCCACATCTAGGGAGGTTAGCCACAGTGCCATGGGCTTTACACTTCTTGATGACACTGCGCACGGAAGACACAGGAACATTCAGGTCTTTGGAGATGGACTTGTAGCCTTGAGATTGCTCATGCTTCCTCACAATTTGGTTTCTCAAGTCCTCAGACAGTTCTTTGGTCTTCTTTCTTTTCTCCATGCTCAATGTGGTACACACAAGGACACAGGACAGAGGCTGAGTCAACTTTAATCCATGTTAACTGGCTGCAAGTGTGATTTAGTTATTGCCAACACCTGTTAGGTGCCACAGGTAAGTTACAGGTGCTGTTAATTACACGAATTAGAGAAGCATCACATGATTTTTCAAAGGGTGCCAATACTTTTGTCCACCCCCTTTTTTAGGTTTGGTGTGGAATTATATCCAATTTGGCTTTAGGACAATTCTTTTTGTGTTTTTTTCATTGAAGACAAATTAAATGAAGAGAATAATACCAAAGAATTTGTGATTGCAATCATTTTCAGCAAGAAACTGAGTATTATCTGACAGAATTGCAGGGGTGCCAATACTTTTGGCCAGTACTGTAAGTGGGATTTCTTGCCTTATAAATGGGGTTGGGACCATCAGTTGTGTTGTGCAGAAGTCTGGTGGATACACAGCTGATAGTCCTACTGATTAGACTGTTAGAATTTGTATTATGGCAAGAAAAAAGCAGCTAAGTAAAGAAAAACGAGTGGCCATCATTACTTTAAGAAATGAAGGTCAGTCAGTCCAAAAAATTGGGCAAACTTTGAATGTGTCCCCAAGTGCAGTTGCAAAATCCGTCAAGCACTACAAAGAAACTGGCTCACATGAGGACCGCCCCAGGAAAGGAAGACCAAGAGTCACCTCTGCTTCTGAGGATAAGTTTATCCGAGTCACCAGCCTCAGAAATCGCAGGTTAACAGCAGCTCAGATTAGAGACCAGGTCAATGCCACACAGAGTTCTAGCAGCAGACACATCTCTACAACAACTGTTAAGAGGAGACTTTGTGCAGCAGGCCTTCATGGTAAAATAGCTGCTAGGAAACCACTGCTAAGGACAGGCAACAAGCAGAAGAGACTTGTTTGGGATAAAGAACACAAGGAATGGACATTAGACCAGTGGAGATCTGTGCTTTGGTCTAATGAGTCCAAATTTGAGATCTTTGGTTCCAACCACTGTGTCATTGTGCAACGCAGAAAAGGTGAACGGATGGACTCTACATGCCTGGTTCCCACCGTGAAGCATGGAGGAGGAGGTGTGATGGAGTGGGGGGGCTTTGCTGGTGACACTGTTGGGGATTTATTCAAAATTGAAGGCATACTGAACCAGCATGGCTACCACAGCATCTTGCAGCGGCATGCTATTCCATCCGGTTTGCGTTTAGTTGGACCATCATTTATTTTTCAACAGGACAATGACCCCAAACACACCTCCAGGCTGTGTAAGGGCTATTTGACCAAGAAGGAGAGTGATGGGGGACCACGCCAGATGACCTGGCCTCCACAGTCACCAGACCTGAACCCAATCGAGATGGTTTGGGGTGAGCTGGACCGCAGAGTGAAGGCAAAAGGGCCAACAAGTGCTGAGCATCTCTGGGAACTCCTTCAAGATTGTTGGAAGACCATTTCCGGTGACTACCTCTTGAAGCTCATCAAGAGAATGCCAAGAGTGTGCAAAGCAGTCATCAAAGCAAAAGGTGGCTACTTTGAAGAACCTAGAATATAAGACATATTTTCAGTTGTTTCACACTTTTTTGTTAAGTATATAATTCCACATGTGGTAATTCATAGTTTTGATGCCTTCAGTGTGAATGTACAATTTTCATAGTCATGAAAATACAGAAAAATCTTTAAATAAGAAGGTGTGTCCAAACTTTTTGTCTGTACTGTACATGGTAATATTCTGTCTGCAGTCACCACTAGACAGAGCTCCCTGTATACAGAGATACATGATAAGATTCTGTCTGCAGCCACCACTAGGGGGAGCTCCCTGTATACAGAGATACATGATCAGATTCTGTCTGCAGCCACCACTAGGGGGAGCTCCCTGTAAACAGAGACACATGATAAGATTCTGTTTGTAGCCACCACTAGGGGGAGCTCCCTGTATACAGAGATACATGATAACATTCTGTCTGCAGCCACCACTAGGGGGAGCTCCCTGTATACTGAAATTCATGATAACATTCTGGCTGTAGCCACCACTAGGGGGAGCTTCCTGTATACTGAGATACATTATAAGACTTTCTGCAGCCACCACTAGAGGGAGCTCCCTGTATACTGAGATACATGATAACATTCTGGCTGTAGCCACCACTAGAGGGAGCTCCCTGTATACTGAGATACATGATAACATTCTGGCTGTAGCCACCACTAGGGGGAGCTCCCTGTATACAGAGATACATGATAAGATTCTGCCTGCAGCCACCACTCGGGGGAGCTTCCTGTATACAGATATACATGATATGGTTCTTTCTGCAGCCACCACAGAGATACATGATAATATTCTGTCAGCAGTTACCACTAGGGGAAGTTCCCTGTATACAGCGATACATGATAAGATTATGTCAGCAGTTACCACTAGGGGGAGTTCCCTGTATACAGAGATACATGATAAGATCCGGTCTGCAGCCACCACTAGGAGGAGCTCCCTGTATACAGACATACATGATAAGATTCTGTCTGCAGCCACCACTAGGGGGAACTCCCTGTATATAGAGATACATGATAAGATTCTGTCTGCAGCCACCACTAGGGGGAACTCCCTGTATATAGAGATACATGATAAGATTCTGTCTGCAGCCAACACTAGAGGGAGTTCCCTGTATACAGAGGTACATAATAATATCCGGTCTGCAGCCACCACTAGAGGGAGCTCCCTGTATACAGAGACACATGATAAGATTCTGTCTGCAGCCACCACTAGGGTGAGCTCCCTGTATACAGAGATACATGATAAGATCCTGTCTGCAGCCACCACTAGGAGGAGCTCCCTGTATACAGACATACATGATAAGATTCTGTCTGCAGCCACCACTAGTGGGAGCTCCCTGTATACAAAGATACATGATAAGATCATGTCTGCAGCCATCACTAGAGGGAGCTCCCTGTATACAGAGATACATGATGAGTTCCTGTCTGCAGCCATCACTAGGGGGAGCTCCCTGTATACAGAGATACATGATAAGATTATGTCAGCAGTTACCACTAGGGGGAGTTCCCCTTATACAGAGATACATGATAAGATTCTGTCTGCAGTTACGACTAGGGGGAGCTCCCTGTATACAGAGATACATGATAAGATCCGGTCTGCAGCCACCACTAGGAGGAGCTCCCTGTATACAGAGATACATGATAAGATCCGGTCTGCAGCCACCACTAGGAGGAGCTCCCTGTATACAGACATACATGATAAGATTCTGTCTGCAGCCACCACTAGGGGGAACTCCCTGTATATAGAGATACATGATAAGATTCTGTCTGCAGCCACCACTAGGGGGAACTCCCTGTATATAGAGATACATGATAAGATTCTGTCTGCAGCAAACACTAGAGGGAGTTCCCTGTATACAGAGGTACATAATAATATCCGGTCTGCAGCCACCACTAGAGGGAGCTCCCTGTATACAGAGACACATGATAAGATTCTGTCTGCAGCCACCACTAGGGGGAGCTCCCTGTATACAGAGATACATGATAAGATCCTGTCTGCAGCCACCACTAGGAGGAGCTCCCTGTATACAGACATACATGATAAGATTCTGTCTGCAGTCACCACTAGGGGGAACTCCCTGTATATAGAGATACATGATAAGATTCTGTCTGCAGCCACCACTAGGGGGAGCTCCCTGTATACAAAGATACATGATAAGATCATGTCTGCAGCCATCACTAGAGGGAGCTCCCTGTATACAGAGATACATGATGAGTTCCTGTCTGCAGCCACCACTAGGGGGAGCTCCCTGTATACAGAGATACATGATAAGATTCTGTCTGCAGCCACAACTAGGGGGAGCTCCCTGTATACAGAGATACATGATAAGATTCTGTCTGCAGCCACCACTAGGGGAGCTCCCTGTATACAAAGATACATAAAAAGATTCTGTCTGCAGCCACCACTAGAGGGAGCTCCCTGTATACAGAGATACATGATAAGATTCGGTCTGCAGCCACCACTAGGGGGAGCTCCCTGTAAACAGAGATACATGATAAGTTCCTGTCTGCAGCCACCACTAGAAGGAGCTCCCTGTATACAGAGATACATGATAAGATTCTGTCTGCAGCCACCACTAGGGGGAGCTCCCTGTATACAGAGATATATGATAAGAATCTGTCTGCAGCCACCACTAGAGGGAGCTCCCTATATACAGAGATACATGATAAGATTCTGTCTGCAGCCACCACTAGAGGGAGCTCCCTGTATACAGAGATGTATGATAATATTGTGTCTGCAGCCACCACTAGGGGGAGCTCCCTGTATACAGATATACATGATAAGGTTCTGTCTGCAGCCACCCCTAGGGGGAGCTCCCTGTATACAGAGATACATGATAACATCCTGTCAGCATCCACCACTAGAGGGAGCTCCCTGTATACAGAGATACATGATAAGATTCTGACTGCAGTCAGCCCTAGGGGGAGCTCCCTGTATACAGAGATACATGATAAGATCATGTCTGCAGCCACCACTAGGGGGAGCTCCCTGTATACAGAGATTCATGATAAGATTCTGTCTTCAGCCACCACTAGGGGGAGCTCCCTGTATACAGAGATACATGATAATATTCTGTCTGCAGCCACCACTAGAGGGAGCTCCCTGTATACAGAGATACATGATAAGATTCTGTCTGCAGCCACCACTAGGGGGAGCTCCCTGTATACAGAGATACATGATAAGATTCTGTCTGCAGTCACCACTAGGGGGAGCTCCCTGTATACAGAGATACATGATAAGATTCTGTCTGCAGTCACCACTAGGGGAAGCTCCCTGTATACAGAGATACATGATAAGATCCTGTCTGCAGCCACCACTAGGGGGAGTTCCCTGTATACAGAGATACATGATAAGATTCTGTCTGTAGCCACCACTAGACAGAGCTCCCTGTATACAGAGATACATGATAAGATCCTGTCTGCAGCCACCACTAGAGGGAGCTCCCTGTATACAGAGATACATGATAAGATTCTGTCTGCAGCCACCACTAGGGGGAGCTCCCTGTATACAGAGATACATGATAAGATCCTGTCTGCAGCCACCACTAGGGGGAGCTCCCTATATACAGAGATACATGATAAGATTCTGTCTGCAGCCAGCACTAGGGAGAGCTCACTGTTTACAGAGAAACATGATAAGGTTCTTTCTGCAGCCACCACTAGAGGGAGCTTCCTGTATACAGAGATACATGATAAGATCCTGTCTGCAGCCAGCCCTAGGGGGAGCTCCCTGTATATAGAGATACATGATAAGGTTCTGTCTGCAGCCACCACTAGAGGGAGCTCCCTGTATACAGAGATACATGATAAGATTCTGTCTGCAGCCACCACTAGGGGGAGCTCCCTGTATACAGAGATACATGATAAGATTCTGTCTGCAGCCACAACTAGGGGGAGCTCGTTGTATACAGAGATACATGATAATATTCTGTCTGCAGCCTCCACTAGGGGGAGCTCCCTGTATACAGAAATACATGATAAGATTCTGTCTGCAGCCACCACTAGGGGGAGCTCCTTGTATACAGAGATACATGATAAGATCCTGTCTGCAGCCACCACTAGGGGGAGCTCCCTGTACACAGAGATACATGATAAGATCCTGTCTGCAGCCACCACTAGAGGGAGCTCCCTGTATATAGTCTCTGACTTTCCAGCAGGGAATATCTGTGGAGAGATCTGGGAGTTGCTCCTGTTGGTCCTGTCCCTCCTGCCCGTTTATTAGCCCCTCCGGGAGCTCTATGGGGAAGGGGTCGCTACAATGTGATTTGCTGGTCTCTTGTACAGAGGGGATTGAGCAGATTTCTGCCTCGTGAGGATTTCGCATATTGCAGGCGGCCGTCCGGGGGGGATTTTCTTTCCAAACAAGAATCATGAATTGTCTTTTGTACCCTTGAAGTGCTGCGCTCGTATTCGCCGGCGCGGTCTCTGCCGCGCACAATGTGTCCCACTGAAGTTAAGGCAAGTAGAAATCAACGGAGACCCCGCGTCGCCTTCAATAGTTTCAGTCGCCGTCTGTAAACAGGATTTAGGTGGGCTCACTGGGGGGCTTTAAATGTGCTAGAGAAGGGAGGGATTTTTTGGAAGGTTAATTTATGCCCTAAAATATGTATTTTTTTCAATTTGCAGATATTTTTTTTTTCCTGAGCCGTCTGTCTGCAGGGAATTATCGAGAAGCAATTAATCCCAAAGACTCCGGCCCCCAATTACCTCTCATCTTCAACAATGTCCGTCCTGTCCTGCACTGGAGTGCTACAAATGATGTAAAACGCGTGAGGATCTAAACCATGGAAGGGACTTATGCATCCGGAATATGTAACCAATTTACCCCTTCGTGGTCACATGAATTGCGTTCTCTTGATTTTTATGGGACTGGCGCATTTCGTGGTGACATGCAGAGGTCACATTTCTTGTTCATTTACTTTGTAAGTGAAATTACATTTTCACATGTCATTGTTCAACGGGAAACATCCAAAATACTGAGACTCCGGCTACAATGTATCTCAAAACCAATTAACCCTACATGTCCACAGTGGTATTTCCACCATGTTGTTGAGTTTTACTGACATTGTGAAACGCGTGGGGACGCACCTAGAAATTATGGTGAAGAGTCATTATCGAAGATGATTTCTACGAGTGGGTCACATGCTCCCTCCTATAGTCCTCTCTTACCATATTTAACCCTCTAAATTTAGAGACCCCAATTTATCCACTAGAATGTAACACGACGCAGCATGGACCATGGAGTGGAGAGGACAACAATTCCTTACTTTCTCCAGCTCTTTATAAGTAGTTTTGCTTCTTTAAAATGAACTTGCCATTTCAGGTGAATTTTCAGAATAAGCTGCCCTGTGTTTGAACATCAGGAATAATAATAATATAATGAGGAATAATAATAATTCCTTCGTGACTTGTATTCTGCATTTTCATCAGTTTTCCCCTCTGCTGACTCTATCTCTAAATTTAATTTGTCTTTGATGTATCTCATACAGAGCACACGAGCGATTCATGCTCTCCAGTCTCTATGTAGCTCAGAAGCAGCAGCATGGGGGACTTAATACAAGAGCATTCCTGAGCAATGTAGCTGTGAATCCAGCTCTGGGTTGAGATAAAGCATTTATAAGATTGCAGCAGCAACATGGTGGACATTATACTATATCACTGAGCAGTGTAGCTGTACATCCTGCACTAGGATGAGATAAAACATATGCTAGGAAGTAGAGTCATGGAGGACATTATCCAGCTGTAGTGAGCGGTGTAGCTGTGAATCCAGCTCTGGTAGTAAAATAAATACTTAACAGAAATAAGCAGCAAGGTTTGTTTGTCTTTGTGAGTAAATTCAGAGCAGCAAAAGGGATGCAATGTAACCTTACACTATTTCAGATCTATGATAGGAAGACAAAGCCAATGGAGACTTACATGGCTGCCAAAAATAATTGGGTTTGTCACATCGTGTCCTGTCCGGATGATCCTCATTTTAATATATCAGCTGCAAAAATCTCTGATATTCTGCTGCTATGTAGTAGTGAAGGCTGGACTCTGCTGATACATTTTATATGCAGTGATACATTGTTATAAACTATGAGGACAACTGAGAGATTTATGTTATAGATTAAATCACTGGAAAAATGGGGAATCTGAGCTTCTGGGGCCCCAAAGCAGAATCTCTAATAGGGCTCCTAACTATCATTGCACTTTAAGGGGAACCTTTCACGTACCACAGGCAGCATGAATCAGAGCCCAGTGTACGATTTATGAAACGCTCCAGTGCTATGGGAGAGACCTGTCAATCACCTGGAGCAGTGCTGAGAGACCGGTCAGGGATGTTCACATCATACTTTCTCTGATACACCGTAGCGTTTCAGATATGTATACCCGGCTCCAGTCATGCAGCTAGGATTCTTGTTTTTGGCAGCATGAATCAGGTGATAGCTTCCATTTGATAGAACTTGTCTTCTCACATGGGGAAGCTGAGCCTTTTGGACCCCTCTAAGCTCCAGGGCACTGTCAGAAAAATATAATATATAAAATATTAAAGATTTCTCCCTCCCAATTTAACAGAGATCTGCAGCCAGGCCGGTGCCGACACAAAATATGGAATAACTAAAGTTCCATACGTCCGATAATAATGGGGCCCATATTTTTAGTGACAGGGTCAGCTAAGGAAGAATATGCTTATTTACCCGTAGCTGTAAGCCCCTCCGGGAGCCGAAACGCAAACGTACCAAATAGCAGACCGCAGCTATATCGTATGTGGTTTCTGGAGAAAAGTAAATTCATAATAGAAAATATGGTATCACTTTCAGGCTTCTGCGGTTAAACAGCGATAAGTTATTGCAGAAGCCAGCTATTTTAATAAAAATGTGAAGGCTGGAGTCCAGCCCACATGATGTCATCGCAGGGGGTGTGTGGGCAGGCCTCCCCCTTCGGCATAAAAGACCCCACTGAGGATAGATCAGTATTCATGGCTGGGAGCATATATTTTTTATAGCAAAGGATCCCGTTCGGTAACGGTCAAATCTGGAGTGCCTCCCCTCCACCTATACTGAATCGTCTCAGCGATCTTTATAGTAACTCTTCTTTAATCCTGTTTATTTTGTGTAACTGTATATTCTGTACTGTAAATGTCCCCTTTGTAAAATCCTTGTATATTTTTCATATTTCTGCCTCCTTTTTGAATTAAATATAAAATGTAATAGTTCTGTTTCTTTTGTCCTGTAATCGTTCCCTCCCCCGAAGCCATATACGCTACCAGAAGGCAGGCGTCCGACCAGGCCTGTATTATATTTCAAACTCGGTCAGTGGTGGCAGCGAATAATAATAAGTGGGTTATCGTGAAGCTGGCAGTGACTTTACACATATTCCATGCGTTGGGATCCGGAGGTTTTTTCCCCCTATACGCTCACTGGGCGCTTGCCGATACCTACGTAGTGAGTAATCGGGGTCGTGTGTGCACGAATCCCTGACATCTCTGACAACATGAATTAAATTGCAACCCCTGCACCCATAATATTGAATCATCACGCGGGCTTTTAGTTCCTCGTCTTACCTCAATATGCTCCAGTCTTAGAGCGATATCTGGTAGGTGGTGGGTGGCGCACAAGGTATCTTAGACGCGGGTTGTCAGCTCAGTATATTTCTGATTTGCTATTGGGATGAATTTGTGCGGATTATAAACAGCGATACTGGGAATAAGTCAACGTCAGCACTGGTGGTCGTACGTCAAACTGGCCAAACACAAGCACTCCTGCAAGTGCCGCAGCGTTCATTGTAATGTCCGGCAGGTCTGAGCCTCCGCAGGTGACATCCTGGTCCTAAAAGAGATGACGTTCATATTCCGGGGGTGATGTCAGGGTCCTGGCGGGCACCTGCTAGACCGCTACTAAGTGAATCTCCATCGTTGTGCAGATTATAGTGAGAGACTAATGTGGCACCCCAGGGGTCTGGTTTCCACAGTAACAAGCAATGTTATGTCTGAGAGCAGGTGGGAGGTCTCTTGGTCAGGGATCCTGTGCATGCCACACCTCCTGCCCAGTCCTGGGAGGGGAAGAACTTCCCCTGTATAAACCTGGGGCTGAGGCAGGGTTAGAGAGTTGAGAGGGAGAGTGCAGCCAGGAGGGCTGACAGGGAGCTGTGGCTCCGGCTGGGCCCAGCTCCTGGGCCATGCCAGAAGTAGAGAAGAGAAGCAGCATAGGAAGAAACAACAGGAGCTCTGTGGGAGCAGTGTTACAAAGAGTCAGGGGCTGGCAGCTGCAGAGCTCGCCCTGACTGAGAAGATTTCTTACCGGACCCGGAGTCCGAGGCTGTGGGGACTAACTCCTACCCAGCAGCAGAATCCGTCAGGCAGGGGATTTCAGGTCCTCTGGCCAAGAAACCCGAAGGCACGGTCACACGCATGGGACCAGCACTGCCGTCGTGGAGCGGAAGCTACTATAAGGCCCCGAGTCACCGGCCATACGGGTGAGCACCACACGGTACACTCAGGGACGTGGGCTACTTATACTCGCTTCTAGCAAGGTAGCCAGAAGAGTATAGTTAGTTTGGGAGGCCTACAACTCCGCCTGGCCAGGGGAGATCCCATCTGCTCAAGGACTGACCAGGCCCCAACCGCTAGCCAGTACTCCGGGAGGGTCTATCTTTGTCACCAGTAAAGACCCTGAACTACACCGCATCGTCTCTGAGTGGTTCCTGCTACCCCCATCATCCACGTCGGCTGCCCTGAGGCCATACCCCTCCCGTTGGGGGTTATACCATCTACGCTGCACTATCCTACCACCGGCCTCAGCGGTCTGCCCTGCAGCGGCAGCTCCATAGCTGCATTCAACGGGTGGCGTAGTCGTCCTACATCTACCGCTGATACAGCGCCACTTAGTCTGACTCCCTGGGCACGGACCGGGTCACCGCCACGAGACTACAACCCTCAACAGATCCGGCTCCGGGTAAGCTCCCGCGTGCGCAACGCTGCGCGACACAGGCCCAGGGGTGCGTCAACTTTTGGCGTAGTCGGCAGGATCTCGTGCCCGCAACCACCGGGTACTGCGTGCCTGAAAAAGACTGTTCAAACTTACCAGTGGTGAAGATTCCCGCCATCCGACGCCATCTTCAGCCTTCTTCCCGCCATCGGTGAAGATTCCCGCCATCCGGCGCCATTTTCAGCCTTCTTCCCGCCTTCCGTGGAGTTTTCCCGCCGTTGGACGCCATCTTGAAGACGCCGCGCGGGAAGAAGAGGGGCGTGGACTCCAAAAGCGCGCGAGAACTGAAGCCCCGCCTCACGTCCAGACGTCGCGTAAGGTCCTGGAAGGAGCCCAGCAGACGCCGACGTCACAGGAGCGCGACGGAAGGTCCTCAACCCTGACGATTCACTGCGGAGCCGCGGCCTACGGAAGAGGATCATCGCAAGGTAGGCCACGGTCCACTAGGGGGGAGAAGGATGCCGGATACGGAGGAGAGCTTCACCGCTTCAACCCCCGCCAGCGCCACCGCTGTTGCGGTCATGCCTTTCACCATGCCCTATATCCCGGGGGCAGCCTGGCTACCCCAGTACTCAGGGGAGTCACATACCCTGCATGACTTTAGAGAAAAGCTGGATAGCCTCTTCCAGGTGTACCCCCTCACAGAGGAGCAAAAAGTGAGCATCCTGGTGGCCCAATTAACCGGGGCAGCCCAAAGGGAGGTAAAGCCCTGGCCACCTGGGAGGAGGACTGTCGCAGAGATACTAACCCAGCTAACCGAGGAGGAGCTGCAGTACTACCAATACGAGGAAAGCCAAGAGGACCCGGACGGGTCTGAGGACTACCCTCAGGAGGGAGCACAAAGAGGACATAGCTACTGAAGGGAAGTAGCGTGAATAAAGAGCTGTACATAGTTACCCGTTAGGGTACAAGGACTGCTGCTAATTAAAATATGGTCCCCGTTGGGATTAGTGAATTGTTCCCCGTGTGTCCCTATCCCTTACCAGGCTGAGGACTGTGAGCAGCCATCCCCTATCCCTTACCAGGCTGAGGACTGTGAGCAGCCAATCCTTATCCCCACTGGCCGAGGACTGAGAGCGGCCATATCCTGTAAATAATTATGTGTTTCTAGTAATTTATAGGAGTCCTTGGTGGATTTACCGGGAATCCTTTGTACAGTTAGTGGAGCGTAACCCAGGATGGACTAAAAGACTGTGAAGGACTCGGGGCAGGACAGACCCCTACCTGGTTACGTCTCCCTGTTTTGGTGAAATGGACACCTTTGTTTCCTTCAAAGACTGCACCCGGTTGCGGACACGCCGTAACCATCTTTATGTGTTTTCTTTATTGTACTGTTTCTGTTTTTACTTGTTATGTTTTACAAAAAAATATGTTTAGTCCCGGAGTACTAAATTTCACTAGGGGGGAATGTGGCACCCCAGGGGTCTGGTTTCCACAGTAACAAGCAATGTTATGTCTGAGAGCAGGTGGGAGGTCTCTTGGTCAGGGATCCTGTGCATGCCACACCTCCTGCCCAGTCCTGGGAGGGGAAGAACTTCCCCTGTATAAACCTGGGGCTGAGGCAGGGTTAGAGAGTTCAGAGGGAGAGTGCAGCCAGGAGGGCTGACAGGGAGCTGTGGCTCCGGCTGGGCCCAGCTCCTGGGCCATGCCAGAAGTAGAGAAGAGAAGCAGCATAGGAAGAAACAACAGGAGCTCTGTGGGAGCAGTGTTACAAAGAGTCAGGGGCTGGCAGCTGCAGAGCTCGCCCTGACTGAGAAGATTTCTTACCGGACCCGGAGTCCGAGGCTGTGGGGACTAACTCCTACCCAGCAGCAGAATCCGTCAGGCAGGGGATTTCAGGTCCTCTGGCCAAGAAACCCGAAGGCACGGTCACACGCATGGGACCAGCACCGCCGTCGTGGAGCGGAAGCTACTAGAAGGCCCCGAGTCACCGGCCATACGGGTGAGCACCACACGGTACACTCAGGGACGTGGGCTACTTATACTCGCTTCTAGCAAGGTAGCCAGAAGAGTATCGTTAGTTTGAGAGGCCTACAACTCCGCCTGGCCAGGGGAGATCCCATCTGCTCAAGGACTGACCAGGCCCCAACCGCTAGCCAGTACTCCGGGAGGGTCTATCTTTGTCACCAGTAAAGACCCTGAACTACACCGCATCGTCTCTGAGTGGTTCCTGCTACCCCCATCATCCACGTCGGCTGCCCTGAGGCCATACCCCTCCCGTTGGGGGTTATACCATCTACGCTGCACTATCCTACCACCGGCCTCAGCGGTCTGCCCTGCAGCGGCAGCTCCATAGCTGCATTCAACGGGTGGCGTAGTCGTCCTACATCTACCGCTGATACAGCGCCACTTAGTCTGACTCCCTGGGCACGGACCGGGTCACCGCCACGAGACTACAACCCTCAACAGATCCGGCTCCGGGTAAGCTCCCGCGTGCGCAACGCTGCGCGACACAGGCCCAGGGGTGCGTCACTCACACCCATCACATTTGTGCTCAGGTCAACAGGGCATGAAATAAAAAACAATCCATACAGCGACAGGTGTAAAAGCTGCCAGCCCATCCAATGCCACCCCCAAATTCTCACCTTTCTTTATAGGTTTTAGGTAAGCAACGTCTCCAGCTACTCTGGGAACCAGAATAGTGAATGATTCACAGTTGTCTTTACTTTTTGCAGTTTTTGTCTTTGGCATGTTAATTGACAGCCAGTACTGGCCGTCCACTCCTGATCTATGGGGTCCAGTGGTCAACAGAATGAGGGGTCCTTCATATGCGTTTCGATCACAGCAGATCCTATTCTTTGCAGTGTCTTGCCGCTATGATAGAAGAAAGAATCTTCTTTTTTTTCTAAGATAGCAGCAAGACACTGCAAAGAATAGGATCTGCTGTGATCGAAACGCGTCGCTTTGTACTTGATTAATTTTAACTATGCACTTGGCTATGGATTACCCATCCTTTTTTTAATCGCTTTACCAATAAATGGACTTTTTAGAAGACTTTCAGCATGCTGGATCTTGCTTTTTTTCGTTTTATAAATTCCTGCAGCACTGTGGGAGTCCGTGCAGATGAATACGTCTTCAGGATAGGTGAGCTGACAAACCCTCTTTCTTTTTTTTAACTACAATTCGGCTCCTATGTAAAGAAATATACAGGATAATCTAAAATCTACTTTCAAATCTCCACAGAGGGTAACTCAGCTGCTGTCTCTCTTTGCTATGCTTTACACTGCAGCTGTTCTCCATTAAGGCACATCAGTGCAACTAGAGCTAAACTACAGTTTTTTTTTTTTTATTGAGGACTGATGCAGGCTAAAGTCCATTTTCTTTGTCATCAGGGCATCACTTAGCTTTTCTGTCCCTCTGCCATGCTTTACACTGCAGTTTTGCTTGCTCATGTAGGCTGTTTTCCAAGCACAATTTCAGCAGGAAGTCAATGCATGACCTGATCATTTTTATTTGGGTGAGAGCAGAGTGATTACAAATCAAGCAGCTAAGAGAAAAAAAAAGAACTGGAAACTGCTCCATATAGACTAAAGGGAGGGGCCTGGACAAGGGGGAGGAGCCTGTAAATCTGCATAATTCCTTTTTTAATACGTCAGTAATTCCAATGTCCTGTCCCTTTAAACATAATTTGCTGCAGACGACGCTGGTGAACACTATACTCTGTACTTAGAAGTCTGATTTATATCTATTTACATTACCGCTTGCAGTTTAATTAAAACCGTTACTCCCTATTACCGGATCTGACAGCCGTCTCCATGTAAATGACTTCCACATACTTGTACACAGACGAGAGGCCAAAACTTTTCTAAGACAAATACAAGAAAGTGAAAATCACTTAGAAATTTTAATACGAGTTCTTGTTAATTAAGTCGAGACACAGAGCGCAACTTAACAGCGAGATTATGAGAAGCCTCTAAATATAGCGCGACTGATAATTAAAGTGCCGTCAACAGGAGCAACTGGTGCAAGCGACACAGAGAAAGGAGATCACCCCCCTGCAACTCACTAATGCAATCATCCATCCACATTTACACCTCAACCTAACAGTATATAGCTAGTATAATCCACATAACATATAGATTCACTGTGTACATACATTACATTACTGATCCTGAGTTACATCCTGTATTATACTCCAGAGCTGCACTCAGTATTCTGCTTGTGCAGTCACTGTGTACATCCATTGCATTACTAATCCTGAATGACATCCTGTATTATACTCCAGAGCTGCACTCACTATTCTGCTGGTGCAGTCACTGTGTACATACATTACATTACTGATCCTGAGTTACATCCTGTATTATACTCCAGAGCTGCACTCACTATTCTGCTGGTGCAGTCACTGTGTACATACATTACATTACTGATCCTGTACTGATCCTGAGTTACATCCTGTATTATACCCCAGAGCTGCACTCACTATTCTGCTGGTGCAGTCACTGTGTACATACATTACATTACTGATCCTGAGTTACATCATGTATTATACTCCAGAGCTGCACTCACTATTCTGCTGGTGGAGTCACTGTGTACATACAGTTGTGCTGAAAAGTTTACATACTCTGGCAGAATTTTTCCTTTCTTGGTCTTGTTTCAGAGAATATGAATGATAGCAAAAAACCTTTTTCTCCCCTCATGGTTATTGGTTGGGTGAAGCCATTTACTGTCAAACTACTGTGTTTTCTCTTTTTAAATCTTAATGACAACCAAAAACATCTAAATAATCCTGATCAAAAGTTCACATACGCTGGTGATTTTGGCCTGATAACATGCACAGAATTTGACACAAATGGGTTTGAATGGCTACTAAAGGTAACATCCTCACCTGTGACCTGTTTGCTGGTAATCAGTGTGTGTGCATAAAAGCTGAGTGAGTTCCTGGGATCCAGACAGACTCTGGGGAAAGCAAAAGAATTGTCAACGGATCTACGGGAAAAGGTAGTTGAACTGTATAACACAGGAAAGGGATACAAAAAAATATCCAAGGAATTGATAATGCCAGTCAGCAGCGTTCAAACTGTGATTAACAAATGGAAAATCAGGGGCTCTGTAAAAACCAAACCAGGGTCAGGTAGACCAAGAAAAGTTTCGGCCTCAACTGCCTGGAAAATTGTTCGGGATGCAAAGAAAAACCCACAAATAACATCAGCTGAAATTCAGGACTCTCTGAAAACTAGCGGTGTGGCTGTTTCAAGATGCACAATAAGGAGGAACTTGAAGAAAAGTGGGCTGCATGGTCGAGTCGCCAGAAGAAAGCCATTACTGCACAAATGCCACAAAGTAGCTCGCCTACAATGCGCCAAACAGCACAGAGACAAGCCTCAAAACTTCTGGTACAAGGTAATTTGGAGTAATGAGACCAAAATTGAACTTTTTGGCCACAACCATAAACGTTACATTTGGAGAGAGGTCAACAAGGCCTATGATGAAAGGAACACCATTCCTACAGTAAAGCACGGAGGTGGATTGTTGATGGTTTGGGGATATGTGATCTACAAAGGCACAGGAAACTTGGTAAAAGTAGAAGGAAAGATGAATGCATCTTGTTATCAGCAAATACTGGAGGCAAATTTGCACTCATCAGCCCAGAAGCTGCGCATGGGTCGTACTTGGACATTCCAACATGACAACAATCCAAAACACAAGGTCAAGTCGACCTGTCATTGGCTACAGAGGAACAAAGTGAAGGTTCTGGAGTGGCCATCTCAGTCTCCTGACCTCAATATCATTGAGCCACTCTGGGGAGATCTCAAGCGCGCAGTTCATGCTAGACAGCCCAGGAATTTACAGGAGCTGGAGCCTTTTTACCAAGAAGAATGGCCAGCTTTACCATCCGAGAAAATAAAGAACCTCATCACAACTACCACAAAAGACTTCAAGCTGTCATTGATATTAGAGGGGGCAATACACGGTATTAAGAACGGGGGTATGTGAACTTTTGATCAGGGTCATTTGGATGTTTTTGGTTGTCATTAAGATTTATAAAGAGAAAATACAGTAGTTTGACAATAAATGGCTTCACCCAACCAATAACCATGAGTGGAGAAAAAGTTTTTTTGTTATCATTCATTTTCTCTGAAACAAGGCCAAGAAAGGAAAAATTCTGCCGGGGTATGTAAACTTTTGAGCACAACTGTACATTACATTACTCATCCTGCACTGATCCTGAGTCACATCCTGTATTACACACCTGATCACAGTCTCTATACTGTTACTCTGTTACAGACAGCAGTTACTAACAATGTAAGGGTTTGAAGCTGTGTGCTTATGCAGTGTCAGACCCGCAGCGTCCGGATGTCACAGCATTTCTAGAAATCCCATGTCACCTGTGCGTCTCTGTACTCCTGCGGATCACTCGCGGAAACTGACATGCGGTGTGTCTTTCCGATCTGCAGCATGTCAATTTCTCTTGCGCGTCCGCATGTGGACTCTCCCCATAGACCTAACATCAATGAGGAAAGTCCGCATGTGAAAAAAAAAAAATGGTGCCCCTCATTTGTATAAAATGAGGGTGGGAGCTGCTCGGCTGTTCCGCAGCGTTGGGGCTATAGGCTTATACCCTTACAGTATTTTCTCTGCAGCTGAGGATCAACTGCTGCAAATTTAAACCTTAGTAAAAGTGAACTGATGGCGCCCGGTCACCGGATATTTCCTTTAATCTCGGGCCAGGATAGCTCTTTCCATAAGTAATATCACGTCGGCGACATGTTTATGAAGATAAACCCGTCTGGCAGCAAACGGCATCAATTATCAGCGCGGATCCTCGTACAAACAGCAGAATCAATTCTGAATATTTTATGGTTTTAATTAAATTAGTTTATGTTCACTTGAGGATGACGGAGAGGATTATTTGCTTCCGAAGTTTGGTCTAAGATATATCTATTGTGGTGAAGATGAAGAGTGTAGTGGAAGGTGGAGAGGGAGGGTTAGGAATTGGGGAAGAGGAAAGTGGCCACATTATTATTTATCATGCAAAACTGACACACAACTTTCCTATGATCTTAAACTAAAAAAACTGACTTGTTATACAGAAGTGACAGACACCTGTCATCTGCATCAAGGACTGGAAGGTTGCGTTCATTTATTGTGGCCATGAAAAATAAAGGACAAACAAGAGGGATCCAATTACTAAGAAAATGTAAAAGTTCCGGGGAGGGTGTGATAACTTTTTAAAGTCAAGAAACATTAGAACAAATGTATCAGAAATGCCCCAAGCATCGCTCGCGTTACATCTGTATCTTCTACGTCCAGCACTTGTTCCGCTGATTATACGACATGGGAAAGGAAGGGATTATGGGATGTTATTATAGCGGCTGCAGAGCGGGATTTTCTAATCAGTTTTCGTATTAATTAATAAAGCTAATTTCCCATAACTTGTGCCATAATCTGATTTGTAACACCGCTCTGCCCAGCTGTCATCTGCCCTGAGCTCTTGGCTTGCTCATGTGTTTACATCCACTATATAATAAAAGGAAAATTGCTTTAAATAATCGGTGTAGTTTCAGCAAACTTTGCATAAATCAACAGTACAAGCAAATAAAAGAAACTTTGTAATGTGTCTTTGTAACATGCAGAAGTAGCTGCTTGATGCTTCAAAAGCATCCAGCAGCTATTAGAAGTAACACAAGCACAGGAGACAGGAAGTGTTGTGCCCCAGAAGCATCCAGCAACTAGAGGGGATAACACAGTCACTGGAGAAGGGGAGTGTTTTAGCAGAGTCCCATGGGGATTGTGGGGAACTTGTTATTGTAGTCTGACTGAAGCTGAAGAGAAAGGTGGTGTGTTATCTAGATCCGACAGAAGGCAACTGAACAGGATTCAGATCAGGAGAGAAACTAAACACAGGTCAGATAAACTCCCTGAACTAACAGTGCAGAGTATTATCGGGCAGGAAGATAAGGACTGGAGGGACTTGTTTCACAGGGATCATCTCCCTCATCAAACCCTCCCTCCTCCATCCCCATGCAGGATAAAGAATGCTGTGTACTATTTTATCCTTGAGAAGGAAAAGCCTGTGGTTGTGTATGCAAAGAAGTGCGCTGCTAAGAGATCTAATCTATACTGAATTGTGCTACTGAAGAGACTGTAATACTGTGCCTTGTGAAGAAACTACTGTATTGTTACTGGAGCCATTTGCGCAAAAAACTCAGACTGTACTGTAATGAAGATTGCTGCTGTAATATCCCTGAATTGCACTGGCCGTGCTTCAGATTAAATTCCACTGTTAAACTGTTGAAAAAGACTCTTGTCAGATGTGTCTGGTCAGCACCTGAATCTATCGTGTGCCTGAGAGAAGCTGCAGCCTATGGTCGCCCTGAGTATCTGAGTAACGGTTCCCCCAGGATTCCAAAGAATTCATGAAACCTGTCTCGCCCTATCTGAACCTATCTTATTGGCAAAATTGGCCTTTTTCTCCACTTATGACACACTTCTTTTCCTTTTCGCCTCCTGAACTCATTATTACCTCTAAAATCTGCTAAAATCCTTCTTGCTCAAACTAAACAGATTACAGTTGCTTATAAAAGTCTATGGAGAGGGGAGAGACAAGAGGAGGCAGGATAAGAGCAAGAAAGAAGCAGAGACACACAAGGATGCTACAGGCTGCTTTCTAATAAGTGTTTATCTCACCCCAGTGCTGGATTCACAGCTACGTTGCTCAGTATTACTGTATACTGTATAATGTGCTCCATGCTGTAGCTGATTTCTAGAAAGTATTTTATCTCACGTAAGTTGTTTGTATATGTACACTGCTCAGTCCTGTTATATATTGCCCTACATGTTTGCTGCTTTATGGTAAGTGTTTTATCTCACTCCAGACCTTGATTAGGTTCATTGCTCGTTACTATTCTATAATGTCCTCCTTGCTGCAGCTGCTTTCTAGCAAGTGGTTATCTCAACCCAGTGCTGGATTCAGAAATACAATACCATCAGCTTCATCTGCCTACAAAATACCTTGTCCCGGCCCTGGTAGCATTCACAGGTTCACTTTTTTTCATGTCCCTTTATGAATTCTCTCCATGATGGATGTAGCAGAGTCGTGTGATGCTTCGTGACTTGTAGACAATGTAAGAAGCAGTGAAGGGGAAAGTCTAGATGGTTTTCCGATATCTGTCAGGTCCATTCCTGTGTGTTCAGTGATACGGTAGAAAAACAAAGCCACGTTCAGAAATCCTCTATGACCCAGAAAGCTGGAGAGTGGAGCAGCGAGCGGCGTCTGATACCGGAAGTCGTTCATTCCAGGACGATTGATCTGTGGCTCCTATAAGGCAATTAGCATCAATTACTTTAGGTCATTCTCATTGATCGCCATCTTTCACTTGTGTTTATGGATCCCTACAGCCATCCGGGGATGGTGGGGGTTGTGGCCTCGCAACATATAGAGAGCCATAAGTAGAGACCTCTGCTCTAGAGACACCATCTCTGCTCAGCACAAGATGGAAGTTGTAGTTTCGAACCAGCCAGAGAGGCTCGAAAACAACAGCGAGAGAGCAAGAGAGAGAGAGACAGAGTAAGAGAGAGTGAGAGAGAGAGCACGAGAGAGAGAGGGAAAGGGAGAGAGAGAAAGAGAGAGAGTGTAAGGCGCCCCGGCGAGGTAGTCGTGGGCGGGCTGTAGCCCCCTCTCGCTCTGGCACCCTACAGACAATTTGTGTCCTCCCTCTGATGTGTGGCTGTGTATGTGGGGCTCTCCACTTACTTCAAACCATCCGATCGCGGCTGTCTCCAGGCATTTCTCTTCTGGGACCAGGGCAGCAATAAATTCAGAGGACACGAGATTCTCAACCATAACTTGGACTTTACTTGAGGAAGAGGAATATGTACAATATTTACAGGCAGATATAATGGATAAGGCCCGACAGGTTATTATCTCCCTCACAGGCGTTGGCAACATCTTCAGCCCCGGCTCCCTCTTTAGGTGAAGCATCTCTGTGACTCTAATCTCTAGCCCAAGAGACTCTTCTGCAATATCGGCAGTGTTCCGGATCCAATATCTCCCCCACGTCTTAGCCTGGAGTCCTATTTATCTTCCTCTGCTACCAGCAGACTAGAAGTGCCCCGGGTTCTCAATACCTCCATTGAGTTTCTCCAGCCGGCTAACAGGTCTCTTGCGCAGGGAGATTTTTACCATGATGATCCCACTATCTGAGGGTGTGGAGCTCCCGTCTACCCTAGCAGCCACCATATACTCAGGCTGCCCCTATGATTCACTGTCCTAATCCTTACTTACTCATCACTTCCTGCTGCTGGAAGCTAAAACAGAGATTCCTAATCTGCCCACCCTCTGTGGGCTGTCATCACACACCATTAACCCCATCACTATCTGTAACACTGCTGACAGACTCAACCTGGCATCTGCACCCAGGACAATGGCATCTTGTGGCTGGTTATAAGTACTGCAGCCCACGAGGAATTATGTCAGGAACAAACTCTATAAACACTCGGGGCTTAATCAGGGCACTAATTTCCCCCTTTAACTACATCAGTGTAAAAGGAAGGCTAGGTCCTTCCCCATTATTACAAGAGAGAGCATGAGAGAGCGTGTGAGAGACTGAGAGAGAGAGAGTGACAGAGAGAGCACGAGAGGGAGAGAGAGTGTGAGAGTGAGAGAGATAGAGAGCATGAGAGAGAGAGGGAAAGGGAGAAAGCTAGAGTGAGAGAGAGAAAGAGAGAGAGAGAACATGAGAGACCGTGTGAGAGACTCAGAGAGAGAGTGAGAGAGAGAGCACGAGAGGGAGAGAGAGAGTGTGAGAGAGAGAGTGATAGAGAGAGAGCACGAGAGGGAGAGGGAGTGAGTGTGAGACAGAGGGAAAGGGAAAGGGTGAGAGAGTGAGAGAGAAAGTGAGAGAGAGAGAGTGAGAGGGAGAGAGAGAGAGTGTGAAAGAGTGAGAGAGAGAGAGAGCACGAGAGAGAGAGGGAAAGGGAGAGAGCTAGAGTGAGAGAGAGAGAAAGAGAGAGAGAGAGCATGAGAGAGCGTGTGAGAGACTGAGAGAGAGAGTGAGAGAGAGAGCACGAGAGGGAGAGAGAGAGAGTGTGAGAGAGTGAGAGAGAGAGAGCACGAGAGGGAGGGTGAGTGTGAGAGAGAGAGGGAAAGGGAGAGAGAGACGGAGAGAGAGTGAGAGAAAGCTAGAGTGAGAGAGAGAGAGAGAGCATGAGAGAGCCTGTGAGAGAGTGAGAGAGAGAGTGAGACAGAGAGAGAGTAAGAGGGGGAGAGAGAGTGAGAGAGTGAGAGTGAGTGAGTATGAGAGAGAGAGTGTGTGAGAGAGAGCGCGAGAGAGAGGGAAAGGGAGAGAGAGAGTGAGAGAGCACGAGAGGTAGAGAGTGTGAGAGTGAGTGAGTGTGAGAGAGAGAGAGCGTCATCACTTTCTTTTTAATACTTGCTGGGAATTATATGTAATAACTAGAGAGCTACAGGCTGGGAGCGGTGCCCGAGAGACAGGTCCTTCTACTATTCCCATACTGAGAGTTGTAGTGCTCCAACAGAGAACCACAAGTTGGAGACAAATGTTTCTGCGACAGTCCCTAATCTGAAGACCATTCTGGGAGTTCAAGTTTGGCAAAACCTGAAGGGGGGGGGGGGGGGGCACAGGTTGGATACAACAACTCCAAGGTTTACCCATTACACTATGGCCATGCTGGGAGTTGTAGATTTTTGACAGCTGTGACATGGAAGCCGGTGGTAGCTGCCCCATGATTAGCACTGCTCCTAAGGTGTTTTGGGAGGATGGGAAAGTATTACCCACAGCCTGTCAGGGTGATGGGAAAGTGTTACCCACAGCCTGTCAGGGTGATGGGAAAGTGTCACTCACAGCCTGTCAGGGTGATGGGAAAGTGTTACCCACAGCCTGTCAGGGTGATGGGAAAGTGTTACTCACAGCCTGTCAGGGTGATGGGAAAGTGTCACTCACAGCCTGTCAGGGTGATGGGAAAGTGTTACCCACAGCCTGTCAGGGTGATGTGAAAGTGTCACTCACAGCCTGTCAGGGTGATGGGAACGTGCTGTCCACTGCCTTTCAGGATGGTGGGAAAGTGTTGCCCACTGCCTTTCAGGATGGTGGGAAAGTGTTGTTATCTCCCAGAAGGACAGGCTACACAGCCGCTGTCACCCACAGTCAGAGTGCCCAGAGCTCAGGCAATGCCCTGCCTTCTGGACTCTCATCATCTAGAGGGATAACAGGACCAGTTACTGACCCAGAGCCGGTCCCAGAGTGGTCCAGTGAGGTTGGGGCCTTAACATGGCTTCTGGCCGCATCCAGCCTCTAGCTGCCGCTAATTAATTTCCACCTTCTATCTTTGATGAGACATTACACCGGGCAGCATTGAGATCAGAGCTCGGGGCGCCTCATTATGGAGATAGGTCGGGTCTACGAGCTCCGCCATGGAATTCAGTATGCAGAGGCCTCTGTGGCGCGGACATTTCAGAGGATGATTTTAGATAGATTTCCCCTTTAAGCGACTTTTCTGATCCGTGAGTATTTAATCCATACTTTAATTTCCCTTTGAGCTGTGAATGGAGTTACTCAGTGTTTATAAAGTGCAATGTATAAGAGCTGTGCAGAGCGCCCCCGGCAGGGGATGTGCAGCTATGCTCCTGTCTATTACTGTGATTGTGCAGGGAAGGCTGGTGTCTTTCCTGGCAGGATCTGCTGTAATCTCGCCTGTTCCCCCTCAGCCTCGCAGCGCTGTGCTCCTGCAGGAGCCGTGTTCCCTGGGCTTTGTCTTCTCCCAATTAATTGTACTTCAGAGATTTGCGCTCAGCGCCATTAATTCCGTCTCCTCCTTGTGCTGCGCTCGTACTGCAGGGTCTGATCTGACATGTGAGAGGTAAAGCACTGGAGATTGCATCTGTTAAAGGGGAAGGTGCCTAGATGTTTAAACTCTCTTCCTAATGGCAGTTCTTCGGTGGAAAAGTTTTTTTTTCTTTGATTAATGCCCCTTCCACTATACCCCTCCCCCACTAATAGACCTTCCTTCTATATGTACCTTGAAGTTTTTCGCCTTTGGTCAAAATATAACTGTGGTAAATTGTCCTTTTATGATTATATGAAATGATGATATCACCGACCAGACATCATTGTGTTAGAATTATACTAGTTGTGGCAGAAAACTTTAAGGGTCAGTACTTTACAAAGTTTATTTTTTCATTTTTAATGGCTGCAGAAATTGTGGGATTCTCCCAAAACCCCTTTAGAGATCGCTTGGGTAGGTTTGCTGCTGGGACATTGAGCTCCCATGTACCCGATCTGCACAGTAGAGGGCGCTACATCTTGGGTGGAGCAGTGGTTACTGCTTGAAGAGGAAGTATTTTTGGTTAATTTCTGAAAATGAAAATGTATGCAGAGATCCTGTGTGCAAGGTGATTTGTTTGTGTGTATGCGAGATCATGGGTGCAGAGATGTTCCTCTCTTTGTGTATGAAGATTGTGGGCACAGAGTTGTCCTTTACTGTGGGTGCAGAGATCGTGTGTGCAGAGTTCACACTTTATAAAGGTATACTGTATAGTGCAAACACTGAGCAACAGCACTTAGCAATTAATCAATGCATGAATTCCGCTATTGCGATACATATATAATAATGTCAGGTGCTTAGTTAACATAATTTGATCAAAAAGTATACTGTATAAGCCATCCACCTCTGATAAGTTATCTAATAGGATGGACCCTAACTCTGCTGACTCGCTGCTTTAGAAGACTTGGCAGGTCTCAAATGAACAGAGGAAGGGATAGAATCCAGCTGAACTCCAATTAAAACCAGTCTGGAAAAGATGAATAATATTTGTAGAATTGTTTCTTTTATGATTGTGTGTGCATGTGTGTAGTGATTGTGTGCCGAGATATTGCTAATAGGACCCATGTGTGCAGGCTTTGTTGTCAGATATCCCGGGGCCAGGGGCTCCTTCCCTATCCCAAAAGCTAGGGGTGCCCTAGTTAGCCCTGCTCCTCGGATTACTTCTAATGGTGAAGACGCCGGGGCCACGTACCTTGCTGAGCTCCTAAATCAGCCCTAATCTGTCCCCTCCCCATGACATGGAAGTGCGGAATAGTAGTATATAAGAATACACAAACCAGATGCAATGTTTAATATGAAGTGCTTCTAATAAGTACAGGAGTACGGGAAATCAGACGCTGTGGTCTTCTGGCTGCTCCCTGTTGCGGTAAACATATGTGCAGAATTGTTCTGTTCTATTTGCACAGAAATCATGTGTGCAGAATCATTCCTTTCTGTGGGTGCGGAGATCGTGTGTGCAGCACTATTACCCATAGTGCACCTGTTTATTGTTATCTTGTGTGCAAGTTTGTATTTTTCTGCATGTCTGAGATTGTGTATGCAGAGATGGTCCTTTCTGGGTGTATGCAGATCAAGTGCACAGAGTTGTTCCTTTCTGTGTGTCCAGTCATCGAGTATGCAGAGTTGTTACCTGTAATGCATAAGTGTGCAGAGATCCTTTGTGCAGAGTTTTTACTTTCTTTGTATGTGTAGATCATGTTTGTGGAAATCATGGGTGCAAAGTTGTTCTTTCCGAGTGTACAGAGATCATGTGTGCAGAATAATAATTACCAATCTTTGTATGGAGATTGTGAGTGCAGAGTTGTTCCTTTGTGTCTGCAGTAATTACGTGCAGTTATTGCTCGCTGTGTGGGGTGAAATCATTTGTGCAGAGTTGTTTTTCTGTGTGTGGGGATCTTGTGCGGTGTTGCTCCTGTCTGTGCTGTTGGGGATCGTGTGTGCGCTCTTGTTCCTTTCTCTGTGTGCAGAGATTATAGGCGCAGCTTAATCAATATGCAGACACCAGAGTAGCCAGTGGTATCTAAGAAGGCTTAAGGATCCCCACTGTTCCTACCATAGCAAAGATACCATCAATAACCTATGAATATTACTTTCTTAGTTATGCAGCGACGTCCTCTCATTTTGATAGAAATATTTTCCATTCCGGACTCTAGGAAAGATGGGTTGCTGGAGTATAATAGTGACCATATTGACAGTCTCCCAGCTTTTCTGGGAACAGATATATCCACTGGTCTTGTATGAAGCACTTCCCTACCCCCAGAGGGGTTTAGTGTGTATAATAATGGCTCCATGGCGCTGCTCGCCCTCTCTATGTTGCTGCTTGTCCTCCACATTTGCATTATAATGCAGAGATGAATAGACCGTCATATAAACTGAGAGCCCATCATATACTCCAAGATAGGGAATTCACCGCAGACCTATTGTGACATGCAGAAGTAGTGCTGTTGCAGAGTGTGACATGCAGAAGTAGTGCTGTTGCAGATTGTAACATGCAGAAGTAGTGCTGTTGCAGAGTGTAACATGCAGAAGTAGTGCTGTTGCAGAGTGTGACATGCAGAAGTAGTGCTGTTGCAGAGTGTGACATGCAGAAGTAGTGCTATTGCAGAGTGTGACATGCAGAAGTAGTACTGTTGCAGAGTGTGACATGTAGAAGTAGTGCTGTTGCAGAGTGTGACATGCAGAAGTAGTGCTGTTGCAGAGTGTGACATGCAGAAGTAGTGCTGTCGCAGAGTGTGACATGCAGAAGTAGTGCTGTCGCAGAGCGTGACATGTAGAAGTAGTGCTGTTGCAGAGTGTGACATGCAGAAGTAGTGCTGTTGCTTTAAAAGCATTCAGCAACTATTAGAAGTAACACAAGCACAGGAGACAGGAAGTGTTGTGCTCCAGAAGCATCCAGCAACTAGAGGGGTTAACAGAGTCACAGGAGAAGGGGAGTGTTTTAGCAGAGCCCCAGGGGGATTGTGAGGAAGTTGTTTACTGTCTGGCAGGAGCCAAAGAGAAAGGTGGCTTATGATCTGTATCTCACAGAAGGCAAGGGAACATAATTCAGGTCAGCAGGGAAGCTAAACAAAGGTCAGTTAGACTCCATGAGCTAACAGTGTAGAGTATTATCGGCCTGGAAGATAAGGACTGGAAGTAAGCCTATCATGGAGTTCATCTCCCTCATCACACCCCCCCCTCCATCTCCATGCAGGATAAAGAATGCTGTGTACTATTGTGTCCTTGTGAAGGAAAAGCCTGTGGTTGTGTATGCATTAAAACTGTGCTGTACTGTGCTACCGGATAATAGACTGTGTACTGCTGTGCTGCGAAGGAGACTGTTCTGTTATTACTGGAGCCTGTAGTTCAAAGAGACATTTGCATTGCACTGGCCGTGCCTCATTAAATGTTACTGTTCCACCGTTTATGAAGACTCTTGTCAGATGTGTCTGGTCAGCAACTGAATCTATCGTGTGCCTGAGAGAAGCTGCAGCCTATGGTCACCCTGAGTAACGGTTCCCCCAGGATTCCAACAAACCCATGTAACCGGTCTCGCCCTTATCTGAACTTAGGCGGCGTGCCTGTAACACTATATCCCACTAATTGAGTGCTGTATACGGTGTACTGTTATTGGTGCAAGGAGCAGTAAAACTGCATGATGGCACTAAACATCCAGACCACGAACAAAGGAAGCATTAACTAATTTCAGCACAGTCCTAAATATCAGAGCAGGATTGTCCACTACTCCAAGGAGGAAGGTCCTACAGTTACTGAACTACCAAGCAAACACAGCAAAATAAGTGGTACTGTGCAGAGTCTGTAGGGATGTGGACTGTCCTACCCTGTTCCTGCCCCTGAAGATAACAGACGCACTATGTGAATACCGTTGTGCAGTTTTATATGTGAAGTAACGTGTGTCTATTGTAATGTGATGTAATGTATTATGGTCATGTACAGTACATAAGAAGGCGGGCACTTCCTGGTTAGAGGGAGTTCAAGTGTGGAGGAGAGTTCAGGTTCAGGTGTGAAGGGCTGCTAGGGGCAGCATGGGCCAAACATTCAGCCCAGTGGGCGGCCAAATGGAGATCCCTGATGGTCATTCCAACAGCGTCTGGAGCCTAGGGCTCAGGCCAGGTACAAAGGAGAAGGGCTGGTCTTCCGACATCACAGATTGGTGGACATGGAGTTACATGGGGGAAGGTGGCCAGGTCCCGGGTGCACTGCCGGAGTGGACAAACGAATCCCTTGGGCTGATGGAGTCAGCGGGCTGGGGGGTAGTCCAGAATGAACGTGTGGCAGAACATAGGAGGAGTTGTGCTGAGGAGGAAACTGTGAATTGCTGTGCCCTATCCCACCTGTACCCACCTGATGAACTTGGATTGTTTAGTAAAAGTTTGACTGTTTCAAAGAACCTGGTGTCCCGTGCATTGTGTGTGGCAGCTCCTGAGGACAGAAGTCTGGAGGCAGCGGACACCTGAGGCCTACAAGTGAGTGTGATGCACCGCACACCCTACAGCACACAAGGACTGGGATATCCCTTGTCTGTAAAGTGCCAGAGCGAAACCGGACAGCAGCTCAGTCGCGACTACCGCTCTGCAGCACTTTACAAGTCCATTTATACAGAATAATACAAGACACAGGACGTGGTACTGTGCAGTGTATATATACAAAGTAATAAAGATACTGAATATTACACCCAGGATACAGGACAGGAGAAGTGGTACTGTGCAGTGTATATACAGTGGATACGGAAAGTATTCAGACCCCTTCACATATTTTACTCTTTGTTTCATTGCAGCCATTTGGTAAATTCTAAAAAGTTCATTTTTTTCTCATTAAAGTACACCCTGCACCCCATCTTGACTGAAAAAAAAACAGAAATGTAGAAATTTTTGCAAATTTATTAAAAAAGAAAAACTGAAATATCCCATGGTCATAAGTATTCAGACCCTTTGCTCAGACACTCATATTTAGGTCACATGCTGTCCATTTCCTTGTGATCCTCCTTGAGATGGTTCTACTCCTTCATTGGAGTCCAGCTGTGTTTAATTAAACTGATAGGACTTGATTTGGAAAGGCACACACCTGTCTATATAAGACCTCACAGCTCACAGTGCATGTCAGACCAAATGAGAATGATGAGCTCAAAGGAACTGCCCAAGGAGCTCAGAGACAGAATTGTGGCAAGGCACAGATCTGGCCAAGGTTACAAAAGAATTTCTGCATTACTCAAGGTTCCTAAGAGCACAGTGGCCTCCATAATCTTAAATGGAAGAAGTTTGGAACCACCAGAAGTCTTTCTAGACCTGGCCGTCCAGCCAAACTGAGCAATCGTGGGAGTAGAGCCTTGGTGAGAGAGGTAAAGAAGAACCCCAAGATCACTGTGGCTGAGCACCAGAGATGCAGTAGGGAGATGGGAGAAAGTTCCACAAAGTCAACTATCACTGCAGCCCTCCAACAGTCGGGCCTTTATGGCAGAGCGGCCCGACAGAAGCCTCTCCTCAATGCAAGACATATGAAAGCCAGCATAGAGTTTGCTCAAAAACACATTAAGGTCTCCCAGATTATGAGAAATAAGATTCTCTGGTCTGATGAGATGAAGATAGAACTTTTTGGTGATAATTCTAAGCGGTATGTGTGGAGAAAACCAGGCACTGCTCATAACCTGCCCAATACAATCCCAACAGTGAAACATGGTGGTGGCAGCATCATGCTATGGGGTGATTTTCAGCTGCAGGGACAGGACGACTGATTGCAATAGAAGGAAACATGAATGAGGCCAAGAACAGAGATATCCTGGATGAAAACCTCTTCCAGAGTGCTCTGGACCTCAGACTTGGTCGAAGGTTCACCTTCCAACAAGACAACGACCCTAAGCAGGGGCGGACACAGACTGTAGTGGGCCCCTGTGCAAGAATTTTTTGGGGGCCCCCCCCTGCCCTTCATAGGGGGCATGAAGGGCCCCCCCCCCGTGCATCTCTGATTCCCCCCACTCCTAGTTGATTAATTGTATTTAAAAAAAATAAAACTTGTTATACTTACCCCCAGGGCCGGCTCCAGGTTTTCGTGGGCCCTGGGCGACAGAGTCTCAGTGGCCCCTTTAACACATACCACGAATCATGATGCACAGATACCACAGAGAAATATATATATATATATATATATATGTATATATATATATAGTACAAGGCCAAGGATTTCACTTACTATATTACATGAGCGATATCTATTGTAAATTCTACAATAGCTCAGAAACCGGCGAATCCTCACAGCGCACAGTGCAGACCGGACAATATAGTCTTCCATACAGTATTATGGGCACCATATAATGCTCCATACAGGATACTGACCCCCTTATAATGCTCCATACAGGATACTGACCCCCTTATAATGCTCCATACAGGATACTCGTCCCCATATAATGCTCCATACAGGATACTGGTCCCCATATAACACTGCATACAGAATGCTGGCCCCCATATAACGCTCCATACAGAATACTGTCCCCCATATAACGCTCCATACAGAATACTGACCCCCCATATAACGCTCCATACAGAATATTGGCTCCCGTATAACGCTCCATGCAGGCTGCTCCCCCCTTATAATGCCCCATTACACGAGAGATATCTATTGTAAATTCTGCAATAGCTCAGAAACCGGCGAATCCTCACAGCGCACAGTGCAGACCGGACAGTATAGTCCTCCATACAGTATTATGGGCACCATATAATGCTCCATACAGGATACTGACCCCCTTATAATGCTCCATACAGGATACTGGTCCCCATATAATGCTCCATACAGGATACTGGTCCCCATATAACGCTCAATACAGGATACTGTCCCCCATATACCACTCCATACAGAATATTGGCCCCCATGTAACGCTCCGTGCAGGCTGTTCCCCCCTTATAATGCCCCATGCAGGATGACACCCCCCTTTTAATGCCCTATGCAGGATGTCACCTCTACCCCCCATAAAATGCCCCATGCAAGATGTCACGCCCACTCTCCCCCCACCATATAATGTCCCATGCGGTATGTCACCCCCCCACCATATAATGCCCCATGCCCCCATACATAAAAAAAAAAAATCAAATACTCACCTCACTTCTCACCTGATGCTGATCCGGACTCCAGCATCGCCCGCGTCTTCCCGCTGTGACAGCTCAGGAGAGAGCGCGCGCGGTGTAAACATATCACCGCACCCTCTGACCTGAGACGTCACAGTCAGAGGATGCGGAAGACGCTGCGGAGGCATGGGGAGGGGTAAGTATTGTGCCGGCGCCGTCACATGACCGGAGATGTCCCTGCGCTCAGCATGGGGCCAGGGGCCAATGCTGAGCGCAGGGACATCTCCGGTCATGTGATGGCGGGGGGTCCTGCAGGGGGGGCCCCATGAGGAGACGCACAAGAGGGGGGCCCCAACGGGGCTCCGAGGGGGCCCCGACAGCCTGGGCCCCATGCTGGAGTCAGGGCAGTCATGCCCTGATGGCGGCCCTGCTGGAGGCTGGAGGGGCCCCCTCTCCCTCGGGGGCCCCCGTTCAATGAACCGGCTGCACGGGCGGTAGGTCCGCCCCTGACCCTAAACACACAGCTAAAATAACAAAGGAGTGGCTTCAGAACAACTCTGTGACCATTCTTGACTGGCCCAGCCAGAGCCCTGACCTAAACCCAATTGAGCATCTCTGGAGAGATCTGAAAATGGCTGTCCACCAACGTTCACCATCCAACCTGACGGAACTGGAGAGGATCTGCAAGGAAGAATGGCAGAGGATCCTCAAATCCAGGGGTGAAAAACTTGTTGCATCATTCCAAAGAAGACTCATGGCTGTACTAGCTCAAAAGGGGGCTTCTACTCAATACTGAGCAAAGGGTCTGAATACTTATGACCATGTGATATTTCAGTTTTTCTTTTTTAATAAATTTACGAAAATTTCTACATTTCTGTTTTTTTCAGTCAAGATGGGGTGCAGAGTGGACTTTAATGAGAAAAAAAAATGAACTTTTTAGAATTTACCAAATGGCTGCAATGAAACAAAGAGTGAAAAATTTAAAGGGGTCTGAATACTTTCCGTACCCACTGTAAACAGAACAGGAAAAGTGGTACTGTGCAGTGTATATATACAGGACAGGAGGAGTGGTACTGTGCAGTGTATATATACAGGACAGGAGGAGTGGTACTGTGCAGTGTATATATACAGGACAGGAGGAGTGGTACTGTGCAGTGTATATATACAGGACAGGAGGAGTGGTACTGTGCAGTGTATATATACAGGACAGGAGGAGTGGTACTGTGCAGTGTATATATACAGGACAGGAGGAGTGGTACTGTGCAGTGTATATATACAGGACAGGAGGAGTGGTACTGTGCAGAGTATACATACAGGACAGGAGGAGTGGTACTGTGCAGTGTATATACAGAACAGGAGAAGTGGTACTGTGCAGTGTATATATACAGGACAGGAGGAGTGGTACTGTGCAGTGTATACAGTGCCTACAAGTAGTATTCAACCCCCTGCAGATTTAGCTGGTTTGATAAGATGCAAATAAGTTAGAGCCTTCAAACTGCAAACGAGAGTAGGTTTTATGAACAGAAGCATAAATCTTACAAACCAAAAAGTTATGTTGCTCAGTTGAATTTTATTATATTTTAAAGATAAAAGTGTGGGTCAATTATTATACAACCCCTATGTTTAATATTTTGTGGAATAACCCTTGTTTGCAATTACAGCTAATAATCGTGTTTTATAAGACCTGATCAGGCCGGCACAGGTCTGTGGAGTTATCTTGGCCCACTCCTCCATGCAGATCTTCTCCAAGTTATCTAGGTTCTTTGGGTGTCTCATGTGGACTCCTTCCACAAGTTTTCAATTGGGTTAAGGTCAGGAGACTGACTAGGCCACTCCAACACTTTGACTTTTTCCCTCTTGAACCAGGCCTTGGTTTTCTTGGCTGTGTGCTTTGGGTCGTTGTCTTGTTGGAAGATGAAATTACGACCCATCTTAACATCCTTGATGGAGGAGTGGAGGTTCTTGGACAAAATCTCCAGGTAGGCCGTGCTATCCATCTTCCCATGGATGCGGACCAGATGGCCAGGCCCCTTGGCTGAGAAACAGCCCCACAGCATGATGCTGCCACCACCATGCTTGACTGTAGGGATGGTATTCTTGGGGTCGTATGCAGTGCCATCCAGTCTCCAAACGTCACGTGTGTGGTTGGCACCAAAGATCTCGATCTTGGTCTCATCAGACCATAGAACCTTGAACCAGTCTGTCTCAGAGTCCTCCAAGTGATCATGAGCAAACTGTAGACGAGCTTTGACATGACGCTTTGAAAGTAAAGGTACCATACAGGCTCGTCTGGAACGGAGACCATTGCGGTGGAGTACGTTACTTATGGTATTGACTGAAACCAATGTCCCCACTGCCATGAGATCTTCCCGGAGCTCCTTCCTTGTTGTCCTTGGGTTAGCCTTGACTCTTCGGACAAGCCTGGCCTCGGCACGGGAGGACACTTTCAAAGGCTGTCCAGGCCGTGGAAGGCTAACAGTAGTTCCATAAGCCTTCCACTTACGGATGATGCTCCCAACAGTGGAGACAGGTAGGCCCAACTCCTTGGAAAGGGTTTTTTACCCCTTGCCAGCCTTGTGACCCTCCACGATCTTGTCTCTGATGGCCTTGGAATGCTCCTTTGTCTTTCCCATGTTGACCATGTCTGAGTGCTGTTCACAAGTTTGGTGAGGGTCTTAAATAGTCAGAAAAGGCTGGCAAAAGAGATCTTTAATCCACACATGTGAAGCTCATTATTCTTGGTGCCTGAACTACTTTTTAATACTTTAGGGGGACCAAACAGAATTCTTGTGGTTTGAGGGGTTGAATAATAAATGACACTCTGAATTAACTTTTAACGTTTAAAAAAAAAAAAAAAAAAAAATTTGCTGCAGAGCATTTCCCACTTCCAGGCTGATCTACAGTACAAATGTCACAATGCCAAGTTAATTCTGCATGTGTCAACCAGCTAAATCTGCAGGGGGTTGAATACTACTTGTAGGCACTGTATATACAGGACAGGAGGAGTGGTACTGTGCAGTGTATATATACAGGACAGGAGGAGTGATACTGTGCAGTGTATATATACAGGACAGAAGAAGTGTTGCTATGCAGTGTACATATACAGAATAGGAGAAGGGGTACTGTGCAATGTATATATACAGGACAGGAGGAGTGGTACTGTGCAGTGTATATACAGGACAGGAGGAGTGGTACTGTGTAGTGTATATACACAGGACAGGAGAAGTGGTACTGTGCAGTGTATATATACAGGAGAGGAGGAGTGGTACTGTGCAGTGTATATATACAGGTGAAGAAGAGGTACTGTGCAGTATATATTTATATACAGGACAGTAGAAGTGGTACTGTACAGTGTATTGTGAGGCAGTGACTGGGATCGTATACGAGGGACGTTATATCTCCCCCAGAATGTGTACAGAGACCTATTAAAACCATTGGAGTGCATTGTAGTCACAGACACAGCTGCAATGCAGGAATGAAGGTGAGCATTGACGTGGTCAGGCTATCTGGCTAAGGCAGATTATTAAAACCCGGCAGGGCCTTCATTTCTTGGAGGAGGCTAGAGGAAGGCAGTGGGGGCGGCCTCCTCCCTCCAACCCGGGTTTTCCAGTGGCTCTTGCCCCAGGTCCTTTAAAAACCCTGCACTAAGGATTAGTGTTGTTCAGTGTTGGGACCTGCTAGGAGCAGAGCAGGAAAGCTCAGCAGGATTGAGTGCGGCTGAACCCACGCCCGGGAAGACTCTGCACCTGTCAGGCTCTGAGCGGCCCGGCGCAGCTGTTGCCCACGGCAACCGTTGTTTAAAGACTCGTGTTAAGCCCGCTGCGAACCGGAGCACTGTCCTGTTTACCCGTGAGTTGCTGAATAAAGCTGTTTATGTTGGACTTGCTTGGGTCACTGCCTCAGTTACTGCACGGTGTGAACACCGCCACCTTACAGGTTGGTGGAGAATGCGGGCACTGTGGCATACCCCACCGGCAGCTACATGACCACAATCCGACCTGCCACCTTTCAGTTCCACCCCGTGGACAAAATGGAGGCGCTGTACAAACAGATGGTACTCTCTCAGCAGCAGTGTGATCAGCAGCAGCTACTGTACCAGCAGCAGCAGAAAACAAATGAACTGTTGCTGCAACAGATTGCTGCCCTGCGGGAGACGCCGACGGCACCAGCCCCGGGAACGTTGAGAGGCCCGGGACAAGGTTCGCTTAAAGTTGAGGAAGATGGGACCGGAGGACGACGTGGAAGCCTTCCTGACCATTTATGAGCGCACAGCGGAGCAGGAAAACCTACCAGCCGGCCAGTGGGCAGAAGTGGTGGCTCCGTTTCTGGTCGGAGATGCCCAAAAGGCCTACTTCGACCTCAGTTGGGAGGACGCCCAGGACTACCAGAGGCTGAAAGGTGAGATCTTTGCCCGACTGGGGGTCAATACATACGTGAGGGCTCAGCGTGTATTTTCATGGGCCTATGTGGAGACCCGACCCGCTCGGTCTCAGGCTTATGACCTCCTACAGCTGGTAAAGAAGTGCATCCAGCCTGAGATTTTGTCTCCAGCCAAGATGGTGGAGAGGGTGGTGGTTGACCGGCTGGTTAGGACTCTGCCAGCCGCTGTCCAACGTTGGGTGGGGCAAGGGGACCGCGGCACCCTCGACCAGGTGGTCAGTCTGATCGAGCGCTACTTGGCCACTCAGGACTTCATCCGAGACTCTACCCCCTCTCGGCTGTCACGCCGATCCCTGCCAACCCAGGAATCGGGAAAGGGGTCGCGTCCCTCTGCTGAGGACAGTCAGCACCGTGCCCGTGCTGAAGGGGTACCCTGGAGTGAGAGTGGCAGTAGACCGGTTCCCTCCCAAACAGTCATAAGACCTAACAGTACCTCCACCATTAGGTGCTGGCGGTGTCAGGGGCCGGGACATGTGGTTGCTAACTGTAGCCTGACTACGGAACCCATGGACTGCGGGTATAACCGCCGGGTCTCAATGTATGCCCAGACCGTCTGCACGGCGAGCGCCGACACCCGGGACAGTGAACTCCAACTATGCCAGGTACTGGTTAATGGGTACCCCACGGAGGCCCTCCTGGACTCAGGGAGCCTCGTGACTTTGGTACATGGGTCGCTGGTGGCAGGAGACAACCCCAGTGGACGGCCAGTCGGGGTTGTGTGTATCCATGGGGACCATCGAGAGTACCCAACTGCGGAAGTAGTTTTGTCCACGCCATGTGGAGATATAAAACATGTGGTGGGTGTGGTAAAAACTCTTCCCTATGGGACTGTGTTGGGAAGAGACTTGCCCCTGTTCTGGACTCTGTGGAAAAACAAAATCCACTCTCCCCCGGTAAAATATATTACAGGCGCTGTACCCGACGAGCCCGAGTCAGGGGAACCTGCCGTAGGGGTGTCCAACATAGGGACAGAGTGTGACACTGATAGGTTTCCCTTAGAGGTGCTGGCAGGAGAGGTCAAGGAGACCCCATCAATCCCCGAGCTGGAAGTGTCCCGGGACACGTTTGGGACAGCTCAGCTACAGGATCCCACCCTGACTCAGGAGCGGGAAAGGGTGGTAGAGGTAAATGGCGTAGCCCAACAGCCCAGTGCAGATACTGTATTTCCACACATGGTAGTCAACGGTGAGTTGCTTTATAGGATAGACAATATCAGGGACGAGGTCGTGGAACAGTTAGTGGTACCTCAGTCGTTCTGTCGTGTGGTTCTAGATTTGGCACATACACACCTGCTGGGTGGACACTTAGGGGTTAAAAAGACGCAAGAACGTATTTTGCAGTGGTTCTTTTGGCCTGGGGTTTACGCGGAGGTCCAAAGGTACTGCGAATCCTGCCCCGAATGTCAGTTGACCACACCCACCGCAAGTTTCTGTAGCCCATTGGTACCCCTGCCAGTGATAGAGGTACCTTTTGAACGGATTGGAATGGAATTGGTAGGGCCCATTGTAAAATCCGCCCGTGGCCACCAACATACACTGGTGGTCGTCGACTATGCCACCCGGTACCCGGAGGCTATACCGCTACGCCACACCTCGGCAAAACTGATTGCATGGGAGCTGTTTGCCATGTTCTGTCGCCTTAGACTGCCTAAGGAGATCCTAATGGATCAGGGGACCCCTTTTATGTCCAAAGTGACAAGGGAACTGTGCAAATTGCTAAAGATTAAACAATTGCGCACCTCGGTGTACCACCCTCAAACCGACGGGCTAGTAGAACGGTTCAATAAAACCCTCAAATCCATGTTAAAAAAGGAGGTTTCTAAGGACGGAAGGGATTGGGACATGTTGCTACCCTATTTGATGTTCGCCGTCCGTGAGGTACCCAAGGCTTCCACAGTATTCTCTCCCTTTGAGTTATTGTACGGCAGACACCCTAGGGGTCCTTTGGACGTAGCCAAAGAGACATGGGAACAAGAGCCGACTCCACATAGGAGTATAATTGAACACGTGGCTAGTATGCAGGACCAGATTGCGGCGGTCATGCCCATCGTGAAAGAACATCTGTTAGATGCCCAGGCAGCCCAGAGGTGTACATATAATAAAAGAGCCAGAGTCAGGTCTTTTAACTAGGGCGATCGGGTGTTAGTACTGGTACCCACAGCCGAGAGTAAGCTCATGGCCAAGTGGCAAGGGCCATATGAGGTACGAGGAAAATGTGGGGGAGGTAAATTACCGGGTGTATCAGCCCGGAAGGAGGAAACCTGAGCAGCTTTATCATGTAAACTTGCTAAAGCCTTGGAAAGATCGAGAGTGTTTAGTTACAGACGTCACTCCGGGCATATCGCCGGAGAGTGTGTAACACGGATACTTTAGATGCAGTGACACAGAAACACAGAGCAGCCAATACAGGGTTAATAAACAGGGGAGGTTTATGATAACAGGGTCAATCTCCACGCAGGAAGTAAGAGGGGAAAATATGGGAAAAAACAAGGGAAGTAGAGGTAAAAGTCTATAACTGACAGTTCACAGTTTAAGTAGATGTAGCAGAGTCGAACCGGTTGTAATCGACAGTTTTTACACTTAGCTGACTCTTATCCTCCACAAGGCAGTTGCCAGCTGATGCCGTTGTTGCTTTCTTCAGGCTTCCCCGCCCAAACAATGCTCCGTCTTCTGGCAGCAGCGGGAGTTCTCCGGTTTTACCCACTGAGCCCCTAATCCATAACACGGCACCTCACGTGCCCGGCTCCACGGAACCTGCGTCTCTTCTCCCTCTAGTCGGCTTGACTCCTCCGATCCACTGCTCTCGGATCTTGCTCCAAGTACTGGAGCCAAGAGCCTGGACCCTCTCACACTACTCTCCTGAGCGGGACTCTCCTGCCGCTTTCCCGCACAAAAGTCCTCGTCTCCCCCTCTGTCTAGCCACGCCACCAGTTTCCCAGTCACCTGACCTCCCAGCTCTCACTCTGGACACGCCCCCAGCTTCCCAGTCACCTGACTCCTGTGCTTGCAGGCTGTCTTCCCCCTGCAACCAGAGGTACGGTCCCGGTAGTTCCGGATCCCTTGTTCTGAAAGTACTTACACCCCGGTCTTCCCCCTTACAAGTGCTCTACCTTCATCCAGGGAAGCGTTCGGGGAAGAAGTCAGGTTAAGTGATGCTCTCACTAAACAGCAGCGACGGGAGGCTCGCTCGCTGGTGCAGCACAATACCGACGTGTTCTCAGAGCTACCGGGTAGGACTACAGTTCTCCAACATGACATTGTCACTGAACCTGGGGTAAGGGTGCGAATGAGACTGTACCGGGTACCCGAAGCCCGGAGGCAAGCCATCACGGCTGAGGTAAAACAAATGCTTCAGTTAGGCGTCATAGAGGAATCACGGAGTGAGTGGGCTAGCTCCATCGTACTAATTCCAAAACCAGACGGAAATTGAATGAAGTGTCAAAGTTTGACCTCTATCCAATGCCCAGGGTGGACGAGCTGATTGAGAGACTGGGGCAGGCCCAGTACTTTACACGCTCGATCTCACCAAGGGTTACTGTCAGGTACCTCTCACAGATTCGGCGAAGGAAAAGACCGCCTTCATAACTCCGGAGGATCTATACCACTATGTAGTCTTACCTTTTGGGTTACATGGGGCCCGGCTACATTCCAGAGGTTGATGGACATAGTGCTTAAGCCTCATCAGGAGTACGCGTCCGCGTATCTAGATGATATTATCATCTTTAGCACTGACTGGCATACGTACCTTTCACAGGTACAAGCGGTCCTGGATTCTCTCAGAGCCGCGGGGTTAACGGCAAACCCCAAAAAATGTGCGATAGAGCTAGAGGAAGCCCGATATTTGGGGTATGTGATATGCCGAGGAGTTATCAAGCCCCAAATCAATAAAGTTGAGGCCATAAAAAACTGGCCTAAACCGTCAAGTACAATAGCCAAACACTCCTCTACCACGCTATAGTTTTTCTCTGCCGGGATAAGCTTTCTACTCAAGTAGGTGACCGGGTGCTCATCACAATTCACTTTTTGTGACAATACTGCCCCGAAACCTACCTCCGAGGCATCTGTTTGTACAATGAAGGTTTCCTTGAAGTTGGGGCTGATGAGGACTGGCTGTCCACACAGGGCCAATTTCATGGACTGAAAGGCTTCTTCTGCCTGAGGGTTCCACTGAACCATTACAGATTTTTTTTCCTTTCAAGAGATCGGTCAGGGCCGTCGTTCTCCCCGCAAAATTAGATATAAACCGGCAGTAATACCCAAGGATGCTAAGGAACGCCCTCATCTGTTTTGTACTTAACAGTTTAGGCCAGTTTTTAATGGCCTCAATTTTATTGATTTGGGGCTTGATAACTCCTCGGCCAATCACATACCCCAAATATCAGGCTTCCTCTAGCCGTATCGCACATTTTTTGGGGTTTGCCATTAACCCTGTGGCTCTGAGAGAATCCAGCACCGCTTGTACCTGGGATAGGTGCGTATGTGAGAGTGTGAACTGTGATAGCAGCAGGAGAGCATTAGGACCCTGTGACTTTTGCCGGGCTGAGCTCAGAACAGGGGCAGAGTTGGAGACCCTGTGCATTCTGAGAGTGTCTGCTGTGTGAGAGGCGAGACAGGAAGTCTGTGAGAACTGAGCTGCAACAAGACGCTTTCTCTACACGCTTCCCTGTGGAGTTTGTTAACCCCTGTCCCTGCTTAAGAACAAGTGCTGAGCTGGGGAAAGCTGTGTGGCTCTGTGGAGTTTTGTGGAAGTCCATGCTGAGTGGACTAGAGACTTTGTGCTGAAGGAGCCAAGTGTCGAGTGAGAAGGGAAGAGTCTGAGGAATCCATCTTTGTGACGGAGCACGTGGTCGGTGGTCTGGAAAAGAGTGAGTGACTGCGAAAGTAAAGAAGGGATCCGGTGCCATTCCCATTGAGAGGATACTGACAAGCCTTGTGAAGAGATCTTCCCAGACCTTAACCTGAGGCTACAGGACTAAAGTCCCCGGCGTGTGGGCTCGGCATCGGCTGACAAGACAAGGAACCTTTGCTGATTTTGTGAACGTTGTTTTTGTTTTGGCGCCAAAGTTTTCCAGGACTAGCTGCAGCCACCGCGATTCACAGGCCTGTGATAGACTACATCTGAGGTTAACGGTACCTTAACTTTAAGATACCCGGGTATCCTTGTAATAGGGGTATAAGAGCAATTGGTATAGTTTCATGCATTGTTATTGTTAATAGTGATAGGATTGTACTCAGTGTGCCATCTCAGGGGGTCCCCATAGACCGCCCTCACTAGACTGACACTGTGTTTAGGTAAAATTGTTCCAGATCCCTAGAATAATTCACATAAGCTGAGACCTTGAGATTGGCACATTGATTTCAGCTTTTGCTGATTGTGTGTATTTAGTAGGGACAGTGTCCCAGGTAGAACCTGAGACTGATTCATGCAATACTGAATTTTAGTCTAATTCCCTGTTTTAATAAAGAAAGTGTTGTTTATTTCTGTCTCTGTCTCAGTTTGTGACTCACTGGATCTCTCTCGGACCTCCGGTCATTACATTTTTGGTGCAGTCGGCAGGATCCAGTGCTTGTCATGGACGGAGGCGAGGGAAGAAATGACTCTGCCGCACCAGCAGCCCCCCCACTGGTAGTGGAACCCCTGGCAACCGTGACGACTGTGGGAGGATATGTGCCGGTAGGAGCTTTACTCCAGCACATGCCGAAATATGACAGGCGTAACATGCTGTTGCAGGATTGGGCTGAGAGGGTCCGGAGTGTTCTGCGGATGTGTAATCTGGCCCCCGCATTACGAGCAGAGTTGGCATTAAATGCACTAGAGGGCGACGCTAGGCGGATGGTGATGGTACGTCCAGAGTCAAAGAGGAGCACGTTAGAGAAAATCTTGGAGCTGTTAGAAGGGGGTTCAGAAGGCTGGGCTAGTGTGGCCCAGCTTTGTTCCTTGTTTTTCAATCGGCCCCAAAGGGAATGTGAGACTTTGATGCAGTACTCGAACACTTTACAGGAAACGTTGAATGAGGTGCAGCGACTAGACCCAGGGGCCATGGGGGCATTCCGAGAGGTAGACTGCTTGCTCGAGGATCAATTCATAACGAGGTTAGCCAATAGACTCCTTCGAGACAAACTGATGGAGATGTCCCGAGCTACCCCGGAATTATCCTTCTGGCAGATTTATCGGGCAGCGGTGGAAAGGGAGGAGGAGTCTACTCTAGTGGCCGAGGGGGCAGTTGACAGTGCACAGCTGGAGGGAGGTCCGGCGCCAGTTTCAGGAGGGGGAGGACTGGTAAACGTTGTACAGGCTCTGTGTGCCGAACTGAAGGAGCTAAAGCTGGAGGTTTTTAAACTCAGAGCTGGGCCGGTCCCTACTCCTACGGAAGGTCCACCCGCCCCATCCTCTGGAATGGTGGTTCCACAGTCTGCCAGGTCTCCCTCCTCGAATGATCCAAGTTCTCATCCACGAGGAGCGGTCACCTGCTGGAGGTGTGGGCATCAGTGACACATCTCCCGGTACTGCCGGATGTCTGCAGCCCCGGAGCCTCCTTCGCTGGCATTAAACTCCCAGGTGTTGACATGAGAGGGCGAGCAGCAGCGGCCCACCCCCCACAAAACCCTCGACAGGAAGAACAAGATTTGTTCGCATGCAGTCCAGTGCTGGAAGTAGAGTTTGAAGGGCGGAAGATGAGATGCTTGGTTGACACAGGATCTGAATGTACCATAATGCCCTTATAGGTGTACAAAAGGCACTTCAGTCAACTCGTGGTTCCCGAGGACGGCCGAGTGATAAGGCTTACAGCTGCTAACAATCGCCAACTGACGGTGAAGGGGATCGTGTGGAGAATGTTACACCGTCTAGTGCTGAGTTGTGATCTCCTGAAGAGTGCGGTCCCTGGGGGTTGGGTGGGCCTGGTCCGAGTGCCATCGAGGACCACGATCTCGCTAGCGCCCCGGCATGAAGAACTCTTAATGCTACTGGTGGGGGCTGCGCAGAGACTGAATGGGCTTGAAGTACTCATCGAGCCAGCCCCAGAGAAATACTCGTTCGCCAAGGCGTGTGTGGCCCGGTCTCTGGCGATTGTGAAGAATGGACGGGTGCCAGTCAGATGTATCAACATTTTAGATGAGGCTGTTACAATTCCTGCTGGGACCATTTTGGCTGAACTGTTCGTGCCAGCAGGGAAGGTGCCTGACAAGACAGTGTTCGAACTTCGCCCAGATGAACAGTCTTCCTGGACGTTCGCGGTCGGAGTAGGCTGGATCGAATCTCCTACCGAAGAATGGAATGGTCGTGTGATCATGTACCAGATGGGATTGGATCGGGAGGAATTGACCCCCGTGCAATTGGAGCAGCTGGAGAAGGTCTTGTGGGAACATCAAGAGACCTGTTCGCGACATGCGGAGGATTTCGGTTGTTCCCGGACGATTGAGCATGAGATTCCCACGGGGGATACTCCTCCTATTAGGGAACGTTATCGTCAAATCCCTCCAACGCTCTATCAAGAGGTGAAGCGCGTGGTGGCCAGTATGCTTGACAACCAAGTGATCCGAGAGGGCCAGAGCCCCTGGGCGGCCCCTGTGGTCTTGGTGCGGAAGAAGGATGGGACCCTTCGGTTTTGTGTGGACTATCGCAAATTGAATCAGTCCTGATATACCTAGATGACATTGTGGTGTTCGGGACCTCATTTGAAGACCATCTTGAGAAGTTGCATCAAATTCTCCGGCGGCTCAGTTGTTATGGCCTAAAAATAAAACCAAAGAAGTGCCAACTGTTACCGAGTCAGATTGAGTATTTAGGTCACGTGGTGACTCCGGACAGGGTTCTGCCTGCGACCAGCAAGGTCATGGTTGTGCAGGAGTGGCCACCCCACCGTACCCTGCGAGAGGTTCGGGCCTTCTTAGGTTTAGCGGGGTACTATCGGCGATTTGTACCTAAGTTTTCACAAGTAGTGAGTCCCCTGAATGAGTTCTTAAGAGGGACGGCACAAGGCCCCCATAATCGCCCCATCCCTTGGGGACCCCAGCAGCAAAAGGCATTTGAGGAGGTGAAGGCCGCCCTAACGAGTGCTCCATTGTTAGCGTATGCCCGGTTTGATTCCCCTTTCCTGTTATACACCGATGGCAGTCTGCATAGGCTGGGGGCGGTACTAGCACAAGTGCAGGATGGTCAGGAGTGAGTAATCGCCTATGGCAGCAGGTCTTTAAGAGACACTGAACGCAACCCAGATAACTACAGCTCGTTTTGCCTAGAGCTACTGGCCCTGGTGTGGGCGATGACAGAATGCTTTGCCGAGTATTTAACAGGAGCTGAGGTACTAGTCATGACTGATAATAACCCTCTGGCTCACCTAGAAAACGCAAGTCTGGGAGCGTTGGAGCAGTGGTGGGTCGCTCGCCTTGCTAAGTTTAACTATCGAATTAAGTTTCGCTCTGGGCGGGAAAACGGATATGCGGATGCACTCTCAAGGGTGCCCCTTGGGTCCTCGGGGGAAAATGTTGATGACCAGCTGGAGGACACTGAAACCCCTGACTTGGGGCAGGTACCTATCTTCCGAAGTGTGGTACATTCAAGTGGGGTGGCATCAGGGATGCCGTGTGTTCTGGGAAAAACACCCTTGGATTGGGCGAAGGACCAGAACGATTGCCCTGACATTGAACTAGTGCGCAATTGGGTACAAAAAGCGGTCTGGCCGCGTGCAGAGAAAAAGGCCCAGCTGTCCGTGGAAGGAATGAAACTACTGCGATAGTGGGATAAGTTGTGTGTGGAACAGGGCCTCTTGTACCGTAAGGTGTACCTGCCATCTGAGCTGCAGCACCGGTACCAGCTAGTAATCCCTATGGGGATGGGTCCGGTGGTCGCTCGCGAGGCGCATGAGAAGGGGGCCCACTTTGGGAGTGAAAAGACACTCCAGTGGCTACAGCAAGTCCTCTATTGTCCTGAATTGGGGGAGATGGTGACAGAGGCGTGTCGGCAGTGTCGGGTCTGTGGGCTCAGTAAGAGCCCTGAGCAGCGGGCGCCCACGCAATCTATTAAGACTTCCGCTCCTTTAGAGCTGCTCATGTTTGACTATGTCTTGATAGGATACTCAACGTCTGGGTATTCCTATTGCTTGGTAATTACAGACCACTTCACCAAGTATGCTGTAGCAGTGCCGACAAGAGATCGGACGGCGGAGTCGGCGGCTGAAGCCGTGTGTCGACATTTCATCCAGGTGTTTGGGTGTCCGCAAAGAATATACTCAGATCAGGGGGCATGTTTTCAGGGGGCATTGATGAAGGAGCTGTTCCAGCTGTATGGTGTCGCACAGTCGAGAACGACACCTTACCATCCCCAAGGTAACGGAGCTTGTGAGCGCTTTAATCGGACTCTGTTGCAGATGTTGAGGACGTTAGAGGGTAAACAACAGGTACGCTGGCCTGAGTATCTCCCCGAATTGATGTGGGCCTACAATAATAGAGTGCACAGCACTACTGGCTACTCACCACACATGTTGATGTTCGGGAGGCCAGGGCAGGACATTGAGGATTTGAGCATGCCAGATCCCTCCTCCAATCCCCCTTGGACCGCATTAGAATGGGTTCGGGAACACCGGCGACGATTGAGGGTGGTGTATCAGGTGGTGGGTGATCGACTCAGTCAGATAACCCATAGGGACACGTGTGCCATGCAAACCGAGCCTTTTTCCCTGGGGGATAGAGTGTCGGTGAGAATCAAATGACGGTTTGGAAAGCTGAGTGAACGGCGGGAGGTGACTCCGTAACTGGTAAAAAAACGGGTGAGCCCTGTTTACGAGGTCGAGCTGGTGGGGACAGGGGGACCAACCCGCAATCTTCATCGTAACATGCTACAACGGTGCTGGTTTAAAGATGCCGTCCCCATTTCCACGGAACCACAGTCCGTGTCCCGAGGGGTGGGCATCCCTAATGCTCTTGAATTTGATGGTGGGTCTGCCTCCGCGCCTGCTTACTTGCCCCCTGCGATCAATTTGTCCCCGTGTGGAGAGAGTATGGAGAATGTGGTATGTCCTGCAGAAAACGGGGAATCAGGACAGTTACCTGATCCATATGATGTGGCACAGGGCGCCACACCTCAGGAGGGAGCAGCCTCATTGGCTCCCATTGAAGAGATTTCTGCCCCCTTGGGAGCCGAGCCTGTTGGGGTGGGTCCCAGGAGAACTACTCGAGCTACGGCGGGTATACCTCCACAGCGCTATGCACAAGACGACTTTGAGCGGGGAGGTGTATCGAGGACGCCAACCTCTAGTGGGGTGGCATGTGAGAGTGTGAACTGTGATAGCAGCAGGAGAGCATTAGGACCCTGTGACTTTTGCCGGGCTGAGCTCAGAGCAGGGGTAGAGTTGGAGACCCTGTGTGTTCTGAAAGTGTCTGCTGTGTGAGAGGCGAGACAGGAAGTCTGTGAGAACTGAGCTGCAACAAGACGTTGTCTCTACACTCTTCCCTATGGAGTTTGTTAACCCCTGTCCCTGCTTAAGAACAAGTGCTGAGCTGGGGAAAGCTGTGTGGCACTGTGGAGTTTTGTGGAAGTCCATGCTGAGTGGACTAGAGACTTTGTGCTGAAGGAGCCAATTGTCGAGTGAGAAGGGAAGAGTCTGAGGAATCCATTTCTGTGACGGAGCACGTGGTCGGTGGTCTGGAAAAGAGTGAGTGGCTGCGAGAGGAAAGAAGGGGTCCAGTGCCATTCCCATTGAGAGGATACTGACAAGCCTTGTGAAGAGATCTTCCCAGACCTTAACCTGAGGCTACAGGACTAAAGTCCCCGGCGTGTGGGCTCGGCATCGGCCGACAAGACAAGGAACCTTTGCTGATTTTGCGAACATTGTTTTTGTTTTGGCGCCAAAGTTTTCCAGGACTATCTGCAGCCACCGCGATTCACAGGCCTGTGATAGACTACATCTGAGGTTAACGGTACCTTAACTTTAAGATACCTGGGTATCCTTGTAATAGGGGTATAAGAACAATTGGTATAGTTTCATGCATTGTTATTGTTAATAGTGATAGGATTGTACTCAGTGTGCCATCTCAGGGGGTCCCCATAGACCGCCCTCACTAGACTGACACTGTGTTTAGGTAAAATTGTTCCAGATCCCTAGAATAATTCACATAAGCTGGAAACCTTGAGATTGGCACATTGATTTCAGCTTTTGCTGATTGTGTGTATTTAGTAGGGACAGTGTCCCAGGCAGAACCTGAGACTGATTCATTTAATACTGAATTTTATATACTAGAAAGTCCCTGCTGAGCAGAGAAAAAGGATGGCCACTGAAGTTCATTTAAATTCATAAGAAATATATCTTTATTGAGAATATATACACTATGTGCAGAATTATTAGGCAAATGAGTATTTTGCTCACATGATACTTTTTATACATGTTGTCCTACTCCAAGCTGCATAGTCTTGAGAGCCAACTCCTAATTAAGTAAATCTGGTGATGTGCATCTCTGTAATGAGGAGGGGTGTTGACTAATGACATCAAAACCCTATATATGGTGTGCTTAATTATTAGGCAAATTCCTTTCCGTTTGCAAAATGGGTCAGAAGAGAGATTTGACGGGCTCTGAAAAGTCCAAAATTGTGAGAAGTCTTGCAGAGGGATGCAGCAGTCTTGAAATTTCCAAACTTTTGAAGCATGATCACCGAACAATCAAGCGTTTCATGGCAAATAGCCAACAGGGTCGCAAGAAGCATGTTGGCCAAAAAAGGCCCAAAATAACTGCCCATGAATTGAGGAAAATCAAGCGTGAAGCTGCCAAGATGCCATTCGCCACCAGTTTTACCATATTTCAGAGCTGCAACGTTACTGGAGTATCAAAAAGCACAAGGTGTGCGATACTCAGGGACATGGCCAAGGTAAGGAAGGCTGAAAAACCACCACCTATGAACAAGAAACATAAGATAAAATGTCAAGAATGGGCCAAGAAATATCTTAAGACTGATTTTTCAAAGGTTTTATGGGCTTGTTGAAATGAGAGTGACTCTTGATGGGCCAGATGGATGGGCCAGAGGCTGGATCACTAAAGGGCAGAGAGCTCCACTCCGACTCAGACGCCAGCAAGGTGGAGGTGGGGTACTGGTATGGGCTGGTATCATCAAAGATGAACTTGTGGGACCTTTTCGGGTTGAGGATGGAGTGAAGCTCAACTCCCAGACCTACTGCCAGTTTCTAGAAGACAACTTCTTCAAGCAGTGGTACAGGAAAAAGTCGGTATCGTTCAAGAAAAACATGATTTTCATGCAGGACAATGCTCCATCACATGCATACATCTACTCCACAGCATGGCTGACCAGTAAAGGTCTAAAAGAAGAAAAAATAATGACATGGCCCCCTTGTTCACCTGATCTGAACCCCATAGAGAACCTGTGGTCCATCATAAAATGTGAGATCTACAGGGAGGGAAAACAGTACACCTCTCGGAACAGTGTCTGGGAGGCTGTGATGGCTGCTGCACGCAATGTTGATCGAAAACAGACCAAGCAACTGACAGAATCTCTGGATGGAGGCTGCTGAGTGTCATCATAAAGAAAGGTGGCTATATTCATCACTAATTTTTTTGGTTTTGGTTTTTGGATGTCAGAAATGTTTATTTCTAAATTTTGTGCACTGATATTGGTTTACCTGGTGAAAATAAACAAGTGAGATTGGATTATATTTGGTTTTTATTAAGTTGCCTAATAATTCGGCACAGTAATAGTTACCTGCACAAACAGATATCCTCCTAAGATAGACAAATCTAAAAAAAAACCCACTCCAACTTCCAAAAATATTAAGCTTGGATAGTTATGAGTCTTTTGGGTTGATTGAGAACATAGTTGTTCATCAATAATAAAAATAATCCTCTACAATACAACTTGCCTAATAATTCTGCACACAGTGTATACCACATCAGGACAATTACATATCCTTGCACAAACGGTCCACATTGTGAGGACACGATGCTGGGGACCAAAGATATTAAAATTAAAACCTTACACCATAAAAACCATGTGACACAGCGGCCACAATTAGTAAGCCTGTACACAATAAATACATCAGGGGAGGCAAAAAATAGAATATTCTATCTATAATATAGATGTAATGTTGTACAAAAATTTGTCATCCCAATATAGTATGCTTCACCCTCCCAACCAATTTAGGTCTGATCATGACATCCAGAATGCTCATAGATCATTGTTGTTAGAAACATGCACCATGTTCAGATAAATAGCATTACTCAATCATATACCTGGATAGTCACTTGGCCACTAGAAGTACCGCTGTTAGCGTCACCCCGACGCACGTTTCGGTAAGAACCTTTTTCAAGGGGTACTCATACATACTGACCACCCACCTTAATATACCCTGTACCAATTAACAAAGTACGCGCACGCCACATCACCATACCGGAAGTACCAGGTGGCGCCGCTGGCCAGTCACATGACCTCCTAGAGACATATCCTGGTCGCCATGGAGAGGTGTCACATGATCGAAAGTCACATGACCGGAAGTACAACCCCCGTCGTCAAGGACGCCAACCCCGCTACATGCCTAGCCATTAAGTGACGCGGCCGCACCACCGCAAGCGACGGGCACAGCGGCGTCGGCATCAGAAAGATGCCAAAAGCTGATGAGCGCATCAGAGCAACGGAGCGATCGAGTACTGATGAGGCAGCAGCGGTATGTGTCAGGGGAGGTCCATAATGTCAAGTACTAGGTTACCAAAGTTTGCCATATTGAAAGAGATCCAAAAGATGACAATACTGTATATTTATATATAGCACACTAAAAAAGGGCTGAAGCAGAGTTTAGAACACAAAGCTACAACCTTGCACGGGCACCTCCATTTTGGAGGAGGTGCCTTTTATATGAGAAGTCTTCCGGCCATTGGCCGGGGATTCCTTAGGACGGCGCGCGCGGCCCCTTTAAGAGGGATGAAGCCCGCGCGCGCCCTAAGCACAGTGCCCGGGAAGCTGCGCACGCCAGCAGCAGCAGCAGGAGCGCCGTAAGACGCTGGGCCAGGAGCGCGGCGGTAAGGGGAACGGCGTCTATGCTTGTCAGTACCCCCCCTTTACGCCCCCTCTTTTTTAGGCCTGAAAGACATTTTTTAAGGAGAAGCGGGGCGTGGCTGTTCTCCCTGGATTCCCAAGTTCTCTCCTCTGGGCCAAACCCCTTCCAATCCACCAGAAAAAAGGTTTTTCCTCTTACCCTCTTGGTGACCAGAATGTTCTCTACCTCATAGACGTCCTCAGCGGAGACCGGAGCTGGGGAGGTACCTGGATCATCGGAAAAAGAATTAAGAATAACTGGTTTGAGGAGAGATACATGGAAGGAATTGGGAATCCGTAAGGTGGCCGGGAGTTTTAACTTGTAGGCCACTGGATTGATTTGCTTGAGGACTTCAAATGGACCGATGAACCGTGGACCCAACTTATAGGAGGGTATTATGAGACGAACATGTTTGGAGGAGAGCCAAACCTTGTCTCCCGGACGGGATTGAGGTGGGTCCAGACGTCTCTTGTCGGCATGTCTCTTCATCCGCTCGGAGGATTGAAGAAGTGCGGATCTAGTGTCCTCCCAAATGGTGGAAAATTCGCTGACCAGAGAATACGCGGCAGGGTTGTCCACTGAAGCGGAGACCAGAAATGGAATCCGGGGATGTTGACCGTAGACCACAAAGAACGGGGACTTGGAAGAAGATTCGCTCTCATGGTTGTTATAGGAGAACTTGGCCCATGGTAGGAGCTCTACCCAATTGGTATGGTGAGCATTGACGAAGTGCTGGAGGAAGCTGGTAAGGATCTGGTTGATACGTTCCACTTGGCCATTGGACTGTGGATGATAAGCAGAGGAGAAATCCAGGGAGACATCCAGCAGCTTACACGTAGCTCTCCAGAAGCGCGAAGTAAACTGGACCCCGCGATCAGACACAATGTGGAGGGGTAGGCCGTGGAGACAAAAGATGTGATGGATGAAGTCCTTAGCCAGCACAGATGCAGATGGGAGACCAGGCAGAGGGATAAAGTGGGCCATTTTAGAAAAGCGGTCAGCGACCACCCAAATGACAGTACAGCTGGCAGAAACAGGGAGATCAGTAATAAAGTCCATAGCAATGTGTTGCCACGGGGCAGCAGGTACGGGAAGAGGCAGGAGATGGCCGGCTGGAAGATGTCTGGGAACCTTGTTGCGGTGACATGAAGAACAGGCTGTGACGAAGTCTACAACATCCTTGCGGGGGGAAGGCCACCAGTAATGTCGGGTAATGAGCAGGAAGGTCTTCCTCTGGCCAGCATGGCCGGCTAGTTTAGATTGATGACCCCAGTGAAGAACCTTCTTACGATCCGGAACCGCTAAAAACGTCTTACCGGGTGGGAGACGAGACAGGTCCAAGGGAGCCACATTCATCACTTTGGAGGGATCGATGATATGCATAGGCTCCTCCTCTTTAACGGAAGACAGGAAGGATCGGGACAAAGCGTCGGCTTTAACGTTCTTGTCCGCAGGGCGGTAATGTAGGGTAAAGTTAAAATGGGCGAAGAACAAAGACCACCGGGCCTGACGCGGATTGAGTCTTTGGGAATTCTGTAGATATGCCAGGTTTTTGTGGTCAGTGTAGATGACCACCGGGTGCAGAGCCCCCTCTAGCAGGTAACTCCACTCCTCCAGCACCAATTTGATGGCTAGCAGTTCTCGGTCTCCTATGTAATAGTTGCGCTCAGACGAGGAGAAGAGCTTGGAGAAGAAGCCGCAGGTTACCATTCTCCCGGACGGAGATTTCTGGGTGAGCACCGCTCCGGCTCCGGAAGAGGAAGCATCAACCTCCAGAAAGAACTGTTTGTTGGAATCCAGACGTTGCAGCACCGGGGCAGAAGAGAAGGCTTGTTTTAAGGAGAGGAAGGCCTCCTCCGCTTCGGACTTCCATTCCTTAGGATTTGCTCCCTTACGGGTGAGCGCAGAGATGGGTGCAGTCTGGGAAGAGAAATGTGGGATGAAGAGACGGTAATAGTTAGCGAAGCCCAGGAATCGCTGAATCGCCTTCAACCCCTCCGGACGGGGCCACTTTAAGAAGGCAGAGACCTTCTCGGGGTCCATCCATAGACCTGTCTTAGAGATAATATAGCCCAGGAACGGAAGAGAGGTCTGCTCGAAGAGGCATTTCTCAAATTTTGTGTATACAGTGGTGGCCAAAAGTATTGGCACCCCTGCAATTCTGTCAGATAATACTCAGTTTCTTCCTGAAAATGATTGCAATCACAAATTCTTTGGTATTATTATCTTCATTTAATTTGTCTTCAATAAAAAACACAAAAAGAATTGTCCTAAAGCCAAATTGGATACAATTCCACTCCAAACCTAAAAAAGGGGGTGGACAAAAGTATTGGCACTGTTTGAGAAAAGAAAGAAGACCAAAGAACTGTCTGAGGACTTGAGAAACCAAATTGTGAGGAAGCATGAGCCATCTCAAGGCTACAAGTCCATCTCCAAAGACTTGAATGTTCCTGTGTCTTCCGTGCGCAGTGTCATCAAGAAGTTGAAAGCCCATGGCACTGTGGCTAACCTCCCTAGATGTGGACGGAAAAGAAAAATTGATGAGAGATTTCAACGCAAGATTGTGCGGATGGTGGATAAAGAACCTCGACTATCATCCAAATAAGTTCAAGCTGCCCTGCAGTCCGAGGGTACAACAGTGTCAACCCGTACTATCCGTCGGCGTCTGAATGAAAAGGACTGTATGGTAGGATACCCAGGAAGACCCCACTTCTTACCCCGAGACATAAAAAAGCCAGGCTGGAGTTTGCCAAAACTTACCTGAGAAAGCCTAAAACGTTTTGGAAAAATGTTCTCTGGTCAGATGAGACAAAAGTAGAGCTTTTTGGCAAAAAGTATCAACATAGGGCAGGGGTCCTCAAACTACGGCCCGCCGGGCTGTGGGCAGAGGGGAGCGGTGTCAGCTCCCGCCCTTCCCCCCGCTTTCTCAGAGCCCCGGCAGCCCGATACTTACCTCTCCCCGTGCCTTCGCAGATCCGCTGTCTTCCTGGTCTGCGCTCCCTGTGACGTCTCAGGTCAGAGGGTGCGGTGACGTCTTTACACCGCGCCCTCCCGAGTGCTGTCACAGGCAGCGCAGAGAGGGACAACGCCTGAGACGCTGGAGTCCCGACCTGAGCAGCGGCAGCAGGCAAGGAGGGAGGCGAGTATTGGATTTTTTTTTTTTTTTAATGTATGGAGGCATGGGACATAATATTAGGGGTGACATCCTGAATGGGGCATTATATGGGGGGGTGACATGCTGCATGGGGCATTATATGGGGGGTGACGTCCAGCATGGGGCATTATATGGGGGGGTGACATCCTGAATGGGGGCATTATAAAGACAGGGGAGTGATATCCTGCATGGGTCATTATATGGGGGGGGTTACATCCTGAATGGGGCATTATATGGGGGGTGACATCCTGAATGGGGCATTATAAAGACAGGGGAGTGATATCTTGCATGGGGCATTATATGGTGGGAGAAAGGGAAATCCTGCATGGGGCATTATATGGTGGGAGAAAGGGAAATCCTGCATGGGGCATAATAAGGGGGGAACAGCCTGCATAGGGCATTATAAGGGGGAAACAGCCTGCCTATTGAGGACCTATGCTGCCTATTGGGGACATTTACCTGCCTATTGGGGACATTTACTTGCCTATTGGGGATATTTACCTGCCTATTGGGGACCTATGCTGCCTATTTGGGACATTTACCTGCCTATTTGGGACATTTACCTGCCTATTGGGGACCTATGCTGCCTATTGGGAACATTTACCTGCCTATTGTGGACATTTACTTGCATATTAGGAACCTATGCTGCCTATTGGGGATATTTACCTGCCTATTGGGGACCTATGCTGCCTATTTGGGACATTTACCTGCCTATTGGGGACCTATGCTACCTATGGAGGATATTTACCTGCCTATTGGGGACCTATGCTGCCTATTGGGTACATTTACCTGCCTATTGGGTACATTTACCTGCCTATTGGGGACCTATGCTGCCTATTGGGGACATTTACCTGCCTATTGGGGACCTATGCTGCCTATTGAGGACCTATGCTGCCTATTGGGGACCTATGCTGCCTATTGGGTACATTTACCTGCCTATTGGAGACCTATGCTGCCTATTGGGGACATTTACCTGCCTATTGGGGATATTTACCTGCCTATTGAGGACCTATGCTGCCTATTGGTGACATTTACCTGCCTATTGGGGATATTTACCTGCCTATTGAGGACCTATGCTGCCTATTGGTGACATTTACCTGCCTATTGAGGACCTATGCTGCCTATTGGGTACAGTTACCTACCTATTGAAATACCGGTTGATTTAACTTTACTTGTTCTTCATTTTAAATATTGTATTTCATAGAATCATAGAATCATAGAATGGTAGAGTTGGAAGGGACCTCCTGGGTCATCTGGTCCAACCCCCTGCTCAAAGCAGGATTCACTAGATCATCTCAGACAGATGTCTGTCCAGCCTCTGTTTGAAGACGTCCATTGAAGGGGAACTCACCACCTCTCGTGGCAGCCCGTTCCACTCATTAATCACCCTAACTGTCAAAAAGTTTTTTCTAATATCTAATCTGTGTCTCCTCCCATTTAGTTTCATCCCATTGCTTCTAGTCTTTCCTTGTGCAAATGAGAATAAAGATGATCCTTCTACAATGTGACAGCCCTTGACATATTTGTAGACAGCTATTAAGTCTCCTCTCAGTCTTCTTTTTTGCAAGCTAAACATTCCCAAATCCTGCAACCGTTCCTCATAGGACATGGTTTGCAGTCCAGTCACCATTCTGGTCGCTCTTCTCTGAACTTGCTCCAGTTTGTCTATGTCTTTTTTAAAATGTGGTGCCCAAAACTGTACACAGTATTCCAGATGAGGTCTGACCAAAGAGGAGTAAAGACCGATAATGACTTCACGTGATCTAGACTGTATGCTTCTGTTAATACATCCCAGAATTGTATTTGCCTTTTTTGCTGCTGCATCACACTGTTGACTCATGTTCAGTCTATGATCTATTAGTATACCTAAGTCTTTTTCACATGTACTGTTGCTTAGCTCTATTCCTCCCATTCTGTATATGCTTTTTTCATTTTTATTGCCCAGATATAGTACTTTGCATTTTTCCCTGTTAAAAACCATTCTGTTGGTTGCTGCCCACTGCTCCAGTTTATTTAGGTCTTTTTGAATCCTCTCTCTCTCTTCTCTAGTATTAGCTATCCCTCCTAGCTTTGTGTCATCAGCAAATTTAATCACCTTACCCTCAATTCCTTCATCTAAATCATTGATAAAGATGTTGAACAATACAGGTCCCAGGACGGAGCCCTGTGGTACCCCACTTAAGACATTCATCCAGCTGGATGTGAAGCCATTTACAACCACCCTTTGAGTCCGATCACTAAGCCAGTTATGAATCCACCTAACAGTTGCCTGGTCCATTGCATACTTGGTCATTTTTTCAATAAGGATGGTGTGAGATACTTTGTCAAATGCTTTGCTGAAGTCAAGATATACTATATCTACAGCATTTCCCTGATCCAATCAGTCAGTGATTCTGTCATAGAAGGAAATTAAGTTAGTCTGACATGACTTGTTAGTTACAAACCCATGCTGACTCTGGTTAATCACTTCATTCTTATCCATGTACTTACATACATGTTGTTTAATAATTTGTTCAAAGATCTTTCCTGGTATAGAAGTCAGACTCACCGGCCTATAGTTCCCTGGGTCCACCTTCTTCCCCTTTTTGAAGATAGGAACAACATTTGCTCTTCTCCAGTCTTCTGGGACTTCTCCTGTTCTCCAAGAATTTTCAAAGATTATGGAGAGTGGTTCTAAAATTTCTTCTACGATCTCCTTCAGTACTCTGGGGTGTAATTCATCTGGACCTGGAGACTTGAACTCATTTATGTTAGCTAAATATTCCCTCACAATCTTTCTGTTTACAGATAACTTGGATTCCTCTATTCCTTTAAAAGGACAGTGAAGATCAGTTGATGTTACATTTTCTTTCTGAGAGAAAACAGATGCAAAATAGGAATTAAAAAGTTTGGCCTTCTCAACATCCTCTCTTACCATTTCTCCATTTTCATCCTGTAAAAATCCTATAGCATCTTTGACTTTTCTTTTACTTTTGACATACCCCCAAAATCCTTTTTATTGCTTTTGACATCTCTTGCAAGCCTTAATTCATTGTCAGCTTTAGCTAACCTGATACGTGCCCTACAGGATCTGCAGACTGCATTATAATCTTCTTTAGATATGCCTCCCTCTTTCCATTTAATAAACATTTCTTTCTTTCTTTTTAGCATGTGTTTAAGTTCTGTGTTCATCCATCCTGGTTTCCTTAAATGCTTCCCATTCTTCCTACTTTTCGGGATTGTTAACAATTGTGCTTTGAGAATCTCATTTTTAAAAATTTCCCATCCTTCCTGGACATTTTTGTCCTTAAGGACATCCAGCCATTGGATCCCTCCTATTCTCTTTCTGAGTCTCTTAAAATCTGCCTTTCTAAAATCTAACCTTGAAGTTTGAGTCTTCACATGTCTTCCTCCTCTAGTTATCCAAAATTCAATAATAGCATGATATTTATTCCTGTATTGTTTTTTTTTTACTACAAAATAAGATATGTGCAGTGTGCATAGTAATTTGTTCATAGTTTTTTTTAAAAAACTATATTCCGGCCCTCCAATGGTCTGAGGGACCGTGAACTGGCCCCCTGTTTAAAAAGTTTGAGGACCCCTGACATAGAGTGTACAGGAAAAAAAAATAGCCATTCAAAGAAAAGAACACGGTCCCTACAGTCAAACATGGTGGAGGTTCCCTGATGTTTTGGGGTTGCTTTGCTGCCTCTGGCACTGGACTGCTTGACCGTGTGCATGGCATTATGAAGTCTGAAGACTACCAACAAATTTTGCAGCATAATGTAGGGTCCAGTGTGAGAAAGCTGGGTCTCCCTCAGAGGTCATGGGTCTTCCAGCAGGACAATGACCCAAAACACACATCCAAAAGCACTATAAAATGGTTTGAGAGAAAGCACTGGAGACTTCTAAGGTGGCCAGCAATGAGTCCAGACCTGAATCCCATAGAAAACCTGTGGAGAGATCTCAAAATGGCAGTTTGGAGAAGGCACCCTTCAAATATCAGGGACCTGGAGCAGTTTGCCAAAGAAGAATGGTCTACAATTCCAGCAGAGCATTGTAAGAAACTCATTGATGGTTACCGGAAGCGGTTGTTCGCAGTTATTTTGGCTAAAGGTTGTGCAACCAAGTATTAGGCTGAGGGTGCCAATACTTTTGTCTGGCCCATTTTTGGAGATTTGTGTGAAATGATCAATGATTTGATTTTTGCTTCATTCTCTTTTGTGTTTTTTCCTTGCAAGCAAATTAAATGAAGATAATAATACCAAAGAATTTGTGATTGCAATCATTTTCAGGAAGAAACTGAGTATTATCTGACAGAATTGCAGGGGTGTCAATACTTTTGGCCACCACTGTAGGTGATTCTGCCTGAGCCTAAGCAGGACCTGACGAACATCCCTCCGAAGTGTGGGAAGATCCGGAGAGAAGACCAAGATGACTGGTAGTCAGGCTGGCAGAGTGGACTGGTAGTCAGGCTGGCGGACTGGACTGGAAGTCAGGCTGGTGGACTGGACTGGTAGTCAGGCTGGCAGACTGGACTGGTAGTCAGGCTGGCGGACTGGACTGGTAGTCAGGCTGGCAGACTGGACTGGAAGTCAGACTGGCGGACTGGACTGGTAGTCAGGCTGGCGGACTGGACTGGAAGTCAGGCTGGCGGACTGGACTGGTAGTCAGGCTGGCGGACTGGACTGGTAGTCAGACCAGAGGGCTGAAGCAGAGTTTAGAACACAAAGCTACAACCTTGCACGGGCACCTCCATTTTGGAGGAGGTGCCTTTTATATGAGAAGTCCTCAGGCCATTGGCCGGGGACTCCTTAGGACGGCGCGCGCGGCCCGGGAAGCTGCGCCCGCCGGCAGCAGCCGCAGCAGGAGCGCCGGAAGACGCCGGGCCAGGAGTGCAGCGGTAAGTGGGACGGCGTCTCTGCCTTCTGCCTGTCAGGGGGCAGAGACGCCGATGCTACAGACAGGGGAAGTGGTGCTGTGCAGTGTATATACACAGGACAGGAGGAGTGGTGCTGTGCAGTGTATATACACAGGACAAGAGGAGTGGTACTGTGCAGTGTATATACACAGGACAGGAGGAGTGGTGCTGTGCAGTGTATATACACAGGACAGGAGGAGTGGTGCTGTGCAGTGTATATATACAGGACAGGAGGAGTGGTGCTGAGAGTAGCACCTGCCTCCTGAGCTCAAGCACTTCCAGGAGGAGGGTCGTCGTCTGCCTCTCTTCTCCCCAGGGAGAGGCAGGCCTACTGGGAGGCCGGCATGGCTTCCCAGCCTCCTATCCCCCGGTCTATGCCGGTGGGGGAGAAGGAGCCTCAACAACCGGCCCAGGAGGGAGTGAGGAGATCGGGAAGGGTGAGGAAGAATACATCCACCTGCTCCAACCCCGAGACTGTTCACCGCCAGCCCAGAGAGGGAGACCGGGGCACCCCAGGCCCCAGGAACAAGAGCCCAGCAAGATCCTGGGGGGAGATGACCTCCATCGAGTCCACAAGTTCCTTCTCCTCCCGAGTGGTCGCCACGTTGCGAGAGTACGAGGACGCCGGCAAAGCACTAACCCAGCTGAAATAGAAGCTGAGGGAGGCCCGGATCCTGAACACCCGGGCGTCCAACAAGGAGAGACCCGCGACCTCCCAGAGGTTTAAAGCCCTCAGAGACGAGGTGGTCAGGTTAGTGCTTCTCCGGGAGGGGATTGAGAAAAGCGCAGGTCCCTTCCTGGAGAGGTTTAAGAACCAGCGGCGGTTCTCAGAAATGAAGGGGTTAAACACCTCAGGAGAACCGCCAGCCGGCGTCCTTAGTGAAAAGGAGGAGGAGGATGAAGAGGTGACTGGAGTCTCAGTTGCTGGAGCCAGTGAGGGGCAGAGCCGGATCTCAAGTGGTCTCCCTGCAGGGCAGAGGACTCCGACAGCAGAGGCTGGAGTGTCGGGGGAGGAGGAGGAAGGAGGACTGCTGAGGGAGATCCGACTGCTGGAGTCTCCAGTGGACCTGACACGGTTTTCTTTCGGTGAGGACAAACCAGTGGAGGAGACCAAGAGGAGGAAGAGGAAGACCGGAGGAGCCGCACAGGAGGTGGTGAGTTATAAGTATGTACCAATGTCTGATGTTGCGCCTGCTACCTTCTGTTTAAACCCCACCAAACCTAAAGGCACGGGCTCTGCAGTGGGCTCGAGGCAGAGGCAAGGTGGGGAGAGGAGAAGGACGTCCGGCGATGCTGCCATCTGTGCGGGGAACAGTGCAGGGGCCGAGGCTGTGGAGGTACTCACAGCGCCGGACATAGGAAGTTCTGTGGAGTTTCCCACCCTGCCCTCTGCGGCTAAGCCGGTTATCACCGGGGCCGGGGGGGCAGGGAGGAATGTGAAAAACACCTCTGTGAGGAATACTGGGCACACTGCTGCGACAGGGGGGCAGTGTGCCCCAGCGCCCAAAAAGGACACTAAGACCCCAAAGTCTGTGGGTGCAGGGCGGGCAGAGGTGCCGAGAAAACAGTCTGCCCAGCACAAGGACCAAAATGCTGCAGTAGGGGAGCGGGGCGCTCCAGGAGACGACCTGCAGAAAGCCAGCAGCAACCAAAGGGAAACGGGTGTGGTGCTGCAGGGAAAGGAGTCTCTGGGAGTGCTCCCCTCCCCCGGCCCAGCAGGTGTGAGTGCAGAGACACCAGACACAAGGGAGGAAGGAATGGAGGTGACTGTGGAAGGTGCAGAGAACAGCAGAGGTAATGGGGTGACAAGTAAAGGGAATGGAAGTAGTGGTGCAGTGAATGATGGGAGTAATGGTGGAGCAGATGGTGAGAGTAATGGTGGAGCAAATGATGAGAGTAGTAGGAATGGTGGAATTAGTGGTACAGTGAATGATGATGCAGCAAATGGTGGGGGTAGTGGTGCAGTGAATGATGATGTAGCAAATGGTGGGGGTAGAGGTGGTATGAATAGTGGGAGTAGTGGTGTAGTGAATGATGATGTAGCAAATGGTGGGGGTAGTGGTGGAATGAATGCTGGGAGTTGTGGGAATGGTGGGAGTTGTGGTGTAGCAAATGTTGGGGGTAGTGGTGTAATGAATGGTGGGAGTAATGGTCCTGCGAATGGTGTGAGTAGTAGTGGAGTGAACGATGGGAGTAATGGTCCTGCGAATGGTGTGAATAGTACTGGAGTGAATGGTGGGAGCAGCACTGGTGTTGGTGGGGGGGAAGTAGGCGCTGGTCCCGCTGCCCCCCCAGCATTGGCGGGGGCTTCAGCCCAAAGCTATTCAGGAGCTGTCAGTGCTGGGGGTAGTAGTGCGCCCTCGTTTGGTGGCCCTGGGGATGGTGACTTGCAACAGCAGCTCCTGGACGCCCTGAGGAGAGGGGAGAGCTCCATCACTGTAGAGGGGAGGGAGGTTGATCTGTCTTTCTGGATAGAGAGACATGGTCTTTCAGCCTTCCGAGATAGAGGGGCAGAGACTGTCTGGTCTCTGCCGACAACGGGGCAGAGGAGTAACCGTAGGAACGTGGTCCGTCTCCAGTGGGTAAGCAAGGATGCCTGTCCTGATAGGTCGAAGGTGGTTGAGCTCCTGCTGGGGATGGGCTTTGCGGCATATGACATCTTTGCCTTGATCCATCCCTACGGGACCTCCTACTTCGATGTCAGCTTCGTGAGACCGGAGGACCTTGAGCTTTTCTGGTCTCGCCATGAGCTGGCTCGGAGTCACCCCGAATGGCATGGTCTCTTTCCCCTGGCAATAACCCGCCAAGATTCAGTCAGGAAAGTGACCGTTTTGACTAGTAACGAGTCGCTTTCCTGTATGGACATTACCACCTGGGTGAGTCGATACGGAGAGGTCACCAATATTCCCGAAAAGAATCTGGATGACCATGGTATCTGGTCAGGGGCCTGGACCTTCATGGTGAGATTGAAGGTTTCGGGAAACACTGTTACCCATATCCCCTCCTCAACCTTTTTGGGGAGGGATAGGATCTTGATTTTCTACCGGGGGCAGCCTAAGGTCTGTCACAGGTGCGGTAGCCCCACACACTTCAGTGCGCAGTGTACCACCCAGAAATGCGCACTGTGTGGGGACCTTGGTCATCTTGCTGCTGCCTGTCGCAGGATTAGGTGTAACTTGTGTGGTGACCTCGGTCACCCGTTCAGTCGCTGTCCGCGTTCCTTCGGCAATGCGGTCCTGAAAGCGGCGAGTGCGGGACAGGCGAAAGCTGGAAGGGACCAGTAGGGGCGGGGGAGGCAGGGAACCGGTGAGGAGCAAGCTGCCGCCATCCACCATCAGGCGGCAGGAGAAGCACCGTGGGGACAGGGGGCAGGGAGTAATGTCCCTAAACTCTGACCCAGGTACTTCACTTGCAGCTGAGGATCCTAAAGACAGTGAATTGAGCGAGGAAGTCAAGAGACTTGAAAGGGAAGAGCGAGAGGACGCCACGTCTTCCCAGGAACCCTCTTCTGGTGACAGTCTAGATGAGGGAGAGGGGGAGTGGTCACAGAAAAAGAAAAAGGGTAACAGAAAAACGGCCAGAGGTAGAAGGGGGACCAGGTCTCGAGCTGCCTCTTTGGAGTGCGACCCCTCTGACTCTCTGGCCGTGATCCAAGCACCATTGGAGGGTTCAGCCGCCCCCCCTCTGGTGGATCTCTCCAACCGGTTCGGGGCTCTCCAGGACCTCCCTCTGGAGGGGGGAAGTGGGGACCCGGGGCCGGAGGTTGCGGACAAGGTGGTTGGGGCTCAGGAGATGGCTGGGTCTTCCTCTCGGGGGGCAAATACAAAGCCCTCTGGGGGGACGACTAACCCAGGACCACCAGACGAGGGCAAGAATGTATGTAAGGAGAGAATGGACGAGTCTGTTTGTCTTAAGCGCACTAAAAACCCGTCATTATCGGAGGAAGAGGTTGGGACTGTCAGTGGTGGGAAGAAAAAGGCTATCTAATTCAATCAATCATGATGGCGGCACTCACCCCGTTAACGCTGGCAACTATTAATGTTTGCAGCATAAAGTCAGATGCGGCAAGGTACATGGCCTTTCATTTTCTCGGCCAACTTGACGCCGACATTTTGTTTTTGCAGGAGACCAGGTTGACCGATATATCAACCTTGCATAAAGCAAGGCGGGAGTGGAGGCATGGGCCCTCCTACTGGTCTCTTGTGGCCGAGCCGTATAGCGGGGTGGCGGTCCTTTTTAAGACCGCAGCGGTTGAATGCAGACGAGTGATCGAATTAGAAATGGGGAGATGCTTGATCCTAGATGTCTCCATGGGGGGACAAGAGCTTCGGCTCATTAACATCTATGGTTCCCAGTCCAAGTGGGACCGCAAATGTCTCTTCCTGAAGATCAAACCTTTTTTATTTTCGAGTCGTCAGGTGGTCTTCGGAGGGGATTTCAACAATGTCACGAGATCCTGTGATAGAGGAGGTTCCGGAGACCGGCTGGCTTATGACTGCGTCGCGTTAAACAGGATAGTGAGTGAGGCTCGCCTGGTGGATGTCCACATTCGGCACAACCTGGGCGACACGGGATTCACCTTTTTTAGAGGTAGTCAGTGCAGGTCTAGGCTAGACAGGTTTTATTTGAAGGAGGAGGCCGTCTCTTCACCGTTGTCGGTTGTGGAGGTGGAGTTCTCCGATCACTGTTTGATTATGTTTTCTCTGAACGTTACAGAGACTCCTCGGATGGGAAGAGGCTATTGGAAGCTGAATTCGTCACTCCTTGAGGAAGAAGCTGTAAGACGGTCTTTTGAGGAATTCTTTCAGAGCCAGGTACCATTGCTGGGCCTAAGTAACACGAAGTTAGAGTGGTGGGAGATGTTCAAACATCGGGTGGCGAGATTCTTCCGGCAGCTCTCAACCTCAGAAGCCTGAACAGGGATCGCCTGTATCAGAGCCTGAGGAGGAAACTCGAGCATCTTGTCTCGACTGGAGGTAGCCGCGAGGAGATCTCCAGAGTGAAGTCCTTGCTGAAGAGGTGTCAGTACGATAGGCACGCATCTTTGGTTTTCGAGAGGGACTACGGGAAGTACTGCTCGCCCGACCCTTACAGAAACTGTAAGATGTCAGTGAATAGTAAGATAGTGACGGGGCTGGTGGACAGTACAGGGTCCCTGAGAAGGTCCAGATCAGGGATCTTGGAGGTCGTCAGTTCCTACTACTCGCACCTCTTGGGAAGGAGGGAGCTTGATCGTGACGGGATGTCGGCTTTCCTGGCTGAATCCGTTACTGAGCCAGGGGCTGACCTCTCTCTGGGCGATTTGGCAGAAGCGATCAAAGAAGAGGAAGTGAGACTGGCGATCGATGGGCTTAGGCCCAAAAAGTCGCCAGGTCCGGATGGCTTAACATCCGAGTTCTTTAGGGCCTTTAGGGACTCTTTGGTCCCCCTCTTGACTCAGGTGTTTAACGAGTGTCTCTCCTCGGGCACTCTGCCGAGATCATTAAGGAGGTCAGCTTTGATCATTTTGTCAAAGGGTAAGGATCCGTCACGCATTGAGAACTGGCGTCCCATAGCACTTCTCAATGTGGACAGGAAGATTTTGGCTAAGATACTTTTCAACAGGCTGGTGAAGTTTGCACCCCGACTCCTTTCGGAGGTTCAGCACTGTTGCGTTCCTGGCCGTAGCACTTTTAGTGCTGTTCTAGGTGTCCGAGAGGCCGTGGAGCAAGGCAGGGCGGGCCTCTGGAAGGGGTTCTTGCTGACCCTGGATCAGGCAAAAGCCTTTGATCGGGTTAACCACGAGTACCTCTGGTCCACTCTTTTGAGGTATGGTCTGCCTGGAGGGTTTGTGGACTGGCTTAAGACCTTGTATGCAGGGGCTGAGACTTTCCCTCTGGTGAATGGGTGGATTGGACGACCTTTCGGGGTAGGATCCGGTGTCCGTCAGGGCTGTCCTCTTAGCCCTTTGCTTTACGCGTTTGCGATCGATCCCTTCCTCAGAAGGATCGATTGTGGACCGTTGGCGGGGGTGCAGATGGGCGGGGCGGCACCGGAGGCTATCCTGAGGGTGGTGGCCTACGCGGACGATGTCACCGTCTTTGTTTCTTCGCAAGAGGAGGCAGTGGTGGTGATGTCAGAAGTGGAGCGCTACTCGGAGGCATCCGGGTCCAAGGTCAACCAGGATAAGTGTGAGAGTCTCTGGCTGGGAGGAGGAGATCCCGGGTTTGATCTTCCGGACACCCTCCCCGAACCCCAAGAACATGCCAAAGTCCTGGGCATCGAATTCGGCCAGGGTGATTACCCCACGAAAAACTGGGAAGGCAGAATCAAAGGTGTCACCCAAAGAGTGGACCAATGGAGGGGTTGGTCTTTGACCCTGAGGGAAAGGGTTGGCCTGTGCAAAGCTTTCCTGCTCCCCTTGCTAATCTACCTGGGCAGCGTCTGTGTCTTGCCAGAGCCTCTCTGGACACGGGTCTACAGTCTGTTCTTCCAGATGTTATGGGGGAACAGACTGAACCTAGTCAAGCGGGAGGTCACTTACCGCACGAGGAGACTAGGGGGTTTGAATATGGTGAACCCCTTGGTGTTCCTAGTGAACACGTTCTTGAAAGTGAACGTGGCAAACCTCTGGAAAGAGAGGGCTCCTCCGTGGGTATTCTCCTGCAAGGGATGGTTTCAGCCTTTCTTCCAGGAATGGGAGACAGGGGGAAGATTGAAGGATCTTCGCACACCACACGGGCATCTCCCGGCTTATGTTACCCCGATTCTGAAAATGATCCGCCGGTGGGGTCTGGGAATTTGGGAGGTGAGGTCCCTCCCGAGGAAACTCCTCGATATGAGGGTCTTGCTTTCTCATTTTCAGAGTCCATTGGCCCTCAAAGACTGCCCAAGTCGGGATCTGGAGGTTGGGTTGAGTTTGTTAAATTCTAGCAGGATCCCTGAGAAGTACTGGGACTTGACATAGCGCTGCTTCCATGGTAAGCTGTATGTGAGGGACAATTTGAAGTTCAGGAGCTCCGAGGACAGGAATTGCCCCCGTGAGGCCTGTGCTAACGTGCTGGAAAGCATGGAGCACTTCCTGCTTCATTGTCCCTTTAATACAGAGGTGTACAACAGGGTGGGGGCTTCCATTGGTTGGCCGCGGCTGGCTACTCTGTCCTACGCCGGGTGGGCCTATGGAGCGTTCGGAGACCTTGGGAGAAGGGACCGAGACACTTTATTCATAGTCAGTGCAGTGGTCAGGTATTTCACGTGGAACGCACGAGTTTTAGTTTCGACGCAGAGTAAAATCCTCCATGTAGATGAAGTCTGTAGGAACATCCTAGGTGACCTGGTGAAGGTATGTTCTCTGGAGTATGAAAGACTGGGTGCCCGGAGGGCGGCCCGTCTCTGGAGGGGCTTTTCCTTCAGGGTGCCTTAGTCCGGTAGTACTCCTATATTCTGGTGGTGGGCTGATGTCTTTCCACCCTAGATTTTTGTTTTGTATTTCTGTCTCCTGAATAGAAGGTTTGCCGGCATCGAACTTGAGCCTTGGATGGTGAGTGTGTAGGTTGTGTTCTGTTTATATTGTATATAATGTATAATAGTTTTTTTTTAGTTAGGTTGGGTGGGGGATTTGGGGGGGGGGGGGGTTCTTCATCAGCGGTGATAAGAGGACTGATCTGGCCTGGTCCAGGCCCCGCCTGGGGAAAAACTTTGGGGCCTGATCCTAGCCCGGAGTAATCCTGAACTTTGTGGCCAGAGCTGGATCAGGGCTGGCGGGATAGTTAGTGTAGGTGTGTGTTTTATATATATATTAAAAAATTACAAAATAAAAAAAAAAAAAAATACAAAAAAATATACAAAAAAAAAAAGGTTTAAAATTGTCCATGTCACTATTGTATATATTGTTATTTTTGGTTTTCTGTGGTGTGAATGAGGTGCGGTAAGGGGGTGACTAAGGTCAGGCAGTGGGACCAGTAGGTTAGTGTTAGTGTCCGGTTGTATATACGTTATATTAGGTTTAGTGTTTTATTGTATATAATCTTGTATATAGGACAGTGTTTTATGTGTATATAGGACGGTGTGAGCGTTGTGTGGGATTGTATATAGTAGTATGAATGAAGCTGGGCCGGGGGTTTTATAGGTTTTATAATAGTTATTTCTTGTATATGTATATATTCCTGTGGGGATTTATTTTCTGTGATTTGTCGTCTTGTTTTGTTCTTATGTTTGGTGTCCTGTAATGTATTATTGTTCTGTCATGTACTGTACTTATTCTATCAATAAAAAAAAGACCTGCAGTGTATATATACAGGAGGAGTGGTACTGTGCAGTGTATATATACAGGAGCAGTGGTACTGTGCAGTGTGTATATACAGGACAGGAGGAGTGGTACTGTGCAGTGTGTATATACAGGAGGAGTGGTACCGTGCAGTGTATATATACAGGACAGGAGGAGTGGTACTGTGCAGTGTATATATACAGGACAGGAGGAGTGGTGCTGTGCAGTGTATATATACAGGACAGGAGGAGCGGCACTGTGCAGTGTATATATACAGGACAGGAGGAGTGGTACTGTGCAGTGTATATATACAGGGCAGGAGGAGTGGTACTGTGCAATGTATATATACAGGACAGGAGGAGTGGTACTGTGCAGTGTATATATACAGGACAGGAGGAGTGGTACTGTGCAGTGTATATATACAGGATAGGAGGAGCGGTACTGTGCAGTGTATATATACAGGACAGGAGGAGTGGTACTGTGCAGTGTATATATACAGGACAGGAGGAGTGGTACTGTGCAGTGTATATATACAGGAAAGGAGGAGTGGTTCTGTGCAGTGTATATATACAGGACAGGAGGAGTGGTACTGTGCAGTGTATATATACAGGACAGAAGGTACTGTGCAGTGTATATATACAGGACAGGAGGAGTGGTACTGTGCAGTGTATATATACAGGACAGTAAGTACTGTGCAGTGTATATATACAGGACAGGAGAAGTGGTACTGTGCAGTGTATATACACAGGACACGAGGAGTGGTACTGTGCAGTGTATATATACAGGACAGGAGGTACTGTGCAGTGTATATATACAGGACAGGAGGAGTGGTACTGTGCAGTGTATATATACAGGACAGGAGGAGTGGTACTGTGCAGTGTATATATACAGGACAGGAGGAGTGGTACTGTGCAGTGTATATATACAGGGCAGGAGGAGTGGTACTGTGCAGTGTATATATACAGGATAGGAGGAGTGGTACTGTGCAGTGTGTATATACAGGACAGGAGGAGCGGTACTGTGCAGTGTATATACAGGACAGGAGGAGTGGTACTGTGCAGTGTATATATACAGGACAGGAGGAGTGGTACTGTGCAGTGTATATATACAGGACAGGAGGAGCGGTACTGTGCAGTGTATATACAGGACAGGAGGAGTGGTACTGTGCAGTGTATATATACAGGACAGGAGGAGTGGTACTGTGCAGTGTATATACAGGACAGGAGGAGTGGTACAGTGCAGTGTATATATACAGGACAGGAGCAGTGGTACTGTGCAGTGTATATATACAGGATAGGAGGAGTGGTACTGTGCAGTGTGTATATACAGGACAGGAGGAGTGGTACTGTGCAGTGTATATATACAGGATAGGAGGAGTGGTACTGTGCAGTGTGTATATACAGGACAGGAGGAGCGGTACTGTGCAGTGTATATACAGGACAGGAGGAGTGGTACTGTGCAGTGTATATATACAGGACAGGAGGAGTGGTACTGTGCAGTGTATATACAGGACAGGAGGAGTGGTACAGTGCAGTGTATATATACAGGACAGGAGGAGCGGTACTGTGCAGTGTATATACAGGACAGGAGGAGTGGTACTGTGCAGTGTATATATACAGGAGGAGTGGTACTGTGCAGTGTATATATACAGGACAGGAGGAGTGGTACTGTGCAGTGTATATATACAGGGCAGGAGGAGTGGTACAGTGCAGTGTATATATACAGGACAGGAGGAGTGGTGCTGTGCAGTGTATATATACAGGACAGGAGGAGCGGCACTGTGCAGTGTATATATACAGGACAGGAGGAGTGGTACTGTGCAGTGTATATATACAGGGCAGGAGGAGTGGTACAGTGCAGTGTATATATACAGAACAGGAGGAGTGGTGCTGAGAGTAGCAGCTGTCTGTGGAGCTCAAGCACTTCCAGGAGGAGGGTTGTCGTCTGCCTCTCTTCTCCCCAGGGAGAGGCAGGCTTACTGGGAGGCCGGCATGGCTTCCCAGCCTCCTATCCCCCGGTCTATGCCGGCGGGGGAGAAGGAGCCTCAACAACCGGCCCAGGAGGGAGTGAGGAGATCGGGAAGGGTGAGGAAGAATACATCCACCTGCTCCAACCCCGAGACTGTTCACCGCCAGCCCAGAGAGGGAGAGAGGGCACCCCAGGCCCCAGGAACAAGAGCCCAGCAAGATCCTGGGGGGAGATGAGCTCCAGCGAGTCCACAAGTTCCTTCTCCTCCCGAGTGGTCGCCACGTTGCGAGAGTACGAGGACTCCGGCAAAGCACTAACCCAGCTGAAAGAGGAGCTGAGGGAGGCCCGGGTCCTGAACACCCGGGCGTCCAACAAGGAGAGACCCGCGACCTCCCAGAGGGTTAAAGCCCTCAGAGACGAGGTGGTCAGGATAGTGCTCCTCCGGGAGGGGATTGAGAAAAGCGCAGGTCCCTTCCTGGAGAGGTTTAAGAACCAGCGGCGGTTCTCAGAAATGAAGGGGTTAAACACCTCAGGAGAACCGCCAGCCGGCGTCCTTAGTGAAGAGGAGGAGGAGGATGAAGAGGTGACTGGAGTCTCAGTTGCTGGAGCCAGTGAGGGGCAGAGCCGGAGCTCAAGTGGTCTCCCTGCAGGGCAGAGGACTCCCACAGCAGAGGCTGGAGTGTCGGGGGAGGAGGAGGAAGGAGGACTGCTGAGGGAGATCCGACTGCTGGAGTCTCCAGTGGACCTGACGCGGTTTTCCTTCGGTGAGGACAAACCAGTGGAGGAGACAGGGAAGAGGAAGAAGAAGAAGACCGGAGGAGCTGCACAGGAGGTGATGAGTTGTAAGTATGTACCAATGTCTGATGTTGCACCTGCCACCTTCTGTTTAAACCCCACCAAACCTAAAGGCACGGGCTCTGCAGTGGGCTCGAGGCAGAGGCAAGGTGGGGAGAGGAGGAGGACGTCCGGCGATGCTGCCATCTGTGCGGGGAACAGTGCAGGGGGCGAGGCTGTGGAGGTACTCACAGCGCCGGACATAGGGAGTTCTGTGGAGTTTCCCACCCTGCCCTCTGCGGCTAAGCCGGTTATCACCGGGGCTGGGGGGGCAGGGAAGGATGTGAAAAACACATCAGCAAAGAACACTGGGCACACTGCTGCGACAGGGGAGCAGTGTGCCCCAGCGCCCAAAAAGGACACTAAGACCCCAAAGTCTGTGGGTGCAGGGCGGGCAGAGGTGCCGAGAAAACAGTCTGGCCAGAACAAGGACCAAAATGCTGCAGTAGGGGGGCGGGGCGCTCCAGGAGACGACCTGCAGAAAGCCAGCAGCAACCAAAGGGAAACGGGTGTGGTGCTGCAGGGAAAGGAGTCTCTGGAAGTGCTCCCCTCCCCCGGCCCAGCAGGTGTGAGTGCAGAGACACCAGACACAAGGGAGGAAGGAATGGAGGTGACTGTGGAAGGTGCAGAGAACAGCAGAGGTAATGGGGTGACAAGTAAAGAGAATAGAAATAGTGGTGTAGTGAATGATGGGAGTAATGGTGGAGCAGATGGTGAGAGTAATGGTGGAGCAGATGATGAGAGTAGTAGGAATGGTGGAATTAGTGATACAGTGAATGATGATGCAGCAAATGGTGGGGGTAGTGGTGCAGTGAATGATGATGTAGCAAATGGTGGGGGTAGTGGTGGAATGAATGCTGGGAGTTGTGGGAATGGTGGGAGTTGTGGTGTAGCAAATGTTGGGGGTAGTGGTGTAATGAATGGTGGGAGTAATGGTCCTGCGAATGGTGTGAGTAGTAGTGGAGTGAACGATGGGAGTAATGGTCCTGCGAATGGTGTGAATAGTACTGGAGTGAATGGTGGGAGCAGCACTGGTGTTGGTGGGGGGGAAGTAGGTGCTGGTCCCGCTGCCCCCCCAGCATTGGCGGGGGCTTCAGCCCAAAGCTATTCAGAAGCTGTCAGTGCTGGGGGTAGTAGTGCGCCCTCGTCTGGTGGCCCTGGGGATGGTGACTTGCAACAGCAGCTCCTGGACGCCCTGAGGAGAGGGGAGAGCTCCATCACTGTAGAGGGGAGGGAGGTTGATCTGTCTTTCTGGATAGAGAGACATGGTCTTTCAGCCTTCCGAGATAGAGGGGCAGAGACTGTCTGGTCTCTGCCGACAACGGGGCAGAGGAGTAACCGTAGGAACGTGGTCCGTCTCCAGTGGGTAAGCAAGGATGCCTGTCCTGATAGGTCGAAGGTGGTTGAGCTCCTGCTGGGGATGGGCTTTGCGGCATATGACATCTTTGCCTTGATCCATCCCTATGGGACCTCCTACTTCGATGTCAGCTTCGTGAGACCGGAGGGCCTTGAGCTTTTCTGGTCTCGCCATGAGCTGGCTCGGAGTCGCCCCGAATGGCATGGTCTCTTTCCCCTGGCAATAACTCGCCAAGATTCAGTCAGGAAAGTGACCGTTCTGACTAGTAACGAGTCGCTTTCCTGTATGGACATTACCACCTGGGTGAGTAGATACGGAGAGGTCACCAATATTCCCGAAAAGAATCTGGATGACCATGGTATCTGGTCAGGGGCCTGGACCTTCATGGTGAGATTGAAGGTTTCGGGAAACACTGTTACCCATATCCCCTCCTCAACTTTTTTGGGGAGGGATAGGATCTTGATTTTCTACCGGGGGCAGCCTAAGGTCTGTCACAGGTGCGGTAGCCCCACACACTTCAGTGCGCAGTGTACCACCCAGAAATGCGCACTGTGTGGGGACCTCGGTCATCTTGCTGCTGCCTGTCGCAGGATTAGGTGTAACTTGTGTGGTGACCTCGGTCACCCGTTCAGTCGCTGTCCGCGTTCCTTCGCTAATGCAGTCCTGAAAGCGGCGAGTGTGGGACAGGCGCAAGCCGGGACTAATCTTGCCGGTGAAGGGACCAGTAGGGGCGGGGGAGGCAGGGATCCGGTGAGGAGCAAGCTGCCGCCATCCACCATCAGGCGGCAGGAGAAGCGCCGTGGGGACAGGGGGCAGGGAGTAATGTCCCTAAACTCTGACCCAGGTACTTCACTTGCAGCTGAGGATCCTAAAGACAGTGAATTGAGCGAGGAAGTCAAGAGACTTGAAAGGGAAGAGCGAGAGGACGCCACGTCTTCCCAGGAACCCTCTTCTGGTGACAGTCTAGATGAGGGAGAGGGGGAGTGGTCACAGAAAAAGAAAAAGGGTAACAGGAAAACGGCCAAAGGTAGGAGGGGGACCAGGTCTCGAGCTGCCTCTTTGGAGTGCGACCCCTCTGACTCTCTGGCCATGATCCAAGCACCATTGGAGGGTTCAGCCGCCCCCCCTCTGGTGGATCTCTCCAACCGGTTCGGGGCTCTCCAGGACCTCCCTCTGGAGGGGGGAAGTGGGGACCCAGGGCCGGAGGTTGCGGACAAGGTGGTTGGGGCTCAGGAGATGGCTGGGTCTTCCTCTCGGGGGGCAAATACAAAGCCCTCTGGGGGGATGACTAACCCAGGACCACCAGACGAGGGCAAGAATCTATGTAAGGAGAGAATGGATGAATCTGTTTGTCTTAAGCGCACTAAAAACCCGTCATTATCAGAGGAAGAGGTTGGGACTGTCAGTGGTGGGAAGAAAAAGGCTATCTAATTCAATCAATCATGATGGCGGCACCCACCCCGTTGACGCTGGCAACTATTAATGTTTGCAGCATAAAGTCAGATGCGGCAAGGTACACGGCCTTTCATTTTCTCGGCCAACTTGACGCCGACATTTTGTTTTTGCAGGAGACCAGGTTGACCGATATATCAACCTTGCATAAAGGAAGGCGGGAGTGGAGGCATGGGCCCTCCTACTGGTCTCTTGCGGCCGAGCCGTATAGCGGGGTGGCGGTCCTTTTTAAAACCGCAGCGGTTGAATGCAGACGAGTGATCGAATTAGAAATGGGGAGATGCTTGATCCTAGATGTCTCCATGGGGGGACAAGAGCTTCGGCTCATTAACATCTATGGTTCCCAGTCCAAGTGGGACCGCAAATGTCTCTTCCTGAAGATCAAACCTTTTTTATTTTCGAGTCGGCAGGTGGTCTTCGGAGGGGATTTCAACAATGTCACGAGATCCTGTGATAGTGGAGGTTCCGGAGACCGGCTGGCTTATGACTGCGTCGCGTTAAACAGGATAGTGAGTGAGGCTCGCCTGGTGGATGTCCACATCCGGCACAACCCGGGCGACACGGGATTCACCTTTTTTTAGAGGTAGTCAGTGCAGGTCTAGGCTAGATAGGTTTTATTTGAAGGAGGAGGCCGTCTCTTCGCCGTTGTCGGTTGTGGAGGTGGAGTTCTCCGATCACTGTTTGATTATGTTTTCTCTCAACGTTACAGAGACTCCTCGGATGGGAAGAGGCTATTGGAAGCTGAATTCATCACTCCTTGAGGAAGAAGCTGTAAGACGGTCTTTTGAGGAATTCTTTCAGAGCCAGGTACCATTGCTGGGCCTAAGTAACACTAAGTCGGAGTGGTGGGAGATGTTCAAACGTCGGGTGGCGAGATTCTTCCGGCAGCTCTCGAACCTCAGAAGCCTGAACAGGGATCGCCTGTATCAGAGCCTGAGGAGGAAACTCGAGCATCTTGTCTCGACTGGAGGTAGCCGCGAGGAGATCTCCAGAGTGAAGTCCTTGCTGAAGAGGTGTCAGTACGATAGGCACGCATCTTTGGTTTTCGAGAGGGACTACGGGAAGTACTGCTCGCCCGACCCTTACAGAAACTGTAAGATGTCTGTGAATAGTAAGATAGTGACGGGGCTGGTGGACAGTACGGGGTCCCTGAGAAGGTCCAGATCAGGGATCTTGGAGGTTGTCAGTTCCTACTACTCGCACCTCTTGGGAAGGAGGGAGCTTGATCGTGACGGGATGTCGGCTTTCCTGGCTGAATCTGTTCCTGAGCCAGGGGCTGACCTCTCGCTGGGCGATTTGGCAGAAGCGATCAAAGAAGAGGAAGTGAGACTGGCGATCGATGGGCTTAGGCCCAAAAAGTCGCCAGGTCCGGATGGCTTAACATCCGAGTTCTTTAGGACCTTTAGGGACTCTTTGGTCCCCCTCTTGACTCAGGTGTTTAACGAGTGTCTCTCCTCGGGCACTCTGCCGAGATCATTAAGGAGGTCAGCTTTGATCATTTTGTCAAAGGGTAAGGATCCGTCACGCATTGAGAACTGGCGTCCCATAGCACTTCTCAATGTGGACAGGAAGATTTTGGCTAAGATACTTTTCAACAGGCTGGTGAAGTTTGCACCCCGGCTCCTTTCGGAGGTTCAGCACTGTTGCGTTCCTGGCCGTAGCACTTTTAGTGCTGTTCTAGGTGTCCGAGAGGCCGTGGAGCAAGGCAGGGCGGGCCTCTGGAAGGGGTTCTTGCTGACCCTGGATCAGGCAAAAGCCTTTGATCGGGTTAACCACGAGTACCTCTGGTCCACTCTTTCGAGGTATGGTCTGCCTGGAGGGTTTGTGGACTGGCTTAAGACCTTGTATGCAGGGGCTGAGACTTTCCCTCTGGTGAATGGGTGGATTGGACGACCTTTTGGGGTAGGATCCGGTGTCCGTCAGGGCTGTCCTCTTAGCCCTTTGCTTTACGCGTTTGCGATCGATCCCTTCCTCAGAAGGATCGATTGTAGACCGTTGGCGGGGGTGCGGATGGGCGGGGCGGCGCCGGAGACTATCCTGAGGGTGGTGGCCTACGCGGACGATGTCACCGTCTTTGTTTCTTCGCAAGAGGAGGCAGCAGCGGTGATGTCAGAAGTGGAGCGCTACTCGGAGGCATCCGGGTCCAAGGTCAGCCAGGATAAGTGTGAGAGTCTCTGGCTGGGAGGCGGAGATCCCGGGTTTGATCTTCCGGACACCCTCCCCGAACCCCAAGAACATGCCAAAGTCCTGGGCATCGAATTCGGCCAGGGTGATTACCCCACGAAAAACTGGGAAGGCAGAATCAAAGGTGTCGCCCAAAGAGTGGACCAATGGAGGGGTTGGTCTTTGACCCTGAGGGAAAGGGTTGGCCTGTGCAAAGCTTTCCTGCTCCCCTTGCTAATCTACCTGGGCAGCGTCTGTGTCTTGCCAGAGCCTCTCTGGACACGGGTCTACAGTCTGTTCTTCCAGATGTTATGGGGGAACAGACTGAACCTAGTCAAGCGGGAGGTCACTTACCGCACGAGGAGACTAGGGGGTTTGAATATGGTGAACCCCGTGGTGTTCCTAGTGAACACTTTCTTGAAGGTGAACGTGGCAAACCTCTGGAAAGAGAGGGCTCCTCCGTGGGTATTCTCCTGCAAGGGATGGTTTCAGCCTTTCTTCCAGGAATGGGAGACAGGGGGAAGATTGAAGGATCTTCGCACACCACACGGGCATCTCCCGGCTTATGTTACCCCGGTTCTGAAAATGATCCGCCGGTGGGGTCTGGGAATGTGGGAGGTGAGGTCCCTCCCGAGGAAACTCCTCGATATGAGGGTCTTGCTTTCTCATTTTCAGAGTCCATTGGCCCTCAAAGACTGCCCAAGTCGGGATCTGGAGGTTGGGTTGAGTTTGTTAAATTCTACCAGGATCCCCGAGAAGTATTGGGACTTGACTTGGCGCTGCTTCCATGGTAAGCTGTATGTGAGGGACAATTTGAAGTACAGGAGCTCCGAGGACAGGAATTGCCCCCGTGAGGCTTGTGCTAACGTGCTGGAAAGCATGGAGCACTTCCTGCTTCATTGTCCCTTTAATACAGAGGTGTACAACAGGGTGGGGGCTTCCATTGGTTGGCCGCGGCTGGCTACTCTGTCCTACGCCGGGTGGGCCTATGGAGCGTTCGGAGACCTTGGGAGAAGGGACCGAGACACTTTATTCATAGTCAGCGCAGTGGTGAGGTATTTCACGTGGAACGCACGAGTTTTAGTCTCGACGCAGAGTAAAATCCTCCATGTAGATGAAGTCTGTAGGAACATCCTAGGTGACCTGGTGAAGGTACGTTCTCTGGAGTATGAAAGACTGGGTGCCCGGAGGGCGGCCCGTCTCTGGAGGGGCTTTTCCTTCAGGGTGCCTTAGTCCGGTAGTACTCCTATATCCTGGTGGTGGGCCGATGTCTTTTCACCCTAGATTTTTGTTTTGTATTTCTGTCTCCTGAATAGAAGGTTTGCCGGCATCGAACTTGAGCCTTGGATGGTGAGTGTGTAGGTTGTGTTCTGTATATATTGTATATAATGTATAATAGGGGTTTTTAGTTAGGTTGGGTGGGGGATTTGGGGGGGTTTTCATCGGCGGTGATAAGAGGACTGATCTGGCCTGGTCCAGGCCCCGCCTGGGGAAAAACTTTGGGGCCTGATCCTAGCTCGGAGTAATCCTGAACTTTGTGGCCAGAGCTAGATCAGGGGTGGCGGGATAGTTAGTGTAGGTCTGTGTTTTATGTATATATATTAAAAATTACAAAAAAAATATAAAATATAAAAAAAAAAAAAAAAAAAAAAAAAAAAATTGTTCATGTCACTATTGTATATATTGTTATTTTTGTTTTTCTGTGGTGTGAATGAGGTGCGGTAAGGGGGTGACTAAGGTCAGGCAGTGGGACCAGTAGGTTAGTGTTAGTTCCCGGTTGTATATACGTTATATTAGGTTTAGTGTTTTATTGTATATAATCTTGTATATAGGATGGTGTTTTAGGTGTATATAGGACGGTGTGAGCGTTGTGTGGGATTGTATATAGTAGTATGAATGAAGCTGGGCCGGGGGTTTTATAGGTTTTATAATAGTTATTTCTTGTATATATATATATATTCCTGCGGTGATTTATTTTGTTTCTATTTTCTGTGATTTGTCGTCTTGTTTTGTTCTTATGTTCGGTGTCCTGTAATGTATTATTGTTCTGTCATGTACTGTACTTATTCTATCAATAAAAAAAAGACCTGCAGTGTATATATACAGGACAGGAGGAGTGGTGCTGTGCTGTGTATATATACAGGACAGGAGGAGTGGTACTGTGCAGTGTATATATACAGGACAGGAGGAGTGGTACTGTGCAGTGTGTATATACAGGACAAGAGGAGTGGTACTGTGCAGTGTATATATACAGGACAGGAGGAGTGGTACTGTGCAGTGTATATATACAGGACAGGAGGAGTGGTACTGTGCAGTGTATATATACAGGACAGGAGGAGTGGTACTGTGCTGTGTTTATATACAGGACAGGAGGAGTGGTACTGTGCAGTGTATATATACAGGACAGGAGGAGTGGTACTGTGCAGTGTATATATACAGGACAGGAGGAGTGGTACTGTGCAGTGTATATATACAGGAGGAGTGGTACTCTGCAGTGTATATATACAGGACAGGAGGAGTGGTGCTGTGCTGTGTATATATACAGGACAGGAGGAGTGGTACTGTGCAGTGTATATATACAGGACAGGAGGAGTGGTACTGTGCAGTGTATATATACAGGACAGGAGGAGTGGTACTGTGCAGTGTATATATACAGGACAGGAGGAGGGGTGCTGTGCAGTGTGTATATACAGGACAGGAGGAGTGGTACTGTGCAGTGTGTATATACAGGACAGGAGGAGTGGTACTGTGCAGTGTATATATACAGGACAGGAGGAGTGGTACTGTGCAGTGTGTATATACAGGACAGGAGGAGTGGTACTGTGCAGTGTATATATACAGGACAGGAGGAGTGGTACTGTGCAGTGTATATATACAGGACAGGAGGAGTGGTACTGTGCAGTGTGTATATACAGGACAGGAGGAGTGGTACTGTGCAGTGTATATATACAGGACAGGAGGAGTGGTACTGTGCAGTGTGTATATACAGGACAGGAGGAGTGGTACTGTGCAGTGTATATATACAGGACAGGAGGAGTGGTACTGTGCAGTGTATATATACAGGACAGGAGGAGTGGTACTGTGCAGTGTGTATATACAGGACAGGAGGAGTGGTACTGTGCAGTGTATATATACAGGACAGGAGGAGTGGTACTGTGCAGTGTATATATACAGGACAGGAGGAGTGGTACTGTGCAGTGTATATATACAGGACAGGAGGAGTGGTACTGTGCAGTGTATATATACAGGATAGGAGGAGTGGTACTGTGCAATGTATATATACAGGACAGGAGAAGTGGTACTGTGCAGTGTATATATACAGGACAGGAGGAGTGGTACTGTGCAGTGTATATATACAGGACAGGAGGAGTGGTACTGTGCAGTGTATATATACAGGACAGGAGGAGTGGTACTTTGCAGTGTATATATACAGGACAGGAGGAGTGGTACTGTGCAGTGTATATATACAGGACAGGAGGAGTGGTACTGTGCAGTGTATATATACAGGACAGGAGGAGTGGTACTGTGCAGTGTATATATACAGGATAGGAGGAGTGGTACTGTGCAATGTATATATACAGGACAGGAGAAGTGGTACTGTGCAGTGTATATATACAGGACAGGAGGAGTGGTACTGTGCAGTGTATATATACAGGACAGGAGGAGTGGTACTGTGCAGTGTATATATACAGGACAGGAGGAGTGGTACTGTGCAGTGTATATATACAGGACAGGAGGAGTGGTACTGTGCAGTGTATATATACAGGACAGGAGGAGTGGTACTGTGCAGTGTATATATACAGGACAGGAGGAGTGGTACTGTGCAGTGTGTATATACAGGACAGGAGGAGTGGTACTGTGCAGTGTATATATACAGGACAGGAGGAGTGGTACTGTGCAGTGTATATATACAGGACAGGAGGAGTGGTACTGTGCAGTGTATATATACAGGACAGGAAGAGTGGTACTGTGCAGTGTATATATACAGGATAGGAGGAGTGGTACTGTGCAATGTATATATACAGGACAGGAGAAGTGGTACTGTGCAGTGTATATATACAGGACAGGAGGAGTGGTACTGTGCAGTGTATATATACAGGACAGGAGGAGTGGTACTGTGCAGTGTATATATACAGGACAGGAGGAGTGGTACTGTGCAGTGTATATATACAGGACAGGAGGAGTGGTACTGTGCAGTGTATATATACAGGACAGGAGGAGTGGTACTGTGCAGTGTATATATACATGACCAGAGGAGTGGTACTGTGCAGTGTATATATACATGACCAGAGGAGTGGTACTGTGCAGTGTATATATACAGGACAGGAGAAGTGGTACTGTGCAGTGTATATATACAGGACAGGAGGAGTGGTACTGTGCAGTGTATATATACAGGATAGGAGGAGTGGTACTGTGCAATGTATATATACAGGACAGGAGAAGTGGTACTGTGCAGTGTATATATACAGGACAGGAGGAGTGGTACTGTGCAGTGTATATATACAGGAGGAGTGGTACTGTGCAGTGTATATACACAGGACAGGAGGAGTGGTACTGTGCAGTGTATATATACAGGAGGAGTGGTACTGTGCAGTGTATATATACAGGAGGAGTGGTACTGTGCAGTGTATATATACAGGACGGGAGGAGTGGTGCTGTTCTCATTTCACCACCCGTCTCTTGGTCTCTCAGTAGCTGCCTGTCACTTTCTTTCAGATTCTCTTTATTTTCCTCTCTGTTTGTCTCTTTTTTCGTCTCTGCTCTTCATCATCTTAATGCCTCTAAATTGCTCTCTAAGTCTATCCTCATCTCTCCTTTCCCTCTCTAGAGGCCATATATAATGACACACTGTACATGTTCTTACATTTTTTACTGCTATCAGGTACAGAGACTCTGGTTTTCTTCTCCTGTATTTTTTTTTACTTGATAACTGCAAGCAGCTTTGATAACCTCTAACACTCTCATCATTGTCAGGAGCTCGAAACTATTAAACCTGTTACATCAGTCTTCATCAACTAATTATAGAGTTCAGAGTCCTTTCTATCAGTTTCCTCACACACATTGTATAACGTAACAGCTCAAAGGGAAAATACTCATTAGGACTCATGACTGAAACATTTTAATTACAGTTTTCAGGTAGAGAAATTAATGTAATTTTATAAAAATAACTGTGAAGATGAAAACAGACTAAAAAATGCCTAAACAAACTGCAATCAACATAATAATTGTCATACCGTCTCCTAAGTAGAGGATGATAACTACTATAATACTACTCCTTATGTACAAGAATATAACTACTATAATACTGCTCCTATGTACAAGAATATAACTACTATAATACTGCTCCCTTGTTACGCTCCCGCCCGGACGGACTGGCGTGAGCGTGATTAGTGATCTCACTGGACCATGAACCGAGGAGTGCCTGAAGGGGCGTAACTAAGTATCAACCCAGTCTGACCAAGGTCGCACGGCGGATCAGTCGACTCCGTGAACCAGGGAGGAACCGAGCAGAGGGACCAGGTGCTACTCCAGGTCAGATCCCGGTCACAGCTGTTGACCCACACCGGGGAATGCAGGAACAGGCAGGTTAGCTGGTATGCAGACAGGTGGGCACTGGCAGGCATGGCTGGTATGAAGGCAGGTGGGTACTAGCAGGCACGGCTGGTATGAAGGCAGGTGGGTACTTGCAGGCACGGCTGGTATGAAGGCAGGCGGGTGCTGACAGGTACGGCTGGGATGCAGACAGGCAGATACTGGCAAGTATGAACGCAGGCTGGATAGGGACCAGTACAAAATGGGAAACAGGAACAGAGCCACAGGTGCGGTGGACTAGCAGAGCAAAACCGCAGGTGCAGTGAACAAGCAGTGCGGAGCAAAACCGCAGGTGCGGTGAACAAGCAAAGCAGAGCAAAACCGCAGGTGCGGTAAACAAGCAGAGCAGAGCGGAACCACAGGTGCAGTAAACAAGCAGAGCAGAGCGGAACCGCAGGTGCGGTAAACAAGCAGAGTGTTATGCACACGCCCGGACTGACTGGCGTGTGCGTGATTAGTGATCCCACTGTGCCATGAACTGGAGAGTGCCTGGAGGGGCGTAACTAAGTATCAACCCGATCCGACCCAGGTCGCACGCCGGCTACGACGCCGTGCACCAGGGAGGAACCGAGCAGAGGGACCAGGTGCCACTCCAGGTCAGACCCCGGACACGGCTGTTGACCCACACCGGGAAATACAGGAACAGGCAGGCTAGAGTGCAGGCTGGGTAGGGTCCAGTACAGACTGGGAGACGGGTCCAGAGCTGCAGATGCGGTAATCAAGCAGAGTAAAGCGAAACCGCAGGTGCGGTGGACAGGGCTGAGCAGAGCAAAACCGCTGGTGCGGTGGACAGGGCTGAGCAGAACAAAACCGCAGATGAGGTGGACAAAGCTGAGCAGAGCGAAACCGCAGATGTGGTGGACAAGGCAGAGCAGAGTGAAACCGCAGGTGCGGTGGACTGGGCTGAGCAGAGCGAAACCACAGGTGCGGAGGACAGGGCTGAGCAGAGCGAAACCGCAGGTGCGGTGGACAAAGCTGAGGAGAGCGAAACCGCAGATGCGGTGGACAAGGCTGAGCAGAGCGAAACCGCAGATGCGGTGGACAAGGCTGAGCAGAGCGAAACCGCAGATGCGGTGAACAAGGCTAAGCAGAGCAAAACCGCAGATGCGGTGGACAAGGCTGAGCAGAGCGAAACCGCAGATGCGGTGGACAAGGCAGAGCAGAGCGAAACCGCAGATGGGGTGGACAAGGCTGAGCAGAGCGAAACCGCAGATGCGGTGGACAAGGCTAAGCAGAGCGAAACTGCAGATGCGGTGGACAAGGCTGAGCAGAGCGAAACCGCAGATGCGGTGGACAAGGCAGAGTAGAGCGAAACTGCAGATGCGATGGACAAGGCAGAGCAGAGCAAAACCGCAGATGTAGTGGACTAGGCTGAGCAGAGCGAAACCGCAGATGCGGTGGACAAGGCTAAGCAGAGCGAAACCGCAGATGCGGTGGACAAGGCTAAGCAGAGCAAAACCGCAGATGCGGTGGACAAGGCTAAGCAGAGTGAAACCGCAGATGCGGTGGACAAGGCAGAGCGGGCAGGAACCGCTGGAGCGGTAAACAAGGCAGAGCAGAGATAAACCGCAAAAGCGGTGAGCAAAGACAGAGCAGAGGGGACAGGACTCTGTTCACACGGAACAGACTGGAAGGTAAAGGCAGAACCAGATACACACAAGGTACTTGCAAAGAAGTAGCGAGTGGACTCCAAACTCAAAAACGGAAGTACAGCGACAACGAGTAGGTGTTAGGTGCAGTTTCAGACTCTTCAGAAAAAGAGAGGAAACATAGAGACAAAACAGGTAACAGGTTAAGAGACAGTTCAGACAGGAACTGTTACTGCAACGAAATACAGGAACGAGCCTAGGTTTAGCCAAGTGCTGGTTCAGAAACTGCAGCAAAAGGGAGGAAACGGACATAGAGACAAAACAGGTAAGAGGCTAGGAGACAGTTCAGACAGGAACTGTTACTGCAACGAAATACAGGAACGAGCCTAGGTATAGCCAAGTGCTGGTTCAGAAACTGCAGCAAAAGGGAGGAAATGGACATAGAGACAAAACAGGTAAGAGGCTAGGAGACAGTTCAGACAGGAACTGTTACTGCAACAAAATACAGGAATGAGCCTGGGTATACGGCCCCCAGAGGCAGAAACGAACAGGCTAGGAGCGTGTTCAGACAGGTCTGGAAATACAGCCTCCAGGAAGGCGGACAGACAACAGGCTAGGAGATAGTTCAGACAGGACCTGGCACATTCAGAGTCAAGGAGCACGCTGAATGATAGAGTTGCTCAGGCACCAGCTTGTATGTGGAGCTGGTTTAAATATCCAATGACTGACAGCAATAGGCTGAGGACGCATTAGGGGTGTGCCCACAGCAGCTACAAGAAACAGGAAGTGACCAGGCCGCTGCCCTAAGCAGCCAGAACAGAGGCAAGCAGACAGCATGGAAAGAAGCCAGGCTAGCAGACTGGACTGATGATCAAGTTTGCGATCTTGCATAGTGGGAGATGGTGCCCTATGCAAGAACACCGCCAGGTTTGTTACAGTACCCCCCCTTTACTCCCCCTCTTCTTCAAGCCTGCAAGAGTGTTCCGCAGAGAATTTGGAGGCCAATCCATCTCTTCAAGAGGACTACCTCTTCTGTTCACTAGAGGAAACGAAACTGATCTCATCATCTTGGTAACTAGGATGCTTCCTCCCATCAAGCCATCCTCAGCAACAGATGAAGTGGGTGAAGTACCAGGAACAGCACACAGGAAAGTCTCTGTCCCTTTAATATCAGATAACACCCCGGTGGATTCTGGAGACAACTGGAGGTCCTCCACCTGGTTAGAGGGGTGCGGAGACTCGGGGGTCATTACTGCTTCGAAGTACATTTTGCCAAGCTTACTAGATGAAGTAGGCGCAGTACCAGGTACAGGGTGTAAGAAAGTCTCTGTCCATTTGTTAACTAACAGGTAGCACCCAGGTGACTTCAGGAGACAACTGGAGGTCCTCCGCCTGGTTAGAGGGGTGCAGAGACTCGGGGGTAATTACTGCTTCGGGGTACATTTTGCCAAGCTTACTAGATGAAGTGGGCACAGGACCAGGTACAGGGTGTAAAAAAGTCTCTGTCCATTTGTTGACAGGTAGCACCCCTATGGATTCGGGAGACAACTGGAGGTCCTCCGCCTGGTTGAAGGGGTGCAGAGACTCGGGGACAGGGCTGAGCAGAGCGAAACCGCAGGTGCGGTGGACAGGGCTGAGCAGAGCGAAACCGCAGGTGCGGTGGACAAAGCTGAGCAGAGCGAAACCGCAGATGCGGTGGACAAGGCAGAGCAGAGCGAAATCGCAGATGTGGTGGACAATGCTGAGCAGAGCGAAACTGCAGATGCAGTGGACAAGGCTGAGCAGAGCGAAACCACAGATGCGGTGGACAAGGCTGAGCAGAGTGAAACCGCAGATGCGGTGAACAAGGCTAAGCAGAGCAAAACCGCAGATGCGGTGGACAAGGCAGAGCAGAGCGAAACAGCAGATGCGGTGGACAAGGCTGAGCAGAGCGAAACCGCAGATGCGTTGGACAAGGCTAAGCAGAGCGAAACCGCAGATGCGGTGGACAAGGCTGAGCAGAGCGAAAACCGCAGATGCGGTGGTCAAGGTAGAGCAGAGCGAAACCGCAGATGCGGTGGACAAGGCTGAGCAGAGCAAAACCGCAGATGCGGTGGACTAGGCTGAGCAGAGCGAAACCGCAGATGCGGTGGACAAGGCTGAGCAGAGCAAAACCGCAGATGCGGTGGACAAGGCTAAGCAGAGCAAAACCGCAGATGCGGTGGACAAGGCTAAGCAGAGCGAAACCGCAGATGCGGTGGACAAGGTAGAGCGGGCAGGAACCGCCGGAGCGGTAAACAAGGCAGAGCAGAGATAAACTGCAAAAGCGGTGAGCAAAGACAGAGCAGAGGGGACAGGACTCTGTTCACACGGAACAGACTGGAAGGTAAAGGCAGAACCAGATACACACAAGGTACTTGCAAAGAAGTAGCGAGTGTACTCCAAACTCACAAACGGAAGTACAGCGACAATGAGTAGGAGTTAGGTGCAGGTTCAGACTCTGCAGAAAAAGAGAGGAAACGAACATAGAGACAAAACAGGTAACAGGTTAGGAGACAGTTCAGACAGGAACTGTTACTGCAACGAAATACAGGAACGAGCCTAGGTATAGCCAAGTGCTGGTTCAGAAACTGCAGCAAAAGGGAGGAAACAGACATAGAGATAAAACAGGTAAGAGGCTAGGAGACAGTTCAGACAGGAACTGTTACTGCAACGAAATACAGGAACGAGCCTAGGTATAGCCAAGTGCTGGTTCAGAAACTGCAGCAAAAGGGAGGAAACAGACATAGAGACAAAACACGTAAGAGGCTAGGAGACAGTTCAGACAGGAACTGTTACTGCAACAAAATACAGGAACAAGCCTGGGTATATGGCCCCCAGAGGCAGAAACGAACAGGCTAGGAGCGTGTTCAGACAGGCCTGGAAATACAGCCTCCAGGAAGGCGGACATACAACAGGCTAGGAGATAGTTCAGACAGGACCAGGCACATTCAGAGTCAAGGAGCACGCTGAATGATAGAGTTGCTCAGGCACCAGCTTGTATGTGGAGCTGGTTTAAATATCCAATGACTGACAGCAATAGGCTGAGGACGCATTAGGGGTGTGCCCACAGCAGCTACAAGAAACAGGAAGTGACCGGGCCGCCGCCCTAAGCAGCCAGAACAGAGGCAAGCAGACAGCATGGAAAGAAGCCAGGCTAGCAGACTGGACTGATGATCAAGTTTGCGATCTTGCAAAGTGGGAGATGGTGCCCTATGCAAGAACGCCGCCAGGTATGTTACACAGAGCAGAGTGGAACCGCAGGTGCGGTAAACAAGCGGAGCAGAGCGGAACCGCCGGAGCGGTGAGCAAGCGAGCAAAGTGGAACCGCAGGTGCGGTAAACAAGCAGAGCAGAGCGGAACCGCAGGTGCGGTAAACAAGCAGAGCAGAGCGGAACCGCCGGAGCGGTGAACAAGCGGAGCAAAGCAGAGCCGCAGGTCCGGTAAACAAGCGGAGCAGAGTGGAACCGCCGGAGCGGTGAGCAAGCAGAGCAGAACAGAGCAGGAGGTGAAGGCAGACAGGACAGGGCTCTGTTCACATGGAACAGACTGGAAGATACAGGAAGATAGCTAGAACACAGGAGGTAAATATGGAGGCAGGGAAACAGACCGAGCAGAACCAGATACACACAAGGTACTTACAATGAAGTAGCGAGTGGACACAAAACTCACAAACAGAAGTACAGAGACAACGAGTTGGAGTTAGGTGCAGGTTCAGACACTGCAGGAAAAGGGAAGGTACAAACATAGAAACAAACAAGAAACGGGCTAGGACACTGTTCAGACAGGAACTGAAACAGAAACAAGATGCAGAAATGAGCCTGGGAACTCAGCCCCCAGGGTGGCGGAAACAGACAGGTAACAGGCCTGGGTATACAGCCCCCAGGGTGGCAGAACAGACAGGTAACAGGCCTGGCTATACAGCCCCTAGGGTGGCGGAACAGACTAGATACAGGACAGGACCTGGCAATTCAGTTGCAAAGGACAAACTGAGAGAAAGTGTTGCTCAGGCACCTCCTACTGGGTGGAGGAGGTATAAGTATCCAGTGACTCACAGCAATAGGCTGGGGACGCATTAGGACTGTGCACACAGTAGCTATAAGAAACAGGCAGAAAGCCGCGCCGACGCCCTAAGCAATCAGACAAGAGACATGGACACAGCAGGTACAGGAGCAAAGTGTGCAGCCTGGACTGACAGGTAAGATTGCGGCCTTGCATGGTGGGAGGTGGTGCACTATGCAAGCACGCCGCCAGGGATGTTACAGTAACCCCCCCCCTTTACGCCCCCTCTTCCTCCAGCCAGCAAGGATTTTCTGCAGAGAATTTGGAGGCCGATCCTTCTCCTCAAGAAGATTTCCTCTTCTGTCCACTAGAGGGAACAAAGCTGGTCTCATCATCTTGGTAACTAGGATGCTTCCTTCCATCGGGCCATCCTCAGCAACAGATGAAGTGGGCGAGGAACCAGGAACAGGACACAGGAAAGTCTCTCTCCACTTATTAATATCGGGTAGCATCCCAAAAGATTCACGGGACAACTGGAGATCCTCCACCGGGTTGAAGGGGTGCAGAGACTCTGGGGAAACCACCGCCTTGACGTGCACTTTGCCAAGCTTACTGGATGAAGTGGGCGAAGTACCAGGTACAGGGTGCAGAAAAGTTTCTTTCCATTTGTTATCAGGTAGCACCCCGGAGGATTCAGGAGACAACTGGAAGTCCTCTGCCTGGTTGGAGGGGTGTAGAGACTCGGGGGTAACCACCGCCTTGACGTACACTTTGCCAAGCTTACTGGATGAAATGGGCGAAGTACCTGGTACAGGGTGCAGAAAAGTCTCTCTCCATTTGTTATCAGATAGCACCCCGGAGGATTCAGGAGGCAACTGGAGGTCCTCCGCCTGGTTGGAGGGGTGCAGAGACTCGGAGGTAGCCACCGCCTTGATGGACTTATTGCCAGATTTGTTAGAGATGGAGGACCCTTGCTTAGGGACCAACCTCAGTCTGGTTTCTGAGATGACACGTCTGCGAGGCGGGGCGGTGCCTAAAGCGAGATCATTGGTACAATCGTCGAGACTGTGTGGGGACAATGCCTCCGCTTCCCATCCTTCGGAGACTTCAGCGCACAGCGAGTCAGCGACTAGCAGATCTGGTAAAGAAGAAGAAGAAACTGCTGACTGTCCTGAAGATATGGGGACTGGACACCCCTTGCACCTCAGCAGTCCCCCAGGAAACACCATGCAGGATCTCCAGACCTGAGCGGGCACTAGATCTCTCGACTCTGGACGACCTGTGGGTAAACTAGACAGCATCTGGAATGTGAGCTTCTTCATGTGTAATGCTCCAATCTGGAGCTTAATTTGTACAGACATATTTTGACTGTTTCTGAATAGGGCTCGTCCTTCCGCTGACAATGCCCAAACCGGCTTCTGGAGTTGTCGGACGGGAATCAAACACCGACTCTTCAAGGCTTTAAGCCCGAAACTTCCAGTTAATCCGAGGCCTTCACTTGCCACGGAGACAGTCATGGTCATCTGTGGAGAGGAAACACTAACGCCAACGGCAGCCTCTCCTACAGGACTAATGTCTTAGGATTCTCCAACCTTCGCTGGACAAAGACCATCAGGGGGTCCCAAACAACTGCAGTGGGACCGCAATCCGATTTTGTGACTGAGTTCTGGCCTCTGCTTTGCCTGACGACCATAGTCATCCTTCATGGATTCTGTGCGAAGAGCGGCCTCTACAGGCTGGGGAACAGGAGGTCTTTGGGAGGACAGAACCTGGGTGACGGTTTGCCTCTACGCCTTGCACATCTGGACTGCCTCTTGAGGTTGGGAAGGGAAGTATTATGTGGAGCATTGTCATCCTGTGTGGATTCTGTGTGGGCAGCAGTCTCTTCAGGCTGGAGAACTGGTAGGCTACCTACACACATTACCCATCGGGGCTGCTCCGGGGTACTGGGAAGGGAAGCTTTAGCAGAAGCCTCAGGGTTAGGGTCATCGAAGACCATTTGAAAGGCCACCAGGAAGGCCTGCAGGTCAAAGACGATAGGATCCCATGCTTCCCATAGGGGGGTGATCCAATTCAAGGCATCACCCGCTAAATAGGACTTCATGAAAGCTACTTTCACCCGATCAGTGGGAAAATAGTGAGCATAGAGTTTGAAATGCAGCATACATTGCTCCACAAATGCACGGCTTTGTTTTGGATCCCCATAGTACCGTGGTGGATCCGCAGGAACGAGTGTTGATAGCTCCATTGGGGCTGGCGCGTAAATAGTCTGGACCTCAGCTTGAGAAAAATTTTTTTCTTGGTGCACGTATTCGCCAGACAAGGATTTAAATGTCTCTGAGAGCGAAGGGCAGTGGGGCTCAACGGGAACCATGGCCTGAGCAAACTGTTACACTCGCGCCCGGACGGACTGGCATGAGCGTGATTAGTGATCCCTCTGAACCATGAACCGAGGAGTGCCTGGAAGGGCATAACTAAGTATCAACCCGGTCCGACCAAGGTCGCACGGCGGCTCAGTCGACTCCGTGAACCAGGGAGGAACCGAGCAGAGGGACCAGGTGCTACTCCAGGTCACACTCCAGTCACAGCTGTTGACCCACACCGGGGAATGCAGGAACAGGCAGGTTAGCTGGTATGCAGACAGGTGGTCACTGGCAGGCATGGCTGGTATGAAGGCAGGTGGGTACTTTCAAGCACGGCTGGTATGAAGGCAGGTGGGTACTGGCAGGCACGGCTGGTATGAAGGCAGGTGGGTGCTGACAGGTACGGCTGGGATGCAGACAGGCAGATACTGGCAAGTATGAACGCAGGCTGGATAGGGACCAGTACAGACTGGGATACAGGAACAGAGCCGTAGGTGCGGTGGACTAGCAGAGCAAAACCGCAGGTGTGGTGAACAAGCAGAGCGGAGCAAAACTGCAGGTGCGGTGAACAAGCAGAGCGGAGCAAAACCGCAGGTGCGGTGAACAAGCAGAGCGGAGCAAAACCGCAGGTGCGGTGAACAAGCAGAGCGGAGCAAAACCGCAGGTGCGGTGAACAAGCAGAGCAGAGCGGAACCGCAGGTGTGGTTAACAAGCGGAGCAGAGCGGAATCGCAGGTGCGGTAAACAAGCAGAGCGGAACCGCAGGTGCAGTTAACAAGCAGAGCGGAACCGCAGGTGCGGTAAACAAGCTGAGCAGAGCGGAACCGCTGGAGCGGTGAACAAGCAGAGCAGAGCGGAACCGCAGGTGCGGTAAACAAGCAGAGCAGAGCGGATCCGCCGGAGCGGTGAACAAGCAGAGCAGAGCAGAACCGCAGGTCCGGTAAATGAACGGAGCAGAGCGGAACTGCCTGAACGGTGAGCAAGCAAAGCAGAACAGAGCAGGGGGTGAAGGCAGACAGGACAGGGCTCAGTTCACATGGAACAGACTGGAAGATACAGGAAGATAGCTAGAACACAGGAGGTAAATACGGAGGCAGGGAAACAGAACGAGCAGAACCAGATACACACAAGGTACTTACAACGAAGTAGCGAGTGGACACAAAACTCACAAACAGAAGTACAGAGACAACGAGTTGGAGTTAGGGGCAGGTTCAGACACTGCAGGAAAAGGGAAGGTACAAACATAGAAACAAACAAGAAACGGGCTAGGACACTGTTCAGACAGGAACTGAAACAGAAACAAGATGCAGAAACGAGCCTGGGAACTCAGCCCCCAGGGTGGCAGAAACAGACAGGTAACAGGCCTGGGTATACAGCCCCCAGGGTGGCAGAACAGACAGGTAACAGGCCTTGGTATACAGCCCCCAGGGTGGCGGAACAGACTAGATACAGGACAGGACTTGGCAATTCAGTTGCAAAGGACAAACTGAGAGAAAGTGTTGCTCAGGTACCTCCTACTGGGTGGAGGGGGTATAAGTATCCAGTGACTCACAGCAATAGGCTGGGGACGCATTAGGACTGTGTACACAGTAGCTATAAGAAACAGGCAGAAAGCCGCGCCGACGCCCTAAGCAATCAGACAAGAGACATGGACACAGCAGGTACAGGAGCAAAGTGTGCAGCCTGGACTGACAGGTAAGATTGCGGTCTTGCATGGTGGGAGGTGGTGCACTATGCAAGCACGCCGCCAGGGATGTTATATCCCTGTGTACAAGAGTATAACTACTATAATACTGCCCCCTATGCACAAGAATATAACTACTATAATACTGCTCTCTATGTACAAGAATATAACTACTATAATACTGCCCCCATGTACAAGAATATAAGTACTAATATACTGCTCCTATGTATCAGAATAAAACTACTATAATAGTGCTCATATGTACAAGAATATAACTACTATAATACTTCCCTATGTACAAGAATATAACTACTATAATACTGCCCCAATGTGCAAGAATATAACTACTTTAATACTGCCCCCTATGTACAAGAATATAACTCCTATAATACTGCTCCCTATGTACAAGAATATATCTACTATAATACTGCTCCTATGTACAAGAATATAACTACTATAATACTACACCCATGTACAAGAATATAACTACTAAAATACTGCTCCTATATATAAGAATATAACTACTATAATACTGCTCCATGTACAAGAATATAACTACAATAATACTGCAACTATGTATAAGAATATCACTACTACAATACTGCTCCTATGTATAAGAATATAAGTACTATAATACTGCCCCTATGTACAAGAATATAACTACTATAATACTGCCCCTATGTACAAGAATATAACTACTATAATACTGCTCTTATGTACAAGAATATAACTACTATAATACTGCTCCTATGTACAAGAATATAACTACTATAATACTGCCCCTATGTACAAGAATATAACTACTATAATACTGCTCCTATGTACAAGAATATAACTACTATAATACTGCTCCTATGTACAAGAATATAACTACTATAATACTGCTCCTATGTACAAGAATAAACTACTATAATACTGCCCCTATGTACAAGAATATAACTACTATAATACTGCTCCCTATGTACAAGAATATAACTACTATAATACTGCTCCCTATGTACAGGAATATAACTACTATAATACTGCCCCCTATGTACAAGAATGTAAATACTATAATACTGCTCCCTACGTACAGGAATTTAACTACTGTAATACTGCCCCTATGTACAAGAATATAACTATTATAATACTGCCTCCTATGTACAAGAATATAACTACTATAATACTGCTCCCTATGTACAAGAATTTGACTACTATAATACTGCTCCATAACTACTATAATACTGCTATGTACAGGAATATAACTACTATAATACTGCCCCCTATGTACAAGAATGTAAATACTATAATACTGCTCCCTATGTACAGGAATTTAACTACTGTAATACTGCCCCTATGTACAAGAATATAACTATTATAATACTGCTCCCTATGTACAAGAATTTGACTACTATAATACTGCTCCTATGTACAAGAATATAACTACTATAATACTGCTCCTATGTACAGGAATATAACTACTATAATACTGCTCCTATGTACAGGAATATAACTACTATAATACTGCTCCTATGTACAAGAATATAACTACTATAATACTGCCCCTATGTACAAGAATATAACTACTATAATACTGCTCCTATGTACAAGAATATAACTATTATAATACTGCCCCCTATGTACAGGAATATAACTGCTATAATACTGCTCCCTATGTACAAGAATATGACTACTATAATACTGCTCCATTTGTACAGGAATATAACTACTATAATACTGCACCTATGTACAAGAAAATAACTGCTATAATACTGCCCCTATATACAAGAATATAACTACTATAATACTGCCCCTATGTACAAGAATATAACTACTATAATACTGCTCCTATGTACAAGAATATAACTACTATAATACTGCGCCTATGTACAAGAATATAACTACCATAATACTGCTCCTATGTACAAGAATATACCTACTATAATACTTCTCCTGTGTTCAAGAATATAACTACTATAATACTGCGCCTATGTACAAGAATATAACTACTATAATACTTCTCCTGTGTTCAAGAATATTACTACTATAATACTGCTCCTATGTACAAGAATATAACTCCTATAATACTACCCCCTATGGACAAGAATATAATTACTATAATACTATAGTACTGCCCCTTTGTACAAGAATATAACTACTATAATACTGCTCCTATGTACTAGAATATAAGTATTATAATACTGCTCATATGTACAAGAATATAAGTATTATAATGCATCCTCTACAGTTTTAGATGAGGATAGTACCATCTAGTAATCGTTAACCTGAGCCTGAACCATTGCAATAATGTACTGTTGCATATCGTGGAATTTCTTCTTGTGCACAGGGGTCACACCGCAGACCTCATGTATTTTGCTTCTTAGTATATAATGCAGTACAGTTTTCTTATATCACTTTGCAGAGGGCAGTATTATAGTTCGCTCTTTCTCTTATCAGACATAATGTCTCTGCAGTGTATGAGATGACAGAGGAGATTCTGCCGTCCTCTTCTCCTCACCTTCCTGCTCAGGGTCATTTACGTCTTCCTCCTGTTTATTTATTCAGAAGTCTCATTATCTGGGCACACAGATACATAAAATATGCATTTCCACGAAGTGGCAGAATTCTCTGCAATATTCTCTTCTCATATTTGAACTTTGGTTATTAAATACAAATTCCTGAGGAAATGAGGAAAATCATCTTTTCTGTCCACATAATTGAGGTTGATCTTGAGTTTATTAATTAAAATCTGGTCCTGGAAGAGAAAGTCCCAGGAGTTAATAAGTAGCTGGTCATTACCCCCGTCTGCGGGATGTGGGGCGGAGGACGGGGCACCGAGGTGGCACAGGTTAAACATGGACCATAAAGCTGCACCTTACAACAGGTCTGCAATCAGTCACAGGGTCTGAGCCTGTGCCACTCCAGCGTGGAGTCTTACTGAGTGATGTATGATGAATGGTCGGAGACGACCATAAAATCCTCCACAAGAGGCTCTTAGATCACAGGATAAAGCAGAATCAAAGTGCTGGAAAAACAGAGAAATTTGAGGCAGAATTAGAAATACGAAGGTGATGGAGTGTAGAAGCTGAAAGCGTTCCTCATCAAGATTTCAAGGACAAAGGATGTCAAATCAGTGACAAGAAGTCCATCCAGGACCCCTGCTGTGCAGAATAGGGGGTGCATAGGGCTGTGGTGGGTGACCCCGCTGCTGTAAAGACTGGAGTTCACACCGTATATATTGGTTGGGGATCTTGCCCCAGTTTATCGGCAACTTCTCTACAGCAAAATCTGAGCATGTTATATGCAGGTATTGCTGTGGATCTTGTTGGAAATATTTGGGGAGATTTCAACGTTTCTTTTGCAAAGGATGAAATGTGCACAATCATTTGATGCACTGCTGATTTTAAAATACGTACTTATCTCACATCACATATTCCTATCCGCGTTGTCTCTGCATAATAATTTCTTGCCTAATAATTCATTATTTTGCAATACAATACTAGACCATCAGTTTAACCTTTAATTTAGGATCCCCTAATGGATGAAATCTGCACACAAAATGGATAAAATCTGCATCTAAAATGTGAATTTTTGCAACAGATATTGACATGCTAGTGATATAAAAATTCAGGGAGCCTCTTCATAGAGGAAAAGAACATGACTGAATGTAGCAATCCTAAAAGTCAATATGGACCTTTTAACGAGCTTTGCCACTTGACTTAGGATATGAGGACAAACCAGAAACTCCATTTTCAGATACTGGTTTTGGGGGGGGGGATTGTTCCTCATCAGTGCAAGCAGGAGGTCTGATTTGGTTGAGTGAGGAACCTCTGAGAGGGGCTCTAAAGGAGAACGTTTCGCCCATAAAAAAATGCAACAAAATACAATTTTTGCTTGGAGACCGCACCTCTCTCCATCCCCACAGAATATGGATGACATTAAGTTAAAAATCATCCACTTGAGTCTTAATTAATTTTTACTACTATAAAATGCTGTGAATTTTATGTGAGGAAAATTGATGTTTAAAATATGCACCAGATACGCAATGTGTGGACGCAGTGTTAGCCAATTTGTCTGCAGAAATGTTCAGCAACGTGTAGTTGAGATTTATTGAATTGTCGTCCACTTATCTGGTATTGTGTTACTCTGCAGATTTTCTGTGTCCAAATAAATCCTTGGAGAAATTGCATGAACTATGCAAGTTGCTGTAATAACGGAGTCAAGTGCAGTCCATGGAGCTGTAATAACTGTACAATTAATAGACCGTGATGTTGCAGTGAATGAGCTCCGCACGGTCCATGCTGATGTAATGGCTGCACCATGAGCTATGGCTGATATTGTCCTTAGTCCATGGCGCTGCAATCACTGAACCAGGACATCACTTCTAGCCTGTAACATACTGCTGTAATAAATGTAATGTGCAATGTCCATGGCAGCATATTAACTGAACTATGAGCTTCCAGTGCTGCCAGAATAATAGATTTGTGAGCACCCCCCTGTATTCTAATAAATGTACTATGACAAAACTACGAGATACCAGTGATACAACTGTTTTGTAATAAATTCACTATCAGCAGAGCCTGGTGCTGTAATACCTGAGTCCTGTGCTGTCCAAGGTGCTGTAATACCTGAGTCCTGTGCTGTCCATGGTGCTGTAATACTAATACCTGAGTCCTGTGCTGTCCATGGTGCTGTAATACTAATACCTGGGTCCTGTGCTGTTCCTTGTGCTGTAATACCTGAGTCCTGTGCTGTCCATGGTGTTGTAATAACTGAGCCCTGTGCTGTCCATGGTGCTGTGATACCTGAGTCCTGTGCTGTCCATGGTGCTGTAATACCTGAGTCCTGTGTTGTTCCTTGTGCTGTAATACCTGAGCCCTGTGCTGTCCATGGTGCTGTAATACCTGAGTCCTGTGCTGTCCCTTGTGCTGTAATACCTGAGTCCTGTGCTGTCCATGGTGCTGTAATACCTGAGTCCTGTGCTGTCCAAGGTGCTGTAATACCTGAGTCCTGTGCTGTCCATGGTGCTGTAATACTAATACCTGAGTCCTGTGCTGTCCATGGTGCTGTAATACTAATACCTGAGTCCTGTGCTGTTCCTTGTGCTGTAATACCTGAGTCCTGTGCTGTCCATGGTGTTGTAATACTAATACCTGAGTCCTGTGCTGTCCATGGTGCTGTAATACTAATACCTGAGTCCTATGCTGTTCCTTGTGCTGTAATACCTGAGTCCTGTGCTGTCCATGGTGCTGTGATACCTGAGTCCTGTGCTGTCCCTTGTGCTGTAATACCTGAGTCCTGTGCTGTCCATGGTGCTGTGATACCTGAGTCCTGTGCTGTCCCTTGTGCTGTAATACCTGAGTCCTGTGCTGTCCATGGTGCTGTAATACCTGAGTCCTGTGCTGTTCCTTGTGCTGTAATACCTGAGTCCTGTGCTGTCCATGGTGCTGTAATACTAATACCTGAGTCCTGTGCTGTCCATGGTGCTGTAATACTAATACCTGAGTCCTGTGCTGTTCCTTGTGCTGTAATACCTGAGTCCTGTGCTGTCCATGGTGTTGTAATACTAATACCTGAGTCCTGTGCTGTCCATGGTGCTGTAATACTAATACCTGAGTCCTGTGCTGTTCCTTGTGCTGTAATACCTGAGTCCTGTGCTGTCCATGGTGCTGTGATACCTGAGTCCTGTGCTGTCCCTTGTGCTGTAATACCTGAGTCCTGTGCTGTCCATGGTGTTGTAATACTAATACCTGAGTCCTGTGCTGTCCATGGTGCTGTAATACTAATACCTGAGTCCTATGCTGTTCCTTGTGCTGTAATACCTGAGTCCTGTGCTGTCCATGGTGCTGTGATACCTGAGTCCTGTGCTGTCCCTTGTGCTGTAATACCTGAGTCCTGTGCTGTCCATGGTGCTGTGATACCTGAGTCCTGTGCTGTCCCTTGTGCTGTAATACCTGAGTCCTGTGCTGTCCATGGTGCTGTAATACCTGAGTCCTGTGCTGTCCATGGTGCTGTAATACTAATACCTGAGTCCTGTGCTGTCCATGGTGCTGTAATACTAATACCTGAGTCCTGTGCTGTTCCTTGTGCTGTAATACCTGAGTCCTGTGCTGTCCATGGTGCTATGATACCTGAGTCCTGTGCTGTCCCTTGTGCTGTAATACCTGAGTCCTGTGCTGTCCATGGTGCTGTAATACCTGAGTCCTGTGCTGTTCCTTGTGCTGTAATACCTGAGTCCTGTGCTGTCTATGGTGCTGTAATACTAATACCTGAGTCCTGTGCTGTCCATGGTGCTGTAATACTAATACCTGAGTCCTGTGCTGTTCCTTGTGCTGTAATACCTGAGTCCTGTGCTGTCCATGGTGTTGTAATAACTGAGCCCTATGCTGTCCATGGTGCTGTGATACCTGAGTCCTGTGCTGTCCATGGTGCTGTAATACCTGAGTCCTGTGTTGTTCCTTGTGCTGTAATACCTGAGCCCTGTGCTGTCCATGGTGCTGTAATACCTGAGCCCTGTGCTGTCCATGGTGCTGTGATACCTGAGTCCTGTGCTGTCCCTTGTGCTGTAATACCTGAGTCCTGTGCTGTCCATGGTGCTGTGATACCTGAGTCCTGTGCTGTCCCTTGTGCTGTAATACCTGAGTCCTGTGCTGTCCATGGCGCTGTAATACCTGAGTCCTGTGCTGTCCAAGGTGCTGTAATACCTGAGTCCTGTGCTGTCCATGGTGCTGTAATACTAATACCTGAGTCCTGTGCTGTCCATGGTGCTGTAATACTAATACCTGAGTCCTGTGCTGTTCCTTGTGCTGTAATACCTGAGTCCTGTGCTGTCCATGGTGTTGTAATAACTGAGCCCTGTGCTGTCCATGGTGCTGTGATACCTGAGTCCTGTGCTGTCCATGGTGCTGTAATACCTGAGTCCTGTGCTGTCCATGGTGCTGTAATACCTGAGTCCTGTGTTGTTCCTTGTGCTGTAATACCTGAGCCCTGTGCTGTCCGTGGTGCTGTAATACCTGAGCCCTGTGCTGTCCATGGTGCTGTGATACCTGAGTCCTGTGCTGTCCAAGGTGCTGTAATATCTGAGCCCTGTGCTGTTCCTGATGCTGTAATACCTAAACCCTGTGCTGTCCATAGTGCTGTTATACCTGAGTCCTGTGCTGTCCATGGTGCTGTAATACCTGAGTCCTGTGCTGTCCATGGTGCTGTAATAACTGAGCCCTGTGCTGTCCATGGTGCTGTAATACCTGAGCGCTGTGCTGTTCCTGGTGCTGTAATACCTAAACCCAGTGCTGTCCATGGTGTTGTAATAACTGAGCCCTGTGCTATCCATGGTGCTGTAATACCTGAGTCCTGTGCTGTCCATGGTGTTGTAATAACTGAGCCCTGTGCTATCCATGGTGCTGTAATACCTGAGTCGTGTGCTGTCCAAGGTGCTGTAATATCTGAGCCCTGTGCTGTTCCTGATGCTGTAATACCTAAACCCTGTGCTGTCCATGGTGCTGTTATACCTGAGTCCTGTGCTGTCCATGGTGCTGTAATACCTGAGTCCTGTGCTGTCCATGGTGCTGTAATAACTGAGCCCTGTGCTGTCCATGGTGCTGTAATGCCTGAGCACTGTGCTGTTCCTGGTGCTGTAATACCTAAACCCTGTGCTGTCCATGGTGTTGTAATAACTGAGCCCTGTGCTATCCATGGTGCTGTAATACCTGAGTCCTGTGCTGTCCATAGTGCTGTAATACCTGACTCCTGTGCATTCCATGGTGCTGTAATACCTGAGCCCTGTGCTGTTCCTGGTGCTATTGTGACATGCACAAGTAGTGCTGTTGCTGTAAAAGCATTCAGTAACTATTAGAAGTAACACAAGCACGAGACAGGAAGTGTTGTGCTCCAGAAGCATCCAGCAACTAGAGGGGTTAACACAGTCACAGGAGAAGGGAAGTGTTTTAACAGAGCCCCAGGGGGATTGTGGGGAATTTGTTTATTGTCTGGGTGGAGCCAATGAGAAAGGTGGTGTGTGTGTTCTGTATCTCACAAAAGTGCCCCTGCAAGTGAAAATGATTTAAGCCAGGAGTGAAGCTAAGCACAGGTCATTTAGAGTTCCTGACCTAACAGTGCAGAGTATTGTCAAGCAGAAAGATAAGGACTGGAAGAAATGGTGTGACAGGGATCATCTCCCTCAGCAAACCCTCTCCCCTCCTCCATCTCACTGTGCTGTAAAGAATGCTGTGTTCATTATTGTGCCTTTGCATTAGAACTGTGCTGTCCTGTACTACTGGGAAGACTGTCAACTGCTGTGCTGCTAAGGAAACTGTACTGTTTGTCACTGGAGCCTGTTGCTCATAAGACTTAACTTGCACTGGCTGTGCGGCTTCTTATTAAATGCTACTGTTCTACCGTTTATGAGAACTCTTGTCAAGTGTGTCTGGCCAGCAAGTGAAACAACCTATGTGTCTGTGTCTGAGGGTCAATACCCTGTGTGCCTGAGAGAAGCTACAGCCTATGGTCGCCCTGAGTAATGGTTCCCCCAGGATTCCAAAGAATTCATGTAACCGGTCTCACCCCTATCTGAACCTAGCGGCGTGCGTGTAACACTATTATACCTGAGCCCTGTGCTGTCCATAGTGCTGTAATACCTGAGCCCTGTGCTGTCCCAGGTGCTGTAATACCTGAGTCCTGTGCTGTCCCTGGTGCTGTAATAACTGAGCCCTGTGCTGACCCTGGTGCTGTTATACCTGAGCCCTGTGCTGTCCATGGTGCTGTAATAACTGAGCCCTGTGCTGTCCATGGTGCTGTAATACCTGAGCCCACTGCTGCCACCACTTGTGAAGGATCCGCACCTTGCCACCCCCTGATGTCACAGTTACGTCAGACAGAACATGTGATATAGATCTGCCCTTTGCACCAACGTGACGTTCCGCACCCCCTCGAGGACGGTAAAAGGTCAGATTGGTACAGTTCTACATAGGCACCCCCTGTCCACAAGGGTACAGGAAGGCACCGGGAGTGAGAAGAGGTGGCCCACTCAGTCACTGACGTAGCACCACGCTCGCTCACACCCCTGACAGGCTGAGAGGCCCCTTCACTAGACCTTGTCGGCCTGGTAGAGCTTCCACCAGTTCCTATTAAATATAATTCCTGCTCGGACCGGGGGATTATATCCAGCCAGGATCCTGCCCCGGTAGCATGTTTGTTGGACCGAACAATGGACCTGAGAGTTCATGAATCGAGATAAAAGAGCTGCCCAGGGTTAAATTATATATTTAATCACCTTAAGGGCACACACATAAAGGTCAGAGATGCAAACAATAGTAGTGGTACAAAAGATATAAGCAGTTACTGAGAGTCAGTTACCAGTCAGATGGAAGGCCTGACTTGCAAGGGTGAGGCTGCCACATGGTAGGCTGTGATCCACTTTGTTGCAGGACTTTTCCCATATGACGTGTCTGTCACGACCTCCCAGGGAAAAAGACACTGAACTATGGCTGCTGGAGCTCTTAAACCCTCTGGGTCACTCCCCCTCTGGCCCCCTGGCTGGACCAAAATCTCCACCCCCTGGTCTCTCTCAGCTAAAAACTCCAAAAACCAAAATGGTTTGCAAGACCCCTGAGATCCGAGTCCCGAAGCTATGGGCGGAGGACTTCCCCCTGCTGGACAAAGGAGGGGACTTGGACACTTTCTTGCTGGCATTTGAAAAAACCTGCTGTCAGTACCATCTGCCTGAGGACCAGTGGGTCTGGTTCTTAACCCCTCGCCTTAGGGGTAAGGCCCTGGAAATTTTTGAGTACCTGCCCAGTGAGACCACCCCGAGCTATGAGGACATCAAGCAGGCTCTGGTCCGGCAGTACAACCTGACCCCTGAGACGTACCGGAAGAAGCACCGGAGTATACAGTGGGGTCGTGCAGACAGCTGGGTCGATCACATGTGGGCCGTTAATCAATGGACCACAGGACTGGAGCTCATCACCATCCAGCAGCTGAAGGAGCTCATTGTGACTGAGCAGTTTCTGTGGAACTTCCCGGAGGATCTTCAACAGTACCTCTGAAGCCAAAGGAGGTCTCTGCAACAGTGACACTTGCTGATGAGTACTCCAACAACAGGACTCCAGAGGCCAAGAAACCGGCCTGCTGGAGAGGGAGTAAGATGAACGCAGTGCCTGCTGTCCCTGCCCCCAGGCCCAAGGGGGCACCTACCCATGCTTTCCTCTCCACACCAGCAGGGGAACCCTGACTGTGTCACCTTTGCAGACCGCTGGGCCATTTCAAAGCCATGTGTCCCCAGCGCCAGGAGGGCCCGTCCCAGAAACCGTCCACTGTTTTGTGTGTGAGTGGGGCTGGTGGGAGGTCCCTTGACAACCTTCAGACCGTCACCATAGGCCACTCCTGGGCCATGGGACTGCGACACACCGGCGCAGAGATGACTCTTTGTAGCATCAGGATCTCTGCCCCCTGACAGGCAGAGACGCCGTCCCCCTTACCGCCGTGCTCCTGGCCTGGCGTCTTCCGGCTCTCCTGCTGCTGGCGCGTGCAGCTTCCCGGGCACTGCGCTTAGGGCGTGCGCGCACTCCCTCCCTCTTGAAGGGGCCGCGCGCCGTCCTAAGGAGTCCCCGGCCAATGGCCAAAAGGCACCTCCTCCAAAATGGAGGTGCCCGTGCTAGGTTGTAGCTCTGTGTACTAACTCTGCTTCAGCCCTCAGGTCCCGCTGCTAGCCTGACTACCAGTCCAGTCCGCCAGCCTAACTACCAGTCCTGTCCGCCAGCCTGACTACCAGTCCAGACCGACAGTCTGCTTACAGCCCAGCCTGCCAGTCTGTCTATGGGCTTGGCCAGTCCGCTTATCCGGAGCCTTTACCTGCTACCTGTCTCCGCCTGCCAAGTACACTCTCCAGCCCGACGGTCTGCCTATGGTCCAAACCCGCCAGTCTGTCTATGGGCCAGGCTAGCCTGCCTACCCGGAGAACGTACCAGTTACCTGTCGTGCCTACCAGCCAGCCTACCTGGAGGCTCCTGCTTGTTACCTGCCATGCCTACCAGCCTGCCTACCTGGAGGCTCCTGCCAGTTACCCATTGTGTCTGCCAGTCCATCTACCCGGATCACCCATCAGCCTGCCTGCCGTGCTCATCTGCTGTACCGGTCAGTCCCTGCCTTCTGACCCGTGGGAGTCACCTGCTCTCATTCAATGACTGCTACCCAGAGTAGCACCTGGTCCCTCTGCTCGGTCCTTCCCTGGTTCACGGAGTCGATCGAGCCACCGTGCGACCTTAGTCAGTCCAAGTTGATACCTAGTTATGCCCCTCTGGTCCCTCCTTGCACCGCAGCACAGAGGTTCCACCACCCGGATCTGTAACAGTTTGCACGGGCCATGGAATCCGGTGGCCCCCAGGCCCCGTGCTCTCTGACCTGCACCAGGAGGTCTCACGTCAGAGAGCCCAACAGGAGACTATCCTGTCTTTTCTATGGACTGTTAACTCATGCCTGGACACGCTGTCCACCCCATCTGTGTCCGTCTCTAGCCGAGCGGCACCTGCTCCGGCGGCACCACAACCCAGTGTCACTATGGCGGCCGGCTATGGCCTCCGGCTCTCGGCACCCCCACGTGTTGCTGTTGACCCTGCCCTAGCTTGGGGCTTCATCAATCAGTGCACCCTGCACTTTGAGCTCCTGGCACACCAGTTCATCTCTGACCGGGCCAAGGTGGCATTCATCATGTCTCACCTCACCGGAGAAGCACTGGCTTGGCTAAACCCCCTGTAGGAGAAAGGGGACCCCCTGGGGTCTAATCTACCGGCTTTCCTCGCTGCCTTCTGCAAGGTCTTCGAAAATCCTCTACTGCCTCTGTTCTTCTCCGTTTCCGTCAAGAGAGTCTCACCGTGGGTCAGTATGCCATACGTTTCCGGACCCTGGCATCGGAACTTGCTTGGAACAACAAGCCCCTGGTGTCCGTCATCTGGGAATGTCTTTCCAGACGGATTAAGGATGAACTAGCTGGTCGGGACATTCCTTCCACCCTGGACGACCTAGTGTCGTTGGCTACCCGGATTGACATCAGTTTCCAGGAACGTGCCAAGAAGACAACCCGGGAGAGTAGATTTCCGCGTCTCGCACCAACCTTCCAAGAGCCAGTACCGCAACCAACAATTCCCAGGGCACGCTCGCCCGAACCGATGCAAGTTGACCAAACCAAGATGGCCAAATCTCGCTTGGAGACACGCCGAGTGGAGGGGAGTTGCTTCTATTGCGGCAATAAAGAGCATCAGATCAGTTCATGCCCGGTGAAGTCGGAAAACTCCAGTGTCTAGGACCGCTTGGAGAGGTCGTCCTAGACAAGAGTAAAACCTCTCCGTCATTGACTCTATCTGTTTGTATTTCCAGTGGCAAGACACGCTTCTTTGAGACAGCCTACCTGGATTCCGGATCCGCTGGGAATCTCATCTCACAGGCGGTAGTGGAGCGGTACCAGATTCCTACTATACGTCTGGCTGAACCATTGGCGGTCGCCTCTGTGGACCGGAGGCCTCTTCCAGTGAACATCCTGCTCATCACCGAGCCTGTAACCCTTCAGGTGGGAATGCTGCACTTGGAGAAGATCTCTTTTCACGTGCTGTCCAGTCTCTCTCACGCTCTCCTGCTTGGTCTGCCCTGGCTTCAGAAACATGAGCCCGTCCTGAATTGGAGATCCGGTGAAGTGCTTCGTTGGGGTTAGGAATGCCTTGAGTCCTTCCTGCTTCCGGTCCGTCCAGCTCGACCTCCGTCTACTCCGGCTAATTTACCTGGTCTACTGGCACCTTACTGGTCCTATGCAGATGTCTTCGACAAGAAGGAAGCAGAGACACTGCCATCTCATAGGCCATATGATTGCCCTATCGACCTGGTACCCGGTGCCTCTCCACCCCGTGGGCGTATCTATACCTTGTTGCTGGCCGAAACCCGGGCCATGTCTGAGTATATCGAAGAAAATCTGGCTAGGGGATTCATCCAGAAATCTACCTCCCCAGCTGGAGCAGGATTCTTCTTCGTAAAAAAGAAAGACGGTTCACTACGCCCCTGTATCGATTATAGGGGACTCAACCAGATTACCATCAAAAACAAATACCCCCTGCCACTCATCTCTAAGCTGTTCGACTGCCTTAAAGGCGCGAAGATCTTCACCAAGCTTGATCTTCGTGGGGCGCATAACTTGGTCCGGATCCGCCACGGAGACGAGTGGAAGACGGCATTCAATACCCGGGACTGACACTATGAATACCATGTGATGCCCTTCGGCCTCTGTAATGCTCCAGCCGTCTTCCAAGAACTAGTTAATGACATCTTCCGTGACCTCTTATATTCATGCGTGGTGGTGTACCTGGACGACATCTGTGTCTTCTCTCCGGATCTACCAACACACCGGAGGGATGTTCGTCACGTCCTGCTTAGGCTGAGGCAGAATCACCTATACGCAAAATTTGAGAAATGCCTCTTCGAGCAGACCTCTCTTCCGTTCCTGGGCTATATTATCTCTAAGACTGGTTGTGATGAAAGCCGGCCGGTGGGTGCAGCTCTCTGGCGCCCCCTTACCTCTCAGGTCAGTCAAGGTACTGCACCTAGAGAAAGTAGTGCCAGGAAGCTGCAACCAGCGCAGGGAACACGGTAGTGTGTTATCCCTTCAACGTCACTAAACCGTAACGTCACTACACAGCACAACTCGCTAGCGCCCTCTTAGCCTCAGGTCAGTCAAGGAACTGCACCTAGGATAAGCGGTCGCCAGGGAGACTGTCCTGTAACCTACTGGGTATCGGGGCCCTCTGTAGTGAGGGCGGTATATATATCTTCCTTGGCCGCGCCAGGAATATATATATCTGAACCTCCGACCGTCACTACCAGCCTTCCCCAATCCCCAGTTGGTATGCTGCCACCAGTCCCTATTTTAGATATACGCCCAGTCCGTGAATGGGCCTATATCGGGTCAGGAACCAACCCTGGGTAGCGTTTTGGCTTGAGCCGAGCTCACACGGACGTGCGTTCGTTATGCAGAATAAAAGGCAGGCCCACAATTACTTGAGGTAATTGATTATAATAATACACTAGATACACGATATACAACTAAATATACACAGGTATAAGGTCAGGCTAAACTATACAACAATGGAATACAACACACAGAATCACCACAGCATATCAGTTACCGGTTTCTTGATTTTCTTGTGACGCAGGGAGAGGATTCTGCGATCGCAGGCACGGTTCTTTGTTACAGGCTGAGGCCTACCACCGCATGGTCAAACTGCTCCTCCCCTTGGTGGCCTCAGCTGGTGCTCAGATGTTCAGCACACCACTCTTGGGTCAAGACTGACTTGTCTCTTGTCTGTCCTGCTATCTTACCTGCCCCGTCCCGCCCACTGCTGGTGAGGTCAGCTGGCTCAGTCTCCACCCTCAGGTCTAACTTCGATCAGAAGCCCAAATTCTATGGAACCCAATAACTTCTTCTGGGATGGTCTCATGATACCCCCAGGGGTTCCCATGGATTCGGGCCGCCGTAACCGACCTTTTGATATCAATTATGATACCATACGGTCCTCAGGAATGGCTCAGCGCTATATCTTGGCTTCCAGAGCACGTACAAACGTCTACCGCGGAGGCTTGTGTGCGCAATGGCTCCGGGACGCCGTGATATTTTTTTATTGGCCCATCCCACGCAACATGCGTGTACTTTTCATGTTTCTATATCTTATGCCTCCATGCTTGTGACAGACAAAGAAACTAGTCCTATGGGACAAATGGTCAGGTACAGATAGACGAAGCACCCCCCCCCTGCTGGCTGTGTTTCCTCTCGAAGTCTTTGAAGCTCCTAGCATTCAAGTGTTAAGTAGGCTTCTTATCTTACAGGAGCCTGGATGGGGGGAAACTATCTAGTTGACGTTTTAACAGAAGGTCCCAAGGGTGGGGGCTGCTGAAGTGTGGCCATCCCTGGATATGATTTATCATTACCAAGATGGCGGCTACAGGTTCATCACACCTCCCCCTATACGAGGGCGCGAGGGGGTAGCACATTCCTGTGTTCCCCCGTGCGTCCTTCTGCACCCTCCCCTTGCCGGGATAACCCGTCAGCGTTACCGTGGTCACGGCCTCTTCTGTGGCGAATGGAGAAGTGGTACTGCTGGAGAGCGAGGCTCCAGCGTAGCAACCTGCCATTCGACCCAGAGACCGTGTGTAACCAGCTGAGGGGGTTGTGGTCCGTCTCCACGGTGAAATGGCTCCCGTACAAGTAGGGCTGCAGACGCTGCAGGGCCCATACAATTGCCAGGCATTCTTTTTCCACCGTGGAGTAAGCCACCTCCCGGGGCAGTAGCTTCCTGCTCAGGTACAAGACAGGATGTTCCTGGCCTGTCGTGTTGACCTGACTTAGCACAGCACCGAGGCCAAAGTCACTGGCGTCGGTCTGTACCACAAACGGCCGGTCGAAGTCGGCAGCTTGCAGTACAGGGGAGCTACTTAGGGCGGCTTTGAGTGCCCCGAAAGCTGTCTCGCAGGCGACTGTCCAGTCGACTGCGACGGGCAGCTTCTTCTTGGTGAGGTCCGTCAGGGGCTTGGCCAGGGTGCTATAGTGTGGGACGAACCTCCTATAGTACCCGGCGGTCCCCAAGAAGGACATCACCTGCTTTTTGGTCCTAGGAGTGGGCCAGGATGCGATGGCATCCACTGTCCCAGGTTCTGGCTTCAGAACCCCCCCGCCTACCCGGTGACCCAGGTAGAGGACCTCACTCATGCCCAGCTGGCACTTTTCCGGCTTGATGGTCAAGCCTGCCCGGTGGATCCGACCGAGCACCTGCCGCAGGTGCTCTAGGTGATCCTCCCAAGTGGGACTGAAGACTGCAATATCGTCCAAGTACGCAGCCGCGTACCCTTCAAGTCCCTCAAGCAGCGTATTGACCATCCGCTGAAAAGTGGCAGGGGCATTCTTCATGCCGAATGGCATCACTGTGGACTCGTACAGTCCAAAAGGGGTGATAAAGGCAGAGCGTTCCCTTGCCGCGGGGGTCAGAGGAATCTGCCAGTACCCCCGGCTCAGATCCATGATGGTCAGGTACTTAGCCCCGGCCATCCGATCGAGCAGGTCATCGATGCGTGGTATGGGGAACGCATCGGTGGCCGTTACAGCGTTGAGCCCCCGGTAGTCCACGTAGAACCGTGTAGTTCGGTCCTTCTTTGGTACGAGGACTACAGGCGAGGCCCACGCGCTGCTGGATGCCTGGATCACCCCCAGCTTCAGCATCTCGTCTATCTCTTGGCGCATGTTTCCCTGCACCTCGAAAGAGACCCGATATGCTGAACGCCGGATCGGCGGGTGATCGCCAGTGTCCACGTCGTGGACAGCCATCTCAGTCCTTCCGGGCAGGCTGCTGAACAGCCCCCGGAAGGGGTGCAGGGTGGTCCCCAGCTGGGACCGTTGGTCCTCCGTGAGCTGGTGGCCAACCCCCACATCCTCGATGGACCCACCCGCCTTGGCTTGGGTGAGCAGATCCAGGAGGGTTTCTACCTCTCCTTCCTCGGGAAGGTTGCACACTGGGTGGGCAGTCGCTTCCCGCTCATGATGAGCCTTCATCATGTTCACGCGGAAGGCCTTCCTCCTTCCACGGGCGTGATCCAGGGTGACCAGATAGGTGACGGCATTGAGTTTCTGGTGCACGAAGTAGGGACCTTCCCAGGCTGCCTGAAGCTTGTTCTGTGGTACGGGGACCAGTACCCACACCTTTTGACCCACCTGGTAGGTCCTCTCACAAGCATTCTGGTCGTACCACCGCTTCTGGTCGGCCTGGGCCTGGGCCATATTGTCCTGCACCAGCTTTGCCAAGGCCATCATCCTGTCCCGGTGGCGCACGACATACTCGATGACCGACACCTCGGGGGTGGCCAAATCCCCTTCCCATGCTTCCTTCACCAGAGCCAGGGGGCCCCGTACCCGTCGCCCGTACAGGAGCTCAAAGGGGGAGAACCCCGTTGAGGCCTGCGGAACCTCCCGGTAAGCAAATAGGAGGTGTGGGAGGTAACGCTCCCAGTCTCTCCCGTGGGAGTCGACCAACATCTTAAGCATCTGCTTTAAGGTGCCATTGAACCGCTCACACAGGCCATTAGTCTGTGGGTGATACGGGCTGGCCACCAGATGTTGCACCTGCATTTGCTTACAGAGGGACTCCATCAGCCGCGACATGAACTGGGTCCCTCGGTCGGTGAGCATTTCTTGGGGGAAACCCACTCTGGAGAAGATCTCCAGTAAGGCGGTAGCCACCTTGTCGGCCCGAATGGACGACAAAGCTACCGCTTCCGGGTACCGGGTGGCATAGTCCACTACCGTGAGTATGAAGCATTTCCCGGAGTGGCTGGGAGTGGACAGAGGTCCAATAAGATCCACAGCGACCCTCGAGAAAGGCTCTTCGATGATTGGCAGAGTTACCAGTGGGGCTTTGGGGCGCGGCCCCGCCTTCCCCACCCTCTGACAGGTGTCACACGAACGGCAGTAGGCACCCACCGCGGCTCCCATCCCAGGCCAGTAGAAATGCTGAGCTATCCTGGCCTTGGTTTTAGCGATCCCTAGGTGTCCGGCCATCGGAATCTCGTGTGCGATCCGCAACAATTCCGCCCTGAACGGATAGGGTACCACTAACTGTCGGTCCCTGGGCCACGCCTCCGGTGAACCCTGCTGGACCGTTACCCGGTACAGCCGTCCCTGGTCCCAGACCACACGCTCGCAGTCTGACTCCATGGGAGGCTGTGCCGCCTGTTCCTTGAGAGCTTTCAGGCTGTCGTCTGCTTCCAACGCAGCCTGAAATTCCTGACTTGATGTGGCCAGAATCGACGAAACTGCCACATCCTCCGTCAGCCCCTCCGGGCATGTCACCTGGCCGCTGTCTGACCCGGCAGACACTTGGTCAGAAGTGGGGAAGCCGTCGGACCTCTGCAAGGCTCCTTGGGCTCCTGATGGGTTGGTTGCTCTAGCGGAAGCCCCCGCTGGGCCAGGTCCAGTTGGTGCTGGCGCTCCGCAGCTCGCTCTGCACGCTCCGCAACCTCCCGGCGCTCTGCAGCTTCACGCTCCGCAGCCTCCCGGCGCTCTGCAGCTTCACGCTCCGCAGCCCGCTCCGCAGCCCGCTCCGCAGCCCGCTCTGCACGCTCCTCCTCCGCTGCCTTCTCTGATGCTGCCAGGAGGGTTTTGTAGACGGCATCGCCATGAGACTGGAGACTTGCCATAGCCGCTTGTAAAAGGGCTTGTGATCTGGACAGGCTGGGCTGGGTAGGTGGTGGGCAGCCCACTGCGGGACCGTATACTGGGGACTGGCTCCCTGAGGTGCCCGGGCTGGACTCCTCCTCGCCATGAGTAACAATGTCCTCCCCTCCTGCCACACGGACCGTAGCATTAGCCTCCTGCAGGGTCTTGCTCCTGGTGCCGTCTGCCATCTTGGTAACCGACACCGCTGCAACCCTGAGTTTGCACACACCTTGTTATACTTTTAGCCTGACCGTCTAACGTTGGGCTGACCTTAAGACTCCAGCAGTGGAAGTTACCACTGGCAGTCTTTAGTGCCTGGGAGTAGGGGTCCCACAACACTATTATTCTGCAATCCCACCGCTCTGCCACCAATGTGATGGTAGCCGGCCGGTGGGTGCAGCTCTCTGGCGCCCCCTTACCTCTCAGGTCAGTCAAGGTACTGCACCTAGAGAAAGTAGTGCCAGGAAGCTGCAACCAGCGCAGGGAACACGGTAGTGTGTTATCCCTTCAACGTCACTAAACCGTAACGTCACTACACAGCACAACTCGCTAGCGCCCTCTTAGCCTCAGGTCAGTCAAGGAACTGCACCTAGGATAAGCGGTCGCCAGGGAGACTGTCCTGTAACCTACTGGGTATCGGGGCCCTCTGTAGTGAGGGCGGTATATATATCTTCCTTGGCCGCGCCAGGAATATATATATCTGAACCTCCGACCGTCACTACCAGCCTTCCCCAATCCCCAGTTGGTATGCTGCCACCAGTCCCTATTTTAGATATACGCCCAGTCCGTGAATGGGCCTATATCGGGTCAGGAACCAACCCTGGGTAGCGTTTTGGCTTGAGCCGAGCTCACACGGACGTGCGTTCGTTATGCAGAATAAAAGGCAGGCCCACAATTACTTGAGGTAATTGATTATAATAATACACTAGATACACGATATACAACTAAATATACACAGGTATAAGGTCAGGCTAAACTATACAACAATGGAATACAACACACAGAATCACCACAGCATATCAGTTACCGGTTTCTTGATTTTCTTGTGACGCAGGGAGAGGATTCTGCGATCGCAGGCACGGTTCTTTGTTACAGGCTGAGGCCTACCACCGCATGGTCAAACTGCTCCTCCCCTTGGTGGCCTCAGCTGGTGCTCAGATGTTCAGCACACCACTCTTGGGTCAAGACTGACTTGTCTCTTGTCTGTCCTGCTATCTTACCTGCCCCGTCCCGCCCACTGCTGGTGAGGTCAGCTGGCTCAGTCTCCACCCTCAGGTCTAACTTCGATCAGAAGCCCAAATTCTATGGAACCCAATAACTTCTTCTGGGATGGTCTCATGATACCCCCAGGGGTTCCCATGGATTCGGGCCGCCGTAACCGACCTTTTGATATCAATTATGATACCATACGGTCCTCAGGAATGGCTCAGCGCTATATCTTGGCTTCCAGAGCACGTACAAACGTCTACCGCGGAGGCTTGTGTGCGCAATGGCTCCGGGACGCCGTGATATTTTTTTATTGGCCCATCCCACGCAACATGCGTGTACTTTTCATGTTTCTATATCTTATGCCTCCATGCTTGTGACAGACAAAGAAACTAGTCCTATGGGACAAATGGTCAGGTACAGATAGACGAAGCACCCCCCCCCTGCTGGCTGTGTTTCCTCTCGAAGTCTTTGAAGCTCCTAGCATTCAAGTGTTAAGTAGGCTTCTTATCTTACAGGAGCCTGGATGGGGGGAAACTATCTAGTTGACGTTTTAACAGAAGGTCCCAAGGGTGGGGGCTGCTGAAGTGTGGCCATCCCTGGATATGATTTATCATTACCAAGATGGCGGCTACAGGTTCATCACACTGGTATACAGATGGAACCCGAGAAGGTCTCTGCCGTCTTAAAGTGGCCCCAACCGGAGGGGTTGAAGGCGATTCAGCGATTCCTGGGCTTCGCTAACTTTTACCGCCTCTTCATCCCACATTTCTCTTCCCGGACTGCACCCATCTCTACGCTCACCCGTAAGGGAGCAAATTCTAAGGAATGGAGGTCCGAAGCGGAGGAGGCCTTCCTCTCCTTAAAACAAGCCTTCTCTTCTGCCCCGGTGCTGCACCGTCCAGATTGCAACAAATAGTTCTTTCTGGAGGTTGATGCCTCCTCTTCCGGAGCTGGAGCGGTGCTCACCCTGAAATCTCCGTCCGGGAGAATGGTGACCTGCGGCTTCTTCTCCAAGCTCTTCTCCTCATCCGAGCGCAACTACTCCATAGGAGACCGAGAACTGCTAGCCATCAAATTGGCGCTGGAGGAGTGGCGTTACCTGCTAGAGGGGGCTCTGCACCCGGTGGTCATCTACACTGACCACAAAAACCTGGCATATCTACAAAATGGCCAAAAACTCAATCCGCGTCAGGCCCGGAGGTCTTTTTCTTTGCCCGTTTCAACTTTACCCTACATTACCGCCCTGTGGACAAGAACGTTAAAGCCAACGCTTTGTCCCGATCCTTCCTGTCCTCCGATCAAGAGGAGGAGCCTATGCATATCATCGATCCCTCCAAAGTGATGAATGTGGCTTCGTTGGACTTGTCTCGTCTCCCACCCGGTAAGACGTTTGTAGCGATTCCGGATCGTAAGAAGGTTCTTCACTGGAGTCATTCATCTAAACTAGCTGGCCATGCTGGCCAGAGGAAGACCTTCCTGCCAATTACCCAGCATTACTGGTGGCCTTCCCTGCGCAAGGATGTTGTAGACTTCGTCACGGCCTGTTCATCCTGTGCCCGCAGCAAGGTTCCCAGACATCTTCTAGCTTCCGTCTCCTGCCTCTTCCTGTACCTGCTGCCCCATGGCAACACATTGCTATGGACTTTATTACTGATCTCCCTGTTTCTGCCGGTTGTACTGTCATTTGGGGGGTCACTGACTGCTTTTCTAAAATGGCCCACTTTATTCCTCTGCTTGGTCTCCCATCTGCATCTGTGCTGGCTAAGGATTTCATCCATCACATCTTTCGTCTCCACGGCCTACCCCTCCACATTGTGTCTGATCGAGGGGTCCAGTTCACTTCGCGCTTCTGGAGAGCTACGTGTAAGCTGCTGGATGTCTCCCTGGATTTCTCCTCTGCTTATCATCCTCAGTCCAATGGCGAAGTGGAACGTATCAACCAGATCCTTACCAGCTTCATCCGACACTTCGTCAACGCTCACCATACCGATTGGGTAGAGCTCCTACCATGGGCCGAGTTCTCCTATAACAACCATGAGAGCGAATCTTCTTCCAAGTCCCCGTTCTTTGTGGTCTACGGTCAACACCCCCGGATTCTGTTTCCCGTCTCCGCTTCAGTGGACAATCCTGCCGCGGAGTTTCTGGTCAGCGAATTTTCCACCATTTGGGAGGACACTAGATCCACACTTTGTCAATCCACCGAGCAGATGAAGAGACATGCCGACAAGAGACGTCTGGACCCACCTCAATTCCGTCCGGGAGACAAGGTTTGGCTCTCCTCCTAACATGTTCGTCTCAAAATACCCTCCTATAAGTTGGGTCCACGGTTCATCGGTCCATTTGAAGTCCTCAAGCAAATCAATCCAGTGGCTTACACGTTAAAACTCCCGGCCACCTTACGGATTCCCAACTCCTTCCATGTATCTCTCCTCAAACCGGTTGTTCTTAATTCTGAGGACGTCTATGAGGTAGAGAGCATCCTGGACACCAAGAGGGTAAGAGGAAAAACCTTTTTTCTGGTGGATTGGAAGGGGTTTGGCCCAGAGGAGAGAACTTGGGAACCCAGGGAGAACATCCACGCCCCGCTTCTGCTTAAATTTTTTTTCTCAGGCCTAAAAAAGAGGGGGCGTAAAGGGGGGGTACTGTAACATCGGCGTCTCTGCCCCCTGACAGGCAGAGACGCCGACCCCCTTACCGCCGCGCTCCTGGCCCAGGGTCTTCCGGCTCTCCTGCTGCCGGCGCGTGCAGCTTCCCGGGCACTCTGCATAGGGCGCGCGTGTGTGCGCTCCCTCCCTCTTAAAGGGGCCGTGCGCGCCATCCTAAGGAGTCCCCGGCCTATGCCCAGAGGACTTCTCATATAAAAGGCACCTCCTCCAAAATGGAGGTGCCCGTGCTAGGTTGTAGCTCTGTGTACTAACTCTGCTTCAGCCCTCTGGTCCCGCTGCTAGCCTGACTACCAGTCCAGTCCGCCAGCCTGACTACCAGTCCTGTCCGCCAGCCTGACTACCAGTCCAGCCTGACAGTCTGCTTACAGCCCAGCCCGCCAGTCTGTCTATGGGCTTGGCCAGTCCGCTTAGCCGGAGCCTTTACCTGCTCCTGTCTCGGTCTGCCAAGTACACTCTCCAACCCGATGGTCTGCCTACGGTCCAAATCCGCCAGTCTGTCTGTGGGCCAGGCTAGCCTGCCTACCCGGAGAATGTACCTGCCGTGCCTACCAGCCAGCCTACCTGGAGGCTCATGCTTGTTACCTGCCGTGCCTACCAGCCTGCCTACCTGGAGGCTCCTGCCAGTTACCCATGGTGTCTGCCAGTCAGTCTACCCAGATCACCCATCAACCTGCCTGCTGTGCTCATCTGCTGTACCGGTCAGTCTCTGCCTTCTGACCCGTGGGAGTCACCTGCTCTCATACAAGGACTAGCCCAGAGTAGCACCTGGTCCCTCTGCTCGGTCCTTCCCTGGTTCACGGAGTCGATTGAGCTGCCATGCGACCTTGGTCAGTCTGAGTTGATACCTAGTTACGCCCCTCTGGTCCCTCTTTGTACCACAGCACAGAGTTTCCACCACCCGGATCCGTAACACTCTTGTGCGGCTTGAACTAGTGTCGCCCCAGGATTTGATACAGTTGTGTTCAAAAGTTTACATACCCCGGCAGAATTTTTCCTTTTTTGGCCTTGTTTCAGAGAATATGAATGATAGCAAAAACACTTTTTCTCCACTCATGCTTATTGGTTGGGTGAAGCCATTTATTGTCAAACTACTGTGTTTTCTCTTTTTAAATCTTAATGACAGCCAAAAACATCCAAATGACTCTGATCAAACGTTCACATACCCTGGTGATTTTGGCCTGATAACACGCACAGAATTTGACACAAATGGGTTTGAATGTCTACTAAAGGTAACATCCTCACCTGTGACCTGTTTGCTTGTAATCAGTGTGTGTGCATAAAAGCTGATTGAGTTTCTGGGATCCAGACTGACTCTTGCATCTTTCATCCAGCCACTGACATTTCTGAATTGTGAGTCATGGGGAAAGCAAAAGAATTGTCAATGGATCTACGGGAAAAGGTAGTTGAACTGTATAACACAGGAAAGGGATACAAAAAAATATCCAAGGAATTGATAATGCCAGTCAGCAGCATTCAAACTGTGATTAACATATGGAAAATCAGGGGCTCTGTAAAAACCAAACCACGGTCAGGTAGACCAACAAAAATTTCAGCCACAACTGCCAGGAAAATTGTTCGGGATGCAAAGAAAAACCCACAAATAACATCAGCTGAAATTCAGGACTCTCTGAAAACTAGCGGTGTGGCAGTTTCAAGATGCACAATAAGGAGGCACTTGAAGAAAAATGGGCTGCATGGTTGAGTCACCAGAAGAAAGCCATTACTGCGCAAATGCCACAAAGTATGTCGCTTACGATACACCAAACTTCACAGAGACAAGCCTCAAAACTTCAGGTACAAGGTAATTTGAAGTGATGAGACCAAAATTTAACTTTTGGCCACAACCATAAACCTTACATTTGGAGAGAGGTCAACAAGGCCTTAGATGAAAGGAACACCATTCCTACAGTAAAGCACGGAGGTGGATCGCTGATGTTTTGGGGATGTCTGAGCTACAAAGGCACAGGAAACTTGGTGAAAGTTGAAGGAAAGATGAATGCAGCATGTTATCAGCAAATACTGGAGGCAATTTTTCATTCATCAGCTCGGAAGCTGCACATGGGACGTACTTGGACGTTCCAACACGACAACGATCCAAAACACAAGGCCAAGTCAACCTGTCATTAGCTACAGAAGAACAAAGTGAAGGTTCTGGAGTGGCCATCTCAGTCTCCTGACCTCAATATCATTGAGCCACTCTGGGGAGATCTCAAGTGCGCAGTTAATGCTAGACAGCCCAGGAATTTACAGGAACTGGAGGCTTTTTGCCAAGAAGAATGGGCAGCTTTACCATCCGAGAAAATAAAGAATCTCATCCACAACTACCACAAAAGACTTCAAGCTGTCATTGATGTTAGATGGGACAATACACGGTATTAAGAACTGGGGTATGTGAACTTTTGATCAGGGTCATTTGGATGTTTTTGGTTTTCATTAAAATTTAAAAAGAGAAAACACAGTAGTTTGACAATAAATGGCTTCACCCAACCAATAACCATGAGTGGAGAAAACGTTTTTTTTTGTTATCATTCATATTCTCTGAAACAAGGCCAAGAAAGGAAAAATTCTGCTGGGGTATGTAAACTTTTGAGCACAACTTTACCTGGGAAAATTCTCGCCGTCTCCACGATTGGAGGCATTGAGCCGGCGCTGCCCATCGTCAAGGTGTATTTGGACTGGGGTGCCGGGAGGGGAGTGCGGGAGGTGGGGATAACTACGAATATTCCCGTGAGTGTTTTACTTGGGAGAGACTTGGGGCGGCTAGTGTCCCACTATGTGGCCACTGAACCCCAAGGCCCGACTCTCCAGACAACGTCATGTCCATCCCCATTGATGCCAATGTTATTGACATGCCTACTGATGGGGATGTAGGGGTGGGTGATGTACTGTGTCCCTCTCCCCTCGGGGGGGGGGGGGATCAATCAAGTCAGCTGTGATAACATAGTAACATAGCTTTTTAAGGTTGAAGGAAGACTAAGTCCATCTAGTTCAACCCATAGCCTAACATGTTGATCCAGAGGAAGGCAGAAAAAAACATGTGGCAAACACTAAGCTCCACATTGGGGAAAAAATTCCTTCCTGACTCCATACGACAATCAGACTAGTTCCCTGGATCAACGCCCTATCAAGGAATCTAGTATATATATAACCTGTAATATTATACTTTTCAAGAAAGGCATCCATGTCCTTCTTAAATTTTAGTAGTGAATCACTCATTACAACATCATGCGGCAGAGAGTTCCATAGTCTCACTGCTCTTACAGTAAAGAATCCGCGTCTGTGATTATGATTAAACCTTCTTTCCTCCAGACGTAGAAGATGCCCCCTTGTCCCTGTCTCAGGCCTCAGAGTAAAAAGATCAGTAGAAAGGTCTTTGTACTGTCCCCTCATATACTTGTACATAGTAATAAGATCACCCTCTGAGTAATAAGGCCTTAAAGTGTGGCCAGCCGGCAGGCTGCAACAGTTTGTCCTGTGAGGTTGTCACAGAGGGGACAGACGGGGCAGACAGCTGCGAAGGGGGAGCATGCCATGGAGGGCGGGACAGTCCTCGGAGAAGTAGGGCTCCCAGGTAAGGCCACATGGCAGGGTTCCTCCACAACCAGGATGTCAGAGGGCCAGGGTAGTCCGTTTAGACCGGCGACTTGGTCTGAAGCAGAGGAGAAGCGTGCGCTACCCGCGGTCACAGTGGCCGTGGCCGCTGTCATGCGCAGTGGTGGCACCCGGGCCCCAGGGGCCCCTCGGGAGTCCGACAGCTTCTCCCCTTCCGACCAAGTGGCTGCTGGGTCAGACGGAGGCCAGGAGACAGGTCCCGGGGAACTGACAGAAAACGTGGCACTTTCGTCTATTCTGGCCACGTCCATTCAGGCGGCGTTGTAGACTGACGACAGCATGAAAACTCTTAACCCTATCATGCGTGACGTTACAAACCTACACTTTTACGTAATGGGGGCCTTTTAGGCCCCGGTGCAAATCATATGGAGAAACTCGCATAAATAACTTTTACAAGTTTATTTCAAAATTGCAAAATAAGATATGAATAATGCACAACATTTTAATTATATTTTTTTGTAGAAAACACCAAAAAACATTTTTTTTTCCAAATTTCAAACAAAGATATGAAAAACACACAAAGGTATATAATTCTAAAGTAAACTAGCTGCAGCTACATTTCTTTTCTGACTTTTCTTTTCAATTTTATTGGTCTTCCAAACAACTTTCACATGTTATCTTTTCTGAAGAATGTTCTTTACAGACATTTTCCCCACAAGTGGTACAATATCGCTCAGTTTTCCTCTCTAAGTTTCTTGGACAAATGAAACAACGCTTTCGATTTCTTTCTCCTGGCCCTGGAATATCCTGAAATTGTACGCCACACCGTTTCATTGCTTCTTTAGTTTGCTTTGGCAAGCATTTCATATTGCTTCTCTCCATCATGTGAGGCATTACAAGTTCAATGCAAAGGTCCTTCAAGAGTAGGTGTCTCCTGTCCTTCCTCCTTGCATGGAATTTTGGATGAGTTTCTGTATAAATAATGAATGAATTCAGGGCTGCTACATCAAGCATATTTGAAAAAATTACTACAGGCCAACGTCTTGTTTGCTTCTTGCATGAATATTCTCCCACCATTTCATCCATTTTGTCTACACCTCCTTTAGTTTTATTGTATTACAGGATGATTTCCAGTTTCAATATCCTGTCATTGCTGTCAATACTGCAATCATAATGCATGGTACTGAGTAATATAACGGATTTCTCCTTCTTCACTTTATAAGATACCAGTGTCGCTTTGTTGTTGAAACCAAAGACACTCTCATAAAGTGCTCACTGTGGATTGTGTTTTATTGCTTGAGGAATTTCTCGTCGGTTTGGCTTCATAGTACCAACAAGTGTAACAACTTTTTCAAGCAGAAAATTGCCCAGTGCAACATTGGTAAAATAATTGTCTATGGTAATGTTTCTACCTGAATTGTATATTGGTACAGCAAGTGTTTTCACAGTCTCAGACCCTAGATCTTTCTGTACTGGTGCATCAACTTCTTTGCCACAGTAGATAAACCCATTTATGCCACAATAATTTGTAGAATCACACATCCAGAAGATTTGTATTCCATACTTGGCTGGTTTACTGGGCATGTATTGTATGAACTTGCAACGTCCTTTGAAGGGTACAAGTTGCTCATCTACTGTAACATTAGTACTAGGATTGTAAAGTTTGGTGCAATTTTTGATAAATATGTTCCAGATTTAACTGATAGGGGCTAATTTGTCTGTTTGGAACCTCGCTGCACAAGTTCGCTTATCATCAAATCGAATATTTCTTCAAATTTCCTATCTGTCCACTGCCATTGTCGCTTTATAGTGTGGATCAGAAAGTGGGTCCAGAAATAAATCTCTGATTGGAACATCATACGATTTTTGACTCCCTGCCAGCAGTAAAAGTCCAATATATGCATAAAGTTCCTCTTTTGAGATATTTTTCCAGGACTTATTTTTTGCAGAAGTGATACGTCTTCCTCCTAGGCCTGATCACTCCTTCCCAAAATCACATGACATCCTCACATGGCATGATCCACCCACTGGCCCCTCCACCAGCAACCCTGACTACAAATAAAGTAACTTGAGACACAAACACTGCTGAATACATGATAAAAATAGCAGGGGCCTAAAAGGCCTCCGTTCCGTACAGATGTGGTTTTCCCCAAAAAAGCATTGTTACACCAAAATGCCTATTAAAAAAATTATATGAACAACTGGAAATTACCAACAACTCCATACTTGAAGAATACCTAGAGTTTCAAAATTCTAACTAAAGTAATTTTGCAGATAATAGCAAAAAAGTAAGCACCGGGGCCTAAAAGGCCCCCGATACGCATTGTAGGGTTAAGGAGCAGGCGGCACAGCCTCCCTCTGACTCAGACCTCGAGCTGGTAGTCTGGGATCAAGGACCGATGTACCTGGTAACGGTCTAGTGAGGTTCACCACAGATGTGGCCCAGGGACCAACAGTTAGTGGTGCCCTATCCGTTCAGGGCGAAGTTCTTGCGGATGGCGCATGAGATTCCGATGGCCGGACATCTAGGGATCGCAAAGACCAAGGCCAGGCTAGCCTAGCATTTCTACTTGCCAAGGCTGGGAGCTGAGGTGAGTGCCTACTGCCTGTCGTGTGACACCTGTCAGAGGGTAGGGAAGGCGGGGCAGCACCCCAAAGCCCCACTAGTGACTCTGCCCATCATTGAAGAGCCTTTCAGGAGGGTATCTGTGGATTTGGTAAGCCTGATGGCTACTCCCAGCAGCTCCGGGAAATGCTTCATACTGACGGTAGTAGACCATGCCACCCGGTACCTGGAAGCAGTAGCCTTGTCGTCCATTCGGGTCAACAAGGCGGCCACTGCCTTACTGGAGATATTCTCCCAAGTGGGTTTTCACCCGGAAATGCTCACCGACCGGGGGACCCAGTTCATGTCGCAGCTGATGGAGTCCCTCTGTAAGAAAATAAACGTGCAACATCTGGTGAACAGCCCGTACCACCTACAGACCAATGACGTGTGCAAACGGTTCAATGGTGCTTAAGATGTTGGTCGAATCCAACGAGCGCGACTGGGAGTGGTACCTCCCATACCTGCTATTTGCCTACCGGGAGGTTCCACAGGCCTCAACAGGGTTCTCCCCCTTTGAGCTCCTGTACGGCCGGGGCCCCCTGGCACCGGTGAAGGAGGTCCGGGAAGGGGACTTAGCCACCCCGTGTCAATCATCTAATATGTCGTGTGCTTCCATGACAAAATGCAGGCCTTGGCGCATCCGGTGCACGACAATATGACGCAAGCCCAGACCGACCAGAAGCGATGGTACGACCAGAATTCTTGTGAGAGGACCTATCAGGTGGGTAAAATGGTGTGGGTACTGGTCCCAATACCCCAGGACAAACTTCAGGCAGCCTGGGAAGGCCCATACCTCGTGCTCCACGCCGTAACGTATCTGGTCACCCTGGACCACGCCCGATGATGGCGGTAGGTCTTCCACGTAAACATTATGAAGGCTCATCATGAGTGGGAGGCCTGCGCCCTCTGTGTGTGCAACCTACCAGAGGAGGGAGGTACGGAGACCCTCCTGGACATGTTCACCTAGGTTGGGGCTTGTGGGACCATCGAGGACGTCGAGGTTTGCCACCAGCTGTTGTTGGACCAACAGTCCCAGCTGTGGGTAACCCTACACCCCTTCCAGGATGTGTTCAGTAACAAGTCTGGAAGGACAGAGTCAGCTGTCCATCACGTGAACACAGGGGATCACCCCCCAATCTGGCGTTCAGCATATCGGGTCTCCCTGGAGGTACAGCAGCACATGCGCCAGGAGATTGACGAGATGCTGAAGCTGGGGGTCATCCAACCATCCAGCAGCGCTTGGGCCTCGCCTGTGGTCCTCGTCCCAAAGAAGAACTGGACAACCTGGTTCTGCGTGGACTACAGGGAGCTCAATGCTGTCACGGTCACCGATGCGTACCCTATGCCGCGCATCAATGATCTGCTCGATCAGTTGGCCGGGGCCAATTACCTGACCATCATGGATCTGACCCGGGGTTATTGGCAGATTCCCCTGACCCCCGAGGCACGGGAACGCTCTGCCTTTATCACCCCATTTGGACTGTACGAGTCCACGGTGATGCCATTCGGCATGAAGAATGCCCCTGCCACTTTTCAGCGGATGGTCAACACACTGCTCTTCAGTCGCACCTGGGAGGATCACCTGGAGCATCTGGTCCAGGTGCTCAGGCGGATCCAACGGGCAGGCTTGACCTTTAAGCCAGAAAAGTGCCAGCTGGGTATGAGTGAGGTCCACTACCTGGGACACCGGGTGGGTGGGGGAACTCTAAAGCCTGAGCCGGGGAACGTGGATGTCATCACATCCTTGCCCACCCCCAGGACCAAGAAACAAGTGATGTCCTTCCTGGGCACCGCAGGGCACTATAGGATGTTCGTCCCTCACTATAGTAGCCTGGCAAAGCCCCTGACGGACCCCACAAAGAAGACGCTGCCCTCTGCAGTCGATTGGACAAATGACTGTGAGACGGCCTTCCAGGCGCTGAAGACCACCCTTTCTAGCTCCCCAGGCAGGGGAGACGACTTTACGTGGCCATTTGTAGAGCAGACCAATGAGAGTGACTTTGACCTCGGTGCTGTACTCAGCCTGGTAGACACTACGGGCCATGAACACCCTGTTTTGTACCTGAGCAGGAAGCTCCTGCCGAGGGAGGTGGCCTATTCCATGATGGAGAAGGAATGTCTGGCAATTGTGTGTACAGACACCAATTCACCGTGGAAACAGACCAAAACCACCTCAGCTGGTTACACACCGTATCCAGAACGAATGGGAGGTTGCTATGCTGGAGCTTCACGCTGCAGCAGTACCACGTGGCCATTCACCACAAAAAGGGCCGCGAACATGGCAATGCCGACGGCTTATCCCGACAAGGTGAAGTTGCAGGCGGGGGAGCAGAGAACACCGGGTGGTGCTGCCCCCTAGCACCCTCTAAAGGGGAGGAGGTGTGAAGAATATTGAAGACATAATCCCATGTCAATCATTGTGCCCTGTTTGGCGGGGGATTATACACATATACAGTGTACAGCTGTAATCCAACACTTCTGCAGCTAAAGCAGAAGGGAGGGGGCTGAGGGACAGTGAGAGACAAAACCCCCAACCAGCAGCTGTGGAGCTGCTACAGGAAGGCCCTCTGTGGAACCCAGCCATGTGCCTCTCTTTGTGTCAGATACTATAATTTAATACTGAGTTATGGGAACACGATACTTCCCAGTGATACACCAAATAGATTTTTGAAACCACCCAAACATGAAGAATGTCACCCTAGCTTCCAGCACAGTCTAGCGCGTAGGGATAGGGAGATACAAGGCACAGCCTTTTGGAAGCCCCTAGGGCCCCTGTGTTTGGTCTCCACAAGTATCAGGGGCCTCACTGGATCCGATGACTTCAGAACCAGCTCCCTAGGAACGTTGATTAAGGAAGTGTAGCCCATTTTAGTTTTTTGAGTTTTTAGCTGAGAGGTTGTGATAACATGTCGTGTGGGAGAAGTCCTACAACAAAGGGGACCACAAGCCTCCCATGTGGCAGCCCCTCCCCCGCAAGCCAGGCCTTCCAACTGACTGGTAACTGACTTTTAATAACTGCTTATATCTTTTGTACCACTACTATTGTGTTTGCATCTCTGACCATTATGTACAGTACAGACTAAAAGTTTGGACACACCTTCTTTAAAGATTTTTCTGTATTTTCCGGACTATGAAAATTGTACATTCACGCTGAAGGCATCAAAACTATGAATTAACACATGTGGAATTATGTACTTAACAAAAAAGTGTCAAACAACTGAAAATATGTCTTATATTCTAGGTTGTTCAAAGTAGCCACCTTTTGCTTTGATGACTGCTTTGCACACTCTTGGCATTCTCTTGATGAGCTTCAAGAGGTAGTCACCGGAAATGGTCTTCCAACAATCTTGAAGGAGTTCCCAGAGATGCTTAGCACTTGTTGGCCCTTTTGCCTTCACTCTGCGGTCCAGCTCACCACAAACCATCTCGATTTGGTTCAGGTCTGGTGACTGTGGAGGCCAGGTCATCTGGCGTAGCACCCCATCACTCTCCCTCTTGGTCAAATAGCCCTTACACAGCCTGGAGGTGTGTTTGGGGTCATTGTCTTGTTGAAAATTAAATGATGGTCCAACTAAACGCAAACCGGATGGAATAGCATGCCGCTGCAAGATGCTTTGGTAGCCATGTTGGTTCAGTATGCCTTCAATTTTGAATAAATTCCCAACAGTGTTACCAGCAAAGCACCCCCACACCATCACACCTCCTCCTCCATGCTTCACAGTGGGAACCAGGCGTGTAGAGTCCATCCGTTCACCTTTTCTGCGTCGCACAAAGACAAGGTGGTTGGAACCAAAGATATCAAATTTGGACTCATCAGACCAAAGCACAGATTTCCACTGGTCTAATGTCCAATCCTTGTGTTCTTTAGCCCAAACAAGACTCTTCTGCTTGTTGCCTGTCCTTAGCAGTGGTTTCCTAACAGCTATTTTATCATGAAGGCCTGCTGCACAAAGTCTCCTCTTAACAGTTGTTGTAGAGATGTGTCTGCTGCTAGAGCTCTGTGTGGCATTGACCTGGTCTCTAATCTGAGCTGCTGTTAACCTGCGATTTCTGAGGCTGGTGACTCGGATAAACTTATCCTCAGAAGCAGAGGTGACTCTTGGTCTTCTTTTCCTGGGCGGTCCTCATGTGAGCCAGTTTCTTTGTAGCGCTTGATGGTTTTTGCAACTGCACGTGGGGACACTTTCAAAGTTTTCCCAATTTTTCGCACTGACTGACCTTCATTTCTTAAAGTAATGATGGCCACTAATTTTTCTTTACTTAGAATTTGTATTATGGCAAGAAAAAAGCAGCTAACAGTCTATTCAGTAGGACTATCAGCTGTGTATCCACCAGACTTCTGCACAACACAACTGATGGTCCCAACCCCATTTATAAGGCAAGAAATCCCACTTACTAAACCTGACAGGGCACACCTGTGAAATGAAAACCATTTCCGGTGACTACCTCTTGAAGCTCATCAAAGCAGTCATCAAAGCAAAAGGCGGCTACTTTGAAGAACCTAGAATATAAGACATATTTTCAGTTGTTTCACACTTTTTTGTTAAGTACATAATTCCACATGTGTTAATTCATAGTTTTGATGCCTTCAGTGTGAATGTACAATTTTCATAGTCAGGAAAATACAGATATATCTTTAAATGAGAAGGTGTGTCCAAACTTTTGGTCTGTACTGTATATCTAATAGAAACTGGTGGCAGCTCTACCAGGTCGACAAGGCTCTGCATCACTGGGGCTAGTGAAGGGGCCTCTCAGCCTGTCAGGGGTGTGAGTGAGTGTTGTGCCACGTCAGTGACTGAGTGGGCCACCTCTTCTCACTCCCGGTGCCTTCCTGTACCCGTGTGGACAGGGGGTGTCTGTATAGAACTGTACCAATCTGACCTTATGTGCTCCCGAGGGGGTGCGGAACATCATGTTGGTGAAAAGGGCAGATCCGCATCACGTGTTCCGTTTGACGTAAATGTGACGTTTGGCAGGTGGCAGTGGTGGGATTCTGTGGGATCTCTCTGGTGCCATTCATCACACCTGAACCCTGTGCTGTCCATGGTGCTGTAATACCTGAGCCCTGTGCTGTCCCTGGTGCTGTAATACCTAAGTTCTGTGCTGTCCGTGGTGCTGTAATACCTGAGCCCTGTGCTGTCCCTGGTGCTGTAATACCTGAGTCCTGTGCTGTCCATAGTGCTGTAATACCTGAGCCCTGTGCTTTCCCTGGTGTTGTAATACCTGAGTCCTGTCTTGTCCTAGATGCTATAATACCTGAGTCCTGTCTTGTCCTTGGTGCTGTAATACCTGAGTCCTGTCTTGTCATTCATGCTGTAGTACCTGAGTCCTGTGCTGTCCCTGGTGCTGTAATAGCTGAGCACTGTGCTGTCCCTGATGCTGTAATACCTGATTCCTGTGTTGTCCTTGGTGCTGTAATACCTGAGTCCTGTGCTATCCCTGGTGCTGTAATATGTGAGCCCTTTGCTGTCCATGGTGCTGTAATACCTGAGCCTTGTGCTGTCCCTGGTGCTGTAATACGTGAGCCCTTTGCTGTCCATGGTGCTGTAATACCTGAGTCCTGTGCTGGTCCTTGTGCTGTAATACCTGAGTCCTGTGCTTTCCCTGGTGCTGTAATACCTGATTCCTGTGCTGTCCCTGGTGCTGTAATACCTGAGTCCAGTCTTGTCATTGGTGCTGTAATACCTGAGTCCTGTCTTGTCATTCGTGCTGTAATACCTGAGTCCTGTGCTGTCCCTGGTGCTGTAATACCTGAGTCCAGTCTTGTCCTTGGTGCTGTAATACCTGAGTCCAGTCTTGTCCTTGGTGCTGTAATACCTGAGTCCTGTCTTGTCATTCGTGCTGTAATACCTGAGTCCTGTGCTGTCCCTGGTGCTGTAATACCTGAGCCCTGTGCTGTCCCTGGTGCTGTAATACCTGAGTCCAGTCTTGTCCTTGATGCTATAATACCTGAGTCCTGTCTTGTCCTTGGTGCTGTAATACCTGAGCCTTGTGCTGTCCCTTGTGCTGTAATACGTGAGCCCTGTGCTGTCCATGGTGGTGTAATACCTGAGTCCTGTGCTGTCCATGGTGGTGTAATACCTGAGTCCTGTGCTGTCCATGGTGCTGTAATACCTGAGTCCTGTGCTGTCCATGGTGCTGTAATACCTGAGTCCTGTGCTGTCCATGGTGCTGTAATACCTGAGTCCAGTCATGTCCTTGATGCTATAATGCCTGAGTCCTGTCTTGTCCTTGGTGCTGTAATACCTGAGTCCTGTGCTGTCCATGGTGCTGTAATACCTGAATCCTGTGCTGTCCATGGTGCTGCAATACCTGAGTCCTGTGCTGTCCATGGTGCTGTAATACCTGAGTCCTGTGCTGTCCCTGGTGCTGTAATACCTGAGCACTGTGCTGTCCCTGATGCTGTAATACCTGATTCCTGTGTTGTCCTTGGTGCTGTAATACCTGAGTCCTGTGCTGTCCCTGGTGCTGTAATATGTGAGCCCTTTGCTGTCCATGGTGCTGTAATACCTGAGCCCTGTGCTGTCCCTGGTGCTGTAATACCTGAGCCCTGTGCTGTCCCTGGTGCTGTAATACCTGAGTCCAGTCTTGTCCTTGATGCTATAATACCTGAGTCCTGTCTTGTCCTTGGTGCTGTAATACCTGAGTCCTGTGCTGTCCATGGTGCTGTAATACCTGAGCCCTGTGCTGTCCATGGTGCTGTAATACCTGAGTCCTGTGCTGTCCATGGTGCTGTAATACCTGAGTCCTGTGCTGTCCATGGTGCTGTAATACCTGAGCCCTGTGCTGTCCATGGTGCTGTAATACCTAAGTCCTGTGCTGTCCATGGTGCTGTAATACCTGAGTCCTGTCTTGTCCTTGGTGCTGTAATACCTGAGCCCCGTGCTGTTCCTTGTACAGTAATACCTGAGCCCTGTGCTGTCCTTGATGCTATAATACCTGAGTCCTGTCTTGTCCTTGGTGCTGTAATACCTGAGTCCTGTGCTGTCCATGGTGCTGTAATACCTGAGTCCTGTGCTGTCCATGGTGCTGTAATACCTGAGTCCTGTGCTGTCCATGGTGCTGTAATACCTGAGTCCTGTGCTGTCCTTGGTGCTGTAATACCTGAGTCCTGTGCTGTCCATGGTGCTGTAATACCTGAGTCCCGTGCTGTCCTTGGTGCTGTAATACCTGAGTCCTGTCTTGTCCTTGGTGCTGTAATACCTGAGTCCTGTGCTGTCCATGGTGCTGTAATACCTGAGTCCCGTGCTGTCCTTGGTGCTGTAATACCTGAGTCCTGTCTTGTCCTTGGTGCTGTAATACCTGAGCCCTGTGCTGTCCTTGATGCTGTAATACCTGAGTCCTGTGCTGTCCATGGTGCTGTAATACCTGAGTCCTGTGCTGTCCATGGTGCTGGAATACCTGAGCCCTGTGCTGTCCTTGATGCTGTAATACCTGAGTCCTGTGCTGTCCATGGTGCTGTAATACCTGAGTCCCGTGCTGTTCCTTGTACAGTAATACCTGAGTCCTGTGCTGTTCCTTATGCTGTAATACCTGAGTCCTGTGTTGTCCATGGTGCTGTAATACCTGAGTCCTGTGCTGTCCATGGTGCTGTAATACCTGAGTCCTGTGCTGTCCTTGGTGCTGTAATACCTGAGTCCTGTGCTGTTCATGGTGCTGTAATACCTGAGTCCTGTGCTGTCCTTGGTGCTGTAATACCTGAGTCCTGTGCTGTCCATGGTGCTGTAATACCTGAGTCCCGTGCTGTCCTTGGTGCTGTAATACCTGAGTCCTGTCTTGTCCTTGGTGCTGTAATACCTGAGTCCTGTGCTGTCCATGGTGCTGTAATACCTGAGTCCTGTGCTGTTCCTTGTGCTGTAATACCTGAGTCCTGTGCTGTTCCTTATGCTGTAATACCTGAGTCCTGTGCTGTCCATGGTGCTGTAATACCTGAGTCCTGTGCTGTCCATGGTGCTGTAATACCTGAGTCCTGTGCTGTTCCTTGTGCTGTAATACCTGAGCCATCCACACTTCTTCCCTTCTTGCACTGATTCCTGTGTGATCTTCTCCCGGCTGTGGATACATTGTATCCTTCGTGCAGTATACACATTGTATATATACATATACAGTGGTGGTCAAAAGTATTGGCACCCCTGCAATTCTGTCAGATAATACTCAGTTTCTTCCTGAAAATGATTGCAATCACAAATTCTTTGGTATTATTATCTTCATTTAATTTGCTTGTAAGGAAAAAACACAAAAGAGAATGAAGCAAAAATCAAATCATTGATCATTTCACACAAAACTCCAAAAATGGGCCAGACAAAAGTATTGGCACCCTCAGCCTAATACTTGGTTGCACAACCTTTAGCCAAAATAACTGCGAACAACCATCAATGAGTTTCTTACAATGCTCTGCTGGAATTGTAGACCATTCTTCTTTGGCAAACTGCTCCAGGTCCCTGATATTTGAAGGGTGCCTTCTCCAAACTGCCATTTTGAGATCTCTCCACAGGTGTTCTATGGGATTCAGGTCTGGACTCATTGCTGGCCACCTTAGAAGTCTCCAGTGCTTTCTCTCAAACCATTTTATAGTGCTTTTGGAAGTGTGTTTTGGGTCATTGTCCTGCTGGAAGACCCATGACCTCTGAGGGAGACCCAGCTTTCTCACACTGGGCCCTACATTATGCTGCAAAATTTGTTGGTAGTCTTCAGACTTCATAATGCCATGCACACGGTCAAGCAGTCCAGTGCCAGAGGCAGCTAAGCAACCCCAAAACATCAGGGAACCTCCGCCATGTTTGACTGTAGGGACCGTGTTCTTTTCTTTGAATGCCTCTTTTTTTTTCCTGTACACTCTATGTTGATGCTTTTTCCCAAAAAGCTCTACTTTTGTCTTATCTGACCAGAGAACATTCTTCCAAAACGTTTTAGGCTTTCTCAGGTAAGTTTTGGCAAACTCCAGCCGGGCTTTTTTATGTCTCGGGGTAAGAAGTGAGGTCTTCCTGGGTATCCTACCATACAGTCCCTTTTCATTCAGATGCCGACGGATAGTACGGGTTGACACTGTTGTACCCTCGGACTGCAGGGCTGCTTGAACTTGTTTGGATGTTAGTCGAGGTTCTTTATCCATCATCCGCACAATCTTGCGTTGAAATCTCTCGTCAATTTTTCTTTTCCGTCCACATCTAGGGAGGTTAGCCACAGTGCCATGGGCTTTACACTTCTTGATGACACTGCGCACGGAAGACACAGGAACATTCAGGTCTTTGGAGATGGACTTGAAGCCTTGAGATTGCTCATGCTTCCTCACAATTTGGTTTCTCAAGTCCTCAGACAGTTCTTTGGTCTTCTTTCTTTTCTCCATGCTCAATGTGGTACACACAAGGACACAGGACAGAGGTTGAGTCAACTTTAATCCATGTTAACTGGCTGCAAGTGTGATTTAGTTATTGCCAACACCTGTTAGGTGCCACAGGTAAGTTACAGGTGCTGTTAGTTACACGAATTAGAGAAGCATCACATGATTTTTCAAACAGTGCCAATACTTTTGTCCACCCCCTTTTTTAGGTTTGGTGTGGAATTGTATCCAATTTGGCTTTAGGACAATTCTTTTTGTGTTTTTTCATTGAAGACAAATTAAATGAAGATAATAAGACCAAATAATTTGTGATTGCAATCATTTTCAGGAAGATACTGAGTATTATCTGACAGAATTGCAGGGGTGCCAATACTTTTGGCCACCACTGTATAAAGGCCACAATTTTTCTTCTCTGTGCTGAACTCACCGGCTGATTTCTGCTCCAGGATCCGTCCTCCATCATTAGTTATCATGATGCACAACAACATGACAGCGTTAAGCTACTGCAGGAACCTACACCTTTCAGCGTCAGTAAATCACTTAATGCTGGGAATTAAATCTCCTCCATACGATTCTTGCAGTCAAGCAGCTGTTGTGCCGTGATAACTATGTCAGTCTATCATTTTGCAGACTCTTTTTACTTCCAGCCTTATAAATCATTTCCTAGGAACATACAGGGGGATAAAACGTGTTTCATGTGTGAAGGGTTAAATTCTGAGGCAGCGCCATTCATCAAAATTCGCAGTCTTGCCAGGTAACGTTCTGCCGTATTTTGTGCAGACCTTGTGGAAGTTGAGAAAAGCTTTGAAAACTTGGAAGAACAATTTGCATTCACAGAAAAGGATCCTCCAGTGGGGCATATTGTGTGGTGTACATTGCATCCCCGGCAGTCGTGCTGCTGTTACAGATCACATTGCTGATCACTGCAAATTCTATGGGGCCCTATTAGAGGGGGCCCAAATCATGAGACCTTTGCATTTGCATTGGTAAAGGAATCTTCTGAGTCTAAATTGCTGTTTTTCGTGTTCTAAAGAGCTTACTTTGTTACTTTTCAGCCCCACAGCCTGGAACATCTGATAGAAATCACTGAGTGCCCCGTTAGGTGGGCCCAGACCACCGTAGATGCTTCTGACGATACAAAGCAGTCCCTTTGATGTGGATAACATTCCCTACATAGAGACGAGTGAGTTGATTCTCATCTAATCAAAACTTTTCAAGTTATCGCAAATTTCCCCCAAATTGTGCCTATTTTTTAGTAATTCAGCTTGCACACATCCAGAAAAATGTCAGCCAACTGTATTCTGAGAGTTGGAAGGGGTTAATAATAAAGTCTCATTCTCACCTCAGGATTTCCCCGTACTTGTCCTGCCACCGCACCTCGCCCAGTTCTCCAATTGGTCTTTGGGTGGGCACTGCTGCTGAGAAACTGAACCATGAGGTCACGTGGGACATGATGCTCATCAATAGTGAAGATCTGGAGGTGGAAATATACTTACAAGGATCTGATCGGAGGACCTGCCACGGAGATATGGGGAGGCCCAGCTTCAAAGATATGGGGAGAACCAGCCGAGGAGGTATAGGGAGGACCAGTCGGGGAGATTTGGGAAGGTCCAGCCCAGGAAATATGAAAAGAACCAGTCAGGAAGATATGGAGATGACCAGCCAGGGAGAAATGTGGAGGTCCAGCCACGGAGATATGAGAATTACCAGCCAGGAATAGATGGGGAGAACCAGCAGGGGAAGTATAGGGAGGACCAACTAGGGAAATATTTTAAATACTACCTAGGGAGATATGGGGTGGAACAGCCTGGAAGATATGTGGATGACCAGTTAGGGAGATATGGGGATGAGCAACCGGGAAATATGAGAAGGATCTGTAGGGGAGATATGGGGAAAACCAGCGAGGGAGACATGGGGAGAACCAGCCAAGGAGATATGGTGAGGATTAGCCAGGTAATTATGAAGAGAACTAGCTTAGGAGATATGGGAGGACACATCAGGGAGATATTTGGAGGACCAGCCGGTGAGATATGGGAAGGACCAGCTGGGGAGATATGTGGAGGTCCAGTCAGGGAAAGATGAGAAGGAACTGCCAGGCAAATATGTGAAGGACCAGTCAGGTAGATACGGGAGGACCAGCTGGGAAGATATGGGAAGGACCAACTGGGGAGATATGAGAAGGACCAGCCGAGGAGATATGGGAAGGACCAGTTGGGGAGATATTGGTAGAACCAACTGGGGACATAGGGGAAGAACAGCTGGGGAGATATGAGAAGGACCAGCTGGGGAGATATTGGAATGACCAGCCGGGGAGATATGGGGAGGACCAGACAGGGAGATATTGGTAGGACCAGCCGGGGAGATATGAGAAGGACCAGCCGGGGAGATATGGGGAGAACCAGCTGGTAAGATATTGGAAGGACCAGCTGGGGAGATATGGGAGGACCACCCAGGGAGATATGGGGGCGACCAGCCAGGGAGATATGGGGAGGACCAGCTGGGGAGATTTTGCGAGGACCAGCTAGGAAGATATTGTCATGGGTTTACCGCGACAGAGAGGGGCCAGAAGACCGCTCTGTCTGATTCCACATACTCCTGCACGGATTAGAAGCACTTCACCATCATATTAAATGGTACAGGTTTCTGTTAGTAGTGCAGGGGTTAGTTCAGGTGAGAGTCTCAGAAGCTTTCCTGCTTTGATGATCTGAGCTGTTCAGCATTGGCCACTCTTCTCTGCTGTTTATACTCGCCTCTGGCAAACAGGATTGCCAGTGTTAGTTTTATACTGCCTGGTGTGGAGTTGGAGGTGTTTGTTGAGGAGGCATTTGGAGTGTTGATCAAAAGACTGTTGCTTGGTGATTTGTCTGTGTGCATATCCTCATCCTCTCCTATTTGTTTTTTCCTTCCTTTTACTTCCTGGTGTTCCACTCTGTTGTTTATGAGTGCATATTTGTATGATTGGTATTTTCATTTATCCCTGTACGTCTTCCCTTGTTAGTCTGGTTTGTGTATTCTTATATACAACTACTCCCATTGGGTGGGGGAGGAGACATATAAGGCCTGATTCAGGAGCCCAGCAAGGTACGTGACCCCGGTATCTTCACCATAAGAAGTAATCCGGGGAGCAAGGATAGCTAGGGTGCTTAGGGATAGGGAAGTAGCCCCTAGACCCGGTATATCAAACTACAGTCATCGTGACAGATATAGGAAGGACAAGCTGGGGAGATATTGAGAGGATCAGCCAGGGAAATATTGCGAGGACCAGTCGGTGAGATATTGTGAGGACAAGCCGGGAAGATATGGGGATAACCAGCTGGGGACATATGGGGAGGACTGGCAGGGGAAAAATTTGGGAGGGCCAGACAGTAAGATATGTGAAGGACCAGATGGGGAGATATGTGGAGGACCAGCTGGAGAGATATTAGGAAGACTAACCGGGGGTGTGTGTGTATAAGAGTTTGTTATTCTTTTAGTTCCTTCACGGCAGATTAACTTCACCAATTTATTTGATGTGCATTGAATCTCTATCCCATGAATAGAGTGAATCCAGGAATTTTAGGAGATTGCACAACTCAACAACTTTGTTGGATGCAGTCCTAGGAAACCTCAGAGTGTTTCATGCATCTTTTCATTGCTATTGTAGGCTTTTCAGCATTGAGATTTGTAATTTTGGTAAATTTTTGGAAAAATTTGTTTGATTAATTATATTGAAAAGACCACATGGCTATTTTAGTGCTGTGGCTCCTGCGCTGTTTTCCCTGCACATAGACGCTCATTAGTTGTGCAGGGAAATGCACCTCAGCCCCATTCACTGGAGTTGGGCAGTAGCTCCCTGCATTGCATTGTGGGTAATCAGGAGTCCAGTGCGGCCGGGGAAAGTGCCAAAGGGACATTTCTCTCTTTGGTTGGGGTCTGACATTATATCTAATCCTACCCTGTGTGATACTGTCTGCTGAGCTGTGTAACTAATCCTATCCTCCGTGATACTGTCTATGGAGCTGTGTATCTAATCCTATCCTCCGTGATACTGTCTATGGAGCTGTGTATCTAATCCTATCCTCCGTGATACTGTCTATGGAGCTGTGTATCTAATCTTATCCTGTGTGATACTGTCTATGGAGCTGTGTATCTAATCTAATCCTGTGTGATACTGTCTATGGAGCTGTGTATCTAATCCTATCCTGTGTGATACTGTCTGCTGAGCTTTGTATCTAATCCTATCCTGTGTGATACTGTCTGCTGAGCTGTGTATCTAATCCTATCCTGTGTGATACTGTCTGCTGAGCCGTGTACCTAATCCCATCATGAGTGATAATGTCCGCTGAGCCATGTATCTAATCCTCTCCTGTGTGATACTGTCTGCTGAGCCGTGTACCTAATCCCATCATGAGTGATACTATCTGCTGAGCCATGTATCTAATCCTCTCCTGTGTGATACTGTCTGATGAGCTGCGTATCTAAGCCTTACAGGTGTGATAGTTTCTGCTGAGCTGTGTATCTTATCCTATGATATGGGTTACTGTATATGGAGCTGCTGTATCTAAGCACCGGCCAGTGTATCTAAGCTGATCAGACAGCACAGCGCTATCTCGGCTGCTCATCCGCAGACCTTTCCATTGTGTGCAGAGATAATGAGGCCGGTGCCGTTACCTCCGGGGCGCGGGAGCGGAGCCTCCAGACCAGTAACGGCCAATTAAGGGAACAAGGAGAAGGTCACCGCAGTTTGACTCTCGCAGAAAACTTCAAGGTCCGAAGCGGAGACCTGTCCATCTCCTGCGCTCCTTCCTGACACCCGTGGGCAGCGAGAAGGGGAATATCACAAGATGTGACCTTTACCTCCACAGGAAAGAGGATAGAAGTGATGGAACTGATGAAATGTCACATCTGTCGAAGGAACTACAAGTCCCAGCACCATCTAGACTGTTCTTATCATGCAGAATTTAGCTTTTTTTTTTTTTGTAAGATGGATTTTTGCCTTTCTTGATGCTTTAGGATGATACAAAGGTTATTGAAGTCGGTACAAAGAAGGAACCTGCCGCTATTGCTTCCTATAAAGACACATGATGAAATGATGTTACCCAGCTGCCACCACTAGATGGCGCTCTCTTCATAGAAATTTATACTGCTCCCATTGATATCTATTAGGAATCTCTGTCCTCATATCCGCTGGGGAATCTTCAGGAGGATGGCGTTAGGTTCAGTTACAGTTTGATGAGACTGATCAAAACTGTATTAAATAATTTAAATGTTAATTTTCCCTTTACATTTGCACAAAGTTTGCGCCAAAGTTATATTACGAGTTTTAGTGAAAAAGCTAAAAGGAAGGATATCGGGATAAGTTCACACAACTCTTGTGAGCTGTGTATGGAGAACAGGTGTAAGTGAGTATATGTAGAAATACAAAAATGACCAAAGAGTGAAGCAAAAATGCAATTATATGTTATTTTTCTTAATGCAACAATTAAACCATAAGTGAGACAAACTGTAAGGGTATGTGCACACTGGGGGGATTTATAGTGGGTTATTGTACCAGCATGGTGGACGCTCATCCACGTGATGCAGAGAAAAATCCACAGTGGAAATTGTCCGGTGATGAGGATCTGACAATTTTTGGAATTTGAAATGTGCAATTTTTCTAACTTGTAACTTTTGGAATTTACTATATGCAAAAATCTGCAGCATCTCTGCAATAGAAATCATCACAATGTGATGCAGATTTTGCAGCCGCGGAATTGTGCTGTAGAATTTCTGCCATAGATCAGTCCCATGGGGTTTTCTCAAAATCGATCTTTAAGAGTGCAGCACTCCCATGCCTCCCCGCCTCCTATGAGCTCATGAAGATTGACAGTTGATGGCAGCAGCATGGCTGCACCACTGCCTCGATCTGTAATGCTATAGAGGCAAAGTGTCTTCAGCAAGGAGCAGGGCTCTAAATTGCCTGGATTCAGCATTTGTCCGGCTTAAGAGCACCGCTTACAAGCTGTATAGCAAAGAGCTTGGAAGTGCATGCTCCTTACCTCAATGACATCTCTGACAGACTACAGTGGTGGCTGGTCACCTAGACAACAAGCTGTGAACTATAGGATTAAACATCACTTTGTTCTTGAGAACAAAAAAGATTTTTTAGTAACAAGTAATTTGCAAACGTTGCTTGTTTTTACAAGTTGAGAGAATCCCTTTAAGGCTCCATATTAAGCAAACTGCATATTTTTTTGCAAATAGGAATAATCAATTTCACACTATGCTCATAGAGGACATGTAAATCGTGTGTGCAGAGGTAGCAGCCACAACCGGACCCCTTTGTCTAGGGCATCAAAGACCCCTTTCCCCTATAGAATCTGCCAGTAGTGAAGGGTAATTCGAGGCCCTGGATACAGATGTTGCACCGGTCGTGTCCATGAAGGTTACATAGTATCTCAATGTGACACAATGAGAAGGATTTATTGCTACGTTCAGACATTGCAGATCGTCCTGAGGTCCGGGTCAATGTCTCACAAGGTCTGAGGCTGGAGAAGGGACCATCCGTGGACGGACATCATCACTCTCATTAAATTAGACTCAGCCGATCTGATGATGTCACCCCGACTGATGCGATAATGTCAGGAAGACAAAGGGAAAATGACGAGACGATCAGAGAACAGAACAAATCTCCGCACGCCGTCTGCTCTCAGCCCAAAACAGGGAGAAATTAGTACAAAAGAGCATCCGCCGAGCAGATGGACTGCGGAACGGAGTTGATTAAGACCTGCGAGGGCAAATCAATGGCGCAGCTTTTGCAAGTTGTCTCATTAAATCTATTAATTGGGATTTGGAATTCATAAAGCATGTGGCTCTTAATTGGCAATCGGTTGCGAACATCGACTCGGCGTGGCTTTTTTAAAAGGCCATTACATTGATTAATGTGTAAATTAATTGCTAATTGATTGATAGTTTTTTGTTACTTTAGTAATTGATTGGGCCGGCGCAGATTTAGGAACATTGCTTCCCCCGGACTTGTAAATGACCCTTCACTTAGGGACATCAGTTAACGGACATGTTAATTACTCCTAGTTCTCACAGAAGACTTTAACCTTTCTGCTTCTGGAGATGTCATCGCTGCCTCGGCTGCCCGATGTATGAGATCCCGTCAGCCGGGGGATCATTGTATCTATGAACAAAGTGACAGGTGTACAATGTGCTCAATGGCTCCCAAAACATACAACATCCGGTGCAAAAGGAGAACTCTGCCCCCAAGAGCTTGCAATCTACTCTGCTCCATATGATTGCTACACAACTGTGCAGGGTCAGGCTGCTCTCAATGCGAATCCCTCCACATGGGATGATTTGGGCATATCACATAGAGTGAAACAATTCTTGGTGCACTCACCTGTGCAAGGTTTTCTACTGAGTAATGTCCTGAAACATCTCATAGTGGTCAGTACTTTTTTTTACTGCGACAAAGTTTTCTAATTCAGAGGGATGTCCGTCATTGTTGCTTCCTCTCCTTTTTCCCTCATGGTGTTTAACTGAAATACCAAGTAAGAAGCTACAGCTGCATCCCCCTCCTGTCCCTCCTCACTGTCCACTATGTCACCTCACCACTTTCTTCTGTGTTCTTAGCCTTAAAAGTCTTCCCCTGCTTTTCCCTGTCCGCTGTTCTCCACATAGTGTTTTACTCTAATACTAAGTTGCAGCTGCCTCTCCCTCTTCTCCCTCCTCCCAATCCGCTTTTTTTCTGCATTCGTTTGGAACTTTTTTGGAAGTTTATTCTATTATGTCACCTCAACTTTTTTTTCTTTCTTTAATCTGTGACACAGCTGTACATTTTCTGGACAAGTTGTAGTTTTCATCGGTAGCATTTGGGGTGACATGCTTCCCTTTTTTTGCTCTTTTAGTTGATGTGATCACCAAAAATAGCAAGTCTGACATTGTTTTTCAGTTTTTTATTTTTCCAAGAAATTCTTTTCAACTTTTTAAGTCCCGTTTGAACATGCCGTCTCCTGATCACGTCTGTAGTACATGATATTCTACTCCATGTGCTAGTTTGATAAATTTGCCAGAATTTCCACCATTTTTTGCTCTCGCCAAGCTCTGTGTCCCTGACATGTCAGCGTTTTCCTGCAATAAATGTTTTATATTCTGCAGTCACTTTTCCATTCTCCTGATTCTTTGACTCTTCTAATTTTGCTTTCAGATATGCCGGCAGTCATGGTTGGCCTTGACCCGGTGTCGTCAGCAGTGACTTTGGTGGTCCATGTAATTTCTGGCTGCTGAGAAGTGATGGAGCTTGTGTAGAGTAGGAGCAGGATGTCGGGGCACGACTTTGACCAGTGGAAACTAATGTTCATGTAAGTGATTATTTTTTATTTTGTTCATGGATGAGTCACATAAAATTCTCGTATGTTTCAGATCTGGATCTGTGGGCTCCAGGGACCTCGATATTGGAGTGAGAGCAAACAGAGCATAGACAAACTATACCCAGCAGCCATGTGGCCATTTTGGGGCTCTTGGAGAGAGCGGCCGAGTACTGGTGAATCTCATCCCTGTTCCTGGTGGGTGGTACAGACCTGGGCAGGACTCCCCTCCCCAGAGGAACTGCACTGCTAACAAACATGGAGTTGGGAAGAATAAAGACCTAACTTTTTTGTCCTGGGTGACAAATCCAGACACCATAATGGGGGACCCAGTTTGATCTTTGCTTGGACCTGTTAATTCACTACTCAACTGATTGTTTCTGTAACTACCAATGATGAAAATTTTCTTCAAGAAATAGTCACACCCATCCAGACAGTGCATTAGATATTGCAGATCAGCTGCATTTTCTTCATTGGAGCTGAACTGCGATTCAAGATACTCATGTGTTGACCTTCTGTTATTGGGAACATTGGAGGAGACTGTGGCTGGCTCTGATATGAGGAGCTATGGCTGACTCTGTTGCTGCCTTGGTTATAGGGTCTCTGGTTGACTCTGTGGCTGCTGTGATTATGGGGTCTCTGGTTGACGCTGTGGCTGCTTTGGTTATAGGGTCTCTGGTTGACTCTGTGTCTGCTGTGATTATGGGGTCTCTGGTTGACTCTGTGTCTGCCTTGGTTATAGGGTCTCTGGTTGACTCTGTGTCTGCCTTGGTTATGGGGTCTTTGGACGACTCTGTGGCTGCCTTGGTTATAGGGTCTCTGGCTAACTATGTGGCTGTCTTGGTTATGGTGTCTCTGACTGACTCTGTGGCTGCCTTTATTATAGGATCACTGGCTAACTATGTGGCTGTCTTGGTTATGGGGTCTTTGGTCGACTCTGTGGCTGCCTTGGTTATAGGGTCTCTGGCTAAGTATGTGGCTGCTTGGTTATGGGGTCTCTGGTTGACTCTGTGACTACTTTAGTTATTGGGGTCACTGGCTAACTCTATGGGACTGCCTTGGCTATGGGGTCTTTGGTCAATTCTGTGGCTGTCTTGGTTATGGGGTCTCTGGTTGACTCTGTGGCTGCTATGGTTATGGGGTCTCTAGTTAACTCTGTGGCTGCTGTGGTTATGGAGTCTCTAGTTGACTCTGTGGCTGTCTTGGTTATGGGGTCTCTGGTTGACTCTGTGACTACTTTAGTTATGGGGTCACTGGCTAAATCTGTGGCTGCCTTGGTTATGGGGTCTTTGGACGACTCTGTGGCTGCCTTGGTTATAGGGTCTCTTGCTAACTATGTGGCTGCTTGGTTATGGGGTCTCTGGTTGACTCTGTGACTACTTTAGTTATAGGGGTCACTGGCTGACTCTGTGGCTGCCTTTGTTATGGGGTCTCTGGTCGACTCTGTGGCTGCCTTGGTTATAGGGTCTCTGGTTGACTCTGTATCTGCCTTGGTTATAGGGTCTCTGGTTGATTCTGTAACTGCCTTGGTTATAGGGTCTCTTGTTGACTCTGAGTCTGCTGTGATTATGGGGTCTCTGGCTGAATCTGTAGCTGCCTTGGTTATAGGGTTTCTGGTTGACTCTGTGGCTGCTGTGATTATGGGGCCTCTGGTTGACGCTGTGGCTGCTTTGGTTATGGGGTCTCTGGTTGACTCTGTGACTACTTTAGTTATGGGGGTCACTGGCTGACTCTGTGTCTGCCTTGCTTATAGGGTCTCTGGCTAACTATGTGGCTGCTTGATTATGGGGTCTCTGGTTGACTTTGTGGCTGCTTTGGTTATGGGGTCTGTGGTTGACTCTGTGACTACTTTAGTTATGGGGGTCAATGGCTGACTTTGTGGCTGCCTTTATTATAGGGTCACTGGCTAACTATGTGGCTGCCTTGGTTATGGGGTCTTTGGTCGACTCTGTGGCTGCCTTGGTTATAGGGTCTCTTGCTAACTATGTGGCTGCTTGGTTATGGGGTCTCTGGTTGACTCTGTGACTACTTTAGTTATAGGGGTCACTGGCTGACTCTGTGGCTGCCTTTGTTATGGGGTCTCTGGTCGACTCTGTGGCTGCCTTGGTTATAGGGTCTCTGGTTGACTCTGTATCTGCCTTGGTTATAGGGTCTCTGGTTGATTCTGTAACTGCCTTGGTTATAGGGTCTCTTGTTGACTCTGAGTCTGCTGTGATTATGGGGTCTCTGGCTGAATCTGTAGCTGCCTTGGTTATAGGGTTTCTGGTTGACTCTGTGGCTGCTGTGATTATGGGGCCTCTGATTGACGCTGTGGCTGCTTTGGTTATGGGGTCTCTGGTTGACTCTGTGACTACTTTAGTTATGGGGGTCACTGGCTGACTCTGTGTCTGCCTTGGTTATAGGGTCTCTGGCTAACTATGTGGCTGCTTGATTATGGGGTCTCTGGTTGACTTTGTGGCTGCTTTGGTTATGGGGTCTGTGGTTGACTCTGTGACTACTTTAGTTATGGGGGTCACTGGCTGACTTTGTGGCTGCCTTTATTATAGGGTCACTGGCTAACTATGTGGCTGCCTTGGTTATGGGGTCTTTGGTCGACTCTGTGGCTGCCTTGGTTATAGGGTCTCTGGCTTACTATGTGGCTGCTTGGTTATGGGTACTCTGGTTGACTCTGTGACTACTTTAGTTATGGGGGTCACTGGCTGACTCTGTGGCTGCCTTGGTTATGGGGTCTCTGGTTGACTCTGTGGCTGCTGTGATTATGGGGTATCTGGTTGACTCTGGCTGCTTTGTTTTTGGGGTCTCTGGTTGACTCTGTGACTACTTTAGTTATAGTAGTCACTGGCTACTATATGGGGCCTCTAGTGGAATCTGTGGTTGTTTTGGTTATGGGGTCTCTGGCTAACTATGTGGCTGCCTTGGTTATAGGGTCTCTGTTTGACTCTGTGGCTACCTTGGTTACAGGATCTCTAGTTGACTCTGTGGCTGCCTTGGTTATGGGGTCTCTGGTTGACTCTGTGGCTGCCTTGGTTATGGGGTCTCTAATTGACTCTGTGGCTACTGTGGTTATGGGGTCTCTTGTTGACTCTGTGGATGCTGTGGTTATGGGGTCTCTGGCGGACTCTGTGACTACTGGCTAAGCGGCGCCGCTGTTGGCTGCTCATCTTGATCCGATGAATGTGACACAGATACCCGTGACATTATATGGGCACCATAACTATTGCATGTACTCTATGGCAGGGAAATATCTGTGCTTGGTCCCATATCCTCCTTTGGTGTTACTTTCACCATTTTTAATTTTTCCTATAGGAATGTCTTTTTCATTGAAGTCAATGGAGACGAATGCCAACCCCAACTCTTCCCTTTGGCTTTGGCAATTAAACTTTATAAATGCTTTTTTTAGGCTTGGGGTGGGGTGGGGACGGGAGAAGATTTCCGGATCCTGGATGACGAATTTTCCTATAGAAGTCGCCGACACTAATTTGGGAAGTGATGCCGACACAACACGGCTCCCTCCAGGCCCTTAAACAGTTTGTCAGTAAAATGTTGGCAGAGATGACGCGGGAACGACGTGAGAGTAACTACAGTGCGTCCTGTTCTGTACATAGAGGATGGCGCTCTGTCCCTGCGATTATTACGTCTCTCTTCAGCTTGTGAAAGTTATTAAGACGACAAGGATTCTGGTTTATTTTAAGGAATGCTTGACTGACGTGAAGATTTTGGTTTTTATTTGACCTTTTTTTTAACGAAGAAGAAGAAAGACAAATGAACAGGAGAACATGGCTATTGTTACACGCACGCCGGTAGGTTCAGATAGGGCGAGACACGTTTCATGAATTCTTTGGAATCCTGGGGGAACCATTACTCAGGGCGACCATACGCTGCAGCTTCTCTCAGGCACACGATAGATTCAATTGCTGACCAGACACATCTGACAAGAGTCTTCATAAACAGTTGAACAATGGAGTTTAATCAAGTACGAACAGTACCATTTTACAATGAAGCAACAGGCTTCACCAAGGTACAGTTTATTAAAGCAGGCACAGTAAAGTTAGTCTCTTCAGTTGCATCATTCAGCACAGATTAGATCTCTTTGCAGCACACTTCTATGCATAAGCAGAAGGCTTTACCCACTAGTACACAGCATTCTTTATCCTGCATGGAGATGGGGGGGGGGTTTGATGAGGGAGATGATCCCTGTGACACAATTCCTTCCAGTCCTCATCTTCCTGCCCGATAATACTCTGCACTGTTAGTTCAGGGAGTTTATCTGACCTGTATTTAGTTTCTCTCCTGATCTGAATCCTGTTCAGTTGCCTTCTGTCAGATACAGATAACACACCAACTTTCTCTTCAGCTTCAGCCAGACTACAATAACAAGTTCCCCACAATCCCCCTGGGGCTCTGCTAAAACACTCCCTGTCTCCTGTGACTGTGTTAACCCCTCTAGTTGCTGGATGCTTCGGAAGCACAACGCTACTTCTGCTTGAATGTTGTCCTCGACCTTCATCTTAATTGGTCAATCTGACCAATTCTGAGACAGTGGTGAAAGTTGTGTAACTTTATATACAAATTGGCATTGTCAAATTGGTATAACATTCATTAGCATTGATAACAACCTATTCTTATGACCTTTTTCTTGTAGGACTCCTGTAAGAAATAAACAATAAGAACAATCAGTGTCTCTTCAACTGGAGCTTTTCGTACGTCTTCAACCAGCTCTCTCTCTCTAGGCCTTAACAGTTCTTTGCTTCTACAAAGTCTTTTAAGGAAAATCAAAGCATGAAAACAAGTCTTTCCACCAGCCAACATTTTCCAAACTGCCTCTCGGTGGTGAATACCACTCAAGTGGGCTTACCTGGTCCTCAGGCTGAGATACCTGTTTCCAGTCGACCGTCCTTGGCACTTGACTCGGTTCACCAAGTGTCTCATACGTCAGCATCACAGGCCTCCTCACTTGTCAAGTCGACATCCTCCTGGTGGGTTGTTCCTCAGATACCAAGAGTTCTTCGGTCACAGGAGTTTCTTCCGTCGCACTCATTTCTCGTGCTTCCTCAGATGCTCTTTGAGCTGCCTCTGTAAGTTCCTTTACTTCTCCTGAATCGCATGTTTCCGCACGGTCTGGTAATGCCGCTCCTCCTGAGTGTCGATCGGTCTCTTCAGGGGCCGGTGTTCAATCATCAGATCTAATTTGGACTTCATCTGTACTCCTTGGTACAAACTCTGGAGCCTCGACACTTAGTTCTCTCTCCTGAGGATGGTGCATCCCTCTTCTTGCCGGTCCGAGAAATACAACGGTGTGCTCTTCTTCATCGAAACTTTCAAGGTCACTATCCACCTCCGGAGCTTCAGTCTGTGGTGGTCCCTTAGTCGATCTCAGACGATGTCAGTCTAATTCTGGGAAGTCTTGTTGTGGTGGAAGATAATTACAGGGTAGTAGTAAATTCCGATGAACTATTCTGGTTTTCTTGTCCCATCTTTCCAATCGGATTTCATACACTGAGCTGTCATCAGCTTTCCTCCTTATGACCACATACACCTTGTCTTTCCAGTAAGAACAAAGTTTTCCTGGACCCCCTTTCTCACGTATGGTCTTGACTAGCACCCGGCTTCCCGGTGTCAATTCTGCTCCATAACATTTTCGATCATATTGCTCCTTACTCTTGCTCTGTCTTTGCGTAACCACTTTGGACTATGTTGTATGCCTCTGCCATCCGTTCCTTCCATTTCCGAATGTACTCCAGATACGTTTTGTAAGTCTCTGACTCCGGAGTATCGATCATGATGTCGATTGGCAGTCTTGGTGATCGTCCATACAATAGGAAGAAAGATGAGTAACACTTTTAGGCATGTACCACTTTTGACAGAGAATTCTTCCAGTCTTTCTTCTCGTCAGCTGTTAAAGTGCGCAACATCGACAATAATGTCCGGTTAAAACGTTCCACTTGTCCATTACCCTCTGGGTGATAGGGTGTTGTGTGGGATCTCTGAAGTCTACAGTACTTTCCTAGCTTGGCAAAGAGCTAGTTCTCAAATTCTCCTCCTAGGTCGCGGTGTAACCTCATAGGGAACCCAAACTTCAGAGCAAAATCATTGAAGATCTTCTCTGCTGCTGTTCATCCCGATTTATTGGTGGTGGCATACGCTTGAGAAAATCAAGTAAAATGGTCCCATCACCAATATGTATTCGGAACCACCCTTGCACATCTCGAGATGTAGAAAGTCTATTGAGACCATCTCAAACAGATACATAGTTTGGATGTTGCCCATAGGTGCCCTGGTTGATGTGTTGGGACATTTATCTTTCAGACACCCACACTCCCTGGTCACGTACCTCTAAATAGCTCTCTGCACGTACGGCCAGAAGAAACGTTCACGGATAAAGTTGGTTGTCCTTTCCACTCCCAGGTGTTCCATGTTTTCATGGAGTTCTTTGAAGACCAACCTACGGAATACTCTGGGTAGTACCAACAGTTTTGCCCTCCTTTACAATACAGGATACCATCTTCACTGAGGTAGAGCTCCGTCCATTCTTTTAGTAAAATAGATACTGCTGGTGACTCATTCACGGATAAAGTTGGTTGTCCTTTCCACTCCCAGGTGTTCCATGTTTTCATGGAGTTCTTTGAAGACCAACCTACGGAATACTCTGGGTAGTACCAACAGTTTTGCCCTCCTTTACAATACAGGATACCATCTTCACTGAGGTAGAGCTCCGTCCATTCTTTTAGTAAAATAGATACTGCTGGTGACTCATTATCTCTCTCCCGTTTACTTGGAAACTGATTTTGGTCCACATAAATTAGTATTCTACCAATTATCTGATCTTCCCATTGTGCTCTACGGATTTTTCCTTTTGTTTGTTGTTGAATGGACAGGGAGTGATCTTGTTCTCTCGCTTTTATGGTGGTTTCCACCATCATCAGACACCACAATGGTGTCTTCCTCTTAATAAGCTGACATTGCTTGGGCAGTGTTCTCAATGGCTTCCAGACTGACTTCCTCGGAGCATTCTTGCATGAACTCCTCAGGCTCTAGTGGCATTCTTGACAATCCACCAGCATCCACATTGCATTTTCCTGGCCTGTACTTGATGCTGAAATTGAAGTCGGCTAGTTGAACGACCCATCTCTGAACCGTTGCATTCAGTTTGACTGTAGTGAGGACATAGGTCAAAGGGTTGTTGTCAGTGTATACCTCAAACTCTTTGTTGTAGTAGAGGTAATCTCTAACGTTCTAGAACCGTAACCAATGACTCTCGTTTTTCCATCTTGATGCTGATACAGGGCAGCTCCCAGTCCAACCTGAGAGGCGTCAAAATGAAGAACAAATGGTAATTTGAAATCCGGATATCCCAAGATGGGTGGTTTTACCAGGCAGTCTACTAGTTTTTCCAATACCTCCTGGTAGTCTGATGTCCAGGGAATGGGCTGTTGGGATGAAACGCCGTTGTTTCTTTTAAGCCCAGTCCTACTCGTCTTTTTCTCCGTGGGTGTTGTTGACTCTGTCTTCCCCCCCAAGAGGAGGCATAGTGGGGCGGCAATCCGGGAGAAGTTCCGAACGTAAGTCTGACAGTAGGTGAGGAATCCTAATATCTGCCTCAACTCCCCGACGGTAGAGGGCCGCTTATCTTTTAAGGCCAGTACCGGAGCGATTTCTGCTGGGTCCATGGTATATACTTCTCGGGACACAATTTTCCCTAGAAATCGGACTTGTCTTTTGAACAGTTCACACTTCTTTGGGGTCAACTTAACTCCGTGTTGTTGATACCGCTGTAATACGGTCCTCACGTGTTCAACATGCTCTCAGAAGGTATACTGTGCTGAGTACCACATTGTCATTCAAGTACGGCTGGCAGATTTCGTCCCTCAATCCTTCTAAACAGGTCTCCATGCTAGTCTGCAATTCTGCTGGAGCTGAACTGAGCCCAAACGGTATGCGGATCCACTCATATAACCCCCACGGTGTGATGAACGATGTCAAAGGTCTCCTGGACTCTTCGACAAACCCTTGGTGGTATGCCTTACCCTGATCGAGGACAGAGAACCAGGTGCTTCCTGATAGGCTATGCAGCATATCTTGAATCTTTGGTATCGGGTGCCGATCAGGTACTGACTTTCGGTTTAGTTCCCGGTAATCACAGCCGAGTCTCAACGTACCATCCTTCTTCCTAACACATTCAATAGGAGAGGAATAAGACGACTTTTGACTTTTGGACCCAACTTCTGTTGATTAGGTCTTATACTCTTTCACTTCATGGTGTAATGGTTTCGGCACAGACATGTAACTTCAGGTTACTGGGGTCTTGTCTTTCAAATTGATTTTTAACTGCAACGATGGACAGCCTATATCAGAGTCATCTTTGGAGAATGCATGACACTCTTCTCTCAGCATCTGTTTTGCTACCGCTTGATCTTCAGCACACAAGTGTTCCAGGGTTACTGGGGGATCCCAGGACCCCGAGGTGGATCGTGCAATTTCCTCCCCTGGGCAACTCCTGTTCCTTGGTGGATAGACTGAATTCACGGTAGACCTCTGGGCTGGTCTCACACTAGCTGGATATACCGTTTTAATGGTTTCGATGTGACCTAACACAGTCTTTGGATCCAGTCTAATTTCGTGTTTCGTAGTATTCATCACCAGTACTGTCACTCGAGCAAACCCACCAGTAGGAATCGTAAGCACGGTCTCACTTTGAACTAGGCCTTCCGGAAGTTCTAAGGAGTCTTTTGGCATGAACAGTCTTTTCTGGACTTTTCTTCACGGTTCTACTCGGACTCCACACCTAACCCCCACCATTTGGTTTGCAGGAATAATGGTTGGGTGCCAGCCTACCTTGACTTCTTTTAGGTCCATTGTATTCTGTGCTTTCTTTACCCTATGAATCACATTTTCCACCACGGCGTTGGGTATGGCAAGTGATGTGGCAATTGCATCCACCACCAGCGTCCCTGACTTGTGTTTTGTGATGACCTCACTGATTACATTATAACCCAGGATAGGATCCTCTGCCACGTTCTGATCACTGGTCATGAGAAAAGTTACCAAAAGCTCAATGGTGTTGCTGTTCTTCATGGCCCTCAGTTGGAAAGTCACTTCCACCCAGCCTATGAAAGTGATTTCGGCATGGTTGACAGCTTTGCCGTGGAGTTCCACTGGTCCTAAGAGTTCTTTTAGCGACCTAAGGCAGGTATGTGGCAGGTAGCGCCTTCTTCATTCTTCATTTAAAAGGCTCGCTTGGGCTTCTGTGTCCCACAGTGCTTTTACCAGGAGTCCATCTAGCTGGCACTGTATAAAGCACCTTTCACCGATTAGGCTGATGAGGCTATCTTTACTGACCGATCAATCCTCCTCCCAGGAGTACATTGTTTGACCTCCGCACTGGGCATTAAGTAATTGATGCCCCTGTCTCTCTTGCAGCTGTTGTAGATGGGAACACACTTGGGGATAGTACTGACGCAGCCGTTTTACGTCATGCGCCATTCTGGGGTTTGGTGAGATTTGGATTTGCTTCTGGGGCCTCCTCTGTGTCACGGTTACCAGTCACCCCGCACTGGCAGCCTCCTGTCTTTTAACCCAAACGACCGTGACCATTGGCACTCCTTGGCATAATGTCCTTCCTCACCACATCTTAGACAGTAGACACACACCGTACTCTGATTTATTGAACAGCACGCTTCACAAGCCGGGTATCTTCTGTTTTGGAACCCACTTCTGGGTCTGAGGGATACAGGTTCTGGCCTGGAACGAATCAACTCTTTCACCTCAATCAACTCGGCTCGCAGTTCTCCTATTACTTCCTCCCAATCAGCGCTGGTGGTCCTCTCATTTGTTGGTGATTTAAGGTTCCCTCTCGGAGGTGGCACTGGAGGGTCTCCATGATGATCTTAGGAGCAGAGCCTTTCTTTAACTTCTGTTCGCTCTCTGACTCCAAACTAGCTGCCTCATTCATTTTTTCAATTAGGACTTTGTCCAGAATGCCAGGATCTTCTAGGTACTGTTTCAGCTGCAACTTGATGTTTTTGCTGATTAACCTGGTTCCCAATGATATCAATAACTTCTTCTGAACTTGTCCAGCATCAAACTTCTCCTCTGCTTCTACATCTCTGGATGCAAACAACAGTCTATCCTTAAAGAAGTTGTCCACTACTCTACATGAACCCCCCAATGTATCCCCCTGGGGCCCAGAAGTGTTTTTGTATATACCTTGCGGTGCCTTTTCTGCCTCTGAGTGGCGCTATCGCTGGCCCCTCAGAGGCATCACGTGACCTGTCACTGATGTTACGTTAAGTGAAGCGTGACATCAGTGACGCGCTCCCTGCAGTGGATGCTGGGCAGTGGGCGGGGTTACCCCGTGCGTCACACCCAGCATCCACCGCACGCTTTCCCAGTGAATGAGGAGAGGGAGAGCGCGTGGTGGATGCCGGGTGTGACGTGCTGGGAAACCCCGCCCACAGCCCAACATCCACCGTGGAACGCAGAAGTGAGTACCCCCTGCTGCAGCCGGAACTTGACGTGACATCAGTGGATGTCAGAGCCGGCTGCAGCCGGGGGTCACATGATGCCTGTGAACGGCCAGTGATAGCACCGCTCACAGGCAGAAAAGGCACCACAAGGTATTTAGAGAAACACTTAAGGGCCCTGGGGGAATACATTGGGGGTCATGTAAAGTAGTGGACAACCCCTTTAAGTTCAATTGCTCTGAACAAGAAACTTTGGGGTGATTCATTATTTTCCTGTGAGAGGTTAATAAGTCGGTGGAAAAATTCTGAAGTACTCTCTTCTTTATAGTGCCCTTGTAAAATCATCTCCGGCTGTTGCAAGGTCAATTGACTCTTCATTTCTAGCATACTACAGAGATTCAGTCCTGGGCTGATTGCTTTCACCATCCCCTCAATGATCTCATCTGGCTGGTAGCCTTTCTGTAATCCTGCATTGATCTGGTGCAACAAGTTCATATAAGACAGTTTCTCTTTCTATTCATACTCTTCAATCTGTCCCAGTATCTTGAATTCTTTCTTTATGGTGATTTGTGCTGCTGGAGAGGACTGTCTTCCTGGTTTATCTAACCCGAGCAGAGTAAAAGTTCTGAGTCTGTCACCCGTTCAGAGGTTTTGGTCGATTCCTGCAGAGCTGTTGTTAGGGCTTTGAATTGTTCTTTCAATTCCTGTAGTTCAGTCTGTGGACGGAGATTCCCGCTTTTGGTAATTGGTGCCGCCCCTCCATCCTAAAACTTCAACCCGGTTAGAAACTGTGTTAGCTCCTGGAGGAACGTCCCCATGATGTCTTCAGCTTCTTTTTTCCCCCAGCTTATCCATTTTTGCATTAGTGGCAGCTAACAGTTGCCTGCGGTTGTGTTCTTTAGAAATCTGTACTTCTGACATCTTTATATGTTCTGCTACTGTTCTCAATTCTTCACAGGTTAACTGAAGAAGCAGCTCACTAATTCTGTCCATTTGTATTTCCACATCCATTGCTGCTAATAAGTTTTCTTTAGGGCTGGTCCCCTTTAACTATTGTAGCAGAGTTGAATTGAGGTGCTGTGCTTCTGTGTTTTTCCAGACACTTTTCCTCTTCTCACTTTACACGCTATTTCCCGCTTAGGACTCCCGTACGGGCCACCAATGTTACACGCACCCCACTAGGTTCCGATAGGGCGAGACGGGTTTCATGAATTCATTGGAATTTGGGGGGAACCGTTACCCAGGGCGACAATAGGCTGCAGCTTCACTTAGGCACATGATAGATTCAAGGTCGCACGGCGGCTCAGTCGACTCCAGGGAGGAACCAAGCAGAGGGACCAGATGCTACTCCAGGTCAGACCCCGGTCACAGCTGTTGACCCACACCGGGGAATGCAGGAACAGGCAGGTTAGCTAGTATGCAGACAGGTGGGTACTTGCAGGCACAGCTGGTATGATGGCATGTGGGTACTTAGCAGGCACGGCTGATATGAAGGCAGGTGGATACTGGCAGGCACGGCTGGTATGCAGACAGGCAGATACTGGCAGGTATGAACGCAGGCTGGAAAGGGACCAGTACAGACTGGGATACAGGAACAGAGCCTCAGGTGCGGTGGACTAGCAGAGCAAAACCGCAGGAGCGGTGAACAACCAGAGCGGAGCAAAACCGCAGGTGCGATGAACAAGCAGAGCGGAGCAAAACCGCAGGAGCGGTGAACAAGCAGAGCGGAGCACAACCGCAGGAGCTGTGAACAAGCAGAGCGGAGCAAAATCGCAGGTGCGGTGAACAAGCAGAGCGGAGCAAAACCGCAGGTGCGGTGAACAAGCAGAGCAGAGAAAAACCAAAGGTGTGGTGAACAAGCAGAGCGGAGCAAAACCGCAGGTGCGGTGAACAATTAAAGCGGAGCAAAACCGCAGGTGCGGTGAACAAGCAGAGCGGAGCAAAACCGTCGGTGTGGTGAACAAGAAGAGCGGAGCAAAACCGCAGGTGCGGTGAACAAGCAGAGCGGAGCAAAACCGCAGGTGCGGTGAACAAGCAGAACAGAACCGCAGGTGCGGTAAACAAGCGGAAAGAGTGAAACCGCCGGAACGGTGAACAAAAAGAGCAGAACAGAACCGCAGGTGCGGTAAACAAGCGGGAAGAGCGAAACTGCTGGAGCGGTGAACAAGCAGAGCAGAACAGAGCAGAAGGTGAAGGCAGACAGGACAGGGCTCTGTTCACATGGAACAGACTGGAAAATACAGGAAGATGGTTAGAACACAGGAAGTACATACGGAGGCAGGGAAAGGGGACAAGCAGAACCAGATACACGCAAGGTACTTACAATGAGTAGCGAGTGGACACAAAACTCACAAACAGAAGTACAGAGACAACGAGTTGGAGTTAGGTGCAGGTTCAGACACTGCAGGAAAAGGGAAGGTACGGACATAGAGAGAAACAAGTAACGGGCTAGGACACTGTTCAGACAGGAACTGAACTGGGAAAAAGATACAGGAACGAGCCTGGGAACTCAGCCCCCAGGGTGGCGGAAACAGACTAAAAGTCAGAGGTACAGGTAGCGGCCCTGGGTACTCAGCCCCCAGGGTGGCAGAACAGACTAGATACAGGACAGGACCTGGCAACTCATTTGCAGAAGACAAACTGAGTGAAAGTGTTGCTCAGGCACCTCCTACTGGGTGGAGGGATTTTAAGCATCCAGTGACTGGCTGGCACGGCTGGTATGACGGCAGGTGGGTACTTAGCAGGCACAGATGGTATGAAGGCATTTGGATACTGGCAGGCATGGCTGGTATGCAGACAGGTGGGTGCTGACAGGCACGGCTGGAATGCAGACAGGCAGATACTGGCAGGTATGAACGCAGGCTGGATAGGGACCAGTACAGACTGGGATAAAGGAACAGTGCCGCAGGTGCGGTGGACTAGCAGAGCAAAACCGCAGGAGCGGTGAACAAGCAGAGCGGAGCAAAACCGCAGGTGCGGTGAACACGCAGAGCGGAGCAAAACCGCAGGTGCGGTGAACAAGCAGATCGGAGCAAAACCGCAGGTGCGATGAACAAGCAGAAAGGAGCAAAACCGCAGGTGCGGTGAACAAGCAGAGCAGAACAGAACCGCAGGTGCGGTAAACAAGCAGAGCGAAGCAAAACCGCAGGTGCAGTGACAAACAGAGTGGAGCAAAACCGCAGGTGCGGTGAACAAGCAGAAAGGAGCAAAACTGCAGGTGCGGTGAACAAGCAGAGCAGAACAGAACCGCAGGTGCGGTAAACAAGCAGAGCGGAGCAAAACCGCCGGTGCTGTGAACAAGCAGAGCAGAACAGAACCGCAGGTGCAGTAAACAAGCGGGAAGAGCGAAACTGCTGGAGTGGTGAACAAGCAGAGTAGAACAGAACCGCAGGTGCGGTAAACAAGCGGGAAGAGCGAAACCGCCGGAGCGGTGAACAAGCAGAGCAGAACAGAGCAGAAGGTGAAGGCAGACAGGACAGGGCTCTGTTCACATGGAACAGACTGGAAAATACAGGCAGATGGTTAGAACACAGGAGGTAGATACGGAGGCAGAGAAAGGGGACAAGCAGAACCAGATACACACAAGGTACTTACAATGAAGTAGCAAGTGGACACAAAACTCACAAACAGAAGTACAGAGACAACGAGTTGGATTTAGGTGCAGGTTCAGACACTGCAGGAAAAGGAAAGGTACGGACATAGAGAAAAACAAGTAACGGGCTAGGACACTGTTCAGACAGGAACTGAACCGGGAACAAGATACAGGAACGAGCCTGGGAACTCAGCCCCCAGGGTGGCGGAAACAGACTAATAGTCAGAGGTACAGTTAGCAGCCCGGGGTACTCAGCCCCCAGGGTGGTTGAACAGACTAGATACAGGACAGGACCTGGCAACTCATTTACAGAAGACAAACTGAGTGAAAGTGTTGCTCAGGCACCTCCTACTGGGTGGAGGGGGTTTAAGTATCCAGTGACTCACAGCAATAGTCTGGGGACGCATTAGGACTGTGCTGACAGTAGCTATAAGAAACAAGCAGAAAGCCGTGCCGACGCCCTAAGCAATCAGACAAGAGACATGGACACAGCAGGTACTGGAGCAAAGAGTGCAGCATGGACTGACAGGTAAGATTGCGGTCTTGCATGGTGGGAGGTGGTGCAGCATGCAAGCACGCCACCAGGGATGTTACAGAAGGATTATAATTGTGCAACTTAGTATCTGATAAAAATCCAACTATTACAGTAAAAGAAAAATAAAATAAGGCAGAACTCCAAATGATAAGCGAAGAAAAAAGTGAACTTTAATTTACCCATGTGCCAACATTTCTGTCCATAGAACCTTACCCAAGCCTATGTAGCCCAAACTATTACAATATATTTATTCTCTGTTCTATTACATTTGTCTTAAAGGGATTATCTATTTGTCTGCAAAATGAGAATTACTGTATATTCTATGCAATTTGTAGTTTCTGACCTCTAGTGGCCAAAAAAGTTACATACAGACTGGTGATGTCAGCGAGGGGGCACAATTATCTGGAGAAGGCTGGTGATGTCACAGAGGGGGCATAATTATCTGGAGAAACTGGTGATGTCACAGAGGGGGCAGGATTATCTAGAGAAGGCTGGTGATGTCACAGAGGGGGCAGGGTTATCTATAGAAGGGTGGTGATGTCACGAGGGGGCGGAGTTATCTGGAGAAGGCTGGTGATGTCACAGAGGGGGCAGAGTTATCTGGAGAAGGCTGGTGATGTCACAGAGGGGGCTGAGTTATCTGAAGAAGGCTGGTGATGTCACAGAGGGGGCAGGATTATCTAGAGAAGGCTGGTGATGTCACAGAGGGGGCACAATTATCTGGAGAAGGCTGGTGATGTCACAGAGGGGGGAGGATTATCTAGAGAAGGCTGGTGATGTCACAAGGGGGGCAGGGTTATCTATAGAAGGGTGGTGATGTCACGAGGGGGCAGAGTTATCTGGAGAAGGCTGGTGATGTCACAGAGGGGACAGAGTTATCTGGAGAAGGCTTGTGATGTCACAGAGGGGGCTAAGTTATCTGAAGAAGGCTGGTGATGTCACAGAGGGGGCAGGATTATCTAGGGAAGGCTGGTGATGTCACAGAGGGGGCACAATTATCTGGAGAAGGCTGGTGATGTCACAGAGGGGGGAGGATTATCTAGAGAAGGCTGGTGATGTCACAAAGGGGGCAGGGTTATGTAGAGAAGGCTGGTGATGTCACGAGGGGGCAGAGTTATCTGGAGAAGGCTGGTGATGTCACAGAGGGGGCTAAGTTATCTGAAGAAGGCTGGTGATGTCACAGAGGGGGCAGGATTATCTAGGGAAGGCTGGTGATGTCACAGAGGGGGCACAATTATCTGGAGAAGGCTGGTGATGTCACAGAGGGGGGAGGATTATCTAGAGAAGGCTGGTGATGTCACAAAGGGGGCAGGGTTATGTAGAGAAGGCTGGTGATGTCACGAGGGGGCAGAGTTATCTGGAGAAGGCTGGTGATGTCACAGAGGGGGCACAGTTATCTGGAGAAGGCTGGTGATGTCACAGAGGGGGCACAGTTTTCTGGAGAAGGCTGGTGATGTCACAGAGGGGGCAGAGTTATCTGGAGAAGGCTGGTGATGTCACAGAGGGGGCGAGTTATCTGGAGAAGGCTGGTGATGTCACAGAGGGGGCGAGTTAGCTGGAGAAGGCTGGTGATGTCATGAGGGGGCAGAGCTATCTGTAGAAGACTGGTGATGTCACAGAGGGGGAAGAGTTATCTGGAGAAGGCTGATGATGTCATGAGGGGGCAGAGTTATCTGGAGAAGGCTGGTGATGTCACGAGGGGGCACAGTTATCCGGAGAAGGCTGGTGATGTCACAGAGGGGGCAGAGTTATCTGGAGAAGGCTGGTGATGTCACAGAGGGGGCAAGGTTATACGGACTGGACTGGTAATGTCAGAGAGGGGGCAGGGTTATGTGGAGAGGCCATGTGATGTCACAAATGTAATAGTGGTTATTTGGAGTGGTTTGGTGGTGTCACAGAGGGGGCAGGGTTGTGTGGAGAGGACTGGGGATGTCACAAAATAAGAGGCAAGAAATACTGGGAGAAGCATGTGAATGCCACAATGTGACGATGCAGGGTTATCTGTGGACTTGTGAGGTCACGAAGGGTCAGAGTTATCTGGAGATAGCCGGTAAGGTTACACAGTAAAGCGAAATATTTCATTATATGAAATGAGCTGATGTTACTTTGTGGACAGGACGAGGTGACCCCTCATCAGACCGTTCCTACTGAAGATCCAAGCCCCTACCATGAGGAGCTCAGACACCTAGTAGAATAGGAAATAATTCCTGGAGGTTTGCTAGTCCTCACTCCGAGTCATTCTCAATACTCTTCATAATAAGATATTGCCTGAACTGCTACCGACCTTAAGATACTCAAGAATTCAAAGGTTCAATGTGAACTGAATCCAAGAAAAAGAGCAGCGATATAGCATTAATGAAAACAGAGTGCACCGTGATAGCCGGGTATTGTGTCTCCTTTTCTCGTCCATGAATACAGAGTGCACCATGATAGCCGGGTATTGGGTCTCCTTTTCTCGTCCATGAATACAGAGTGCACCATGATAGCCGGGTATTGGGTCTCCTTTTCTCGTCCATGAATACAGAGTGCACCATGATAGCTGGGTATTGGGTCTCCTTTTCTCGTCCATGAATACAGAGTGCACCGTGATAGCCGGGTATTGTGTCTCCTTTTCTCGTCCATGAATACAGAGTGCACCATGATAGCCGGGTATTGTGTCTCCTCTTGTCATCCATGAATACAGAGTGCACCATGATAGCCGGGTATTGTGTCTCCTTTTCTCGTCCATGAATATAGCGTGCACCATGATAGCCGGGTATTGTGTCTCCTTTTCTCGTCCATGAATATAGAGTGCACCATGATAGCCGGGTATTGTGTCTCCTTTTCTCGTCCATGAATACAGAGTGCACCGTGAGAGCCGGGTATTATGTCTCCTTTTCTCGTCCATGAATACAGAGTGCACCATGATAGCCGGGTATTGGGTCTCCTTTTCTCGTCTATGAATACAGAGTGCACCATGATAGCCGGGTATTGTGTCTCCTTTTCTCGTCTATGAATACAGAGTGCACCATGATAGCCGGGTATTGTGTGTCCTTTTCTCATCCATGAATACAGAGTGCACCATGATAGCCGGGTATTGGGTCTCCTTTTCTCGTCTATGAATACAGAGTGCACCGTGATAGCCGGGTATTGTGTCTCCTTTTCTCGTCTATGAATACAGAGTGCACCATGATAGCCGGGTATTGGGTCTCCTTTTCTCGTCTATGAATACAGAGTGCACCATGATAGCCGGGTATTGTGTCTCCTTTTCTCGTCCATGAATACAGAGTGCACGATGATAGCCGGGTATTGTGTCTCCTTTTCTCGTCCATGAATACAGAGTGCACCGTGATAGCCGGGTATTGGGTCTCCTTTTCTCGTCCATGAATACAGAGTGCACCGTGATAGCCGGGTATTGTGTCTCCTTTTCTCGTCCATGAATACAGAGTGCACGATGATAGCCGGGTATTGTGTCTCCTTTTCTCGTCTATGAATACAGAGTGCACGATGATAGCCGGGTATTGTGTCTCCTTTTCTCGTCCATGAATACAGAGTGCACCGTGATAGCCGGGTATTGGGTCTCCTTTTCTCGTCCATGAATACAGAGTGCACCGTGATAGCCGGGTATTGGGTCTCCTTTTCTCGTCCATGAATACAGAGTGCACCGTGATAGCCGGGTATTGGGTCTCCTTTTCTCATCTATGAATACAGAGTGCACCATGATAGCCGGGTATTGTGTCTCCTTTTCTCGTCCATGAATACAGAGTGCACGATGATAGCCGGGTATTGTGTCTCCTTTTCTCGTCCATGAATACAGAGTGCACCGTGATAGCCGGGTATTGTGTCTCCTTTTCTCGTCCATGAATACAGAGTGCACCATGATAGCCGGGTATTGTGTCTCCTTTTCTCGTCCATGAATACAGAGTGCACGATGATAGCCGGGTATTGTGTCTCCTTTTCTCGTCCATGAATACAGAGTGCACCGTGATAGCCGGGTATTGTGTCTCCTTTTCTCGTCCATGAATACAGAGTGCACGATGATAGCCGGGTATTGTGTCTCCTTTTCTCGTCCATGAATACAGAGTGCACCGTGATAGCCGGGTATTGTGTCTCCTTTTCTCGTCCATGAATACAGAGTGCACCATGATAGCCGGGTATTGTGTCTCCTTTTCTCGTCCATGAATACAGAGTGCACGATGATAGCCGGGTATTGTGTCTCCTTTTCTCGTCCATGAATACAGAGTGCACCGTGATAGCCGGGTATTGTGTCTCCTTTTCTCGTCCATGAATACAGAGTGCACCATGATAGCCGGGTATTGTGTCTCCTTTTCTCGTCCATGAATACAGAGTGCACCGTGATAGCCGGGTATTGGGTCTCCTTTTCTCGTCCATGAATACAGAGTGCACCGTGATAGCCGGGTATTGTGTCTCCTTTTCTCGTCCATGAATACAGAGTGCACGATGATAGCCGGGTATTGTGTCTCCTTTTCTCGTCTATGAATACAGAGTGCACGATGATAGCCGGGTATTGTGTCTCCTTTTCTCGTCCATGAATACAGAGTGCACCGTGATAGCCGGGTATTGGGTCTCCTTTTCTCGTCCATGAATACAGAGTGCACCGTGATAGCCGGGTATTGGGTCTCCTTTTCTCGTCCATGAATACAGAGTGCACCGTGATAGCCGGGTATTGTGTCTCCTTTTCTCGTCCATGAATACAGAGTGCACCGTGATAGCCGGGTATTGGGTCTCCTTTTCTCGTCTATGAATACAGAGTGCACCATGATAGCCGGGTATTGTGTCTCCTTTTCTCGTCCATGAATACAGAGTGCACCATGATAGCCGGGTATTGTGTCTCCTTTTCTCGTCCATGAATACAGAGTGCACGATGATAGCCGGGTATTGTGTCTCCTTTTCTCGTCCATGAATACAGAGTGCACCGTGATAGCCGGGTATTGTGTCTCCTTTTCTCGTCCATGAATACAGAGTGCACGATGATAGCCGGGTATTGTGTCTCCTTTTCTCGTCCATGAATACAGAGTGCACCGTGATAGCCGGGTATTGTGTCTCCTTTTCTCGTCCATGAATACAGAGTGCACCGTGATAGCCGGGTATTGTGTCTCCTTTTCTCGTCCATGAATACAGAGTGCACGATGATAGCCGGGTATTGTGTCTCCTTTTCTCGTCCATGAATACAGAGTGCACCGTGATAGCCGGGTATTGTGTCTCCTTTTCTCGTCCATGAATACAGAGTGCACCGTGATAGCCGTGGTTACGTAGCATCTGTCAGCCAAGCACGAGTCTAAAATAATTCTGCATCTTGTATTAATTTCCCTCATTGCATCCCAGATCCGGGATTTGTGGGGTCTCGGCGGAGCTCACAGATCGTTGTCACCGTCCCCTTTGTGCCGAAACAATTGCAATTATCTCATTTCTGGATTCTTTACACTCATTTCCGGAACTGAGCGAGAAGTATAGGAACCCTGTAGGAGTTCACCATCTTCTCCTCCTTGTTCTAATCTTATCATCCAATTAGTGACTGGATACTTAACAACAAAAAAACCTTTTTAATGAGATTCACATCTGACAATGGGAAAAAAAAGAAGCGAGCGGCTCCATTAACGGCTTAATTAGAATGCAGAATCTTTGATATCGGCTCCTAATAGAGAACATGAGGCTCCGAGGATGATGATGTATTCTGGCGGGTGCCGCAGACCGCGGGGGTCACACCACTCCACGCATCCTGCCCGTCGCTCACAAAGCCACTTAGAGCGGGGGGAGACATTTCATGCCAAGATCAGAGGAAATAACCAAGTTGTGGAGACAAAAAGTTCTTTAAGTTCAACTTTTTGTATAGTAGTAGCTGCTGCCGTCTGTAGGAAGAAAAATAAAATCTGTGTAACCATCAAGACATAGAAAAAGTCAGTGCTGACAGTAAAAGGGGTCATTCATCCGGACAACTCTATACCCACTGTACATCAAAATTGCCACCGAGGGAACCTGCAGGCAAAGCTCGTAAATCTTGCAGTGGCCACTACAGGTAAAACATGGTATTACATGACATTTTTCCACAGGAAGCCCCCCATTCTCCACTTTATCTAATTTTGGGGACTCTAAGGAGGAAATGTCCTTTAAAGAGATTGTCCATCTGTTTAACCGACATTTGCCAGAATTGAGATCTATTGCATAAAACATCTCTCTCTCTCTGAAAGACATGAGGGGAGCCATGTAATACCAAGTGTTGCCTCTAGTGGTCACTGCAAGATAAATGCGCATCATCTCTAGCCTGCATCGGATCACTAGTGGGTCTAGCTATGAAAAAACAGTTTACCTGATGAACAACTCCTCTTACTGTCAGGGCAGATTTTTTTTCTTTTCTGTGACTTCTATATAAGAAAACCGCCATCAACTCTAGAAGACTTAATTAGTGCCATGTAATACCTTGGTTTGCCTGTAGTGGCCACTGTAGGAGAAATATGGGGTCATCTGTAGCTTTTCATGCCTGTAACAGCACCACACCTATCCATAGGCTGTATCTGGTATTGCAGCTATGTCCCATTAACTTTTCTGGAGTTCAGCCCCTGGACAGATGCTGTATCTGGATGGTAGCAGTCACATTTACTGATCCTGAACAATCCCTTTAAAAACCTTTTATGTTAATTTGCAAAACCTTCCTTTAAAATGTATCTTACTGATATTGTGTCAGGAGGAGCTGTCTGACTCCAGCACTGGCAGAAAGAAGTAAAGAGGGAGAATCTGTGGCTTCAGAGCAGCCATCACCTGACCTCCAGACAGCCCTGCCCACAATGAGCTGCACAGCAGTGTAAAGAATGGGGGATACAATTACATATTTATATATATATTGCAATAAAATAAAACAAACAGTGCAACCTGGTGTTGAACCACCGCGATGGACCAATGAAAAAGGGTACAATATACTTCTTACCTCCGGCAGTTGTACTAAATAGCCACAAAGGCGTCCTTGCTGCACATCTGCTGAAAAGTCCCAAGTATTGCGAAGACACAAACGGACAGACAGTGCCAGGAGGAACTGTAGAGGCTCAGAAACACATCTTTAAACATTTTTGTCCATGTGATTTGTGACTCCTTTGGAGTTGGTTTGTTACAAGTGCCCCCCGATGGTGTCTCCGTGAACCTCCATAGTTCCTCCTGGCACTGTTCCTTTTTGCTTTCCCAATATTTACGGTATATATAGATTTTTCTTTACAACTTTTTTCTTTATTCTGAAATTTTCTTTTGTTCCGTGACCACAAAACACTGACATTTGCCGAAAGTTCAGATTTCCATTTCTGTTATCTTTCTTCCTACAGAACTTCTGAGGGTATTTAGCATCCGAGCAGGTATCCGAGGCATATGTACCGTGCGCCTATTTCCATGTGTATCTGCGTCTCTATCTGGGGGCCGGTGGCGGTTTATGTAGATGAGGAGCAGGCGGCGGCTCTGCAGGCGAAGGAGCCGATTCTGGGGACACAAATTAATTGGTGTTTGTGATGGAGGCAGCAAGACAGATCCCTGTTTAGAAATAGGAAGGCGTCTGACGATTAGACGCACTCGTATCTAATCCCGGGCTCGGGGGTACTGATTAGATGCATCTATAGGGGTGTCATTACTTAGTTACTATCTATTTTACACCCTGCTATAAATGTATCGAAATGTTTCAAAGACAAATCGCACATTAGTTTTAAATCTGGGATTGTAGCAAAAGTAACAATTAACGCTTCCCTGAATTTGTCCCTGGTACTATGTATCAAGTTTAACAAAGCAATTTCAATATCCCTAAGTGCCCCTGCCCGTCACGGCATGAATCCATGGATCGGGAATCCAGCCCGGTTTTGATTGCTTTCCCAGTTTTTGGATGAGGACAGCGGAGCGTGAAAACCTCAGCTTTTTTTTTTTTTTTTTTTTTCTACAAATAGCGCCACAGCCGTCCACAGGTTGTGTCTGGTATTGCAGCTCAGTAACATTGGACTAAGCTGCAATTCCACACACAACCTGTGGATAAGAGTGGCGCTGTTTCCGGTAGGAAGGAGCTATTGTTCTAATCTTGGACATGTTTATATTGAATAGTCTGCAAGATGCAAATGTGGAGTGATTGAATAGATGGAGGATTATACTGTATCCAAGGCTCAGGTTGTGGTTTGAGGAGTAGAAGCCTTTCTCTCCACTGATAACTTTGGCACTTTTTCTGCATGTAACTTATTGCAGATCCGTACTAGTGATCTATGTCTATGTCATGATGAACAGGACACAAGTCACTATGGGGGATGGGAGCGAGAGAGGAGTACGGACAATATGGCTGATTAGCAGACCCCCATGCACTCAGGATCTCTGCAGGTACCATCATGTCGATGACTTGCTCCTCTGCTCAGTTTGTCTCTCAAGCCTTTTACTAAAATTGCTCTTTCTTTCTATTCCACTTTCTTTTGTTTGTTTTCAGGCTTTAGTTTATTAAGTGATTGTTTCAGGAAAGTGCAGGAGTCAGAGGAAGGAACGCTCAATATGGGGGCTTCAATCATCTACTGCAAGAGCGCAGGTGTCTGCGTGACATATCCAGAGGAGAGCGCTGCTCCTGAGATACTGCTCCCCGAAAGTTACAGAGGACTCACAAATCAAGGGCTCATCTGAGTATAAACTGTCAAGTCAGACCTGAGAGCGATGTAAGAACAGAGCAAAACCCCGAAGAAGGATGAGAGCAGACGCTCGGGGTACAGGATAATGACACTGGGGGTACAGGATAATGACGCTGACACTCGGGGTACAGGATAATGACACTGACACTCGGGGTACAGGATAATGACACTGGGGGTACAGGATAATGACGCTGACACTCGGGGTACAGGATAATGGCACTGACACTCGGGGTACAGGATAATGACACTGGGGGTACAGGATAATGACGCTGACACTCGGGGTACAGGATAATGGCACTCGGGGTACAGGATAATGACGCTGACACTCGAGGTACAGGATAATGACGCTGACACTCGGGGTACAGGATAATGACACTGACACTGGGGGTACAGGATAATGACACTGACACTCGGGGTACAGGATAATGACGCTGACACTCGGGGTACAGGATAATGACACTGACACTCGGGGTACAGGATAATGGCACTCGGGGTACAGGATAATGACGCTGACACTCGAGGTACAGGATAGTGACACTCAGGGTACAGGATAATGACACTCAGGGTACAGGATAATGACACTCGGGGTACAGGATAATGACGCTGACACTCGGGGTACAGGATAATGACACTGACAATCGGGGTACAGGATAATGACGCTGACACTTGGGGTACAGGATAATGACTCTCGGGGTACAGGATAATGACTCTGACATTCGGGGTACAGGATAATCACACTCGGGGTACAGGATAATGACACTCGGGGTACAGGATGATGACACTGACACTCGGGGTATAGGATAATGAAACTGACACTCAGGGTACAGGATAATGACTCTGACACTCGGGGTACAGGATAATGACACTGACACTCAGGGTACAGGATGATGACACTGACACTGGGGGTACAGGATAATGACCCTGACACTGGGGGTACAGGATACTGACTCTGACACTCGGGGTACAGGATAATGACCCTGACACTGGGGGTACAGGATAATGACACTGACACTTAGGGTACAGGATAATGACACTGAGATTCGGGGTACAGGATAATGACGCTGACACTGGGGGTACAGGATAATTAAACTGACACTGGGGGTACAGGATAATGACTCTGACACTCAGGGTACAGGATAATGACACTGACATTCGGGGTACAGGATAATGACACTGACATTTGGGGTACAGGATAATGACTCTGACACTCAGGGTAGAGGATAATGACACTGACATTCGGGGTACAGGATAATGACTCGGACACTGGGGGTACAGGATAATGACACTGACATTCGGGGTACAGGATAATGACACTGACACTTGGGGTACAGGATAATGACTGACACTCAGGGTACAGGATAATGACACTGACATTTGGTGTACAGGATAATGACACTGACATTCGGGGTACAGGAAAATGACATGGACACTCGGGGTACAGGATAATGACAATGACATTTGGGGTACAGGATAATGTCACTGACACTGGGGGTACAGGATAATGACACTGACACTTGGGGTACAGGATAATGACTCTCGGGGTACAAGATAATGACGCTGGCACTCGAGGTACAGGATAATGACTCTGACATTCGGGGTACAGGATAATGACACTGACATTTGGGGTACAGGATAATGACTCTGACACTCAGGGTACAGGATAATGACACTGACATTCGGGGTACAGGATAATGACTCGGACACTGGGGGTACAGGATAATGACACTGACATTCGGGGTCCAGGATAATGACACTAGCATTCGGGGTACAGGATAATGACACTGACATTCGGGGTACAGGATAATGACACTGACACTTGGGGTACAGGATAATGACTCTGACACTCAGGGTACAGGATAATGACACGGACACTCGGGGTGCAGGATAATGACTCGGACACTGGGGGTACAGGATAATGACACTGACATTCGGGGTCCAGGATAATGACACTAGCATTCGGGGTACAGGATAATGACACTGACATTCGGGGTACAGGATAATGACACTGACACTTGGGGTACAGGATAATGACTCTGACACTCAGGGTACAGGATAATGACACTGACACTCAGGGCACAGGATAATGATGCTGACACTGGGGATACAGGATAATGACACTGACACTCGGGGTACAGGATAATGACTCAGACACTGGGGGTACAGGATAATGACACTGACATTTGGGGTGCAGGATAATGACACTGACACTCGGGGTACAGGATAATGACACTGACATTTGGGGTGCAGGATAATGACGCTAACATTCGGGGTACAGGATAATGACTCGGACACTGGGGGTACAGGATAATGACACTGACATTTGGGGTACAGGATAATGACTCTGACACTCAGGGTACAGGATAAGGACACTCGGGGTACAGGATAATGACACTGACACTCGGGGTACAGGATAATGACACTCGGGGTACAGGATAATGACTCTGACACTCAGGGTACGGGATAATGACACTGACATTTGGGGTACAGGATAATGACACTGACACTGGGGGTACAGGATAATGACACTGACACTGGGGTACAGGATAATGACACTGACACTCAGGGTACGGGATAATGACACTGACATTTGGGGTACAGGATAATGACACTGACACTAGGGTAAAGGATAATGACACTGACACTGGGGGTACAGGATAATGACACTGACACTGGGGTACAGGATAATGACACTGACACTCAGGGTACGGGATAATGACACTGACACTGGGGGTACAGGATGATGACGCTGACACTGGGGGTACGGGATAATGACACTGACATTTGGGGTACAGGATAATGACATTGACACTCAGGGTACGGGATAATGACACTGACATTTGGGGTACAGGATAATGACACTGACACTGGGGTACAGGATAATGACACTGTATAGGGTAATCACAAAGCAGAATTATATTTCTGTGCAGTTTTTCTTTAAGTTCTTTTTATATTTAATTGTAGCGATATATTTTTACATAAACACATGGATGTGCGGCGCTGTCAGTACCTTCTTTCACTCTTCGTCTCTCCCACGTTTTTTGGCCGCGGGGCTTATTTGTACCTACACAAGTTGTTACACTTTTTAATCTGATCCCTATCTCCGGGATTTGAGTGGAGGATCCCGGCGTGCCTGTGAATGGCTGTCAGATGTCTGCAGCAAAGGCCGCCCTGTAGAGAACATGTTGTCTTTAATGTTCAAGAACTGGGTTAACGAGGATCCGAGGTGGAATAATCATCGCCTTGTACGGTTCGGCTCAGCAACACATTTTTATTTTAAGCTAATCAGGAAAGGAAAAATATAATAACCCAAATCCGGGAAATGTTGCCAAGTTTCCAACAATGATTCATAATAGATCGCTTTAAGTCATTTCGACTCCCCAAAAAGTTTTTGATACATTTCATAGTTGTGCTTCATGTCAGGAACAGAGGCGCTGATTAGCTGTGAATGCGATAATAAATGAAACAGAAGAGCAATTTCACAATGCAATAAATTACTGGCAAACTTCCAGAGATCGGCTGCAGAAAGATGAAAGAAAGGAAGAAGAAAAGCAGAAAAAAAACACTGGTGTAACAAGAAAAATGTCAGAAAAAAGTAGTAATAATAGTAATCTTCAAAATGTACAAGGAGTCTGAATACAGGGGAAGAATGGGAAATAGACCCAAAGATCATAGTAATTGTAGAATGAAAAACTCATATCAAATGTATCAATTCCAGATGATATTTTATAAATAAGAGAAACTTATCTGTCATATGACTGTGTACACCTCACAGTTGTATCTGAAGATGGAAACAAGAGAAGTGAATGGAATCCTGAGACATATTTGTAAGATAGCCAACATTTGTTATGGTGAGAGCAAATTGAAGGGGTTGTCCTAACGTCAGAATAAGGCAGTGATATGTTCCGTGAGAATGGAGGAGTGACCATCAGTCCACCCCCTTTCAATAGCCAAACTCTCTCCGGAAGTCCCATAGACAATGAATGGAGCATCAGACCCCCATTCTTGGGATTAGATGTTGACTAGAAGGGATTGAATTGATTGATTGATTAACGTCTCATTTTCATGTCCGATTGTCACGTACGAGTGTTATCTGTGGTTTTCACTTATGGCACTTGTACCTGTGCTAGTTTATGGGACCATTCACATGTCCGTGATTTTTCATGGACCTCTCGGAAAATCACGTAGCCATGTCAGGTTGGATCAAAATCATCAATGAAGGCAATAGATCCATGAAAAAATCGGACCATACTCGGATGACATGCAACTGTGGTCAGATTTTCACAGACTGTAAGAATGGAGAAGGTGGAGAAACTTTTTTTTTTAATTTGTCCACTTACGAGAAAATCAGATGACACAACCCATCTTCAATGCTCTTACTGAGGGAAGGAGGTTGTTGGCCAAAATCTTGTGATACATGACCCTATCCATCTTCCCTTCAGTACGGTGCAGTCGTCATGTCCCCTTTGCAGAAAAGCACCCCCAAAGTATGATGTTTCCCCCACCATGATTCACGATTGGGATGGTGTTCTTGGGGTTGTACTCATGCTTCCTCTTCCTCCAAACACGGCGAGTGGAGTTGATACTACAAAGTTCTATTTTATTCTCATCTGACCACATGACCTTCTCCCATGCCTCCTCTGGATCATCCAGACATCCAGATGGTCATTGGTGAACTTCACATGGCCTGGACATGTGCTGGCGTAAGCAGGAGGACCTTGTGTGCCCTGCAGGATTTTAATCCATGACGGCATAGTGTGTTACTAAAGATAATGTTTGAGGCTGTTATCCCAGCTCTCTTCAGGTCATTGACCAGGTCCTCCTGTGTAGTTCTGGGCTGATTCCTGCCCTTTCTCAGAATCATCCTTACCCCACGATGCGAGATCTTGCATGGAGCACCAGACCGAGGAAGATTGACAGTCATCTTGTGTTTCTTCCATTTTCTAATAATTGTGCCTACAGTTGTTGCCTTCTCACCAAGTTGCTTGCCTATTGTCCTGTAGTCCATCCCAGCCTTGTGCAGGTCTAGAATTTTGTCCCTGGTGTCCTTAGACAGCTCTTTGGTCTTGTCCATGGTGGAGAGGTTGGAGTGTGATTGATTGAGTGTGTGGACAGGTGTCTTTTATACAGGTAACGAGTTCAATTAATACAGGTAATGAGTGCAGAGTACTTAAAGAAAAACTAACACATCTGTGAGAGCCAGAATTCTTGCTGGTTGGTAGATGATCAAATGCTTATTTCATGCAATAAAATGCAAATTAATTATGTAAAAATTATACAATGGGATTTTCTGGATTTTTATTTTTAGATTTTGTCTCTCACAGGTGAAGTGACCTACGATAAAAATTACAGACCTCTCCATTCTGTGTAAATGGGAAAACTTTGAAAATCTTCAGTGTATTTATTTTCCCCACTGTATGTGGAACAATTTAATGTGTGAATGAGCCCTAATAGTGAGGACTAGAGTGGTGCAAGTCAATTTGTAACAAATAAAATTTACTACAAAAGAAAATGATACACAGGCACAACCCCTCCTCAGCTCTCCACCTACCTCTCAGGAGCTAATCGGAGGATCGGCTATGGGAGATTTATAGAAAGGGTCGAAGAGAGGTGAGAAAGATCTTCTTTGACCCCTTCCCAGATGATTTTGAGCGAATCTGCTGAATTCTAATTTAGTCAGATTCCCTCATCTCTAGTGGAAACCCATCAATAGTTCCAGCTTGAGGACCTGGTCCAGAGTTTCCCAAACTTCTGTCCTCACAGTCCCCAACACATCATGTTTTTAGGATCTCTGTAGTATTGTACAGGTGATGGAAATATTATCAAGGCAGCAGAAACTGCGTGAGTTCCCTCACCTGAGCAATACTAGGGAAATCCTGAAAACATGATCTGTTGGGGGCTGTGAGATTGGGAAAGACTGACCTAGACTAACACAATTCTCACTTTGATAGTATCATAAACTCTTACTGTTGTTGATAAGAATAACAAAAATCTTTCTACAATTAAAACTGTTTAGATAATTATAATTTAGATTTCCTACAGCTTTTACTGAAATTACACTTAAAGGGAACCTGACATCAGAAAATTGCCTATTAGGCTAATCCCAGGGTTCCTGCAGGCAATTACGTGATAATTACAATGATACTTGTAGCTAAACTATGTGTCGTGCTTTTGCTGTAATTATCAGGTAAAAACTTTCATCATTGAGTAGAAAGCCGTTACCTTAAGTCATCGGTGATGTACGGTATATTATATACTATGTTTGCTTCTTATTCATTATTTAATTTACTTGGTTTTGTCCTTTCATTTTTTTTTCTTCGTCTGACGATATGGAGGCAGTTTTCCTTATCAAGAAGTTTTAGCTCTTTTCATCATTTGCAACTTTTCGAAAATGTTTCAAAATTTTTGTGTGACTGTATGATCGCATCCTACTGGAGAACAAAATCTGTCTAATTTTATTTTTGTGTTGACTAAAGTCCGACACTTTAAAGGATCATGTGACTTTTTGCTCTACAAAGTTGCAAAACAAAAGGTAAAAGACCAAAAACAGAATGTCTGATTATGCACAAAATTCAGCCTGCGTGCGCCAGTTTAAGAATTTGGTGTCAAAAAATGACAACGAATAACAGAAGACAAAAAAGAAAAGTCACTTAGAATAAAACACTAACCTATTTAAGCATATTCTGTTTGTTTTTTTCTTTATCTTTTTCTCTTTGCTTTCCATTATTGTCCTTACTGCTTCCTTCACCCCCATCTCATCTCAATTTGGAAGATTATTTGGTTATTCATCTTTGCCTTACCCTTTATCACTTCTTTTTCCACTTCTTTTTCCACTTCCTTTGTTTTCTCTGATATTTTCCCTAATCAGGAAATATTGTAACAATTTTCAAAAATGTTCAAATTAAAACATTGTGAAAAAGAAACAAAAATGAAAATCTTCAGTTTCTGATATCTTTTACAGGTTAAATAAAATAAATCAGATTGTGAGCAAGTAATTGTGTCTCCAGTCAGATCCAGCTCTGCTGTTCTACTTCACTGTGACTCCGGCTCTCCTGTACCCTTCTCCAGCCTCGGTTGCTCCAGTTGCCATCTAGCCTCTACATCTAGCCTCTACAGCCTCCATTGCTGGTTCTCCTTGCTGCATTAGCGTCATATGGATTTCATCTGCTTATCTGGACCAAAGTCTTCAAGGATCCACCTCACCTGGTAACACATTGCACAAATCATGTTTCCGTTTTCAGACTTCTCGTGCCCAGATAGTGTCACACGGCGCCCAGATAAACAGTGCCACATAGTAACAAATATGACTATTAATGGTGCGTATTTTTTTCAGCTCCTGACAATCGTTATGAAATAGATAGAGAAACTTCTGCACTCCAATTGTAATGTTGTAAGTCTTTTACTGAAAAAACCCCATATGGCAGAGCAGAAATCAAACAAGCCAACGTTTCGACCCTTATCGGTCTTCATCAAGGTACTTCTGCTTGAGTGGGGTGCTTTCAAGATGGACTACACAGCATCACATACCGCCACGTCCATCCTGAAGGCGCCACACCCAAGCAGAAGTACCTTGATGAAGACCGATAAGGGTCAAAACGTTGGCTTGCTTGATTTCTGCTCTGCCATATGGGGTTTTCTCAATAAAAGACTTACTGCATTACAATTAGAGTGCAGAAGTTACTCTATCTATTTTGGAACTTATTTCTTCAGAGCACCCGACCATTAACAGAGAGAAACCCCATCATTTGAATTTATTTAAATCGTTATGAAATGCACAATAGAGAAATTAAAAGAAAGAAACAAAGGAAAACCTGAAGAATTATAACTTGTATCAACATTGAAACAAAAAAACATCTGCTAAACTTCATGAATGCTGCAGTTACATAATAGCACCGACTGTGTAATTACCTGAGCTCCCACAATGCACTGCTCTACGTCGGCGTTGTCGGATTGTATATTTGTGAACAGCGCAGGACGACGCTTTATATTTCTGGAGTTGGTGATGATATTTCAGCGATAGGTCGCGCTCCGTGATTTACTCACATTTCCGCAATGTCAGAGCCGCGCCTTATACCGGAAGTAGCAAGACGAAGAAATAATCAATGACACAAACGTTACCATGGAAACCCGAGGGAACATTCTAATCTTCATGTCTCCATGAGGAAAAGGTAAATACATTTAGATACAAGAGGAAGTGAAATAGTCCCGGTCTGTTGTAGTATATTGAGGACTATGGGGCCCCTCAACTCCTCATACTAAAGGTCCCAAAGTGGTGATTGGGGGGAAAAATGTTACTATGAGGCTCCGTTTACCCTCCTGACCACAAAGAGGTGTGATGAAATACTGCCTTGGCCATTCATCAGTGCCAAGAGGAGTTTTTGTGCTCACTCAGTGGAGCAGGGGACGCTTTTCTTCAGCTTACCCAACCCCTTCACTCTTGAAATAAATACGATCCTCATGCGTCATGGTCATTAACATGGGGTTGTCCTCACCTTTGCTCACATATTGTCCATGTCGTTTGCATTAATCTATAGTGAAAGCAAATATAAGAAACTTTTTAATATATATTATCACAGAAATCTGCATCTTTCTCCTCCACTTATGAGCCATTTCTCCTCCTCCCCAATGTCTACTGAAATTATCATTCATTCTGTAGAAGGAGGGAGGAGCTGAGAAAGAAAGGTAGAAAGATACACAGACTTATGCTTCTGGTTTAGTGAGTGTTTTATCACACCACCTGTGCTGTATCCACAGCTACACTGCTCAGTTCTGCTGTATGATGACCTTGAGACTGCTGCTTTCTAGTAAGCGTTTATCACACCCCAGAGCTGAGTTAACAGCTACACTGCTGAGTAAAATGTGTTTCTTATGCTCCTAAACATGTGCTATACTGTATAGAGACAAGAGAGCAGGAGTCTCTCATGTCTGTGTGTGTTGTATATGGGTACATAATAGCAGCTATTCTACACCGACTAGCTCAGAGACAACAAAAAAAAGCTAATAATAAGACCTGCAGTGGGAAAAAAATGTGAAAAATGCAAGAAACAAGATACACAGCCTTATGCTTCTGCTTTAGTGAATTTTTTTTCTCGGCACCAGAGCTGTATTTACAGCTACACTGTTCAATTCTGCTGTATAATGACCTCCATACTGCCGCTTTCTAGTAAGTGTTTACCACACTTCAGAGCTGGTTTAACAGCTACACTGCTCAATTTTGCTGTATAATGACCTCCATACTGCTGCTTTCTAGTAAGTGTTTATCATACTTCAGAGCTTGTTTAACAGCTACACTGCTTAGTACTGCTGTAAAATGTCCCTCATCTTTCAGGAAAAAATGGTGAAAAATGCAAGATACAAGTAATATAAAAGCCAAAAATAGTGCTATTCCTTATGTTCACACATCTTATTCTGAACAGTCCCCTGAAAGTACAAATATTGCTTTAAATAAAAGAAGAAAGATATTGTAATAATGTAGTAATTATGCTGAAGCTGACCACTCTTCTCCTGTAGTCACAGTGGCCCCATTGTATTCTTATATAAAGTGACTGCTTGTTATATTGTTACATTATCTCGCCCTCTTATAGCATAACTCCACTGATATTATAAAATTAATAGGTTCCTAATTCTAACTTCTTGTCTGTGCCACTTGTCAGGAACATTCGCAGACTTTTTAATTCAATATAGAGCAGAATAGGAGGAGATGAATTACAGAAGCCCTTTACTTTCTCCCTGCTAATGTCAGATGCTGGGCAGATACACAGTGCAAAAAAGAAAGAGAGAAGAAAATACATGTAATTAAATGAGTCATTTGTTCATCTATAGAGGAAACGTAGAAGTTTATAGAGTCCTGTGATTTCAGCATCCTCAGCAATAGTTTGAGTGGGGGTAGAGGAAAGTGTCTCCTGAGATGACAAGTTTTTAGAAAAAGTCCCATTCTGTCTGAAAGACCCCCTTCACACGTCTGCTTAAAAAAAGTGTGCGTTAGACGGTCCGTTTTTACTATCCGTGGGCCTTCTGTTGGCTGTCTGAGTGCACCATCCGTGTGACATCCATGTGCCGTCTGTTTGCACCATCCTTGTGACATGTACCAGAATAGAATGCAGAATAGAAATTACAGATATTTAGGTGTTAAGATGTGCAAAGATATAGATATGGGGTACATAGATAGATATCTGTGAGATATATAATTAGTGCTTTGCGTGTGTAGCTTACTGTACAAGTATGAAGCTAATAAATACATAAATGAATGAAAAAAAATTACTTGGGGTCCCCCCCATTTTTGATAACCAGCAAAGGTAAAGCAGACAGCTGTGAGCTGATATTATCAGGCTGGGAAGGTCCCTGGTCATTGAGCCCTTCCCAGCCTAAAAATACCAGCTCACAGCTGCCCCAGAAGTGGCGCATTACATTAGATGCGCCAATTCTGGTGCTTTGCCTTTGCTCTTTCCGATTGCCCTAGTGCGGTGGCAATTGGAGTAGTTGGCGTTTAGGACAGCTGTGATTGGGGTTGAGTTGGGGTTGAGGACAGCTTTGATGAAGACACAACGTAGTCCTGGGAATCTGACATAGTCCACAAATGGAAACCTGAAAAACATAAAAAGGGAGAAATAAAAATAAGACACTGTCCCTCTTTCACCAATTTATTAAAAACAAGGTTCCCACGTAGTTCCGACATAGTCCAGCGATTCCCACAATGTTCCCCAAATCCCGCCCCGGCGACTGTGAATAGCAGTAACGTTACTGACATCACCGCTCCTCCCAGGCGCAGCGTGAGTCAGTGACTCTGATGGGCGGTGATGTCAGTAACGTTACTGCTATTCACAGTCGCCGGGTCTCGCTGAGCGCAGTGGGAGCCGGATTCGGAGAACGTTGTGGAAATCACTGGACTACATTGGACCTGTGTGTTTTTTTTATGAATTGGTGATCCAGGCAAAGTGTGGAGGAGTCTTTATTAAAATAAAGTGGTTTTTGTTATTTGTCTATGTTTTTTTTGTTTTTTTTTGATTACTGGGTTAGTAATGGGGGAGTCTTATAGACCCCTCTCCATTACTAACACCAGAACTTGATGCCAACTGTGTTTTGGTACAATTCACAGCCGTCATCAGCCCCAACTACCATCCCCTCTATTGCCACCGCACAAGGTCAATCGGGAAGAGCAAAGGCAGAGTGGCAGAATTGGCGCATCTCATGTGATGTGCCACTTCTGGGGTGACTGTATGCTGGTATTTTTAGGCTGGGAAGGGCCCAATAACCAGGGACCTTCCCAGCCTGATAATATAAGCCCGCAGCTTTCTGCTTTACCTTGGCTGGTTATGAAAAATAGGAGGGACCCCATGTAATTTTTTAAATTTATTTGTTAGGTTAAACTGCACGCACAATGTACTAATTGTATATCTCATGGATATCTGTCTATATCTTTGTACATCTTTGACACCTAAACATCTGTCATTTCTATTCTGCATTGTATTTCGTTACATGTTACATGGACATGTCATCCATGTGCACGTTTGTGGTACGTATTGTCATCCGTGCTGCAGGAAAAAAATGGACTTGTCTATGTGTGGGTTACACTGACACACGTGCGCGGACCCATAGATTATAATTGGTTTACGTGTCTCTGGTACATGTGAGAACAGGCGTCACACATACCGGAAACGCAGACGTGTGAAGGAGGCCGTACATGGTAGACAATGATAAGGGCGGCACGGTGACTCAGTGGTTAGCACTGCAGCTTTGCAGCGCTGGAGTTCTGGGTTCAAATCCCACCAAGGACAACATCTGCAAGGAGTTTGTATGTTCTCCCCGTGTTTGCGTGGGTTTCCTCCGGGTTCTCCGGTTTCCTCCAAAGACATACTGATAGGAAATCTAGATTGTGAGCCCCGATGGGGACAGCGACAATAATGTATGTAAAGCGCTGCGGAATATGTTAGCGCTATATAAAAAAGAAAAAAAAAAAAAAGAATGATAACAGAAGGTTATATAGCAGAGAGGAGAGGACTGCAGCACAAATCAGCACCAGGACACCCCTACCACCTGGAGACGCGGACATGGTGCTAGTTTGCCTTAGATCTTGTAGCACTGGTGAAAAGAGGATTCCTGGAAGTTCTGTTAAAACAAGGGACTCAGCAAACCTGATTTTGGCCCCTCTCTCCGGCCCATTATCCGCTGCAGATGCTGCCTCTATGGTGTGTGCACCCCAGGAAACAGGAGGGTCTGCACCACTGTCGGCTTCTTACAGATTTCTTATTTACAAGATGTGAGGATGCGAGGACACCCGCTGTAACGTTTTCTCTCTGAAATGCGACTTTATGTTAAGTGTCACATCCAGTCGGCACCGGCAGTCGAGCTCCCGTTCTGTCAACAAGACTTAAAAGGATCCTCAGATGCTTTCAACCTCCCCAAAAATGCGAAAATGACGTCTCCAAGAATTTTATTTAGAAGATGAAAGTGCCGTGATGTGTTTAGATGCCGGTTACATGGTGTCAATGCTCAAATAACACTTTATGTCGGTAATACACTGGGAGAAAGGTTAAAAATACATAGTGTGGGAAGATAGGAGAGCGGCGGTGCTGGGGGAAGCCGTAATCCCAACATATGGGGGTTGTGGAGGGTGGGAATTGCGGGATCTGGCTCCAGCTCCAGAGAAGCTTTGACTTCTACAAAGCCTGAATGTGATGGAGACCTTCTGATGGAGATCGGCCGGCTGGAGACTAATGATATGAAAATGATCATATATATCAGGTGCCACCATATCAATAGAGAGATCTGGAGAAGTGTTTATGCCAAGACCAATGAGACCCTGGAAAGACCTCCAATATTAAAAGTATCTTCTGTAACACAGGGTTCACAATACTGCCAATCACAGTGCCCATATAACAGCGCAGCCCGAGGGCCCTGGTAATAGAAGGAACCAAAGCCACAGACATGAAAACTAGACCTGATACCGATCTACATAGAGATGTACGGTATCTAGACTTTCCTCCACCTGATCGACCATTCAGTCCTCTGCCCTGAGGCCGACTGACTCTTGGCTGTCTCCCTGTACCCCTGCCCTGCCAGCCCTCTAACTACGCTGCTGGGTCATTTAATCAGAGTCCAAACTATAAAAGTAAAATATTTGTTCCATTCGTCAAGCTGAATCATTTATTTTGTAAAAGTGGCTAACTGGAAAGTCACTGGTCTCCTTCAAAGCAAAGTATATAGCCATGGATGCAAAGTATATAGACATTAATAAAAGTATGCAAAGTATATAGACATTAATAAAAGTATATAGTCATGGATACAAAGTATATAGACATTAATAAAAGTATATAGTCATGGATACAAAGTATATAGCCATGCATACAAAGTATATAGACATTGATAAAAGTATATAGCCATGGATACAAAGTATATAGACATTGATAAAAGTATATAGCCATGGATACAAAGTATATAGACATTGATAAAAGTATATAGTCATGGATACAAAGTATATAGACATGGATACAAAGTATATAGTCATGGATACAAAGTATATAGTCATGGATACAAGCTACATAGTCATGGATACAAAGTATATAGTGATGGATACAAAGTGTATAGACATGGATACAAAGTATATAGACATTGTTAAAAGTATATAGCCACGGATACAAAGTATATAGTCATGGATACAAAGTATATAGACATGGATACAAAGTATATAGACATGGATACAAAGTAAATAGTAATCGGTACAAAGTATATAGTGATGGATACAAAGTATATAGACATGGATACAAAGTATATAGACATTGTTAAAAGTATATAGCCACGGATACAAAGTATATAGACATGGATACAAAGTATATAGTCATGGATACAAAGTATATAGACATGGATACAAAGTATATAGACATGGATACAAAGTATATAGTCATGGATACAAGCTACATAGTCATGGATACAAAGTATATAGTGATGGATACAAAGTATATAGACATTGTTAAAAGTATATAGCCACGGATACAAAGTATATAGTCATGGATACAAAGTATATAGACATGGATACAAAGTATATAGACATGGATACAAAGTATATAGTCATGGATACAAAGTATATAGTCATGGATACAAGCTACATAGTCATGGATACAAAGTATATAGTGATGGATACAAAGTATATAGACATGGATACAAAGTATATAGACATTGTTAAAAGTATATAGCCACGGATACAAAGTATATAGTCATGGATACAAAGTATATAGTCATGGATACAAAGTATATAGTCATTGATAAAAGTATATAGTCATGGATACAAAGTAAATAGTCATGGATACAAAGTATATAGACATGGATACAAAGTATATAGCCATGGATACGAACTATATAGACATTGATAAACGTATATAGTAATGGATACAAAGTATATTGACATAGATAAAAAGTATATAGTCATTGACACAAAGTATATAGTCATGGATACAAAGTATATAGACATGGACACAAAGTATATAGTCATGGATACAAAGTATACAGACATGGATACAAAGTATATAGCCATGGATACGAACTACTGTATATAGACATTGATAAAAGTATATAGTCATGGATACAAAGCATATAGTCATGGACACAAAGTATATAGTCATGGATACAAAGTATATAGACATGGACACAAAGTATTTAGTCATGGATACAAAGTATATATGACTCGCCCCCTGGGCCGTGGGGCACTCGGATCCGGGCAATAGGGAAAAACGATGGGAGTAGTAGTGGCAACCCGGTTCCGTGGCTCAGGGTGGTCAGGCCAGTGGTAGTCCGTTATATTGATTATGTCCGACTACGCCACCCGTGGATTGCGGTTAATAGGAACCGCCGCTGCATGCAGACCGCTGGGGCTGATGAGGTGTGCAGCTATGGTAGTGTGACTCCCCACGGGAAGAGTGCGGCCCCAGGGCAGTATAGTGGATGGTGGGAGTGATGGTAGTGAGAGTCCCAGTACCGGTAGTGCTGGAGGAGCAAGGAGCACACAGACAACAGGTTGCAGTCCACAAACAGTCCCAGCTAGGAGGGGACCTGGATGTCTGAGAGCAACGGGGAAATTGGCCCTGGTCAGGGTGAGGGTGTAGGCCTACCGTGCTTTCTGCGCTCCTTCTGACTATCTCCTCCTGATAGGATAAGAGCCCACATTTCCGAGCTTCCGTGCTTTCTCGCCTGTATGGCCTGCGACGTGGGTTCCTTTCTGCTCCCAGCCTTGTACGGCTTTACTGGTCCCTTCGGTTGTGGCAGGGCCTCCAGGCTTCTTAGGCCAAGGAATGTACAGTCCCTTGCGAACTGGTTCTCTGCTGGGGGATGTGGAATCCTTCCAGCCTCAGACACCAAAGTCTGGTAAAGCTAAGTCTTTCTCTGCCAAGACAGGCTCTCTTCGCCTCTTGTCTCTGGCTTGTGGCTCTCTCCTCCTGCCACACTTCCTCTTAGGTGCAATCAACTTTCTGTCCCTGCTCCACTCTGGGACACGTCTCAAAGCTGAGACAGGCAATCCAGTTCTTCCTAACCCTGTCCCCAGTACCAGCTTTTATAGGGGCAGCCTGCTCCCCCTACTGGCCTGAGACAGGAGTCATTGCATGCTAATGTTCCCCTGACCAGAGAACCTCCCCCTTGCTCTCAGACACAGCTTTATTACACTTTGTGGCATCCAGGCCAGGGTGACACATTCCCCCCTAGTGAAATTTAGTACTCCGGGACTAAACAGTAAACAAAGACAATATGCATAACAATAAAACATTAATAGACAGACGGCGCACAAATTGAGTTCTTTAGGTCACAGTGTGGTCTGTGACCGGGTGTCCATATCACCAAAACAACGGGAGCCTTAACCAGGTGGGGGTCTGTCCTACCCCAAGTCCTTCACAGTCTTAGTTCATTCCTGGGTTAGGCTCCGAACGCAGTCCATACAAGGTCCCGGTTATAAAAAGTCCATAACCTATGAGTCCTTACGGTTGCTGCAAGAGACTGAAACACACTATTAATAAACATGCAGGTAACTTTGGCAAACATTTTAACATTTGGCAACAAGGTTATTTACAATCTTAGTACACTCTATATTCTCCAGCGAGCGGGTATCTGTCCCTTTGTGCTCCTGGTTGACCTCCTTAACCCACTGTCTGGTGGTGGACCAACCTGGCTTTCCCCACTAGCGTTAGGGGTACAGCTACCAGCTGGGTGTACAGGTAGGGCAGGCAGCTGTCTGCGGGTCCTTTGGCTTACCGCAGGCATGGCAGGCTCACTGTCAGCAGAGGGTTGACTCTCCTGGGCTGCTGGAACAGGCTCTTCTGCCTCTGGAACCGCTTGCTCCTCTTCACCTTCCGGCTCTGGTGTTGGTTGTTGCTGGGCCGGTTGCAGGAAATGCAGGACGGGTACCACTATGGCATCATTTATGCGAGTCCAGGACTGAGGGAACTCTCCGAGAACGGTGCTGATCATTTCTTCCTTGTCCTCTGCGGGTTCAAGGTCACTCTGATCCTCTTCTGCACTACGGAGTTGCTCGGGGCATCTTTTGAGGTGGTCCTTGGAGACGACACTAGTGGTTTCTCCTCCGTCCTTGGTGATTACGCACACCTTTGGGTTGTCGTGGTCAGACTGCAGTACGGTGTAGGGTTCCCTTTCCCACTGGTCGTCCAACTTATGTAGCTTTCTTTTTCGCTTTAGGACTTGCTCACCAGGTTCTAGGGGACCAGCAGGGGCGTGTTGATTGAAGAGTCTTTCTTGCTTCTCTCTCACCTGGGCCAGGCTCTTCTCCACACTCTCCTGTACCTTCTTGTACTGCAGTTGCCTTTCCGTATCCCAGTCCGCATCCGGGGAGGTGTCCTCAGGTATTAGGACTCCCATCTCCAGGTCTACGGGCAGCTTACCCGGTCTAGCTCGCATCAGGTAAGCCGGGGTGCAGTTTGTAGCATTCACCGGGATATTGTTGTACATGTCTACCAGGTCCGGCAGTTTTTCTGGCCACAGGCTGCGTTCCTCCAGGGGCAACGTCTTCAGGAGATCAATGACTATATTGTTCATCTTCTCACACATCCCGTTGGTTTGGGGGTGGTAAGGCGTTGTCCGTATTTTCTTACAGCCATAGAGGTTGCAGAACTCCTGGAAGATTTCAGCCTTGAACGCTGGACCCTGGTCTGTCAGGACCTGTTCCGGATACCCGTGTGGACGGCAGAAGTATTGCTGGAAGGCTCTGGCCGCTGTTTGGGTTGTCAAGTCCTTTACCGGGACCACCACTAGAAAACGAGAATAGTGGTCCACGATTGTCAGGGCGTAGATGTATCCAGACCGGCTTGGAGCCAATTTGACGTGGTCCAGAGCTACCAGCTCAAGAGGCTGCGTGGTGACGATGGGCCTCAAGGGTGTCTTCTGGCTGGTGCGGTCCTTCCTCCTCAGATGACAAGGGCCACAGTCTCTGCACCATTTTTCCACAGCTCCTCTCATGCCGACCCAAAAGAACCTTCCTCTTAGTAGGAACTCCAGTTTCTTCCAACCGAAGTATCCCGCTCTGTCATGGTAAGCTCCCAGGACCATAGCTGCATCTCGCCTTGGGACCACGACTTGCCAGGTCAGCTCGTGCGTCCGGTGGTTGACAATCCTTCTGCACAACTTGCCTTCGTAGAGGAACAGCTTGCTCTTCTCCTTCCATAGCTGCTTGGCTTCCTCTGGGGCATCTGGATCTAGGCGGGCGTCTTCCCGGGTCAGCAGATCTTTCACCAGGCGGACAGCAGGGTCACTATCTTGTGTTTCGGCCCAGCTGTGGTGAGGTAGGGGATTCAGCATCACAGTTGTTAGATCCTCCTCCTTCACGCGGTGAGAGTGTTGAGCGGCTCCATACCGGTGAAACACGGGGAGTTCTACCTCTTCCAGCTCTTCTGGGTCTTCGTCACCTTCAGGTAAATGAGGCATTCTTGATAGGGCGTCCGCGTTGGCGTTGGTTTTGCCTGCCCGGTACTTGATCACGAAGTCATAGTTGGAGAGACGGGCCATCCACCGCTGTTCCAGGGCACCCAGTCTTGCATTGTCCAGGTGTGTCAACGGGTTGTTGTCCGTGTACACGGTGAACTTTGCGGAGGCCAGGTAATGCTTGAAGCGTTCCGTCACGGCCCACACCACCGCCAAGAATTCTAGCTTGAAGGAGCTGTAATTCTCCGGGTTCCTCTCGGTGGGCCTCAGTTTCCGGCTGGCGTATGCGATCACCCGTTCTCTGCCCTGTTGGTTTTGGGACAGTACGGCTCCCAGTCCCACATTACTGGCATCTGTGTGGAGAATGAAAGGCTGGCCGTAATCAGGGTAGGCCAGGACCTCATCCCCAGTGAGGGCCAACTTTAGCTGGCGGAAGGACTCCTCTTCCGGTTTATCCCACTTGAAGGGTGGCTTTTGACTTCTGGACTTGGACTGTCCGATCAGGAGGTCCTGCATAGGAGCTGCCATCTTGGTGAACCCGGGGATGAACCTTCGGTAGTAGCCTACCAACCCGAGAAACTGTCTCACCTCTTTGATGTTCGAGGGGCTTGGCCAGCTCTTGATTGCCGTGACCTTGTCAGGGTCGGGGGCCACTCCTTCCACGCTTACCACGTGCCCTAGGTACTGGACCTTTGGTTTCAGCAGGTGACACTTCGACGGTTTTACCTTCAGGCCATATCCTGCCAGGGCTTCGAACACCTCAGCCAGGTGCTTGAGATGGTCCTCGTAGGTCTTCGAATAGACGATCACGTCATCCAGGTAAAGGACGACCGTCTCGAAGTTTCGGTGCCCTAGACAGCATTCCATCAGCCGCTGGAAGGTCCCTGGTGCGTTGCAGAGCCCGAAAGGCATACAGTTGAACTCACTCAGTCCCATCGGGGTGGTGAAGGCGGTCTTCTCCTTGTCAGCCTCTGCCACAGGAACTTGCCAGTACCCGCTAGTAAGGTCCAAAGTAGAAAAGAAGTTAGCAGATTTTAGTGCGGCTAAAGACTCTTCTATTCTAGGCAGCGGATATGCGTCTTTGTGGGTGATACGGTTGATTTGTCTATAGTCCACGCACATTCTCATGGTGCCGTCTTTCTTTTTCACCAGAACCAAGGGGGCTGCCCAGGGGCTACAGCTATCTCTAATGACCCCAGCTTCTTTCATTTCCCGCAGCATACCCTTGGCGTTCTGATAATGTGCAGGGGGTACAGGTCTGTGCCTCTCTTTTATTGGTGGGTGGCTCCCTGTGGGGATGTGGTGTTCTATCCCTTTTACTCTGCCGAAGTCTAGCGGGTGCTTACTAAAGACTCTCTCGTACTCCTGTACCACCCGGTAGACTCCTTGTTTTTGGTGCAGGGGAGTGGAGTCAGCACCCACGTGGAGTTTCTGGCACCAGTCCTCCTTTTGTTTCTGGGAGCCATTACCCTCCGCCTGTGGAGATGGAGGCAAGGGTTCCACGGCCCTGATAGCTTGGTGTTCGACGACAAACAGTTTGGCGAGTGTAGCGTACCTGGGTAAGTGTACTTCCCTCTCCCCAATGTTGAGGATGCGGACGGGCACCCTCCCATGACGGACATCAACCACCCCCCGGGCTGTCAAAATGGTGGGCCTGCTGTCTGAGTACACGGGTTCTACCATGGCTTGGTAGTCTCTACCTCTCAACCCGATTGCAGTCCGACACCAGATCATCATTTCATTTTTGGGAGGCATGGAAATGGGGAATGGGTCACTCAGTCTTACGCTACCGATCTCACCACCAGACAGTTCTACCTGCTGCCGTCTCATCAGGGCTTTTATCTCCTTGTTGAGGACTCTCTTTTGGCTGGAACTAGCATTCACCGCCACCTGTTGTAGAATTACAATTACTTCTGAAAGACAATTTTCAATTATGTTAGTACCCACAGTTATTTTAGGGTGACTTTCATGACGGTCAATGTCCACAATAATCACTCCCTGTGCCGGCAGTTCAACTTTACCAATTTTAATGGTCATCTCCTTGAACCCCATCTGCGGCACGGGTAAGCCATTACTGGCGATGATGCTCAAGTTACTGTCTGGATACCGTGTGATATCAGCATCAGTCCAATACTGCTTAAAAAGTACATAAGGGATTGTGGTTACTTGCGACCCAGTATCCAGCAAGGCGCTCATGGGGATACCGTCCAGCACCACGGGTAAAACCGGGCGCCTCCCAACGTACTTATCACGCCAATTATAAGGGCCTGGTGATCTTATGCCTGGGGGTTGGCCCTCTGCCCCAGGTTGGACCCGTTTAAATTACAGTACCTGGAAATGTGTCCGGGCTGGTTGCATCGACGGCAAATGGGCTGTCCATCCTCTGCGTAGCGGTCTGTGGGCCTCCCTCGGAACGACGGGATCCTCCTCTGTCGACGCCACGGGACATCCTCCGGACTTGAAGCCAGCTTGATGGGTCTTGACGGGTCCACTTGCAACGCCTGGACGGTCCTGGTCAACGCCGCGACGCTCCTGGTCAGCTCCTGGACTTGGTGGTGCAGGCCTTTCGACGGGGCTTGGTTCAGGGCCTGTGCATCAGCCTCCACGGAGTCCATAGAGGAGGGCGCCGCCTCCTGGTGGTAGGTGATAGCAGGGCGCCGGGGGTTTATAGCGCCACTGGTTGCAGATTCACGGAGCACCCTTATGGCCCTGTCCTTAAATTGGGCAAAGGTCAGGTCGGGGTTCTGGAAGAACATGAGGCGCAGCTGGGCCCTGTGGGCGCTGGACAGCAGACCCTCTATGAATTGTTCTGTTAGCAGCTTATCGGTTTCCTGCACACTGCCAGGGTCAGTTTGTTGAATAGCCCTCAAGGCTTCCTGCAGATTTAGGGCATAGTCTCTGATGCTGTCCTGTGCCCGCTGCTTACATCCATAGAACCTCATTTTAATTTCAGCGGAGGTATGTGTATCAAAGGTACCCCGCAGCTGGGCCAGAATACCCTTCACAGTCCCTTTCTCCTCAATGGGCCATGATTTTACCTCCCTTTGGGCTGCGCCAGTTAACTGCCCTGTCAATATGCTGACCTTCTGTTCCTCTGTCAGGGGGTAAACCTGGAACAAACTGTACAGCCTTTCCTTAAAGTCAGTTAGGGCATGGGGCTCCCCTGAGTATTTGGGCAGCCAGGCCGCTCCAGGGATGTAGGGCAAGGAAAAGGGCATCACCGCTGCTGCAGCTGCGTTGGTGGTAGTGGGCTCCTCTGTGTCCGACATCTTCCTCCCCCCTAGTTAAGCGTGGCCTACCTTCCGACGATCCTCTTCTGTAGGCCGCGGCTCCGCTGCTGCTGCTATGGACGAGGACCTGGCGTCGCGTCCTGATGACGTCAGCGTCGCTGTTTCTCCCTTCCAGGACCTTGCGCAGCGTCGGTGCGTGGGGCGGAGCTTCGGATCTCGCGCGGTTTTGACGTCCACGCCCCTCTTCTTCCCGCGCGGCGTCCTGAAGATGGCGTCCGATGGCGGGAAACAGCTGCGGATGGCGGGAAGACGGCAGAAGACGGTAGGAAAAGGTCCAAGATGGCGTCTGATGGCGGGAATCGGCTCCGGATGGCGGGAAACGACTCCACAGGTAAGTTACAAAAGTCTTTTTCAGGCACGCAGTACCCGGTGGTTGCGGGCACGAAATCCTGCCGACTACGCCAAAGCTGACTCGCCCCCTGGGCCGTGGGGCACTCGGATCCGGGCAATAGGGGAAAACGATGGGAGTAGTAGTGGCAACCCGGTTCCGTGGCTCAGGGTGGTCAGGCCAGTGGTAGTCCGTTATATTGATTATGTCCGACTACGCCACCCGTGGATTGCGGTTAATAGGAACCGCCGCAGCATGCAGACCGCTGGGGCTGATGAGGTGTGCAGCTATGGTAGTGTGACTCCCCACGGGAAGAGTGCGGCCCCAGGGCAGTATAGTGGATGGTGGGAGTGATGGTAGTGAGAGTCCCAGTACCGGTAGTGCTGGAGGAGCAAGGAGCACACAGACAACAGGTTGCAGTCCAGGGTCTTTACTAAACAGGTAAACTGACCCACAAACAGTCCCAGCTAGGAGGGGACCTGGATGTCTGAGAGCAATGGGGAAATTGGCCCTGGTCAGGGTGAGGGTGTAGGCCTACCGTGCTTTCTGCGCTCCTTCTGACTATCTCCTCCTGATAGGATAACAGCCCACATTTCCGAGCTTCCGTGCTTTCTCGCCTGTATGACCTGCGACGTGGGTTCCTTTCTGCTCCCAGCCTTGTACGGCTTTACTGGTCCCTTCGGGTTGTGGCAGGGCCTCCAGGCTTCTTAGGCCAAGGAATGTACAGTCCCTTGCGAACTGGTTCTCTGCTGGGGGATGTGGAATCCTTCCAGCCTCAGACACCAAAGTCTGGTAAAGCTAAGTCTTTCTCTGCCAAGACAGGCTCTCTTCGCTTCTTGTCTCTGGCTTGTGGCTCTCCTCCTGTCACACTTCCTCTTAGGTGCAATCAACTTTCTGTCCCTGCTCCACTCTGGGACACGTCTCAAAGCTGAGACAGGCAATCCAGTTCTTCCTAACCCTGTCCCCAGTACCAGCTTTTATAGGGGCAGCCTGCTCCCCCTACTGGCCTGAGACAGGAGGCATTGCATGCTAATGTTCCCCTGACCAGAGAACCTCCCCCTTGCTCTCAGACACAGCTTTATTACACTTGTGGCATCCAGGTAGGGTGACACATATAGACATGGACACAAAGTATATAGTCATGGACACAAAGTATATAGTCATGGACACAAAGTATATAGTCATGGATACAAAGTATGTAGTCATGGATACAAAGTATATAGACATTGACACAGTGGTACGTTCAAACTAAATGCATTTCTGAGTGTTGAATCTGTAAAAGACGCAGGTAGTTTCTGCCTTTGCAGTAAAAGTCAAGAGCAGAAACCTCTGGTGGCTCCAGTAGACATAATTTACACATAATTTAATACAATGATTGTGGATGGTCTTGATGGGCCCCAATCCTTAATCAGGGAAAATGGGGTCCATTAAGAGCATGTGTTTCCAGTTGTTGGGCACAAGGAGGCAGTGCAGTAGCCACTTGCTGTGGCCAATCAGTGGCTCCCAATAAACCAATGATGATTCAGCACCATGCACTATATGAATGGTAAAGGTTTCAGAATGGAAATACTGTCACTTGCTCGTTATCTTTTTTTGTGAATTCCTAATTAAGGTAGTTACACTCTGTGAAGGATCCGCACCCTCGCCACCCCGCCTGATGTCATTATTACGTCAGAAGATGACATGATACGGATCCACACTTGCACTTACAGGACGTTCCGAATCCCTCGGGAACACGTAAAATCAGCTTGGTACAGTTTTACACAGAAACCTCCTGTCCACACGGGCCCAGGGAGAGGAGGAGGAGGCCCACCCAGTCACTGGCATAGCACCACACTTGCTCACACCCCTGAGAGGCTGAGAGGCCCCTTTCACTAGCCCCAGTGAAACAGAATCTTATCAGTCCGATAGAGCCGCCAGCAGTTCCTTGTTCAATCTAAGCACGGTCTGTTAACGGAATTATATCGGTCCATAAACCAGCCCGGTAGCATGCAACGTTAAACCCAGAAATGAACATGTGGATTTGTGGATTGAGATAAAAGATCAGCCCAAGGTTAAATTATATATTTAATTGCCTTAAGGGCACACTAGACAATACACTATATACACAAGGGTTATACATATATAATGGTCAGATATGCAAATGTAATAGTGGTAGGACAAAAGATATAAGCAGAATATAAGACAGTTACCAGTCAGATGGAAGGCCTGCTTGTGGGAGAGCGGCTGCCATATGGGAGGCTTGCGGACCCCGTTTTCCTGGACTTCTCCCCACACGATATGTCGTCGTGACCTCCCCAAAAAAAGCATTAGGCCCTGATTTACACGAGTATTTATCCCCTTTTATGTCACTCACCTACTGCCCCCTTGGGCTGGGCCTAAGTCCCCTCCCCTGGAAGTTTGTAGCTAAATCTCCCAAAACCTGTAAAACTCCTTTCTGGATGGTCCTAGGGCGGCAGTTCTTGCGCCATTAGATCCAGCAGGGCCCTTGTTACGCGTGGAGACTAAACCTAGCTTGGCTACCTGGTTGCTACTAGTTGTTCTAAGTATCTCCATACCCCTATGTGCTAGGAAAGGTCAAGATCCAGCCTATTAGTTCGGCCTCCACAACAGTCACGTTCTCTCATGTACCCCTTGGAAAAATAAGTTGCCCACCCCTGGTCTAGACACAAACTGGTAATGCCATACAGTGATGCTGGGGGTGTCTGGGATGGCAAGTGGTCATGGAGGCCCCCGCACAATTTCCCCTTTGCTCCTCCATATTTTTAGCTCTGAATTCTGAAAATAGCTAAAACAAGGAACTTACGAAGGGAAATCATCTCATTTTCTTGCTCATTATCGCACATTTCTACCCATCCTCTAATAATTTACAATTACTGAGCAAGAAATCATGAATTTTTTTTTTATTATTCTTAATTCTCTAACTATTATCGGCATTAAATCCCGGTGATGTTTTTCTTCCAGCGCTGGCAGCAGGCACTTATGAAATAAATAATCATAATTAATGAGAACGCAGCAATAAAACAAACTGGAATGGCCATAAAACGCTCAAACAATCTAATGAATATTTATGAGGAATCATTGACAAGAAAATGGGAACTAATCAGGTATTTCCTATGAAAAGCGAGCGATAATTCTGTGTAAATGCGACTCGTAAGAGCCGAGGACGCAGCGAGGCTCCGGTGAGGGAGCGCATATTGATGATTATGGTCACATGTGTTAAAGAGCTGCTCGGAGAACATTAGGACTTCTCTAATGGGCCGGTAATAAATGTATTCAGGCCCCGTGCGGTGGGATACCTCCATGCTATTAAAAGCTCTTATTATAAATAATGCAATCCCTTCTTAATGAAACTACGACTCTGCTGCTTGTAAATCAGAAAGCTGCCCTGCAGAGCATTTCACATTATGGGGGAATCTCACCTTCAGAGAACTGCATTTCCCATATGACCGGGTCTCATGCACATTATGGATCCATAATCCTGCTCCCCTTAGGGTCTCACTGTATCGCTATGAGCCTTTACCTTTACTGCATGCAGCATGTAGACCCATAGGGACTCAATATGTTTCCGTACAGGGTCCGTACAGGGTCCGCGCACATGGAGATGCATTCTTGCACCTAAGGTCTCTTCATCTTGACCATTAGCGAAAACGCTTTTCTTGACCTTGATTTGTCCTAGATATTTCTTGCATTGTTCCAGAGAGTAATTAATCTGACCTTTATCAGCTTCATTCTCTCAACAGAACAAGAAATGTTGAAAGCAACCATGACATTTCTTCTATATTTTCTTTTTTTGTCATTCGTCTTATTTCTTCTTGTTCTTCATTCTAATTTTCTGCTTCCCTTTCCTCTTATTTCGCCTCCTCCTCTTTTTTTTCCATTTTGTTTCCTCTTTCATTTTCTCTTCTTCTTCTACCTCTTCGTCTTCCTTTTCCTCTTCATCTTCCTCATACTTATACTTTTTGTTCTTCTTCCTCTTCTACAATTTATTTTCCTTGTTTTCCCTTTTCTTCTATCTTTCTGCTGTTTTCCCTAATCGTATTATTTTTCTTCCTCCTCTTTTTACTTGTTCCCCTTCTTCCCTTTTCTTCTTCGTCTTCATCTTTTTATTCCTCTTCCCATCCTTCTCTGTCTTACTTTTTTCTTGTTAGAAACATGATAACTTAAATGGGCTACTAAAAACAGTTGTGTAACAAGCCACAGCTATACAAGACTGTGGCATTTGTGCAGAGGACCTCGGGTTGTACCCACGGAGTAGCTGCTGGCCGGGCCGGTGAAGCAAATTAGGGAGGAGATATCAGTAAAGCTGGGCTGAATCAGAGAGTCAGGGAAAATTAAAAATATTGGTTTTCAAATGCGGTGATAGCTGAGGATCAAGTCTGACAAAGGTGTCAGGCAAGAAAAGTGACTAGCCAGTGAAGAAGGGCAGTCAATGGATAAACAGTGGAGAAAATGAGGAACAAGTTGGGTCAATATGACGCGCCCCTGGGCCTGTGTCGCGCTGCGTTGCGCACGCGGGAGCTTACCCGGAGCCGGATCTCTTGAGGGTTGTAGTCTCGTGGCGGTGACCCGGTCCGTGCCCAGGGAGTCAAACTGAGCGGCGATGTAACAGCGGTAGATGCAGGACGACTACGCCACCCGTTGAATGCAGCTATGGAGCTGCCGCTGCAGGACAGTCCGCTGAGGCCGGTGGATGGATGGTGCAGCGTAGATGGTATAACCCCCAACGGGAGGGGTATGGCCTCAGGGCAGCAGATGTGGATGATGGGGGTAGCAGGAACCACTCAGAGACGGTGCGGTGTAATTCAGGGTCTTTACTGGTAACAACGATAGACCCTCCCGGAGTACTTGCTAGTGAACGGGGCCTGGTCAGTCCTTGAGCAGATGGGATCTCCCCTGGCCAGGCGGAGTTGTAGGCCTCCCAAACTGACTGTACTCCTCTGGCTACCTTGCTAGAAGCGGATATAAGTAGCCCACGTCCCTGAGTGTACCGTGTGGTGCTCACCCGTATGGCCGGTGACTCGGGGCCTTCTAATGGCTTCCGCTCCACGATGGCGGTGCTGGTCCCACGCGTGTGACCGTGCCTTCGGGTTTCTGGGCCTGAGGACCTGAAATCCCCTGCCGGTCGGCTTCTGCTGCTGGGTAAGAGTTAGTCCCCACAGCCTCGGACGCCGGGTCCGGTAAGAAAGCTTCTCAGTCAGGGCGAGCTCTGCAGCTGCCAGCCCCTGACGCGTAGTAATATTGCTCCCACTGAGCTTCTGCTGTTTCTACTCTCCTTGACTGACTAACCCTGCCTCAGCCCAGGGTTTATACAGGGGAAGTTCTTCCCCTCCCAAGACTGGGCAGGAGGTGTGGCATGCACAGGATCCCTGACCAAAGGACCTCCCACCTGCTCTCAGACATAACATTACATTACTGTGGAAAACCAGACCCCTGGGGTGCCACATTCCCCCCTAGTGAAATTTAGTACTCCGGGACTAAACATATTTTTGTAACATAACAAAGTATAAACAATAACATTACAATAAGGAAACACATAAAGCTGGTCACGGCGTGTCCGTAACCGGGTGCAGTCTTTGAAGAAAGCAAGGTGTCCATTTCACCAAAACAGGGAGACGTAACCAGGTAGGGGTCTGTCCTACCCCGAGTCCTTAACAGTCTCTAGTCCATCCTGGGTTACGCTCCAACTATGTACAAGGATTCCCGGTAAATCCACCAAGGATTCCTAAAAATAACTGGAAACACAAAATTATACACAAGCAACAATACACAGATAAACATAAATAAAACAATTTATACACTTCAAATCCTCCAGCGTGCGGGTAACTGGCCTCTAGTGGCCCTAGTGGACCTACGGAGCTGACTGTCTAGCCCTGAACTACAGGGTGTAGGAGCTGTCAAGGGTAAACTGGGCAGCTGTCTACCGGCTCTTTGTCTCACTAGGGGTACGGCAGGCTCACTATAAGCAGAGGGTTGATCCTCCTGTTCTGCTTGTGTGGAGTCTTCTGCCTCCTGGACCGGCTGTTCTTCCAGCTCTACCTGTTGCTCCGTAGGTGCTTGGGATGCTGGTTGGAGGAAGGTGAGTACGGGTACCACAACTGCACCATTGACTTGAGTCCAAGACCGAGGGAAGTCCCCGAGCACAGTACTAACCATATCTTCCCTTTCCTCTACGGGTCGATGGTCTTCTTGTTCCTCTTCAGGGTTCCTCAGTTGTTCGGGACACTTCTTCAGGTGGTCCCGGGATACAATGGCTGTGGTTTCCCCTCCGTCTTTACTGATGGTACAAACCTTCGGGTTCTCGTGGCTTGAGGTCAGTACGGTGTACGGGTCCTTCTCCCACTGGTCATCCAACTTGTGGAGCCGTCTCTTCCTCTTCAAGACCTGCTCTCCGGGTACCAGGGGAACAGCGGGAGCATACTGGTTGTAAGTTTTCTCTTGTCTTTCCCTAGCCTGACAGAGACTTCGCTCCACGCTCTCCTGTACTCTCCGGTACTGCTGCTGCCTCTCTGTGTCCCAGTCTGTTTCTGGTGAAGTGTCCTCGGGTGTCAGGACTCCCATTTCCAGGTCAACAGGTAACTTACCAGGTCTTGCCCTCATTAGGTAAGCCGGGGTACAGTTGGTGGAACCTACCGGGATGTGGTTGTATAGGTCCACCAGATTGGGCAACTTCTCAGGCCACAGACTGCGTTCTTCCAGGGGCAACGTTTTTAGAAGATCCATTACCACCTGGTTCATTTTCTCACAAAGTCCATTAGTTTGCGGATGGTAGGGTGTCGTCCTTATCTTCCGGCAGCCATACAGATTGCAGAATTCCTGGAAGACCTCCGCTTCAAAGGCAGGTCCCTGGTCCGTCAGCACTTGGTCCGGGTACCCGTGTGGACGGCAAAAGTGCTGCTGGAAGGCTCTAGCTGCTGTTTGAGCCGTTAAGTCCTTGACGGGGACGACAACCAGAAACCGGGAGTAATGATCCACGATGGTTAACGCGTAGACGTAGCCACTTCTGCTTGGGGTCAGTTTTACATGATCCAAGGCTACCAGTTCCAACGGTTGCCGGGTGACGATGGACTGCAGGGGAGTCTTCTGGCTGGCACGGTCCTTCCTTCTCAGGTTGCACGGGCCACAGTCTCTGCACCACTTCTCGATGGTTCCCCTCATGCCTACCCAGTGGAACCGCTCGCGCAGCAGGAACTCCAGCTTCTTCCACCCGAAGTGTCCAGCTCCGTCGTGGTATGCCTCCATCACCATGGCTGCGTCTCTTCGTGGCACCACTACTTGCCAGAGTAATTCATGCGTCCGGGAGTTAACCATTCTGCGGCACAACTTCCCTTTGTAAAGGAACAGTCGACTCTTCTCTGCCCATAGTTGTTTGGCTTCCTCCGGAGCGTCTGGTTCAAGGCGAGCCTCCGGCCGAGTCAGCATCTCCTTCACCAGTCGGACGGCAGGGTCGCTGTCTTGCGTTTCCGCCCAGTTGTAGTGGGGTAAGGGGTTCAACGCAGCAGCCTGCTTACTCCTTACCCGGTGGGAATACTGGATAGTCCCATGACGGTGGAACGCAGGGAGTTCAACTTCTTCCAGTCCCTCCGGATCTTCTCCTCCGTCCGGCAGGTTGGGCATCCTGGACAGGGCGTCCGCGTTGGTATTGGAGCGTCCTGCCCGGTATTTGATTGTGAACTCGTAGTTGGACAGACGGGCCATCCACCTCTGCTCCAGGGCACCGAGTCTTGCCGTGTCCAGGTGTGTCAACGGGTTGTTATCCGTGTACACGGTGAACCGGGAAGAAGCGAGGTAATGCTTAAAGCGCTCGGTGACTGCCCATACTACGGCCAGGAACTCTAACTTAAATGAGCTGTAATTCTCGGGGTTCCTTTCGGTGGGTCGCAGTTTTCGGCTGGCGTAGGCGATTACTCGTTCCTTCCCCTGCTGGATCTGGGACAGTACGGCTCCTAGCCCGATGTTACTGGCGTCGGTGTAGAGGATAAAGGGCTGGCTATAATCCGGGTACGCCAGGATTTCGTCCCCCGTGAGGGCCATCTTCAGCTGGCGGAAGGACTCTTCTTCCAGCTCCTCCCATTTGAAGGGCGGCTTCTGGTTCTTGGCCTTCCGGGACTGGCCTATCAGGAGGTCCTGCATAGGTGCTGCCTTTTTGGTGAAACCGGGAATAAACCTTCGGTAGTAGCCTACCAACCCGAGGAACTGCCGCACTTCTTTTACGCTGGAGGGGCTTGGCCATTCCTTAATTGTGGTGATCTTATCAGGGTCGGGAGCCACTCCGTCAGCGCTCACCACGTGTCCCAGGTACTGCACCTTTGGTTTCAGGAGGTGACACTTGGAGGGTTTCACCTTTAGGCCGTAACTTGCCAGAGCTTCGAACACTTCCGCCAGGTGTTTCAGGTGGTCCTCATACGTCTTGGAATATACGATGACATCATCCAGGTACAACAGGACCGTCTCGAAGTTTCTGTGGCCCAGACAACACTCCATTAGTCGTTGGAAGGTTCCCGGTGCGTTGCAGAGTCCGAACGGCATGCAGGTGAACTCGCTAAGTCCCATCGGGGTGGTGAATGCGGTCTTCTCCCGGTCCGCCTCTGCTACAGGAACCTGCCAGTACCCACTAGTGAAATCCAAGGTAGAGAAGAAGTTAGCAGATCTTAAAGCAGCCAATGACTCCTCTATCCTTGGTAAGGGGTACGCATCCTTGTGTGTGATACGATTGATTTTCCGGTAATCTACACACATCCTCATGGTGTTGTCTTTCTTTCGGACTAAGACTAGTGGAGCTGCCCAGGGGCTACAGCTATCCCTGATCACCCCAGCCTCCTTCATGTCTCTAAGCATCCCCTTGGCGTGTTGGTAGTGGGCAGGGGGTACGGGTCGATACCTCTCTTTTATAGGAGGATGGTCTCCCGTGGGGATGTGGTGTTCTACCCCCTTGACTCGCCCGAAGTCTAACGGGTGTTTACTGAACACTCTCTCGTACTCCTGAACCACCCGATAGACTCCTTGTTTCTGGTGTGCAGGAGTGGAGTCAGTACCCAGATGTAGTTGCTGACACCAGTCCTCCATGTTTTTCTTAGAGCCGTTACCTTCCTCCGGGTGAGATGGAGGCAAGGGATCCACAGATTGTATAGAATTTTGGTTAATGGTATATAATTTGGCTAGCGTGGCATACCGGGGCAGGTACACTTCCCTCTCCCCGATATTTATTATGCGAACGGGCACCCTCCCATGGCGTACATCAACCACCCCCCGTGCTGTCAAAATGGTGGGCCTACTGTCCGAGTAAACTGGTTCTACCATTGCCTGGTAATCTCTACCTCTCAGACCAATAGCTGCCCGGCACCAAATCATCATTTCACTTTTTGGGGGCATGGCAATAGGAAAAGGGTCACACATTCTTACGCTACCAATCTCACCGCCGGAGAGTTCCACCTGTTGCCGTCGCATCAGTGCCTGGATCTCTTTCTGGAGCACCCGCTGCTCGCCGGAGCTGGCGTTCTTGGCAACCTGCTGTAAAAGGAAAATCACCTCTGCAAGACAATTTTCAATTACATTAGTTCCTAGAGTTATTTTTGGGTGACTCTCATGCTTGTCAATATCTACAATGATCAGTCCCTGTGCTGCCAGTTCGACTCTACCGATTTTGATGGTCACCTCTTTAAATCCGATCTGTGGCACGGGCTGGCCATTGCTGGCGATGATACTCAAGTCGTCGTCAGGGTAGCGGGTAATATCCGAGTCATTCCAGTACTGCTTAAAGAGCACGTACGGGATGGTGGTGACCTGTGACCCGGTGTCCAGTAGGGCACTCATGGGAATGCCATCCAGTACCACAGGCAAGACTGGACGTCCTCCCACATATCTGTCGCGCCAGTTCGATGGGCCTGGTGATCTTTTTCCTGGGGGTTGGCCCTCTACCCCAGGTTGTGCCCGTTTAAAGAACAGTACCTTGCCATATGTCCAGGTTGATTGCAGCGGCGGCAGATGGGTCGTCCGTCCTCGCTGTATCGGTCACTGGGTCTTCCTCTGGCCGGTGGGGTCCTCCTTGGTCGACGCCACGGGATGTCCTCCGGTCCGGATGCCAGCTGGATCTTCCCTGGGGTGGAAACCTGTAAAGACTGCACAGCTCGGGTTAGCGCAGCAACGCTCTTAGCTAGCTCTTGGACCTGATGGTGTAGGTCTGGAGCCGGGTCATTGTCCAAAGCCTGCGCATCAGCTCCCACAGGCCCTGCCGACAAGGGCGCCGCCTCCTGGTGGTAAGTGCTAGCTGGGCGCCTGTGGGTCACAACGCCACCCGGTGCCGGTTCTCGGAGCACCCGGATGGCTCTGTCCTTGAACTGTGCAAAGCCCAGATGGGGATCCTGTAAGGCCATTGCCCGCAACTGGGTTCGGTGGGTATTACAATACAGTCCCTCTATAAACTGTTCGGTCAACAGCCTGTCCTCGTTTCCCACTCCATCAGGGTCGGTCTGCTTAATGGCCCTCAGGGCCTCTTGTAGGTTTAGTGCATAGTCCCTTATACTCTCATGCGCTCGCTGCTTGCACCCGTAGAATCTAAGCTTAATCTCGGCTGAGGTGCGGGTATCAAAGGTGTCCTTCAGCCGGGTTAGTATCCCTGCGACAGTCTTCCTCCCAGGTGGCCAGGATTTTACTTCCCTTTTGGCTGCCCCGGTTAGTTGGGCCACCAGGATGCTCACTTTTTGCTCTTCTGTGAGGGGGTACACCTGGAAGAGGCTATCCAGCTTTTCTCTAAAGTCATGCAGGGTATGTGACTCCCCTGAGTACTGGGGTAGCCAAGCTGCTCCCGGGATATAGGGCATGGTGAAGGGCATAACTGCAGCAGCGGTAGCGCTGGCGGGGGTTGAGGCAGTGAAGCTCTCCTCCGTATCCGACATCTTCCTCCCCCCTAGTGGACCGTGGCCTACCTTGCGATGATCCTGTTCCGTAGGCCGCGGCTCCGCAGTGGATCGTCAGGGTTGAGGACCTTCCGTCGCGCTCCTGTGACGTCGGCGTCTGCTGGGCTCCTTCCAGGACCTTACGCAACGTCCGGACGTGAGGCGGGGCTTCAGTTCTCGCGCGCTTTCGGAGTCCACGCCCCTCTTCTTCCCGCGCGGCGTCCTCAAGATGGCGTCCAATGGCGGGAAAACTCCACGGATGGCGGGAAGAAGGCAGAAGATGGCGCCGGATGGCGGGAAACTTCACCGATGGCGGGAAGAAGGCTGAAGATGGCGCCGGATGGCGGGAATCTTCACCACAGGTAAGTTTGAAAAGTCTCTTTTTCAGGCACGCAGTACCCGGTGGTTGCGGGCACGAAATCCTGCCGACTACGCCAAAGTTGACGCGCCCCTGGGCCTGTGTCGCGCTGCGTTGCGCACGCGGGAGCTTACCCGGAGCCGGATCTCTTGAGGGTTGTAGTCTCGTGGCGGTGACCCGGTCCGTGCCCAGGGAGTCAAACTGAGCGGCGATGTAACAGTGGTAGATGCAGGACGACTACGCCACCCGTTGAATGCAGCTATGGAGCTGCCGCTGCAGGACAGTCCGCTGAGGCCGGTGGATGGATGGTGCAGCGTAGATGGTATAACCCCTCAGGGCAGCAGATGTGGATGATGGGGGTAGAAGGAACCACTCAGAGACGGTGCGGTGTAATTCAGGGTCTTTACTGGTAACAACGATAGACCCTCCCGGAGTACTTGCTAGTGAACAGGGCCTGGTCAGTCCTTGAGCAGATGGGATCTCCCCTGGCCAGGCGGAGTTGTAGGCCTCCCAAACTGACTGTACTCTTCTGGCTACCTTGCTAGAAGCGGATATAAGTAGCCCACGTCCCTGAGTGTACCGTGTGGTGCTCACCCGTATGGCCGGTGACTCGGGGCCTTCTAATGGCTTCCGCTCCACGATGGCGGTGCTGGTCCCACGCGTGTGACCGTGCCTTCGGGTTTCTGGGCCTGAGGACCTGAAATCCCCTGCCGGTCGGCTTCTGCTGCTGGGTAAGAGTTAGTCCCCACAGCCTCGGACGCCGGGTCCAGTAAGAAAGCTTCTCAGTCAGGGCGAGCTCTGCAGCTGCCAGCCCCTGACACGTAGTAATATTGCTCCCACTGAGCTTCTGCTGTTTCTACTCTCCTTGACTGACTAACCCTGCCTCAGCCCAGGGTTTATACAGAGGAAGTTCTTCCCCTCCCAAGACTGGGCAGGAGGTGTGGCATGCACAGGATCCCTGACCAAAGGACCTCCCACCTGCTCTCAGACATAACATTACATTACTGTGGAAAACCAGACCCCTGGGGTGCCACAAATACACAAAGAGTTATTCTAACATAGACACGCTAAGCTGTATACAATACAATAACTGGCATGTGACAGGCGGTACAGTGATTGACCTACCAGCAGGACCTTAATTAACATGCCTTCAAGTATTAATACTCATAGCAGGGCGATGCCCATGTCTCCTGGCAGGAGTGGCAAACACAACGTCCAGCACTGAAGTACAAATGGCCTCCCTCTGTCAGCATCGCCCGCTGGAACTAAGCGTCAGTGCCTGACGGCAGAGGCCACTGGCACCGAACAGGTAGGTATGTTACATTCTTTGTTTTCTTCTTCCCTTTCTTCTTCTTTTTTTCATCTTCTTCTTCCTCTTCCTCTTCTTCTTTATCCCTGTTTTTCTTTTTCTTCTTCTTCCTCTTCTTTATCCTTGTTTTTCTTTTTCTTCTTTCTTTGTCTTCTTCATTTTTTTTCTTCCTTACTCTATTCTCTCTTCTTTTTTACTCTTACCCTTGTATTCTTTTTACTTTCAGAATTACTTTACCTTTCCTTCTGCTTACTTTTTTTCTTTCTGCTTGTTTGGTTCCGCTGCTTCTTTTTATTTCTCCATTTTCTTCTTCATCTTGCTCTTCTATTTATAACTTTTCCTCCTGTTTTTTTCCTTCCCTTTTTCTATTTTTTTCTTTTCCAACTGTTCTCTTCTATGTTTCCCCCCTTTTCATCTTCTTATTCCTTTTACTCTTCTTCCTATTTAGTTTCCTGATTTTCCATCCATTTTCTCCTTTATTTTATTTTCCTCTTCATCTTTTTCCTTACACTTTAATGATGTATAGAAGACTATTCAATCATCCTCTGCGTTTTCTGTATAATTGTCTTTATGAGTGTTAGGATCATTCAGCCATGGAGGGTCCTTGTTGGAGTCGGGGTATCCCCGTAACAAGAAATACACAGACACGTAGTGTATAATCAAGTACTGGGAAGCCCCTGAGCGCGCCTGCCTCTATAGGTGCTGTCCCTTTATTTATACTAATAATCATAGTTTTTTTTTTTTTTTTTGTCACACATGCGCAGTAAAATGCCTTTGTTTCACAAGCAGTGAAGTGATGATTCATAACAGTGGAATGTTGATAAGAAAGTTTCATAAACAGAAAAGTGATAGCAGTAGAAGGTTGCTGAGACAGCTAAAAACAAGTTACAATCTAATTTCTGGGCGTCAGTCCAAATGTCCAGATAAGGGAAGAATAACTTCATCTGTGTCTTACATCGTAGTCTTGGGTGAAGTATAACTCCTATCATCCTCTCAGTCCCCCCTTTGATTCTTCCTTATGGACTTTTGGTAGAAAACCTGGTCCGGGAGTTCTTTTCTTTCATATTCTTGAGTCCGTGTTACAAAGCTTATTTATGCATATTAAAATAATTTTTAATCCTATTTTAAACACTACATATATGACTACTATAATTAGCACAATCTGTAATATACCTTGCAGAATTCCAGCCACCCAACCTCCAATACCCTTAAACCAGTTCTTTGGGTTGAGAAAGGAGAAGGTGTCTGACCACCAGCTATCTTTATTTTGGTCATTGTGTCTGTCATATTCATCCCGTAATCGTATATCTGCCAGCTTGAACCTCATACTCATTGTACTGTTTGGATCTATGTAATGACAACAGGTTGGACCAATAATTTGACACATTCCTCCCTGGGCCGCAGTTAGGTAGTCTAACACTACAGTATGTTGATTAGTAACAATTATAAATTGATTTTGGACAGCTATACTAGTATTAAGTATATCCATAATATCCCATATCTGATCATCTAGATAGTCGGTGGCCTGAACTAATTTATCCCACATCTGCATCAACATTGGATACACAAAGAAAGTGCTGAATATTTTATTAGGAATTCCCATTTGGACCACATGTGGCCTACCTGAAGGTCTAGGCGAGTTGTCGGCTGCTCTTTTGTATAGTGTGTGTTTAGGTACTGCTTGCATATCTACCTGCTGATTCTGAACTATAAATGTGGCCGGTGTTAAGCGTCCTAGAGTACATGCACCTTTTATTCCTACTGGGAGCCATTTGTATGCTCCATTTCCACAAATCCAGAAGGTTCCTTCAGGCAGATCCCATATTGCAGAGTGTTGGAGCACCAACCTATGTACCAAATCTAAAAATTTAGATACATTCTGAAGTATACACCAAGGGGGTTTTTGACCTAATGGACTACAGTATCCTGCATCTGGATTTTCACAAGTCGGTGTACCTGGGTCATATGCACTTGACTCATTACATAATATATTACCTGGTATCTTTGAACATGTATCATTGTTTCCATCGGGGAATAATTGTGAATATTTCCAACCATTATTGTGTATGTATTTTTCTACTATATCAGGTTTAAAAGGTTGAGAAGAAGATACTGTGCTACTAAAACTGAGTTGTATATTTTCTGTAGGAATTAACCCTAAGTCTGTTAGTCCCGTCTTATTTCTAGGAACCCATACACCTCCTTTAAACGCTAAATATTGTAAGTTGTTTATTTTTCCGGTCATATTACCTTGCCACCAGGGAAATCCCACCCACCCCACAACTGGGATGGCAACAGTGGTGTTCCATAATCTAGAATTAACGGTTTGGTTATTTGCTAATTTGTCTGAGCAATTAGTCCATGTAAACACTTCCTCAGGGGTCATGGGTACGGCCAGGAAGGGTATGCTCGTGGCTGATATTGGAGAATGCGCACAAATCCAACAGTCTGCTATTTTCTGTCCGCCATCGAGCAGCCCGTTTACCAATGTCTCATGATGTTTTATAAATTTATTATCTGCAGGTTTTGGGGAACTTAGTTTATCCCACAGGTCTCCCTGATCTATCGTTATAGCTAACACAAGTACAATCACCACTATTTCTTTTTGCAATGGCTTGCATGTACCCATGCTGATTTTCCTTCCAATTTTACTGCAGTTGGAGTTGTCAATAACACCTGATATGGACCCTCAAATCTGGGTTCTAGCGTTCTTCTGTTATGTCTTTTTACGTAAACTTCGTCTCCTGGTTGCAGCTTGTGCGTTCCCTCAATGGAATCAGGATCTGGAATGGAAGAGAACACTAAAGAGTGTATTTTAGACACATGCTTACATAAATTTTGTACATAAGCAGTTAAGCTTTCAGTTTCTAACATTAAAGTCTGTGGGAAATACAATCCTGTATTGGCAACTCTACCAAACAATATTTCATGGGGGGTGAGTTTGCTCTTTCCCTGGGGGGTGTTTCTGACTGAATACAATGCTATTGGGAGACACTCAGTCCATGGTTTCTGTGTTTCTGCCATGGCTTTCTGTATTTTTAACTTAAGTGTTCCATTCATTCTCTCAACCTTACCAGAACTCTGTGGGTGGTAAGGGGTGTGTAGTTCACTTTTTATACACAACATTTTCATTACATTCTGAAAGATCTCTCCAGTAAAATGTGTACCTCTATCTGACTCGATCACTTCTGGGATACCATAACGGGGTACAAGTTCATGTGCTATTTTTACTGCAGTGACTTTAGCCGTGGCTGTATGAACTGGATAAGCCTCTGGCCACCCCGAAAACATGTCCACACATACCAGTACATACTCATAGTGTCCATGCTTAGGCATCTGGATGTAATCGATCTGAAGTCTCTGGAACGGATATAGTGGTCTTACATGGTGCTTCTGGGGGGTCTTAACAGTCTGTCCTGGATTGTGGGCTAAACAGATTTCACAAGAACCACATTTTGCTCGAGCTACCTGGCCGAACCCTGGGGCTAACCACTTCTGTCTGACCCTCTGTATCATACCGTTTGCAGACACATGTGTAGGTCCGTGGGCTTCACTGACCACAACAGGGTACCACGCTCGGGGGAGACAAAGCTCATCTCCTTTTCTCCATAGTCCTTCTTTTTCTTCTGCCCCCTGTTTCTGCCACTCTTCTTTTTCTTCTCTACTCACCTGCTGGTGGGCTTCTTTGAGCCGTGTAATTAAGTCAAATTCTGATACTGCACTAATAGTGTGGTCAGTTGTCAGAGGTTTTACTGCAGCTCGCTTAGCAGCCTTGTCGGCTCGGTCATTACCCCTAGCTATCTCGGTGTCGAGTCTTACATGTGCAGGTACTTTTATTACTGCTACTTGTTTGGTTGAGGCAGCTGATTCTAGGATTTGTCTAATCATTTGTCCATGTTTTACTGGTTGACCTGAAGCTGTCATGTAACCTCTAGCTCTCCATATACATCCAAAATCATGTACAATACCATATGCATATCTAGAATCAGTAAAAATATTAGCGGTTTTTTCTTTTGCTAACTGTAATGCTCGTATTAGAGCTAATAGTTCAGCTTCCTGGGCTGAACAGCTGGCCTGCATTGGCTCAGCTTCAATAACATCATGATCTGATACAATGGCATAACCTGTGTGAAAGTTACCAGTTTCATCTGCATACCTACTACCATCTATATACATATGTAGGTCTGGATTGTCAAGAGGGGTGTCCTGTACATTAGGTAGCCCTTGTGTTTCTTGTTCTATACACTGTAAGCAATCATGTATTATATTGTCTTGTTCGTGGTATTGTAAAAAATTTTCATCTTCGTCTTCCTGACCTCCTTCCACTCCCCCCTTTGTCTCTAGTGGTAACAGAGTGGCTAAATTTAGAGACAATATGCGGCGAAAAGTGAGGTTTGGTGGCATTAGTAAGGAGCATTGTAATCTAAGATGTCTAGCCATTGAAATGTGTTTTGGCAATACCTGATTCAGTATGCCATGTACATCATGTGTAGTTTGTACTATTAAGGCATGGTCTAGTACTATTTCTGAGGCTTTTTCTACCAAAAGAGAGACAGCTGCTACTACTCTGACACATGATGGTGCAGCTTTGGTAACATTATCTAATTGAGCAGAATAGTATGCGACAGGTCTTTGTTTATTTTCATGTTTCTGTGTTAGTACTCCTGTAGCATGATTAGACATTTCCGCAGCCATTAATTGGAATGGTTTGGCGTAGTCTGGGATTCCCAAGGCCGGGGCTGACATGAGACCTTTCTTGTGGTCTTGAAAGGCTATGAGCGCTGATTCAGTTAACTGAAAAGGCTCGATTTTTAAACAATCATATAGAGGTTGCATAAGCTGACTAGCATGTATAACCCATTGTCTGCAGTGTGATACTATTCCCAAAAATGCTCTTAATGTTTTGTAGTTCTTGGGAGGAACAAGATCTCTAATGATTTTTAGTCTGTCGGCGGTGAGGTGCCGAATACCTTGTGAAATGCAGTGTCCTAGAAATACTACCGTAGTCATACAAAGTTGTACTTTTTTCTTGTTAACTTTACAGCCCATGTCTGCTAGAAATATTAACAACCTTATTGTGTTGCTGTTTGAATACTCTTGAGCAGGGGCACATAACAATAGGTCATCAACAGATTGAAGAATTACAACCTCATCCGTAGGTTTGAAATTTTGAAGAACTGATCTCATAGCTTCTGAGTACAAGGTAGGTGAATGTATCATACCCTGTGGTAATCTTGTCCATGCTAATTGTCTATTCTTAAATGTAAATGCAAACAGTTTGTAACAGTCTGGGTGTAATGGTACTGAAAAAAATGCATTTGATAAGTCTATGACAGAAAATACTCGTGCTGTTGCTGGGATCTGTGATAGCAACGTGTGTGGATTTGGCACAACAGGAGTAATAGGTTCCAAAATTTTATTTATCTCTCTTAAATCATGTACCATCCGGTATCTAGCAGCTGACCCCTCAGTAGATTTCTTTTTTACGGGGTACAACGGTGTATTGGCTGGTGACTTTACTTCTATCAGTACTCCAGTTTTTAGATAATCTTTTATCTGTTCTCCTATGGCGTGTTCTTGTTGGGCACTAATAGGATACTGTCTCAATTGGGGTAGTGTCACACCTGGAACAGGAGTGACTTTTACTGGAGCTATTGGCATTAGTCCTACATCGGTGTCATGTTGTGCCCATAATTTTTCTGGTACCTCAGAAAGATCTAAAATAATTTGGGTAGGGGCAGGATCTTTCTCATCCTCTAAGGCTTGGACTTTTACAATGTTTTCTAGAGACTCTTGGTCATCAGGCACCAAAATTTGGACTCTACCATCCTCCAAAAATTGGATATTCATTTCTGTCTGCTTTAATAGGTCTGTACCTAGAAGACAAGTAGGTGCCCCTTTGACAAAAAGAAATTTAGATAAAAATATTTTAGATCCTATCTTTGTTTCAAGGGGAATATTATATGGGAGTGGCCTGATTCCTCCATCATACCCTTCGGTATAGGTTACATCATCTGATAAACAATCAGCATTTGGTAAGGCGTCTTCATTGAGGACGGAGGAAGTTGCTCCGGTATCTATTAGAAAAGGGCATTGTTTTCCTGCTACTTTTACCTGAATTATTGGGCGCCTTCCAGTCAAAGTGGTTTGCATCACGTCTAGTCACTCGCTTGCTGCAGGAGCAGAAGCCTGTACTGTCTTTTCTTGTGATTCTCTTGGGACATAGGTACCATCTTCTATATCCCTGGCTTTTTTCCTGCATTCTCTAATCCAATGTCCTCCCATAGTTTCCTGTTAAACCTGTCATGCCTTGCTACCTGAAAAGTTTTGCAAACTTTCCCTAAATTCTTAGTTGCTTCTACACCACACCTTTCTTTCACGATTGTATAGACATCTTATTCATCATTTGTGGTCTTAGTCTGTTTGTTGCCCATTTTTCCTGACTATTCTTACCTTAGGAGGCTTTTTGGGTTAGATAAAATATATTCTATATTTTACCTTTCCTCGTTACCTATTCTGTCCTAAGGAGCCAGTATCTGAAACGGTTTCTCTGGACCGTTTTGTCTGAAGTGTAGAGTAATTCTAACACACATATATATGGCAACAAGGGCAAGACCAACAATACATAAAATGAACCATACAGTCTCCATTATATATCGTGTCCCTGGAGTATTATCATTACTTCCATGGGCTCATTCTGTCAATCTCTTATCCGTCAAAAAGGAGGACAAAGGTTCGGGAGTTAAGCGTGAGCGAAGGTTTCCCCGAAAGGACACAACCTTATGACTCAGTTAGGCAATCTCCGTAATACTTATGTCATCTACCTTAGTGCGGCTTATGAGGCTATTCCCGACATCCACATCTCTTTCATACCATCCGTTTCATAACCTTCTCTGACCTCTCCTTCGGCAGATCCTACAGTATATACATGAATGACCCGAGCTATAGGTATCCTTCTCTACTAGTTCCTCAATCCCAACACAAGATATGCATGAAATTTACGGACTATCGCAGAGCAGATGTAAGAGAACTAACAGTGTCTCTTACCTGGCCAGGTTTGTCATCTGCTGTTCCGATGTCCCAATCTCAGCGGTTACTCGTGCCGGTCGATGAACTTGAAGGAATACGCAGACCTCGGGTCCCTGTTTCGGGCGCCAGGAATTGTTAGGATCATTCAGCCATGGAGGGTCCTTGTTGGAGTCGGGGTATCCCCGTAACAAGAAATACACAGACACGTAGTGTATAATCAAGTACTGGGAAGCCCCTGAGCGCGCCTGCCTCTATAGGTGCTGTCCCTTTATTTATACTAATAATCATAGTTTTTTTTTTTTTTTTTGTCACACATGCGCAGTAAAATGCCTTTGTTTCACAAGCAGTGAAGTGATGATTCATAACAGTGGAATGTTGATAAGAAAGTTTCATAAACAGAAAAGTGATAGCAGTAGAAGGTTGCTGAGACAGCTAAAAACAAGTTACAATCTAATTTCTGGGCGTCAGTCCAAATGTCCAGATAAGGGAAGAATAACTTCATCTGTGTCTTACATCGTAGTCTTGGGTGAAGTATAACTCCTATCATCCTCTCATGAGCGTCACTCTTTATATCCATTACTTAAAAGCTCTTTAATTTGTCCCTCTGTATCGATATGATGGGTTCTAATTAGCCGATAATAACTAATAGAAACAAGGTTCGCCTGGAGCGTGGCTGAGCCTAGTGACGGAGACGTCTGCGCTCCTCGTATTGTTTCTTAAATAAAAGGTTTCATTTATTTCTGCCATTAGAGGATCGCTCCTTTATGAGATGTGTAAATTATAGCCCTTGATAATTACTGGGAATTTTCTGCCCAGATGATTAGGACAAAGCAGTTCTGATAATAAGAGCCATCTATAATGTTACGTGTCTTCTGTGTGATCTTACGGTTATGACTCTCAACTTGGGTTCTTAAGTTAATATACAACATTTTGTGGCTTCATAATAATTTCCTTAAAGGTACAGAGCTCACATATACACATTTGACTGTAGCTGTACAGACACAGCACCAGGTGGCAGCACAGGGTCAACATGGTCATGTGATATTAAAGGAGGCGGTAATAAAGATAGATATCTGAGTTTTCTTATGAACCCCTTAATCACCATTTTTACTGATTCATAAACTTTTATCTTATTCTTATTTTCTTTATTAACACCATTTTTTTATATATATTTCAACAGTTTTACACTAGAAAACTGGCAAAAATGAATGAAAAGGCTTGATGAATCTGGGTCAAAGTTTTAAAAAGTTTCCAAAATGGAAAAAACAATTAGATAAAAGTAAAAGCTGCACAACTTTTTCTAATGTTACCGCATAATGAGACTTTTATCTGAGTTCTTGGCAGTTTTTGCTTTTTGTTCTTTTTCTGGTTTGTAGATGGGTGATCCAGGGACTGTGCGATGGTCAATAGGGGGTCAGAAAGGAGTTTTATTCTCTATACTCTATTGTTAGTATAAAGTTTCTTTGCATCGGCTGAGGTTTGTACAGTCATGGCCAAAAGTATTGAGAATGAGACAAATAGTAATTTAATTTTTTACTGCTTCATTTTTTGTAATGGCAATTTGCATATACTCCCGAATGTCAAAGAGTGATCAGCTTAACAGCAATTACTGTACTTGCAAAGTCAATATTTGCCCAGAAAATGAACTTTAACCCCCAAAACACATTTCAACATCATTGCAGTCCTGCCTTAAAAGGAGCAGCTAACATCGTTTTAGTGATTGATCCATTAACACAGGTGTGGGTGTTGATGAGGACAGGGCTGGCGATCAATCAGTCATGATTAAGTAAGAATGACATCACTGGACACTTTAAAAGGAGGCTGGTTCTTGGTATCATTGTTTCTCTTCAGTTAACCATGGTTATCTCTAAAGAAACACGTGCAGCCATCATTGCACTGCACAAAAATGGCCTAACAGGGAAGAGTATCGCATCTGCAAAGATTGCACCTCAGTCAACAATCTATCGCATCATCAAGAACTTCAAGGAGAGAGCTTCCATTGTTGTCAAAAAGGCTCCAGGGCGCCCAAGAAAGACCCACAAGCGCCAGGACCGTATCTTAAAACTGTTTCAGCTGCGGGATCAGACTACCAGCAGTGCCGAGCTTGCTCAGGAATGGCAGCAGGCTGGTGTGAGTGCTTCTGCACGCACTGTGAGGCGGAGACTCTTTGAGCAAGGGCTGGTTTCAAGGAGGGCAGCAAAGAAGCCACTTCTCTCCAGAAAAAACATCAGGGACCGACTGATATTCTGCAAAAGGTACAGGGAGTGGACTGCTGAGGACTGGGGCAAAGTCATTTTCTCTGATGAATCCCCTTTTCGATTGTTTGGGACATCTGGAAAACAGCTTATTCGGAGAAGAAAAGGTGAGCGCTACCACCAGTCTTGTCTCATGCCAACTGTAAAGCATCCTGAAACCATTCATGTGTGGGGTTGCTTCTCAGCCAAGGGAATCGGCTCACTCACAGTCTTGCCTAAAAACACAGCCATGAATAAAGAATGGTACCAGAATGTCCTCCAAGAGCAACTTCTCCCAACCGTCCAAGAGCAGTTTGGCGCCCAACAATGCCTTTTCCAGCATGATGGAGCACCTTGCCATAAAGCAAAGGTGATAACTAAATGGCTCATGGAACAAAACATAGAGATTGTGGGTCCATGGCCTGGAAACTCCCCAGATCTTAATCCCATTGAGAACTTGTGGTCAATCATCAAGAGACGGGTGGACAAACAAAATCCAACAAATTCTGGCAAAATGCAAGCATTGATTATGCAAGAATGGACTGCTATCAGTCAGGATTTGGTCCAAAAGTTGATTGAGAGCATGCCAGGGAGAATTACAGAGGTCTTGAAGAAGAAGGGGCAACACTGCAAATATTGACTTGCTGCATTAACTCATTCTAACTGTCAATGTAACCTATTGGTACTCATAATATGATTGCAATTATATTTCTGTATGTGATATAAACATCAGACAAACACTAATAAAAACCAGAGGCCAGCAGATCATGTGAAAATATCATTTTGGTGTCATTCTCAAAACTTTTGGCCATGACTGTATGATAAAAAGTTATGGACTAATGTCTTTCTCCAACTCACTGAGTTATCCTAATTTCCTCCGAAGCCTCCAAAATGTTCCAGTAACAGAAGCCGCTGCTGCTTGACATGTAACATATACTAATATAACTGCCAGAGTCACCGCCCTTCATGTACCGCAAAGTTACGCTGGACAGATGGACTAAGGTCAACATTGCAAGGACGGACTGAAAATTTCACCAAAAATTCTAATTTGACAGAATCAACATTTATTTTATTTTTAGCGCTGGGAAGAAGTTAAAATATAAAATAAAGTTGCTGTCACCTCACTCCTCACCAGACCTAGCGCTGCGCTCCCTCCCAGTCCTGCATTAGCTCCTTTTATCCCTTTGATGCTGGTGTTTCGCTCTCTCTCTATTTCTTGGCACCTCTGGCGCTCCCCGGTCCTGGGCAGGATGTGATGAGTATTAGATTTTTTTTTCATTTTAATCCCCCTGTTTAGTGCATTGGGGTCTGGACAGAGCTGTCAGATCATAACAAATGGCTTTTACAGCAATTCAATTTGCATCTATTAAACTTGTCTCAAATCGAGTTTTCCCACCTGAATTAGTGTGAATCTTGGAAATGAGATTTCGGCAGATCCGCTCATCTCTAGTGATTGTATAATCTCTCAATCCTATTCCATAAAGATTCTTACAATATAAGGAACAGTTTTGACTTCTATGACGAAAGATTTCCAAAAAAAAAACTTCCCAGTATGACTTTCAGAGAGGACAAGTCTTTACAATCCTCCCGAATGTTTCACTATTGTTGTAAATGAGAAGAGGCTGAAATGAACTGTGTCGTATCCGGCGCTGGATCCAGGAGAGGACGGTAACGTTGAGTGGAGGGAATATCTCTCATTTAAAGCCGCCATAAAAAGTTACTGAACATATGACGCTGCCGGAGATTACTAATGAAGACATTTTCCAGGAGACGGCCGAGGTGCCGTGTTTCATTGCTTTTTGATTTCATATTCTATAATAAAGTGGGGACAAGGGGAAGATTTAGAGTTATGAAAATGATTTTTTAATGGAGGGAGAAATGTGAAAGCTGAATTTATGGCAAAGAGACTGCACAAGTTTTCTTCTACTAAAGGCAGGAAATGTAAGAGGATTATTATTTTCTGTCTTCTTCATAGAGGTGGCGTCAGAGTTTGTTCTAACTGGTAACTAAGTTTACTTTTCATCCGTGATTGGTACAAGTGCAATGAGCTGAACTGTGAAATTACCTTCGGAATGTAATTATAACAATGTATCAAACAGATGATACTAATATCTTCACTGCAGCGTCTTCCGTATCATCTACTCTAGTCTCAGTATCTTTTTACAAAAAATACAATATTGTTCATTTTTCTAATTGTTTCACATGTATCTAATGTTTGATACATTGTTCTTTATGTATCTGTGCAGTAAACAAATATGGTATAATTTATTATTAATATTATGATTTTTGCCTTTAGGGTTACTCTCTAAATGTGGAACAGAATCAGTAAATCTGCCTCGGGTTTAATACCGGTTTTATAAATGTTCAGCTCGTTTCGCTGTTTCCCTTATGATCCGGCAGAATCGTGACTGCAGCTTTTATCTAGTCCTGCTTACATCTGAGAATGTGTTACAATGTTTCAAGAAAAAGAGATGAGGGAATCGATTAGTAATGAATCTAATTCATTATGAATTTCCTCCAAAATGTTGGATTCCGGTGAATTATACATTTTTTCAGATTTGGTTCGTAAGAATCAACCAAATGGTGACCAGTCAGTTCCCAGATTATTGAATTAATTTAAGTGCCATGAAAGGGTTAAAATAAGCAGAGATTATACTCACCAGGCCTACCTTGTCCACTTGCTTCCTTATGGATCTCCAGGTGCTCACTAGTCCTTATGCAGTATGCGGCTACTATCATCCTGCTGACACCAGTAGTTCCACAAGAGATGACCACCAACAATACTCTTATGAGTTTCCCCTAAAGAACAACCTGTCACACAAGGTGTGGGAAAGACTAAGTGCAACACGAGGAGAAGAGGGGGAGGAAGCCGAGACACTAGGGAAAGGGGGAGTGGAGACCCCTAAGCAGATCTAATATCACCCTGCCTACCCTACCGTCCCTATATAGGTTCTGACTCGCCCCCTGGGCCGTGGGGCACTCGGATCCGGGCAATAGGGAAACGGTGGGAGTAGTAGTGGCAACCCGGTTCCGTGGCTCAGGGTGGTCAGGCCAGTGGTAGTCCGTTATGCGCTGATGATTATGTCTGACTACGCCACCCGTGGATTGCGGTTATTAGGAACCGCCGCTGCATGCAGACCGCTGGGGCTGATGAGGTGTGCAGCTAGGGTAGTGTGGCTCCCCACGGGAAGAGTGCGGCCCCAGGGCAGTATAATGGATGGTGGGAGTGATGGTGGTGAGAGTCCCAGTACCGGTAGTGCTGGAGGCGCGAAGGAGCACACAGACAACAGGTTGCAGTCCAGGGTCTTTACTAAAACAGGTAAACTGACCCATAAACAGTCCCGGCTAGGAGGGAACCTGGATGTCTGAGAGCAATTGGGAGATTGGCCCTGGTCAGGGTGAGGGTGTAGGCCTACCGTGCTTTCTGCGCTCCTTCTGGCTATCTCCTCCTGATAGGGTAACAGCCCACGGTCCGAGCTTTCCGTGTACTCTCGCCTGTATGGCCTGCGACGTGAGTTCCTTTCTGCTCCCGGCCTGGTACGGCTGTGCTGGTCCCTTCTGTTGTGGCAGAGCCTCCAGGCTTCTTAGGCCAAGGAATATACAGTCCCCTGCGGACTGGTTATCTGCTGTGGGATGTGGAATCCTTCCAGCCTCAGACACCAAAGTCTGGTAAATTAAGTCCTTTATCTGCCAAGACTGGCTCACTTTGCCTCTTGTCTCTGGCTTGTGGCTCTCCTCCTGCCACACTTCCTCTTAGGTGCAATACAACTTTCTGTCCCTGCTCTGCTCCGGGACACGTCTCAGTACTGAGACGGGTCATCCAGTTCTCCCTAACCCTGCCCCCAGCACCAGCTTTTATAGGGGCAGCCTGCTCCCCCTACTGGCCTGAGACAGGAGGTACTGCATGCTAATGTTCCCCTGACTAGAGAACCTCCCCCTTGCTCTCAGACACAGCTTTATTACATTTTGTGGCATCCAGGCCAGGGTGACACATTCCCCCCTAGTAAAATTTAGTACTCCGGGACTAAACAAGAAACAAAGACAATATGCATAACCATAAAACATTAACAGACAGACGACGCACAGATTGAGTTCTTAAGGTCACAGTGTGGTCTGTGACCGGGTGTCCATATCACCAGCACAACGGGGAGCCTTAACCAGGTGGGGGTCTGTCCTACCCCAAGTCCTTTACAGTCTCAGTTCATTCCTGGGTTAGACTCCGAACGCAGTCCATACAAAGTCCCGGTTACTAAACGTCCATAACCTTTGAGTCCTTACGGTAGCTGCAAGAAACTGAAACACAGAATTACCAAACATGCATGTAACTTTGCAAACATTTCAACATTTGGCAACAGGGTTATTTACAATTTTAGCGCACTCTATATTCTCCAGCGAGCGGGTATCTGTCCCTTTGTGCTCCTGGTAGACCTCCTTAATCCACTGTCTGGTGGTGGACCGACCTGGCTTTCCCCACTAGCGTTAGGGGTACAGCTACCAGCTGGACTTACAGGTAGGGCAGGCAGCTGTCTGCGGGTCCATTGGCTTACCGCAGGCATGGCAGGCTCACTGTCAGCAGAGGGTTGACTCTCCTGGGCTGCTGGTTCAGGCTCTTCTGCCTCTGGAACTGCTTGCTCCTCTTCACCTTCCGGCTCTGGTGCAGGTCGTTCTCAGTTGGTTGCAGGAAATGCACGACGGGTACCACTAATGCATCGTTTATTCGAGTCCAGGACTGAGGGAACTCTCCGAGAACGGTGCTGATCATTTCTTCCTTGTCCTCTGCGGGTTCAAGGTCACTTTGATCCTCTTCTGCACTACGGAGTTGCTCGGGGCACCTTTTTAGGTGGTCTCTGGAGACGGTACTAGTGGTTTCTCCTCCGTCCTTGGTGATCACGCACACCTTCAGGTTGTCGTGATCAGACTGCAGTACGGTGTAGGGCTCCCTTTCCCACTGGTCGTCCAACTTGTGAAGCCTTCTCTTTCGCTTCAGGACCTGCTCACCAGGTTCCAGGGGACCAGCAGGGGCGTGTTGGTTGAAGAGTTTTTCTTGCCTCTCTCTCACCTGGGCCAAGCTCTTCTCCACACTCTCCTGTACCTTCTTGTACTGCAGTTGCCTTTCCGTATCGAAGTCCGCATCCGGGGAGGTGTCCTCAGGTGTTAGGACTCCCATCTCCAGGTCTACGGGCAGCTTACCTGGTCTGGCTCGCATCAGGTAAGCCGGGGTGCAGTTGGTAGCATTCACCGGGATATGATTGTATAAGTCTATCAGATCCGGCAGTTTTTCTGGCCACAGGCTGCGTTCCTCCAGGGGCAACGTCTTCAGGAGATCAATGACTATGTTGTTCATTTTCTCACACATCCCGTTGGTTTGTGGGTGGTAAGGCGTTGTCCGAATCTTCTTACAGCCATAGAGGTTGCAGAATTCTTGGAAGATTTCAGCCTCGAATGCTGGACCCTGGTCTGTCAGGACCTGTTCCGGATACCCGTGTGGACGGCAGAAGTATTGCTGGAAGGCTCTGGCCGCTGTTTGGGCTGTCAAGTCCTTTACCGGTACCACCACTAGAAAACGGGAATAGTGGTCCACGATTGTCAGGGCATAGATGTATCCTGACCGGTTGGAGCCAATTTGACGTGGTCCAGAGCTACCAGCTCAAGAGGCTGCGTGGTGACGATGGGCCTCAAGGGTGTCTTCTGGCTGGCACGGTCCTTCCTCCTTAGGTGACAAGGGCCACAGTCTCTGCACCACTTCTCTACAGCCCCTCTCATGCCGACCCAAAAGAACCGTCCTCTTAGCAGGAACTCCAGTTTCTTCCAACCGAAGTGCCCCGCTCTGTCATGGTAAGCCCCCAGGACCATAGCTGCATCCCGCCTTGGAACCACGACTTGCCAGGTCAGCTTGTGCGTCCGGTGGTTGACAATCCTTCTGCACAGCTTGCCTTCATAGAGGAACAGCTTGCTCTTCTCTTTCCATAGCTGCTTGGCTTCGTCTGGAGCATCCGGATCCATGCGGGCGTCTTCCTGGGTCAGCAGATCTTTCACTAGGCGGATGGCAGGGTCACTATCTTGGGTCTCGGCACAGCTGTGGTGAGGTAGGGGATTGATCATCACGGTTGTTAGATCCTCCTCCTTCATGCGGTGGGAGTATTGAGCGGCTCCATACCGGTGGAACGTGGGGAGTTCTACCTCCTCCAGCTCTTCTGGGTCTTCGTCACCTTCAGGTAAGTGAGGCATTCTCGATAGGGCGTCAGCGTTGGCATTGGTTTTGCCTGCCCGGTACTTGATCACGAAGTCATAATTGGAGAGACGGGCCATCCACCGCTGTTCCAGGGCACCCAGTCTCGCATTGTCCAGGTGTGTCAACGGGTTGTTGTCCATGTACACGGTGAACTTTGCGGAGGCCAGGTAATGCTTGAAGCGTTCTGTTACGGCCCACACCACTGCCAAGAATTCTAGCTTGAAGGAGCTGTAATTCTCCGGGTTCCTCTCGGTGGGCCTCAGCTCCCGGCTGGAGTACGCGATCACCCTTTCTCTGCCCTGTTGGTTTTGGGACAGTATGGCTCCCAGTCCCACATTACTGGCGTCGGTGTGGAGAATAAAAGGCTGGCCATAATCAGGGTAGGCCAGGATCTCATCCCCTGTGAGGGCCATCTTTAGCTGGCGGAAGGACTCCTCTTCCGGTTGATCCCACTTGAAGGGTGGCTTTTGACTTCTGGACTTAGACTGTCCTATCAGGAGGTCCTGCATAGGAGCTGCCATCTTATTGAACCCGGGGATGAACCTTCGGTAGTAGCCTACCAACCCGAGGAACTGCCTTACTTCTTTGATGTTCGAGGGGCTTGGCCAGCTCTTGATTGCCGTGACCTTGTCAGGGTCGGGGGCTACTCCTTCCACACTTACCACGTGCCCTAGGTACTGGACCTTCGGTTTCAACAGGTGAAACTTCGATGGTTTCACCTTCAGGCCATAGCCTGCCAGGGCTTCGAACACCTCGGCCAGGTGCTTTAGATGGTCCTCGTAGGTCTTCGAATAGACGATCACGTCGTCCAGGTAAAGGAGGACCGTCCCAAAGTTTCGGTGCCCTAGACAGCATTTCATCAGCCTCTGGAAGGTCCCTGGTGCGTTGCAGAGCCCGAAGGGCATACAGTTGAACTCACTCAGTCCCATCGGGGTGGTGAAGGCGGTCTTCTCCTTGTCAGCCTCTGCCACAGGAACCTGCCAGTACCCGCTAGTAAGGTCCAAGGTAGAAAAGAAGTTAGCTGATTTTAGTGCGGCTAAAGACTCCTCTAATCTAGGCAGCGGGTATGCGTCTTTGTGGGTGATACGGTTGATTTGTCTATTGTCCACGCACATTCTCATGGTGCCGTCTTTCTTTTTTACCAGAACCAAGGGGGCTGCCCAGGGGCTACAGCTGTCTCTAATGACCCCAGCTTCTTTCATCTCTCTTAGCATATCCTTGGCGTTCTGATAATGTGCAGGGGGTACAGGCCTGTGTCTCTCTTTTATTGGTGGGTGGCTCCCTGTGGGGATGTGGTGTTCTATCCCTTTTACTCTGCCGAAGTCCAGCGGGTGCTTACTAAAGACTCTCTCGTACTCCTGTACCACCCGGTAGACTCCTTGTTTTTGGTGCAGGGGAGTGGAGTCAGCACCCACATGGAGTTTCTGGCACCAGTCCTCCTTTTGTTTCTGGGAGCCATTACCCTCCGCCTGTGGAGATGGAGGCAAAGGCTCCACGGCCCTGATAGCTTGGTGTTCGACAACAAACAGTTTGGCAAGTGTAGCGTACCTGGGTAAGTGTACCTCTCTCTCCCCAATGTTGAGAATGCGAACGGGCACCCTCCCATGGCAGACATCAACCACCCCCCTGGCCGTCAAAATGGTGGGCCTGCTGTCTGAGTACATGGGTTCTACCATGGCTTGGTAGTCTCTACCTCTCAACCCGATTGCAGTCCGACACCAGATCATCATTTCACTTTTGGGAGGCATGGAAATGGGGAATGGGTCACTCAGTCTTACGCTACCGATCTCACCACCAGACAGTTCTACCTGCTGCCGTCTCATCAGGGCTTTTATCTCCTTGTTGAGGACTCTCTGTTGGCTGGAACTAGCATTCACCGCCACCTGTTGTAGAATTACAATTACCTCTGAAAGACAATTTTCAATCACGTTAGTACCCTCAGTTATTTTAGGGTGACTTTCACGACGGTCAATGTCCACGATAATCACCCCCTGTGCCGGTAGTTCAACTTTACCAATTTTAATGGTCATCTCCTTGAACCCCATCTGCGACACGGGTAAGCCATTACTGGCGATGATGCTCAAGTTACTGTCTGGATACCGTGTGATATCAGCATCAGTCCAATACTGCTTAAAAAGTACATAAGGGATAGTGGTTACTTGCGACCCAGTATCCAGCAAGGCGCTCATGGGCATACCGTCCAGCACCACGGGTAAAAGCGGGCGCCCCCCAACGTACTTATCACGCCAATTATAAGGGCCTGGTGATCTTATGCCTGGGGGTTGGCCTTCTGCCCCAGGTTGGACCCGTTTAAATTACAGTACCTGGAAATGTGTCCGGGCTGGTTGCATCGACGGCAAATGGGCTGTCCATCCTCTGCGTAGCGGTCTGTGGGCCTCCCTCGGAACGACGGGATCCTCCTCTGTCGACGCCACAGGACATCCTCCGGACTTGAAGCCAACTCGATGGGTCTTGACGGGTCCACTTGCAACGCCTGGACGGTCCTGGTCAACGCCGCCACACTCCTGGTCAGCTCCTGGACTTGGTGGTGCAGATCCTTCGACGGGGCTTGGTTCAGGGCCTGTGCATCAGCCCCCACGGAGTCCATAGAGGAGGGCGCCGCCTCCTGGTGGTAGGTGAGAGCAGGGCGCCGGGGTTTATAGCGCCACTTGTTGCGGATTCACGGAGCACCCTTATGGCCCTGTCCTTGAATTGGGCAAAGGTCAGATCAGGGTTCTGAAAGAACATGAGGCGCAGCTGGGTCCTGTGGGCGCTAGACAGCAGACCTTCTATAAACTGTTCTGTTAGCAGCTTGTCCGTTTCCTGCACACTGCCAGGGTCAGTTTGTTGGATGGCCCTTAGGGCTTCCTGCAGATTCAGGGCATAGTCTCTGATGCTGTCCTGTGCCCGCTGCTTACATCCATAGAACCTCATTTTAATTTCAGCGGAGGTAAGTGTGTCAAAGGTACCCCGCAGCCGGGCCAGAATACCCTTCACGGTCCTTTTCTCCTCAGTGGGCCATGATTTTACCTCCCTTTGGGCTGCGCCAGTTAACTGCCCTGTTAGTATGCTGACCTTCTGTTCCTCTGTCAGGGGGTAGACTTGGAACAAACTGCACAGCCTTTCCTTAAAGTCAGTTAGGGCATGGGGCTTCCCTGAGTACTTGGGCAGCCAGGCCGCTCCAGGGATGTAGGGCAGGGAAAAGGGCATCACCGCTGCTGCAGCTGCGTTGGTGGTAGTGGGCGCCTCTGTGTCCGACATCTTCCTCCCCCCTAGTTAAGCGTGGCCTACCTTCCGACGATCCTCTTCTGTAGGCCGCGGCTCCGCTGGTGCTGCTCCGGACGAGGACCTTGCGCCGCGTCCTGGTGACATCAGCGTCGCTCTTTCTCCCTTCCAGGATCTTGCGCAGTGTCGGTGCGTGGGGCGGAGCTTCGGTTCTCGCGCGGTTTGGACGTCCACGCCCCTCTTCTTCCCGCGCGAAGATGGCATCCGATGGCGGGAAAACGGCTGAAGATGGCGGGAACCGGCTCCGGATGGCGGGAAACCTCTTTTCAGGTACGTGTACAGTCTTTTTCAGGCACGCAATACCCGTTTGTGGCGGGTTGGTTGCATTCCTGCCGACTACACCAAAGCTGACTTGCCCCCTGGGCCGTGGGGCACTCGGATCCGGGCAATAGGGAAACGGTGGGACTCTTAGTGGCAACCTGGTTCCGTGGCTCAGGGTGGTCAGGCCAGTGGTAGTCCGTTATGCGCTGATGATTATGTCCGACTACGCCACCCGTGGATTGCGGTTATTAGGAACCGCCGCTGCATGCAGACCGCTGGGGCTGATGAGGTGTGCAGCTAGGGTAGTGTGGCTCCCCACGGGAAGAGTGCGGCCCCAGGGCAGTATAATGGATGGTGGGAGTGATGGTGGTGAGAGTCCCAGTACCGGTAGTGCTGGAGGCGCGAAGGAGCACACAGACAACAGGTTGCAGTCCAGGGTCTTTACTAAAACAGGTAAACTGACCCATAAACAGTCCCGGCTAGGAGGGGACCTGGATGTCTGAGAGCAATTGGGAGATTGGCCCTGGTCAGGGTGAGGGTGTAGGCCTACCGTGCTTTCTGCGCTCCTTCTGGCTATCTCCTCCTGATAGGGTAACAGCCCATGGTCCGAGCTTTCCGTGTACTCTCGCCTGTATGGCCTGCGACGTGGGTTCCTTTCTGCTCCCGGCCTGGTACGGCTGTGCTGGTCCCTTCTGTTGTGGCAGAGCCTCCAGGCTTCTTAGGCCAAGGAATATACAGTCCCCTGCGGACTGGTTATCTGCCGTGGGATGTGGAATCCTTCCAGCCTCAGACACCAAAGTCTGGTAAATTAAGTCCTTTATCTGCCAAGACTGGCTCACTTTGCCTCTTGTCTCTGGCTTGTGGCTCTCCTCCTGCCACACTTCCTCTTAGGTGCAATACAACTTTCTGTCCCTGCTCTGCTCCGGGACACGTCTCAGTACTGAGACAGGTCATCCAGTTCTCCCTAACCCTGCCCCCAGCACCAGCTTTTATAGGGGCAGCCTGCTCCCCCTACTGGCCTGAGACAGGAGGTACTGCATGCTAATGTTCCCCTGACTAGAGAACCTCCCCCTTGCTCTCAGACACAGCTTTATTACATTTTGTGGCATCCAGGCCAGGGTGACACAGTTCCATACCTATCGCCGAGCAGGACCCTAAACCCTGTATATCCCTAGAGCTTGGCCCTAGATAGGGAGAGGGAGGGGTGAGCGCTGGTCAGGCCCCACTACAAACTAAAGACAACAAGGTAGAATAACAAAGGGGATTAACTTACCTTGAGCAGACACCAGAGGAGTAACGCTAACTGTCGTCCAATGGCACCAGAGTAGACGCTAGCCGACTGCTAGTGCTCCAAGCCTGTACATAGAAGTATCACCGGCGATTGCCTGGAGCAAACTGAGGGGTTTTAACTCCCATGCAAGGGTGTGTCAATCAGCAGCAGGAGGGAGGTCGCTGCTGGGTCTTAAAGGAAGAAGGATTAAGAAGGTGTCTGCAATGCCAAGCGCAGTGACCTTCTACAGCCAGATACAGAGCGACTGTCTATTACACCTGACACACCGGTGACACAACCGTACAAAAGAGCGGAACTGAGGGATATTTCACTTCTAATTGGGTTTGATTATCCTGAGAATAATGAAATAATTAAAAACCCCAAAACACATCAAACACCTGGTACACCAGCTTCTACCCGACCCTGGGTTTTGTCTGGTGGCTTTTTCAGGGGAAACGTTTTACTATTGTATAATCCTTTTATTCAGAATCATTTTCAGGTTTTGGATTATCAGATGATGGAAGAACATTATAGAAATTGAGAAGTTGCTGCTATCACTTTAAGAATTAAATGTTTCTTAGCTTCACATTATATTGAATTTCGCACCAGATAATCCAACATTCTAGATGAATAAATGGCAGACTAAAGGCATTGATCTTATTTATTCCGCTCTTCTGCCATCTTGTCTTTATTCTTCTCTGCCTAGAAAGCGACAGCTTCTCTTTCATCCCTAGAAATCTGTGACCATGTCGCATTGTGCGCCGATCTACACAATCCCTTTCCACCGGTCCCACGTTAGTTTCTTTCTCGGTATAACAGGAGCATTGTGTGAGAAGTGAAGGCAATAAGTCGCGTCTCCTGATCCGTGCTCCGTCTTGTAGAGGATGACAATGTATCTCTGAAGTCTGCAAATAACATAAAGCAGGAAAGTGGCCCCCCAGTCGTCATCACCCTGGGCCCCTTTCCCTTTCATCTGTGTGATTCCCCCTTGCGTCGCTTACGTGTGATGAAAAACCCATTTAATATGTTTGCTTTTTCAAAGCGTTCGCTTCCCCATTGAAACGGCAGCTTTTCTTTTTAATTCATTATTCAAAGTTGCATTAGCGAGGGGCATCAATTATTCATCCTCACCTCCTCCGTCTTATTATACACAGATAATTTATCACCGCTCGCGCCTTTTCAATTTCTGGCTTCAGTTCTGATACAAAAGAAAAATAGAAATATTTTCTGCACACCTGAAGGGTTAATAAAACCTCTATAGAAGCGGAGGAGGATTAAATAGACTTTAACTGGGGGAGTTCCAGGGCTATGATATTGGTGGTCTATATCAGATTAGTCAGGGGGGCTGATTCCTGGCACCGCCACTGAACAGCGCCATACATCTCATAGTGGCACTGCCTGGTACTGCAGCTCAATTCTATTCACCTGGGGTTGTTCAATCACACATTTATGGCACAAGGATATATGGGGGGTCCCACCTAGAAAGGATCACAGAGAGCTGCTCGCTGATGACGTGTGCTCACATGAAATTAGGAGGTGGCCAGATGTTCTCCTGGAATGTAGAGGTGATCACACGTGCACGTTCAGCAATTGTCACCCCTTCCATAGAAATGAATGGAGAGAGCCCCAAACGTGCAGCTACCTCTCCACTCCACTAATGGGTGCATCGGGTGCCTGTTTTCAAAACAGATGTAGTTCTTATCAATACACCATAAATGTCGGGACAACCCCTTTAAATAGGATTGAGCTGCAGTACCAGGCACAGCCACTAAAACTGTATGGTGCTGTGTATAATTATTGCACAGTATACCGTATAATCTGTAAGTACAGAAGGTGACATTTCTTCACGAGGTTATAAAAAGTAACAGCAATTTAGTTTAAGTTCTGCGGAATATGTTGGTGCTATAGAAATAAGAATTATTATTAAATTATTATTATTAGTTTTTCCTCTGACTTGCAGTACCAATTTTCACCATAGGGTGGTTTGAAGATGCTTCCATAAGAAGCAATACAACAGCGCCCCCCAGTTGTGTCATTACATACAGAGAATGCAATAGCTTTGCAGTAAAACATTGGCCAAAACTTTACAAGAAATTTAATTTGGGGGAATAATCAATTTTGTCACTTTACAAATGTCATAAACAATTCAATTCTGAATTCTGGTCGGTAAGTGATAGTGCGACAAGCCCGGCTCTGAGCCTAACCTTTCCCGGGACTGTGGTCCTCTAGACTGGATGAAGGACCCTTGTCATGAAATCAGCATAAGACCACGGCCCCACTATCAGTATTCAGTCAGTATTTTTTCTCAGGAGTGGGAGCCAAAACCAGGTGAGGAACAATCAGAGAAAAGGTCTAATAGTCACCAATTCTGCATTTATCACCCCCTCCTGGTTTTGTCTCCCACTCCTGAGAAAAAATACTGACCGAATACTGACCAAATACTGATAGTGGGACCGTGGCCATAAAGGGCAACTCACCCCTAATAAATATCACCAAGCCATATTTCTCCATGATGCATGTGAATGCTCTGGTGGTGCTATGGGACAAATGTAGCTAAATGGCTAGCGCCTCCTATGGGGTTAGACCCTCATTGCAGCCTGTTTTTGTTTCTCTGTGCCCCTACTTGCAGGACTGAGGCGACTCTATAACGCTACTCAACTTCAGCTATGGTGCTAATCTCTAGAGACAGGTGACATTGAGACTGTGGGAATGATGGGCGCTAAGAGATTGCACCAGGACGGGGGTCCGCTTTCCCTCTATTGATAGAATTGCACTTTTTGCAATTGTTTTCCGGACTTTTCTCAGTGAAGAATATATTTCACCCAAATAAACACTAATTCATCTACAACTTACTCTCCGCTGTCAATATGAGCGGCCGATCGCTTCCTTAACCACGGACATTTCCGCCATTCTCGCTGCGTGCCGCAATTAAAGATCGCCACTTACTGCAAATAAATGTAATGAATAATAATCAGAGCGAGGACGTCTCTTTTACACCCCTCATTTATTTCCCCCCGCTAATGCCGCTGCCACTAATTAGTCAGAAACGCGCTGAATTTCCAGAAAAACGTTAAATACGTGTTATGCAAATAACCTTTATCGTCTTGTATCAGAACGAGAAAATTCTCCTGTAAGGATCAAATTATCTGCACTGAAAGTATTAGGTGTCGATTGAGAAGCGTGGCGGCTGGCGAGCGCTCGTTCTCCAAAGTTTCACAACTTTCATTTCTCTCTGTAGAAAGCGGCAGAGGACGTGTGGCCTCGTCTCCATTGTGAGCGGAGGTCTGGGTCCCCGGGGATCGGCACTGGACTATTGTCCTCCAGCTACACAGAACATGAGCAAGGCTGTTATAGATTTAGATAAAATGTATCGATGTCATAATAATAGAACACAATGAGAAGTGACTGATCTCTTCCAAGGTCACTGTTTGCTGTCAGTGAATGAGAACCTTTGTATTTACAATCGGAGGTAGTAATGCTGTGCAGAACCAGCGCTGCCTCCGGATAACCGGTAGATACAATTGTGTCCAATCCGTACAATCTTCTGAGCCAAACATCCTGGACTTCAGACTGATACATTGTAGCGAACCAGCAGGGGAAATTGGATATAATGGGAGAGAAAATGCCATAGCAGCTGTACTGAGCAGAATATATATCTATAATATAATCGTACAGGCGTCCCTCTGTCTGAAGCCTTCATAGACTGCGCATGTGTGACGCGCAGTCTGGCTCCAGACAGAAGAACGCTTGGAGCCGTTACAGGTAAGAGGAGGTGCATGGCGCCGGAGATCGCGGTATGTGTAGACACTGAACGCATACCGCGATCTCCGGCGCCATATTTACATACTTACCTGACCGGGAGGAGCGTTGCCGCCGCCTCTCTCTTCTCGCCGGAGACCGGGGCAGGAGTGAAGGAGTTGGCGCATGCGCATAGTGCTATCCGGCGCCGTTTTACTGAAGACACATTTGCAGTGTGTCTTCAGTAAAATGGCACCGGACAGCGCGGTGCTCCGGAGCCGCACTCCTCCCCCGGCCTCCAGCAGAACAGGACACAGCAGCACTGGAGCACAGAGAAGAAAGGTGAGTATAAGTGTTTTTTTTGTATGTGTGCAGCGTGAAAGGGATGAGGGGGCCATACATACCAGGATTGGGGGATGAGGGGGCCACACATACCAGGATTGGGGATGAGGGGTGCCATGCATACCAGGATTGGGGGGGTGAGGGGACCATGTATACCAGCATTAGGGATGAGGAGTACCATGCATACCAGGATGAGGGGTTGGGTGCCATGCATATCAAGATTGGGGGATGAGGAGGCCATACATACCCGGATTGGGGGATGAGGGGTGCCATACATACCAGAATTGGGGATGAGAGGTGCCATGCATACCAGGATTGGTGGTGAGGGGTGCCATACATACCAGAATTGGGGATGAGAGGTGCCATGCATACCAGGATTGAGGATGAGGGATGCCATGCACACCAGGATTGGGGGTGAGGGGTGCCATTCATACCAGGATTGGGGATGAGGGGTACCATGCATACCAGGATTGGGGATGAGGGGTGCCATGCATACCAGGATTGGGGATGAGGGGACCATGCATACCAGGATGAGGGGTTAGGTGCCATGCATATCAGGATTGAGGGATGAGGAGGCCATACATACCAGGATTGGGGGATGAGGGGTGCCATGCATACCAGAATAGGGATGAGGGGTACCATGCATACCAGGATGAGGGATGGAGTGCCATGCATACCAGGATTGAGGGATGAGGAGGTCATACATGCCAGAATTGGGATGATGGGTGCCATGTATACAAGAATGAGGGGTACCATACATACCAGAATAGGGATGCAGGGTACCATGCATAACAGTATGAGGGATGGGATGCCATGCATACCAGGATGAGGGGTACCAAACATACCACACCCGGGCCTAGAATGGGCTCAATAGCTAGTAGCATATATAGTGTGAAGAGGGTACATCACGGTGACAGAGATGGGGTCCAGCGGACTGTCCTTGAGAATTGAGGTCTGACCTTGTGGGGGGCTGTCCCTGCCAGACCCTTATCAATATGACTTCACCTATAAGGAGCTGGCCGCACACTATGGCTCTTCTGGAAGCTTCTTCACCATCTTTTACCACTAGGGGCGCCCTCCGGCTATCTGTAGGCGGCTCTGGCTCTGACTTCCTCGTGTTTCTGTTGCTGCGATATAATATTGCAGATTCTGATATAATTATTAGGATCACACCGGGGGAGACAGCTGCTGCCACCCACCACGTTTATCACTAGTGCCAATTATACGCTGTTTGCGGAGAGGTGTAAAATCTCTATAAATGTTCCTCTCGCTTGTTGTTGGTGATGAGATTAACAACGAGCCGCAATCTATGGATTTCGGAGGTGAGAACAGATTTAGTGCAGTAAAAATAAGCACAGATGTCAAACGTGGATGATGGCGCCGATGTCACTGCGATGTCACCAATGTTGCTGTGATGTCACCACCTGGCCCCCGGCAGAGCCGCCTTCATCTCCGGTCACAGATCTGCAGCTCGGGCTCCTCCAGCTGTTGTCAAACTACAACCTTTTCCCAATAAATCAAGATGTTTATTTAGTAGCAAAAGTGATTTTCTATGAGGATTTTTAAGAGGAATCATCTTCACAATCCAAACAACAACAAAAAAAAACCTCTGTGTGAACATGCCCCAAAGATTGATACAGAATCCATGAGGAATCTGCATAAAAAATTCTCATCACTTTTTTCAGCAGTTTTTAAAACCTCTTCTGAAAAAAAAAACAACAACAACTGAGCTGTATGAATAATATTGGGGAAGATTATTCCAAAATCATCTCAAAGTGATTTCTATTTGTATCTTGTAGCATAGTTTGCACAAAAATCCATGTGAAAGATTCACTGTGTGAACCATCCTTTAGGTCACAATGAGTTTTTCTTATGGATTTTGGTGCAAAAAAAAAAAAGCATGAAAAACATCTACAAAATGTATCCCATTGTAAAACACGTGGTTGTGGTTTCTCCAATCACTTCAATAAGTGGAATCCTGACTAATCTACTTGTAGCAGTTTGAACTACAAATCCTCAGCAGAATCTCTAGGTTTTGTCTTAACTTTGTCTGAAACAGATTCCTGTGATTTTACTGACGTGATTTTACTTTTTGTGAACTTTCCCTCATTCCTTCAGTGCACAGATCTGTGCACAGTTGCTTTGTTTTCCAGGCTAGATCCATCCCATCCTTACACGCAGACTAAATCCACCCAAGAGATTTCCTCTGCAGAACTTTCATCACCGAAAATTTACAGGGATTTTTCCAGCAGTAAAAAACACAACACGTTTTGTTCTAGAAATGCGACATCTTGCACCTTTGCAGTGAATTCAGCATAAAAGCTCACACTGAGACGCTGCAAATTTCACATCCGCCGGTGAATTTTTGCTGCAGATTTTTCTACTCAGAATGTAGCCGAGATTTCATTCATTTCTCACCTACAACGAGGAAACTGAAACAGATTTTACATCTGAAAATTCCGCACAAACCGCGGCGCAGGTTCTCTGCATGCACAGGTTTTACAGGTTCTTGAAGGTGAAACAAACATAACATAAATGTCTTCATCTTTACAAAAATACGTATCCATATACCATATTGCACAGCACAGAGTATTTAAGAAAAAGTGTACTTAACTATATAGTGAAAGAGATTGGGTCTCCCAGCAGCACAGAGTATTATAGGAGATGACTATACTGATCTTGTGAGAGGTTATATAACGGAAGGATAAAAATCACTCAGCAGCACAGAGGATTTAAGAAGAGGAGGCTGCTGTAATTTATGTGATGGGACTTAGATTAAATATAAACTAAAAGCTGCATTTATAACATCTTTGAATAACCCCTGTAAGGTTTTGGTCCTCATCCTATACCCGCCCTATACGTGGAGATCGGCCTGAGAATTTTTCCACCCGCTGCTATTTCCCATTGGTCATTGTAGCCCTCAGTGGTATTTCTCATTGCTCACACTAGGGGGCGCCAATATCCCATCCAGAAAATACTAATGATCAATGCCTGACCTTGGTGCAAATGCATGAGCTTTACGTTTCCTACAGACCCTGACCTCTGACCTGGGGGTTTGGGGTCTTGTACATTTATGTTATTCCTATTGTTTAGAGTCTCCTGACTTGTCTGATCCGAGGATGGGACCTCAGCCACAAAATCTGATATCTATGGATGTTCCATGTGAATACCGCCTTATCATCCCTCCATTTCTTCCTGAAGATTCGGTGGTGCGTTATCCTGCCTCTATTCCAGTTTCCACTTCGAGGTTTGTTTCGGCCTCAGATGATTTCCTCGCAACGTTCCAGTGGCGGAATAATGTACATGTAATATATGGCGGTATTGTCTGTGCACAACAGAACAAGGTGAGCAGCCCCTTCTGGGAATAAAGCCCAAGGACGCGCCCGTCTTTTCTGATTTCTCACCATTTTATATTTCTTTATAACGTGGAATCAAAACCGAGAATGAGAGGCTATAACAAGAAGCAAAGAACAGACTGAAGGAAAGAAACAGAACTCGATGTAACAGTGCGTAACGTGCAGTCACAGACAGGTACATGGTGGAAAATTAATACAATACACTTTTGCATTAATTAGGAAGAGTGTCAGCGAGGCTGCATGCTGAGAGGGGATGGAGGGGGATGCAGCTACAGTTATGTCTCTGTGTGCATTGCCAAGTTTTTAGCAATAAGGTTCGGATACGACTTTAAAGAAGGCAACCACTTGTAATACAACGCAATTTTATTTATAACAGTTAATTTGAAAGATAAAATACAAAATCAAAGGAATAGTATGATATTATGATATTGCGTACACTTTTGTAGATTAAAGGATACAAAGGTTAAATACTTATAAAGGTTACATACTTACTATTAGATAGAAGAAGAAAAAAGATTTCCCTAGTTGCACGCACATCATCTGTCTGGAAACTTCAGCTGGAGAAGCGTTCAGCGATGGGCAGAGAATGCGTCCTAGGTTCTACACTGTGAAGAGCGTCCTCTTCACAGGTCCACAATGCTTCTGCCATAACTGAATTCTTCAACAGCATTATACATTTTAGAAAAAGGCTTACCCAACCTAATATTACGCAAGCAGGAAAGTACATAGGTTGTTGTCCAACATTCCAATCCCGTGAGAGTGGCCAGCTATCACAGATAAGCAATACCGGACAAGACCTGTTCACGGACCATTCTACTTCTGTCATGTTTACATATAAGAGTAAATCCTACACCGGGTTATGAATCAGAACAAGGTTTTCTTCCCAGACAGTATATTGTGTTAAGAAGCTATGTATCAGTGACATACATTCACAGATAAAGTATACATTAACACAGAATATATAATCAGAATATTAATTAAAGGTTGGATACATCATAATGGGTTTCAGATAGCCACTTATATTTTTGGTACTACAATAAGCTTCTCCATCTTAAGCCATATGCCTGTAGTCTTATTTACAATATTGTGCAATCGTCTGTCTCTGGTTCTAGCAAATACAGCGTATACAAAGTCTAATTCCCTTCAGTAATAAAGATTAAACCTCAGACTGTTGAAAACTCAACCTAAAGCTATGTTTTAGTATGTCTGGACAAATGACTCTAGTCTACTGAGGTAGGATACCTACAAATGCTGACATGTCCGGTTCCTATTTTATTTCAATATGGATTTGAAATATAAAATAGCCATTTTTCATGTTCATACTACACTGTGTCAGTGAGGCTGCATGCTGAGAGGGGAAGAGGGGGATGCAGCTGCAGTTATGTCTCTGTGTCAGTGAGGCTGCATGCTGTGAGGAGGGAAGGGAGGAGGGGGATGCAGCTGCAGTTATGTCTCTGTGTCAGTGAGGCTGCATGCTGTGAGGAGGGAAGGGATGAGGGGGATGCAGCTGCAGTTGTCTCTCTGTGGCAGTGAGGCTGCATGCTGTGAGGAGGGAAGGGAGGAGGGGGATGCAGCTGCAGTTCTCTCTCTGTGGCAGTGAGGCTGCGTGCTGGGAGGGAAGGAGGGGAATGCAGCTGCAGTTCTCTCTCTGTGGCAATGAGGCTGCATGCTGTGAGAAGGGAAGGGAGGAGGGGGATGCAGATGCAGTTGTCTCTCTGTGTCAGTGAGGCTGCATGCTATGAGGAAGGTGGGGAGGAGAGGGATGCAGCGGCAGTTCTCTCTCTGTCAGTGAGGCTGCATTCTGTGAGGAGGGAGGAGAGGAGGGGGATGCAGCTGCAGTTGTCTCTCTGTGTAAGTGAGGCTGCATTCTGTGAGGAGGAAGGAAAGGAGGGGGATGCAGCTGCAGTTATGTCTCTGTGTCAGTTAGGCTGCATGCTGTGAGGAGGGAAGGGAGGAGAGGGATGCAGCTGCAGTTCTCGCTCTGTGTCAGTGAGGTTGCATGCTGTGAGGAGGGAGGAGGGGGATGCAGCTGTAGTTCTCTCTCTGTGTTAGTGAGGTTGCATGCTGTGAGGAAGGAGGGGAGGAGGGAGATGCAGCTGCAGTTGTCTCTCTGTGTCAGTGACGCTGCATTCTGTGAGGAGGGAGGGGAGGAGGGGGATGCAGCTGCAGTTGTCTCTGTGGAAGTGAGGCTGCATGCTGTGAAGAATGAGGGGGGAGGGGGATGCAGCTGCAGTAGCCCCTCTGTGTAAGTGAGACAGCATGCTGTGAGGAGGGGGATGCAGCTTCAGTTATCTCCCTGTGTCAGTGAGGCTGCATGATGTGAGGTAGGAGGGGAGGAGTGGGATGTAGCTGCAGTTCTTTCTCTGTGGCTGTGAGGCTGCATGCTGTAAGGAGGGGATGCAGCTGCAGTTGCCTCTCTGTGTCAGTAAGGCTGCATGCTGTGAGGAGGGAGGAGGGGGATGCTCTCTTTGTGTCAGTGAGGCTGCATTCTGTGAGGAGAGAGGGGAGGCGGGGGATGTAGCTGAAGTTGTTTCTCTGTGTCAGTGAGGCTGCATGCTGTGAGGTAGGAGGGGAGGAGGGGATGCAGCTGCAGTTCTCTCTGTGGCAGTGAGGCTGCAGGCTGTGAGGAGGGGGATGCAGCTTCAGTTATCTCTCTGTGTCAGTGAGGCTGCATGCTGTGAAGTAGGAGGGAAGGAGGGGGATGTAGCTGCAGTTCTCTCGGTGGCTGTGAGTCTGCATGCTGTGAGGAGGTGGATGCAGCTGCTGTTGTCTCTCTGTGTCAGTGAGGCTGCATTCTATGAGGAGGGAGGGGAGTAGGGGGATGCAGCTGCAGTTCTCTCTCTGTGGCAGTGAGTCTGCATGCTGTGAGGAGGGAGAGGAGGAGGGAGATGCAGCTGCAATTGTCTCTCTGTGGCAGTGAGGCTGCATGCTGTGAAGAAGGAGGGGAGGAGGGGGGTGCAGCTGCAGTTCTCTCCCTGTGTCAGTGAGGCTGCATGCTGTGAGGTAGAAGGGAAGGAGGGGGATGCAGCTGCAGTACTCTCTCTGTGTCAGTGAGGCTGCATTCTGTGAGGAGGGAAGGGAGGAGGGGATGCAGCTGCAGTTGTCTCTCTGTGTCAGTGAGGTTGCATGCTGTGAGGAAGGAAGGGAGGAGGGGGATGCAGCTGCAGTTCTCTCCCTGTGTCAGTGAGGCTGCATGCTATGAGGAAGGTGGGGAGGAGGGGGATGCAGCTACAGTGGTCTCTCTGTGTCAGTGAGGCTGCATGCAGTGATGAGGAAGGGGAGGAGAGGGATGCAGCTGCAGTTGTCTGTGTCAGTGAGGCTGCATGTAGTGAAGTGGGAGGGGAGGAGGGGGATGCAGCTGCAGTTGTCTCTCTGTGACGGTGAAGCTGCATGCTGTGAGGAGGGAGGGGAGGAGGGGGATGCAGTTGCAGTTGTCTCTCTGTGTCAGTGAGGCTGCATGCTGTGAGGAGGAGGGGGGTGCAGCTGCAGTTGTCTTTCTGTGTCAGTGAGGCTGCATGCTGTGAGTTGGGAGGGGGATACAGCTGCACTTCTCTCTCTGTCAGTGAGGCTGCATGCTGTGAGGACGGAGGGGAGGAGGGGGATGCAGATGCAGTTCTCTCTCTGTCAGTGAGGCTGCATGCTGTGAGGAGGGAGGGGAGGAGTAGGATGTATCTGCAGTTATTTCTTTGTGTCAGTGAGGCTGCAAGCTGTGAGGAAGGCAGGGAGGAGGGGGATGCAGCTGCAGTTCTCTTTGTGTGTCAGTGATGCTGCATGCTGTGAGGAGGGAGGGGAGGAGGGGGATGCAGCTGCAGTTCTCTCTCTGTGTCAGTGAGGCTGCATGCTGTGAGAAGGGAGGGGAGGAGGGGGATGCAGCTGCAGTTGTTTCTCTGTGTCAGTGAGGCTGCATGCCGTGAGGTAGGAGGGGAGGAGGGGGATGCAGCTGCAGTTCTCTCTGTGTCAGTGAGGCTGCATGCTGTGAGGAGGGGGATGCAGCTTCAGTTATCTCCCTCTGTCAGTGAGGCTGCATGCTGTGAAGTAGGAGGGGAGGAGGGGGATGCAGCTGCAGTTCTCTCTGTGGCTGTGAGGCTGCATGCTGTGAGGAGGGGGATGCAGCTGCAGTTGTCTCTCTGTGTCAGTGAGGCTGCATTCTCTGAGGAGGGACGGGAGTAGGGGGATGCAGCTGCAGGTCTCTCTCTGTGGCAGTGAGTCTGCATGCTGTGAGGAGGGAGAGGAGGAGGGAGATGCAGCTGCAATTGTCTCTCTGTGGCAGTGAGGCTGCATGCTGTGAGGTAGGAGGGGAGGAGGGGGATGCAGCTGCAGTTCTCTCTGTGTCAGTGAGGCTGCATGCTGTGAGGAGGGGGATGCAGCTTCAGTTATCTCCCTGTGTCAGTGAGGCTGCATGCTGTGAAGTAGGAGGGGAGGAGGGGGATGCAGCTGCAGTTCTCTCTGTGGCTGTGAGGCTGCATGCTATGAGGAGGGAGGGGAGGAGGGGGATGCAGCTGCAGTTCTCTGTGTGTGTCAGTGATGCTGCATGCTGTGAGGGTGGAGGGGAGGAGGGGCCGCTGGAGTTGTTTCTGTCAGTGAGGCTGCATAGTGTGAAGAGGGAGGGGATTTAGCTGCAGTTGTCTCTCTGTGGCAGTGAGGCTGCATGCTGTGAGGAGGGAGGGGATGCAGCTGCAGTTCACTGTGTGTGTCAGTGAGGCTGCATGCTGGGAGGGAGGAGGGGGATGCAGCTGCAGTTGTCTCTGTGGCAGTGAGACTGCATGCTGTGAGGAGGGAGGGGAGGAGGTGGATGTAGCTGCAGTTGTCTCTGTGGCACTGAGGCTGCATTCTGTGAGGAGGAGGGGGATGCAGCTGCAGTTCACTGTGGGTGTCAGTGAGGCTGCATGCTGTGAGGCGAAGGGGAGGAGGGGGATGCGGCTACAGTTCTCTCTCTGTGTCAGTGATGCGGCATGCTGTGAGGAGGGCGGGGTGGAGGGGGATGCAGTTGTCTCTGTGGCAGTGAGGCTGCATGCTGTGAGGAAAGAGGGGAGGAGGAGGATGCAGCTGCAGTTGTCTCTCTCTGTCAGTGAGGCTGCATGCTGAGAGAAGGGAGAGAAAATGATGAGGGATGAATAAAAGTCTAACCAGATCCTTGTGCCATTCCTCCTGTCAGTGCCTCCTCTCCTGTGCTGTCATACAGTGTGTAAATTACCATACAGCGCCTAATTATCAGCATCAGACAAGGTGGTGCCCAAAATACTTTGTTATATTCTGGCCTCTTCCATACAGCTGTTAATATGACAGCTATATAGTGACTCCACCACAAGACAGAAAGATAATATACCGTTCAGCTTACCATGTGTAAGTAACTACACTGCTCAAAAAAATAAAGGGAACACTTAAACAACAGAATATAACTCCAAGTAAATCAAACTTCTGTGAAATCAAACTGTCCACTTAGGAAGCAACACTGATTGACAATCAATTTCACATGCTGTTGTGCAAATGGAATAGACAATAGATGGAAATTATTGGCAATTATCAAGACACCCTCAATAAAGGAGTGGTTCTGCAGGTGGGGACCGCAGACCACATCAGTACCAATGCTTTCTGGCTGATGTTTTGGTCACTTTTGAATGTTGGTTGTGCTTTCACACTCGTGGTAGCATGAGACACGGACTCTACAACCCACAGAAGTTGCTCAGGTAGTGCAGCTCATCCAGGATGGCACATCAATGCGAGCTGTGGCAAGAAGGTTTGCTATGTCTGTCAGCGCAGTGTCCAGAGGCTGAAGGCACTATCAGGAGACAGGCCAGTACACCAGGAGACGTAGAGGGGGCCGTAGGAGGGCAACAACCCAGCAGCAGGACCGCTACCTCCGCCTTTGTGCAAGGAGGAACAGGAGGAGCACTGCCAGAGCCCTGCAAAATGACCTCCAGCAGGCCACAAATCTGCATGTGTCTGCACAAACGGTTAGAAACCGACTCCATGAGGGTGGTATGAGGGCCTCACCTCCACAGATGGGGGTTGTGCTCACAGCCTAACACCGTGCAGGACGCTTGGCATTTGCCACAGGTCACCAGGATTGGCAAAGTCGCCACTGGCGCCCTGTGCTCTTCACAGATGAAAGCAGGTTCACACTGAGCACATGTGACAGACGTGACAGAGTCTGGAGACGCCGTGGAGAGCGATCTGCTGCCTGCAACATCCTTCAGCATGACCGGTTTGGCAGTGGGTCGGTAATGGTGTGGGGTGGCATTTCTTTGGAGGGCCGCACAGCCCTCCATGTGCTCGCCAGAGGTAGCCTGACTGCCATTAGGTACCGAGATGAGATCCTCAGACCCCTTGTGAGACCATATGCTGGTGCGGTTGGCCCTGGGTTCCTCCTAATGCAGGACAATGCCAGACCTCATGTGGCTGGAGTGTGTCAGCAGTTCCTGCAAGATGAAGGCATTGAAGCTATGGACTGGCCGCCCGTTCCCCAGACCTGAATCCGATTGAGCACATCTGGGACATCATGTCTCGCTCCATCCACCAACGTCACGTTGCACCACAGACTGTCCAGGAGTTGGCGGATACTTTAGTCCAGGTCTGGGAGGAGATCCCACAGGAGACCATCCACAACCTCATCAGGAGCATGCCCAGGCGTTGTAGGGAGGTCATACAGGCACGTGGAGGCCACACACAATACTCAGCCTCATCAGGAGCATGCCCAGGCGTTGTAGGGAGGTCATACAGGCACGTGGAGGCCACACACAATACTCAGCCTCATCAAGAGCATGCCCAGGCGTTGTAGGGAGGTCATACAGGCACATGGAGGCCACACACAATACTCAGCCTCATCAGGAGCATGCCCAGGCGTTGTAGGGAGGTCATACAGGCACATGGAGGCCGCACACAATACTCAGCCTCATCAGGAGCATGCCCAGGCGTTGTGGGGAGGTCATACAGACACGTGGAGGCCACACACAATACTCAGCCTCATCAGGAGCATGCCCAGGCGTTGTAGGGAGGTCATACAGGCACGTGGAGGCCACACACAATACTCAGCCTCATCAGGAGCATGCCCAGGCGTTGTAGGGAGGTCATACAGGCACGTGGAGGCCACACACAATACTCAGCCTCATCAGGAGCATGCCCAGGCGTTGTAGGGAGGTCATACAGGCACGTGGAGGCCACACACAATACTCAGCCTCATCAGGAGCATGCCCAGGCGTTGTAGGGAGGTCATACAGGCACGTGGAGGCCACACACAATACTCAGCCTCATCAGGAGCATGCCCAGGCGTTGTAGGGAGGTCATACAGGCACATGGAGGCCGCACACAATACTCAGCCTCATCAGGAGCATGCCCAGGCGTTGTAGGGAGGTCATACAGACACGTGGAGGCCACACACAATACTCAGCCTCATCAGGAGCATGCCCAGTCGTTGTAGGGAGGTCATACAGGCACGTGGAGGCCGCACACAATACTCAGCCTCATCAGGAGCATGCCCAGGTGTTGTAGGGAGGTCATACAGGCACGTGGAGGCCACACACAATACTCAGCCTCATCAGGAGCATGCCCAGGCGTTGTAGGGAGGTCATACAGGCACATGGAGGCCGCACACAATACTCAGCCTCATCAGGAGCATGCCCAGGTGTTGTAGGGAGGTCATACAGGCACGTGGAGGCCACACACAATACTCAGCCTCATCAGGAGCATGCCCAGTCGTTGTAGGGAGGTCATACAGGCACGTGGAGGCCACACACAATACTGAGCCTCATCAGGAGCATGCCCAGGCGTTGTAGGGAGGTCATACAGGCACGTGGAGGCCACACACAATACTCAGCCTCATCAGGAGCATGCCCAGGCGTTGTAGGGAGGTCATACAGGCACGTGGAGGCCACACACAATACTCAGCCTCATCAGGAGCATGCCCAGGCGTTGTAAGGAGGTCATACAGGCACATGGAGGCCGCACACAATACTCAGCCTCATCAGGAGCATGCCCAGGCGTTGTAGGGAGGTCATACAGACACGTGGAGGCCACACACAATACTCAGCCTCATCAGGAGCATGCCCAGGCGTTGTAGGGAGGTCATACAGGCACGTGGAGGCCACACACAATACTCAGCCTCATCAGGAGCATGCCCAGGCGTTGTAGGGAGGTCATACAGGCACGTGGAGGCCACACACAATACTCAGCCTCATCAGGAGCATGCCCAGGCGTTGTAGGGAGGTCATACAGGCACGTGGAGGCCACACACAATACTCAGCCTCATTGTGACTTGTTTTAAGGACATTACATCATGGTTGGATCAGCCTGTAGTGTGTTTTTCCACTTTAATTTTGGGGGTGACTCCAAATCCAGGCCTCCATTGGTTAATAAATGTGATTTCCATTGATGATTTTTGTGTGATTTTGTTGTCAGCACATTCAGCTTTCTACAGAACAAAGTATTCAATGAGAAGATTTCATTCATTCAGATCTAGGATGTGGTATTTCAGGGGTCCCGATATTTTTTTGAGCAGTGTATATACCGTCATCCATTGCACTAGAGCAGATGTACAGTAATGAAATAATAGGATAATATTGTAATTCAGTGATGAAATTATTATGTAATACCGCCATACAGTACAGCAATGTACATGACATAGGCTAATATAAGTGCTTTACAATGTCTAAATAATTTACATTAAGTTTCTGAATTCTGGCATAAAATTGTTTGAAATATTACAAATGTTTTTAGTAATTTGTAAGTGTGCAAAAATGTGCAGCTTTTTTCTCAGCTACAGCATCTTTTAGGAAAAGTGGCGCAAATTACTTCAGAATTTGCTGGAGGACATTGTAACACTGGTGCACGACGGCTGAAGGATGCAAAAATCTCATTATTAGGAGCGCACTTCTTAATGAAGCTTTCTCCAGTGCGCACTTTGTCATCAGTAAGGTGCAATATACCAGCGCAGATGAATCTAGGACTAAGTTCCACGGTGGACACAAGTCTCGGGTCCGGGCCGTCCCTGTGGTGCAGCTTCCTATTAATTACTTCTGGGTTTTCTCCTTGTCGATCTTCAGGAGCGCACCGCTCAGCTGCCTCGGCTTCGGGCGCCCATGCTGAATGGAGCCTTCATTGCAGCACTTGTGAGCCGTAAAACAAAGAGCTTGTAAGCGCTTATGCTCCTTGCCCTGGAAAATTTCCTTAGCTCATAGACTGCAGAGATGGCCGGTAATCGGGGCAATCAGCAGTAAACTAAAGAATTATAAAATTCCTCTTTTCTTGAGATCGCAGAGGATTTTTAAGGGTATGTGCCCACGATCAGGATTTGTTGCGGTTTTGACGCCGGGTGTTTATGCAGCGTCAGACCCGCAGCGTCCAGATGTTACAGCATTTCTAGAAATCCCATGCCCACTATGGGTCTCTGTGCACCCACGGACCACCCACGGACACTGACATGCGGCGCGTCCTTCAGATTCACAGCATGACAGTTTCTCTTACGGGTCCGCGTGTGCACTTTCTCCATAGACTAACATCTAACATAATGAGGGTGGAGCGTTGGGGCTGCAGGTGGCTCCTCATCATGGGAACGTACCCTAATAAGAGATAAATTGTTTTTACAAGCACTTTGCATATTGTCCCTTTAATAAGAAGAGACCCTTTTAGGCCATATTTTGAATGCTGCGTATTTGCCCCAAAAACAATAACCAAATTCCATGATAGCGAAACCCGGCCATATCCGTCTATGAGCGCTTTCCTCCAGCCGTCTGCAGACCCCCTGCGCTGCTCACCTAGAAGCCCCTGTATTGATGACCCGCCGCCTGTGCGGCCTCGTTATCAGTGCAGACATAACGAGGACTGGACGGGAAGATTTCATTTCATCTTCTAATCGTCACATCGTCTCGTCCAGGAGTAAATGCAGACGGCTCAGCCGCGGGATTTCATTTTGAGGAGCGCAGATTTCCGTCTGATCGGAGACTGATACCGCGCTGTCTGCTGTGCATGCAAATCCCCGAAGTGCTGCCGGCGCGGCACTGATCACGGGAAACAATGGCAACTTTACTGTACTTATAGATAAGCAAAGCTAGAAATCTCCTAAGATGGCACCGTGAGCCCTTCACCCCTGGAGGGGACGTATTTTGGATCCGTATTTCAGCCTCCATTGTCTTCCGTGGATCAGACAAGTCATTGGGGATTTGCCGCCATGCTGCAGGAGATCTGCTCCCCCCCCAGGAGAGAAGAAGAAGCCATGTGAAACCTCACGAGGAGCTTAGTTACGACAGGCCGGATTGCGCAGTGTGACGCATGGGGTATGGGCCGCGCAGCTTTTCTATCCTCCAGAGCTGAACTTCACTCTATGACGCATTCATTGCGCAATTTTCACAACCTGAGATTTCGATAATCCGGTGACTTTATGCGCCAGTCACGTTATTGATCTGCAGAAATGACATTTTAGTGTTGACCTTCCTCTCTCCATTGTGTAACTGGTTTTCATTAACCTCAAGATTATCACACTCCTTTTCCTTAAATCCTCTGTGCTGCTGGGGACCCTGCTTGTTCCAACATGCAACTCTCAGTCTGTGACTTCCCACCAGATCGGCTCACGTCTCTCCTGAAATACTCTGTGCTGCTGGGGACCCTGCTCCTTCCGTTGTGCTTCTCTCAGTATGAAACCTCCCATGGGATTAGCACTCTTCTCTCCTGAAATACTCTGTGATGCTGGGGGGCCTTGCTCCTTCCATTGTGCAACTCTCAGTGCATCCTCTCCAAGATCAGCACACTTCTTTCTTGAAATACTCTGTGCTGCTGGGGCCCCTGATCCCTACATTGTGCAAATCCTAGGATGCAACCTCCCACAAGGTTTGCACGCTCATTTCCTGAAATACTCTGTGCTGCTTGATCCCTTGCTCCCTTCATTGTGGAACTGACAGTTTTCGATCATTCACACTCTTTTCCTGAAATATCTCTGCTGCCGGGGATCCTGCTCCTTCCATTATGAAGCTCTCAGTACGTCCTCTCCAACTAGAGCAGCAGACTGCTTCACTGAAATACTCTGTGCTGCTGGAGACCCCTCTCCTTTCATTGGGTAGTTTTCCCTTATCCCCATTCCCCCCTCCTTATAATCACGACTCTGCAGCACTAACATCATCACGAGTGCACAGGTCTCTGCTCCCATAAATTCTGTTCCTTAAACACTCTGTGCTGCTGTCAGGCCTTCAATCATTTATTCTTTAAATGGCTAAAAAAGGTATATATGGATCAAAGTCCTTAGGGTAGGCCATCAATATCTAATCTGTGAGGGGGGGGGAGGGTAACCCTCGACACCCCCAGAAATCAGCTGAATGAAGGGGTTATCACTCACTGGGCACAGTGCCACACCTTTGGTTCACATTGAGCAAAGTGCAGTACCAGGCACAGCCACAGGCACATGCATGGCGTTATACTGACAAACTTCATTTTTGGGGGGGAAGTTGGACCCTCACTGATGTGAAATCCAAAGAATAAAACCACGACCATAGGAAAAAAACGAAGAGAATCCATTGTAACTGATGGCGGGGTCCCGGCATCCTCGTAGAACAGGGGAATTATGGCCGTCACCTCTGCCAGCGCCGCCTCTGCCATCCCATTACTGGAGACATGACTTATACCTTGGAAAGAGCTTCTTGACAAAGTCGGTACAAGCCTCGCGGGGTGGAGGTGACGGAGGCTAATTACACATCTAATAAGTTAATTACGGCTTTGCGCCGTCTCGCGAGCTGCCTACATGTTATATAAGCCCGGGATTATAATAAGGCTCCGAGTCTCTTCTGAAAGCAGCGGGATCTCGTTTAGGGAGGGCAAATTTAAGAATTATGTCCCATTAGCAGACCTAATTAATTCCGAACTGCGAGAGGACGACAGCTTCAATATCACAATGAAACGGCGGTAATGTCTTGGGAGCGCCATTACCATTTATCCACCGCAGTCACTGGGGTCATTAGTGCCCGCACCTCCCCGGGGGCCGCGATTACGGCTTCTCTCCGAGCTTCCCTTACTGCATCCTGTCTGGGCGACCAGCGGATGATTGCAGATGGCGCCAATAGTGATAGGGTCATTGGATACAGCCAGGAGGGAAATATAGGGGGGTGCGGAGACCGCAGTCACACCAGGACCCCAAGAAAAAAAACCCCAAAATGATCAGCTGAAATCTCTGGGGAAACGGGCAGTGATCATATTCAGAAAGCAGAAATAATGCTAAAATAAAACTCCTCCTGCGGTCAAAAGAATTGAAAACAAGAGACGCCAAAGAAAAGGAGATTTCTGAGACGTCTTACACTGGGAAAAGAAGCAAAAAAAAATGTCTGCAGAATAGAAAAAAAAAAACAAGTGGCGCATGCGCTGTTTAATAAAATACAAAATCTCTTTATTCCATGTTAATTTAGAATCCAGCCGGTGCGATGCTCGGTAAAATGTTACTGACACATTCATAGAGAAAGAACATTGCGGGAACAAACCCTTACAAAGTTCTTACTGACACTCATAGGTTTAAAACTAGAATAGCAATATATATAAAAATGGGGGTCCAAAGTATCAAAACCAAAAAGAAAAGACCCCAATAAAAAATAGAATGCTTATTTTTTTTATATTTAAAACCAATAAATATGGATTTAAATATAAATAATAAATCATATTGTTTTTTTTTTCTTTTTGGTTTTGAGACTCCTAGCTTTGTCATGCCCCTTTTACCTCTTCCCGGCATGCGATGTACATGTCTATCACCTGCCAGCGTGTGCAGTGGGCTCGAGAGTTGTGTATACGGCCAGCGCCGGTCTCTAAAGCCTCATTCACACGTCCATTTTTGACGTCCGTGGTTTTCACAGATAGCTCTCATACCTGTGATAGTCTATGGAGCCATTCATATGTACGGGATTTTTCAGGGACGGTGCAGTCCTCGGAAAATCGCGAAGACATGTCTGATTCCGGTCCGAGAGTCGGATCAACATCAGCAATGCAAGTCTATGGGTCCGTGAAAAAATCGGATAACATCTGTGTACTGTGTGTTTTTCATTGTCAGAAAGGAGAAGGTGGAGAGACTTTTTTTTCTTTTCTCTAAGACTATGTTCACACATCATGGAGTTTTCAGCATTTTTTTTTTCTGTCGCAAAACCTGATCTCTTACCAGGAGGTTGTTCAGGATTTTTGTTGCTGTTTTCTTTGCTTTTTTTTTTTTGGTGCATTTTTTTCACTGTCCTTTTGTCTCTGTTATGCATGTACATAAAGTTCAGTGAAAAAAAAAAAAAAAAATCTCATTCTGGTTTAGGCACAAAAAAACGCTGAAACCTTGACACCTGCGTTTTTTTCAGCGTTTTTTTTTCACCACCCATTACTTCCAATGGGTGAAAAATGCGGAAAAAAACGCTGAAAGAAGTGACATGCAAAGCCCAAAATCCTGATCAAACAAAAACCAAGGTGTGTGCATGAGATTTCTGGAATCTCATCGACTTTGCTGGTTCTGTAAAACGCAGCTGAAAATTTACATAAAAAAAAAAACGCATCAAAAGACGTTGAAAAAAACATGATGTGTGAACATAGCCTAAGAAGGAGAGAAGCTGGTGACACTTGGACCACACTCTGATCAAAATAATTGGTCCCTTCTTCTCGTATGTGAGAAAATTAGATGTCTGAATGAGGCCAAACAGTAGTAACAAGGGTAAGCTCTGATCGCTGCTGTTTAACCTCTTAGGGTATGTTCACACTGCGTCTTTGTTAAAAATGCTCTCCTTCCAGGCGTGGAGTCCTGTTCAGGTAGGTGTCCCAAGTAATAAACTTAGAACCTATGAAGACCCCATAGCATCTGAAATTCTGCCTTTCTGGCATATAATTGAGTGATGATGCACATATGATGTTTCCTTTGTGGTTACCATGACTACGTCCATGCAGTGATACATTGAAGCAGTTATAAAGTTTAAAAAAATAATAAATAAATATTCTGGAATAATAGAGGCGTCCTCTGCTCAGGATCCTCGTACCTCGCCAAGAGGGGAAATCTCCCAACCTGGAGGACCTGCCCTATCCTGCACCTCACACACGGGCATTGTGTAATGCTTAATTTCCCCCTGTGGGGGCACTGCAGATAAAATAAACCCTTTCTGCCAGCTTTCCCAATAGATTCCAGTGGATCATTGGAGTAACATTGTCAGATCTGCTTATTGCCAAGGAATCTCTCGAACAAGGAAAGATTCTCTAAGGCCACATTCACATGTTCAGTATTTGATCAGTATTTTACAGCAGTATTTGTTAGCCAAAACTAACAGTGGGTTGAAAAATGTAGAAGTGGTTGACGAGTTTCTATTATAATTTTCCTCTGATTGTTGTACTCCTGGTTTTGGCTTACAAATACTGATGTAAAATACTGACCAAATACTGAACGTGTGAACGTAGCCTAAAGTATAGGATAATGATTAGGCATCGAAGGAAAAAACTTTCAATCTTTAAACGGCAGCCTTCAGTCAGAGAACTGGATAATGAAGCACAACAGTGAAAACGTTTTCTTTATTATTACATGAATGAAGTAATTATTCAAGCAGTTTATAACTATATTAAAGGGACATTAAACTTTAACAATCCTTTAGTATAATTCCACTTTTTTCAAAAGACACAACGGTAAAGTAAATAGAAAAAATGAGTTGTCCTTTTAATTATAGCAGTAAGTGCAGACTAACCACAACATGTGCTGGAGGATTAACTCTCTAGCACTGGCCCTTCGACATCAGATAGGTTGATTTGACAAAATGATCGCCCTCATTGGGGATCACTAAGATTTGGAGCGGAGACATCCCCATAGTCCCTGACACTTATAAAACTTTAATCCCTCAGCAGTTCAATAAAGTCAATAGTGAAGTTGGGTTATCACCGCCCGATCCTGGCCCCATGGATTCTGCTTCCTCAGTCATTTTCTTGCTGAGGTTACGGACTCCTAATCCCTCATTACTAACGGATTTTCTCAGCAGTGAAACACTTCCCATCAAGACGAGACCGAAATTCTCCTGTTTAATTAGACTCTGAAAAGACAATCTCAATCACCACAATCTAAGAAACAGGATCTATGGACACAACTCACATTATAACCTTCCATCTGTAAATTTACTGAGATCTAATGTAGCAAAGATGTCAGCAAATAATATCACCGGACAATAGAGCAAAACATTGAGAAGTATCAACATCAGATGTGCCATAATAAAAGATCAGTTATATTCCTGTACATAGCGGGGAGCCTTATAGAAGTAATATTCTTATTTATAGCGTAGTAGTATAATAGCTATATTCTTGCACATAGCGGGCAGTATTATAGTAGTTATATTCTTGTACATAGGGGCAGTATTATAGTAGTTATATTCTTGTACATAGGAGCAGTATTATAGTAGTTATATTCTTGTACATAGGAGCAGTATTATAGTAGTTATATTCTTGTACATAGGAGCAGTATTATAGTAGTGATATTCTTGTACATAGGAGCAATATTATAGTAGTTATATTCTTGTACATAGGAGCAGTATTATAGTAGTTATATTCTTGCACATAGCGGGCAGTATTATAGTAGTTATATTCTTGTACATAGGGGCAGTATTATAGTAGTTATATTCTTGTACATAGGAGCAGTATTATAGTAGTTATATTCTTGTACATAGGAGCAGTATTATAGTAGTAATATTCTTGTACATAGGAGCAGTATTATAGTAGTTATATTCTTGTACATAGGGGGCAGTATTATAGTAGTTATATTCTTGTACATAGGAGCAGTATTATAGTAGTTATATTCTTGTACATAGGGGGCAGTGTTATAGTAGTTATATTCTTGTACATAGGGGGCAGTATTATAGTAGTTATATTCTTGTACATAGGGGGCAGTATTATAGTAGTTATATTCTTGTACATAGGGGGCAGTATTATAGTAGTTATATTCTTGTACATAGGAGCAGTATTATAGTAGTTATATTCTTGTACATAAGAGCAGTATTATAGTAGTTATATTCTTGTACATAGGGGCAGTATTATAGTAGTTATATTCTTGTACATAGGGGGCAGTATTATAGTAGTTATATTCTTGTACATAGGAGCAGTATTATAGTAGTTATATTCTTGTACATAGGGAGCAGTATTATAGTAGTTATATTCTTGTACATAGGGGGCAGTATTATAATAGTTATATTCTTGTACATAGGGGGCAGTATTATAGTAGTTATATTCTTGTACATAGGAGCAGTATTATAGTAGTTATATTCTTGTACATAGGGGACAGTGTTATAGTAGTTATATTCTTGTACATAGGGGGCAGTATTATAGTAGTTATATTCTTGTACATAGGGGGCAGTATTATAGTAGTTATATTCTTTACTTAGCTGAAGTGTGAGAAACATGAATTAATCCTGAATAATATGATGCATGCAGACTGTACCTTACCTGCCACCACCGTACTCTAATCAGCATCTCTGTTTATCCATTCCTCTTACAGGTACGTGACTCAGCTTTCCCATCCTGACTTCCATGCAGCCTTCTCTATACCTCTCTGCTCCTATTTACTAATGGTATGTTCTTCAAGTTACAGCTTCCAGCTACCCCCCACTTTCATTTATGACCTTATTTACTTAGCCTTTGAGTATCCAACATCTGGTTCAGCCTTAATCAGCTGATCAAGATGAGCACAGACCACTCCCCTCTGGTTCACAGCTGAATGCATTCTGTTACAAATATATTGTGGGCCAGGAGTCTGTGTCAGACTTTAGTCTGTGTCCATTACCTTAAGTGTGGCTATTAGCTGAAGTTTGAGAAACTTGAATTAATCCTGAATAGAACCTGAAGGGAACTGAAGGTAACTGGATACTAAGTCACAGTAAACAATGTTTGTGTTTGTTTTCACTCTCACCCCCTTAATCCTTCACCTTTTCCAACCACCCCTAATCCCTACACCTAGTAATGAACTCTTCATCTCTCCTTCCATTCTCCCCACCCATCTCACCTCCTCCTCAGAGCTATTCCTCAGCATACAATCCTTTGCCTCCAAACACAGACAGCCACCTCATGCCCTCTCCTGCTCCCACCTACTAACGCTTTCTCTGCTCCTCCTCACTGCTGGCGACATCTCTCCACATCCCGGCCCTCCTCACCACATCCCTACAATCACTTCCACCTCCTACCCACGATCTATCCCAAACTCTCGTAACCCTTCCAACCTTATACCCATCCGCCCAGCCCCCGCTTCCCAAGTCCCTCTAACAGGAGCTCTATGGAACGCTTGCTCTGTCTGCAACAAACTTTCCTACATTCACGATCTCTTCATCACTAACAAGCTTTGCTTCCTCGGCATCACTGAAACCTGGCTCACCCCCTCCGACACGGCCTCTCTTGCTGCACTTTCGTACGGCGGATTCCACCTCTCCCATACCCCTCGCCCCACCAGCTAGCATGGTGGAGGAATAGGTTTCCTTCTCTCAGATAACTGCTCCTTCACCCATATCCCACTACCGCCCTCAATTACTCTCCCCTCTTTTGAAGTGCACTGCATGCGCATCTACTCCCCCTCCAACCTCCAACTGGCTGTCATCTACCGCCCCCCAGGATCAGCCACCACTTTCTTTGACCACTTCATCACTTGGCTACTTCATTTCCTCTCCGTTGACATCCCCACTATCCTCATGGGCGACTTCAACATCGCCATTGCCACTTCTCTCTCAGCTGCCTCTAAGCTTCTATCCCTCACTTCCTCCTTCGGTCTTACCCAGTGGTCTTCCACACCCACCCACAAAGATGGCCACACGATGGACCTCATCTTCACCCGCCTCTGTTCCCTATCTAACCTCTCTAACTCTCCTCTCCCTCTCTCTGACCACAACCTACTTACATTCTCTACCCTCTCCTCTCCAGGGCAACAATCCCCACTCCACAAACTTGCATACCCTCGCAGAAATCTCAAACACCTTGACCTACACTCACTCTCTGAATCCCTTCTACTTCTTACAGACATTAGTTCCTTACATGATGCAGATGTTGCTGCCACTTTATACAACACCACAACAGCTGCAGCTCTCGATTCAGTCGCCCCCCTCACACATACCAAAGCTTGCACAATCAACAGACAACCCTGGCACACCAGCCTAACTAAAGAACTGCGATGGGCCTCCAGGGTTACTGAGCGTAGATGGAAAAGGTCCCACTCCAATGAGCACTTCATCGCATTCAAACAGTCCCCCACTACCTTCAAGTCCACACTCACTGCAGAAAAACAAACATACTTCTCATCTCTAATATCCTCCATGTCTCACAACCCCAAACAACTATTCAACACTTTCAATTCTCACCTCCGTCCCCCAGTGCCTACTCCCTCTCCTCTTATTTCAGCTGAAGACTTTGCCTCATTCTTCAAGCAGAAGATTGACACCATCAGACAAAGCTTTTGCCTAAAGCCCCCACAGCCCCTCCCCACACCTACTCAACCCTCCTCCTCCAAAACCACATTCTCCATCATTACGGAAGATCAACTTTCCTCTTTACTCTCCAAATCACACCTCACCACCTGTAAACTTGACCCAATCCTGTCCCACCTCATTCCAAACCTTACCACTATCTTCATCCCACCCCTAGCCCACTTCTTCAACCTGTCACTAACAACTGGTGTCTTCCCCTCATGCTTCAAACATGCCTCAATCACACCAATCTTCAAAAAGCCCTCCCATGACACATCCTCTCTGTCTAGGTATCGCCCCATATCACTTCTCCCCTATGCCTCAAAACTACTGGAACAACACGTCCATTCTGAGCTGTCCTCCCACCTCTCCTCCTGCTCCCTCTTCGACCGCCTACAATCTGGTTTCCGACCGCACCATTCTACTAAAACTGCACTGACTAAAGTCACCAACGACCTACTAACCGCCAAATCTAAGCGACACTACTCTGTCCTCCTCCTCCTAGACCTGTCATCTGCCTTCGACACAGTGGACCATTCCCTCTTACTAGAAACTCTCTCATCTCTCGGCATCACCGACTTGGCCCTATCCTGGATGTCCTCATACCTAACAGACAGGACATTCAGTGTCTCTCACTCACAGACCACCTCCTCATCTCGCCCCCTATCTGTCGGTGTCCCCCAAGGTTCAGATCTAGGACCCCTGCTCTTCTCCATCTACACCTTAGGCCTGGGACAGCTCATAGAGTCTCATGGCTTTCATTATCACCTCTATGCTGATGACACACAGATCTACCTCTCTGGACCCGATATCTCCTCCCTACTAACCAAAATCCCGCAATGTCTGTCCGCCATCTCATCCTTCTCTGCTAGATTTCTAAAACTTAACATGGACATAACAGAATTCATCATCTTTCCGTCATCTCATTCACCCCCCCCCAACTGACCTATCTATCAACGTCAATGGCTGTCCACTCTCCCCAGTCCCTCAAGCTTGCTGCCTTGGGGTAACCCTGGACTCTGAACTCTCCTTCAAACCACATATCCAAGCCCTTTCCACTTCCTGCCGACTCCAACTCAAAAATATCTCCCGGATCCGCACATTCCTCAACCATGAATCTGCAAAAACACTAGTGCACGCCCTCATCATCTCCCGACTTGACTACTGCAACCTCCTGCTCTGTGGCCTCCCCTCTAACACTCTCGCGTCCCTCCAATCCATCCTAAACTCTGCTGCCCGACTAATCCACCTGTCCCCCCGCTATTCCCCGACCTCTCCTCTCTGTCAATCTCTTCACTGGCTCCCCATTGCCCAGAGACTCCAGTTCAAAACCCTAACCATGACATACAAAGCCATTCACAACCTGTCTCCTCCATATATCTCTGACCTAGTCTCCCGGTACATACCCGCACGCAACCTCCGATCTTCACAAGATCTCCTTCTCTACTCCCCTCTTCCCACAATCGCATACAAGATTTCTCCCGTGCTTCCCCCCTCATCTGGAACTCTCTACCCCAACACATCAGACTCTCGCCGACCTTCAAAAAGAGCCTGAAGACCCACCTATTCTGACAAGCCTACAACCTGCAGTAACCACCACTCCACCAATACTGCTGCACAACCAGCTCTACCCTCACCTACTGTATCCTCACCCATCCCTTGTAGACTGTGAGCCCTCGCGGGCAGGGTCCTCGCTCCTTCACCAGTCACCGTCACATTGTGTTCAAGATTATTGTAATTGTTCTTGTATGTATACCCCTTTTTCACATGTAAAGTGCCATGGAATAAATGGCGCTATAGTAATAAATAATAATAATAATAGGGGGCAGAATTATAGTAGTTATTTTCTTGTACATAGAGGGCAGTATTATAGTAGTTATATTCTTGTATATATGAGCAGTATTATAGTAGCTATATTCTTGTACATAGGGGCAGTATTATAGTAGCTATATTCTTGTACATGGGGGCAGTATTATAGTAGTTATATTCTTGTATATAGGGGCAGTATTATAGTAGTTATATTCTTGTATATAGGAGCAGTATTATAGTAGCTATATTCTTGTACATAGGGGCAGTATTATAGTAGTTATATTCTTGTACATAGGGGCAGTATTATAGTAGTTATATTCTTGTATATAGGAGCAGTATTATAGTAGCTATATTCTTGTACATAGGGGCAGTATTATAGTAGCTATATTCTTGTACATGGGGGCAGTATTATAGAAGTTATATTGTTGTACATAGGAGCAGTATTATAGTAGCTATATTCTTGTACATAGGGGCAGTATTATAGTAGTTATATTCTTGTATATAGGAGCAGTATTATAGTAGTTATATTCTTGTATATAGGAGCAGTATTATAGTAGTTATATTCTTGTACATAGGAGGCAGTATTATAGTAGTTATATTCTTGTACATAGGAGCAGTATTATAGTAGTTATATTCTTGTATATAGAGGGCAGTATTATAGTAGTTATATTCTTGTATATAGGGGCAGTATTATAGTAGTTATATTCTTGTATATAGGAGCAGTATTATAGTAGCTATATTCTTGTACATAGGGGCAGTATTATAGTAGCTATATTCTTGTACATAGCAGTATTATAGTAGTTATATTCTTGCACATAGGAGCAGTATTATTGTAGTTATATTCTTGTACATAGGGGGCAGTATTATAGTAGTTATATTCTTGTACATGGGGGCAGTATTATAGTAGTAATATTCTTGTATGTAGGGGCAGTATTATAGTAGTTATATTGTTGTACATAGGAACAGTATTATAGTAGCTATATTCTTGTACATAGGGGCAGTATTTTATGAGCTATATTCTTGTACATGGGGGCAGTATTATAGAAATTATATTCTTGTATATAGGAGCAGCATTATAGTAGTTATATTCTTGTACATAGGGGGCAGTATTATAGTAGTTATATTCTTGTACATAGGGGGCAGTATTATAGTAGTTATATTCTTGTACATAGGGGGCAGTATTAAAGTAGTTATATTCTTGTACATAGGAGCAGTATTATAGTAGTTATATTCTTGTACATAGGGAGCAGTATTATAGTAGTTATATTCTTGTACATAGGGGGCAGTATTATAATAGTTATATTCTTGTACATAGGGGGCAGTATTATAGTAGTTATATTCTTGTACATAGGAGCAGTATTATAGTAGTTATATTCTTGTACATAGGGGGCAGTGTTATAGTAGTTATATTCTTGTACATAGGGGGCAGTATTCTAGTAGTTATATTCTTGTACATAGGGGGCAGTATTATAGTAGTTATATTCTTTACTTAGCTGAAGTGTGAGAAACATGAATTAATCCTGAATAATATGATGCATGCAGACTGTACCTTACCTGCCACCAACGCACTCTAATCAGCATCTCTGTTTATCCATTCCTCTTACAGGTACGTGACTCAGCTTTCCCATCCTGACTTCCATGCAGCCTTCTCTATACCTCTCTGCTCCTATTTACTAATGGTATGTTCTTCAAGTTACAGCTTCCAGCTACCCCCCACTTTCATTTATGACCTTATTTACTTAGCCTTTGAGTATCCAACATCTGGTTCAGCCTTAATCAGCTGATCAAGATGAGCACAGACCACTCCCCTCTGGTTCACAGCTGAATGCATTCTGTTACAAATATATTGTGGGCCAGGAGTCTGTGTCAGACTTTAGTCTGTGTCCATTACCTTAAGTGTGGCTATTAGCTGAAGTTTGAGAAACTTGAATTAATCCTGAATAGAACCTGAAGGAACTGAAAGTAACTGGATACTAAGTCACAGTAAACAATGTTTCTGTTTGTTTTCACTCTCATCCCCTTAATCCTTCACCTTTTCCAACCACCCCTAATCCCTACACCTAGTAATGAACTCTTCATCTCTCCTTCCATTCTCCCCACCCATCTCACCTCCTCCTCAGAGCTATTCCTCAGCATACAATCCTTTGCCTCCAAACACAGACAGCCACCTCATGCCCTCTCCTGCTCCCACCTACTAACGCTTTCTCTGCTCCACCTCACTGCTGGCGACATCTCTCCACATCCCGGCCCTCCTCACCACATCCCTACAATCACTTCCACCTCCTACCCACGATCTATCCCAAACTCTCGTAACCCTTCCAACCTTATACCCATCCGCCCAGCCCCCGCTTCCCAAGTCCCTCTAACAGGAGCTCTATGGAACGCTCGCTCTGTCTGCAACAAACTTTCCTACATTCACGATCTCTTCATCACTAACAAGCTTTGCTTCCTCGGCATCACTGAAACCTGGCTCACCCCCTCCGACACGGCCTCTCCTGCTGCACTTTCGTACGGCGGATTCCACCTCTCCCATACCCCTCGCCCCACCAGCTAGCATGGAGGAGGAATAGGTTTCCTCCTCTCAGATAACTGCTCCTTCACCCATATCCCACTACCGCCCTCAATTACTCTCCCCTCTTTTGAAGTGCACTGCATGCGCATCTACTCCCCCTCCAACCTCCAACTGGCTGTCATCTACCGCCCCCCAGGATCAGCCACCACTTTCTTTGACCACTTCATCACTTGGCTACTTCATTTCCTCTCCGTTGACATCCCCACTATCCTCATGGGCGACTTCAACATCGCCATTGCCACTTCCCTCTCAGCTGCCTCTAAGCTTCTATCCCTCACTTCCTCCTTCGGTCTTACCCAGTGGTCTTCCACACCCACCCACAAAGATGGCCACACGATGGACCTCATCTTCACCTGCCTCTGTTCCCTATCTAACCTCTCTAACTCTCCTCTCCCTCTCTCTGACCACAACCTACTTACATTCTCTACCCTCTCCTCTCCAGGGCAACAATCCCCACTCCACAAACTTGCATACCCTCGCAGAAATCTCAAACACCTTGACCTACACTCACTCTCTGAATCCCTTCTACTTCTTACAGACATTAGTTCCTTACATGATGCAGATGTTGCTGCCACTTTATACAACACCACAACAGCTGCAGCTCTCGATTCAGTCGCCCCCCTCACACATACCAAAGCTCGCACAATCAACAGACAACCCTGGCACACCAGCCTAACTAAAGAACTGCGATGGGCCTCCAGGGTTGCTGAGCGTAGATGGAAAAGGTCCCACTCCAATGAGCACTTCATCGCATTCAAACAGTCCCTCACTACCTTCAAGTCCACACTCACTGCAGCAAAACAAACATACTTCTCATCTCTCATATCCTCCCTGTCTCACAACCCCAAACAACTATTCAACACTTTCAATTCTCACCTCCGTCCCCCAGTGCGTCCTCCCTCTCCTCTTATTTCAGCTGAAGACTTTCCCTCATTCTTCAAGCAGAAGATTGACACCATCAGACAAAGCTTTTGCCTAAAGCCCCCACAGCCCCTCCCCACACCTACTCAACCCTCCTCCTCCAAAACCACATTCTCCATCATTACGGAAGATCAACTTTCCTCTTTACTCTCCAAATCACACCTCACCACCTGTAAACTTGACCCAATCCTGTCCCACCTCATTCCAAACCTTACCACTATCTTCATCCCACCCCTAGCCCACTTCTTCAACCTGTCACTAACAACTGGTGTCTTCCCCTCATGCTTCAAACATGCCTCAATCACACCAATCTTCAAAAAGCCCTCCCATGACACATCCTCTCTGTCTAGGTATCGCCCCATATCACTTCTCCCCTATGCCTCAAAACTACTGGAACAACACGTCCATTCTGAGCTGTCCTCCCACCTCTCCTCCTGCTCCCTCTTCGACCGCCTACAATCTGGTTTCCGACCGCACCATTCTACTAAAACTGCACTGACTAAAGTCACCAACGACCTACTAACCGCCAAATCTAAGCGACACTACTCTGTCCTCCTCCTCCTAGACCTGTCATCTGCCTTCGACACAGTGGACCATTCCCTCTTACTAGAAACTCTCTCATCTCTCGGCATCACCGACTTGGCCCTATCCTGGATGTCCTCATACCTAACAGACAGGACATTCAGTGTCTCTCACTCACAGACCACCTCCTCATCTCGCCCCCTATCTGTCGGTGTCCCCCAAGGTTCAGATCTAGGACCCCTGCTCTTCTCCATCTACACCTTAGGCCTGGGACAGCTCATAGAGTCTCATGGCTTTCATTATCACCTCTATGCTGATGACACACAGATCTACCTCTCTGGACCCGATATCTCCTCCCTGCTAACCAAAATCCCGCAATGTCTGTCCGCCATCTCATGCTTCTTCTCTGCTAGATTTCTAAAACTTAACATGGACATAACAGAATTCATCATCTTTCCGTCATCTCATTCACCCCCCCCAACTGACCTATCTATCAACGTCAATGGCTGTCCACTCTCCCCAGTCCCTCAAGCTTGCTGCCTTGGGGTAACCCTGGACTCTGAACTCTCCTTCAAACCACATATCCAAGCCCTTTCCACTTCCTGCCGACTCCAACTCAAAAATATCTCCCGGATCCGCACATTCCTCAACCATGAATCTGCAAAAACACTAGTGCACGCCCTCATCATCTCCCGACTTGACTACTGCAACCTCCTGCTCTGTGGCCTCCCCTCTAACACTCTCGCGTCCCTCCAATCCATCCTAAACTCTGCTGCCCGACTAATCCACCTGTCCCCCCGCTATTCCCCGACCTCTCCTCTCTGTCAATCTCTTCACTGGCTCCCCATTGCCCAGAGACTCCAGTTCAAAACCCTAACCATGACATACAAAGCCATTCACAACCTGTCTCCTCCATATATCTCTGACCTAGTCTCCCGGTACATACCCGCACGCAACCTCCGATCTTCACAAGATCTCCTTCTCTACTCCCCTCTTCCCACAATCGCATACAAGATTTCTCCCGTGCTTCCCCCCTCATCTGGAACTCTCTACCCCAACACATCAGACTCTCGCCGACCTTCAAAAAGAGCCTGAAGACCCACCTATTCTGACAAGCCTACAACCTGCAGTAACCACCACTCCACCAATACTGCTGCACGACCAGCTCTACCCTCACCTACTGTATCCTCACCCATCCCTTGTAGACTGTGAGCCCTCGCGGGCAGGGTCCTCGCTCCTTCACCAGTCACCGTCACATTGTGTTCAAGATTATTGTAATTGTTCTTGTATGTATACCCCTTTTTCACATGTAAAGTGCTATGGAATAAATGGCGCTATAGTAATAAATAATAATAATAATAGGGGGCAGAATTATAGTAGTTATTTTCTTGTACATAGAGGGCAGTATTATAGTAGTTATATTCTTGTATATAGGAGCAGTATTATAGTAGCTATATTCTTGTACATAGGGGCAGTATTATAGTAGCTATATTCTTGTACATGGGGGCAGTATTATAGTAGTTATATTCTTGTACATAGGGGCAGTATTATAGTAGCTATATTCTTGTATATAGAAGCAGTATTATAGTAGTTATATTCTTGTATATAGGAGCAGTATTATAGTAGTTATATTCTTGTACATAGGAGGCAGTATTATAGTAGTTATATTCTTGTACATAGGAGCAGTATTATAGTAGTTATATTCTTGTATATAGAGGGCAGTATTATAGTAGTTATATTCTTGTATATAGGGGCAGTATTATAGTAGTTATATTCTTGTATATAGGAGCAGTATTATAGTAGCTATATTCTTGTACATAGGGGCAGTATTATAGTAGTTATATTCTTGTACATAGGGGCAGTATTATAGTAGTTATATTCTTGTATATAGGAGCAGTATTATAGTAGCTATATTCTTGTACATAGGGGCAGTATTATAGTAGCTATATTCTTGTACATGGGGGCAGTATTATAGAAGTTATATTGTTGTACATAGGAGCAGTATTATAGTAGCTATATTCTTGTACATAGGGGCAGTATTATAGTAGCTATATCCTTGTATATAGAAGCAGTATTATAGTAGTTATATTCTTGTATATAGGAGCAGTATTATAGTAGTTATATTCTTGTACATAGGAGGCAGTATTATAGTAGTTATATTCTTGTACATAGGAGCAGTATTATAGTAGTTATATTCTTGTATATAGAGGGCAGTATTATAGTAGTTATATTCTTGTATATAGGGGCAGTATTATAGTAGTTATATTCTTGTATATAGGAGCAGTATTATAGTAGCTATATTCTTGTACATAGGGGCAGTATTATAGTAGTTATATTCTTGTACATAGGGGCAGTATTATAGTAGTTATATTCTTGTATATAGGAGCAGTATTATAGTAGCTATATTCTTGTACATAGGGGCAGTATTATAGTAGCTATATTCTTGTACATGGGGGCAGTATTATAGAAGTTATATTGTTGTACATAGGAGCAGTATTATAGTAGCTATATTCTTGTACATAGGGGCAGTATTATAGTAGTTATATTCTTGTATATAGGAGCAGTATTATAGTAGTTATATTCTTGTATATAGGAGCAGTATTATAGTAGTTATATTCTTGTACATAGGAGGCAGTATTATAGTAGTTATATTCTTGTACATAGGAGCAGTATTATAGTAGTTATATTCTTGTATATAGAGGGCAGTATTATAGTAGTTATATTCTTGTATATAGGGGCAGTATTATAGTAGTTATATTCTTGTATATAGGAGCAGTATTATAGTAGCTATATTCTTGTACATAGGGGCAGTATTATAGTAGCTATATTCTTGTACATAGCAGTATTATAGTAGTTATATTCTTGCACATAGGAGCAGTATTATAGTAGTTATATTCTTGTACATAGGGGGCAGTATTATAGTAGTTCTATTCTTGTACATGGGGGCAGTATTATAGTAGTAATATTCTTGTATGTAGGGGCAGTATTATAGTAGTTATATTGTTGTACATAGGAACAGTATTATAGTAGCTATATTCTTGTACATAGGGGCAGTATTTTATGAGCTATATTCTTGTACATGGGGGCAGTATTATAGAAATTATATTCTTGTATATAGGAGCAGCATTATAGTAGTTATATTCTTGTACATAGGGGGCAGTATTATAGTAGTTATATTCTTGTACATAGGGGGCAGTATTATAGTAGTTATATTCTTGTACATAGGGGGCAGTATTATAGTAGTTATATTCTTGTACATAGGAGCAGTATTATAGTAGTTATATTCTTGTACATAGGGAGCAGTATTATAGTAGTTATATTCTTGTACATAGGGGGCAGTATTATAATAGTTATATTCTTGTACATAGGGGGCAGTATTATAGTAGTTATATTCTTGTACATAGGAGCAGTATTATAGTAGTTATATTCTTGTACATAGGGGGCAGTGTTATAGTAGTTATATTCTTGTACATAGGGGGCAGTATTCTAGTAGTTATATTCTTGTACATAGGGGGCAGTATTATAGTAGTTATATTCTTTACTTAGCTGAAGTGTGAGAAACATGAATTAATCCTGAATAATATGATGCATGCAGACTGTACCTTACCTGCCACCAACGCACTCTAATCAGCATCTCTGTTTATCCATTCCTCTTACAGGTACGTGACTCAGCTTTCCCATCCTGACTTCCATGCAGCCTTCTCTATACCTCTCTGCTCCTATTTACTAATGGTATGTTCTTCAAGTTACAGCTTCCAGCTACCCCCCACTTTCATTTATGACCTTATTTACTTAGCCTTTGAGTATCCAACATCTGGTTCAGCCTTAATCAGCTGATCAAGATGAGCACAGACCACTCCCCTCTGGTTCACAGCTGAATGCATTCTGTTACAAATATATTGTGGGCCAGGAGTCTGTGTCAGACTTTAGTCTGTGTCCATTACCTTAAGTGTGGCTATTAGCTGAAGTTTGAGAAACTTGAATTAATCCTGAATAGAACCTGAAGGAACTGAAGGTAACTGGATACTAAGTCACAGTAAACAATGTTTCTGTTTGTTTTCACTCTCATCCCCTTAATCCTTCACCTTTTCCAACCACCCCTAATCCCTACACCTAGTAATGAACTCTTCATCTCTCCTTCCATTCTCCCCACCCATCTCACCTCCTCCTCAGAGCTATTCCTCAGCATACAATCCTTTGCCTCCAAACACAGACAGCCACCTCATGCCCTCTCCTGCTCCCACCTACTAACGCTTTCTCTGCTCCACCTCACTGCTGGCGACATCTCTCCACATCCCGGCCCTCCTCACCATATCCCTACAATCACTTCCACCTCCTACCCACGATCTATCCCAAACTCTCGTAACCCTTCCAACCTTATACCCATCCGCCCAGCCCCCGCTTCCCAAGTCCCTCTAACAGGAGCTCTATGGAACGCTCGCTCTGTCTGCAACAAACTTTCCTACATTCACGATCTCTTCATCACTAACAAGCTTTGCTTCCTCGGCATCACTGAAACCTGGCTCACCCCCTCCGACACGGCCTCTCCTGCTGCACTTTCGTACGGCGGATTCCACCTCTCCCATACCCCTCGCCCCACCAGCTAGCATGGTGGAGGAATAGGTTTCCTCCTCTCAGATAACTGCTCCTTCACCCATATCCCACTACCGCCCTCAATTACTCTCCCCTCTTTTGAAGTGCACTGCATGCGCATCTACTCCCCCTCCAACCTCCCACTGGCTGTCATCTACCGCCCCCCAGGATCAGCCACCACTTTCTTTGACCACTTCATCACTTGGCTACTTCATTTCCTCTCCGTTGACATCCCCACTATCCTCATGGGCGACTTCAACATCGCCATTGCCACTTCCCTCTCAGCTGCCTCTAAGCTTCTATCCCTCACTTCCTCCTTCGGTCTTACCCAGTGGTCTTCCACACCCACCCACAAAGATGGCCACACGATGGACCTCATCTTCACCCGCCTCTGTTCCCTATCTAACCTCTCTAACTCTCCTCTCCCTCTCTCTGACCACAACCTACTTACATTCTCTACCCTCTCCTCTCCAGGGCAACAATCCCCACTCCACAAACTTGCATACCCTCGCAGAAATCTCAAACACCTTGACCTACACTCACTCTCTGAATCCCTTCTACTTCTTACAGACATTAGTTCCTTACATGATGCAGATGTTGCTGCCACTTTATACAACACCACAACAGCTGCAGCTCTCGATTCAGTCGCCCCCCTCACACATACCAAAGCTCGCACAATCAACAGACAACCCTGGCACACCAGCCTAACTAAAGAACTGCGATGGGCCTCCAGGGTTGCTGAGCGTAGATGGAAAAGGTCCCACTCCAATGAGCACTTCATCGCATTCAAACAGTCCCTCACTACCTTCAAGTCCACACTCACTGCAGCAAAACAAACATACTTCTCATCTCTCATATCCTCCCTGTCTCACAACCCCAAACAACTATTCAACACTTTCAATTCTCACCTCCGTCCCCCAGTGCCTCCTCCCTCTCCTCTTATTTCAGCTGAAGACTTTCCCTCATTCTTCAAGCAGAAGATTGACACCATCAGACAAAGCTTTTGCCTAAAGCCCCCACAGCCCCTCCCCACACCTACTCAACGCTCCTCCTCCAAAACCACATTCTCCATCATTACGGAAGATCAACTTTCCTCTTTACTCTCCAAATCACACCTCACCACCTGTAAACTTGACCCAATCCTGTCCCACCTCATCCCAAACCTTACCACTATCTTCATCCCACCCCTAGCCCACTTCTTCAACCTGTCACTAACAACTGGTGTCTTCCCCTCATGCTTCAAACATGCCTCAATCACACCAATCTTCAAAAAGCCCTCCCTTGACACATCCTCTCTGTCTAGGTATCGCCCCTTATCATTTCTCCCCTATGCCTCAAAACTACTGGAACAACACGTCCATTCTGAGCTGTCCTCCCACCTCTCCTCCTGCTCCCTCTTCGACCGCCTACAATCTGGTTTCCGACCGCACCATTCTACTAAAACTGCACTGACTAAAGTCACCAACGACCTACTAACCGCCAAATCTAAGCGACACTACTCTGTCCTCCTCCTCCTAGACCTGTCACCTGCCTTCGACACAGTGGACCATTCCCTCTTACTAGAAACTCTCTCATCTCTCGGCATCACCGACTTGGCCCTATCCTGGATGTCCTCATACCTAACAGACAGGACATTCAGTGTCTCTCACTCACAGACCACCTCCTCATCTCGCCCCCTATCTGTCGGTGTCCCCCAAGGTTCAGATCTAGGACCCCTGCTCTTCTCCATCTACACCTTAGGCCTGGGACAGCTCATAGAGTCTCATGGCTTTCATTATCACCTCTATGCTGATGACACACAGATCTACCTCTCTGGACCCGATATCTCCTCCCTACTAACCAAAATCCCGCAATGTCTGTCCGCCATCTCATCCTTCTTCTCTGCTAGATTTCTAAAACTTAACATGGACATAACAGAATTCATCATCTTTCCGTCATCTCATTCACCCCCCAACTGACCTATCTATCAACGTCAATGGCTGTCCACTCTCCCCAGTCCCTCAAGCTTGCTGCCTTGGGGTAACCCTGGACTCTGAACTCTCCTTCAAACCACATATCCAAGTTCTTTCCACTTCCTGCCGACTCCAACTCAAAAATATCTCCCGGATCCGCACATTCCTCAACCATGAATCTGCAAAAACACTAGTGCACGCCCTCATCATCTCCCGCCTTGACTACTGCAACCTCCTGCTCTGTGGCCTCCCCTCTAACACTCTCGCGCCCCTCCAATCCATCCTAAACTCTGCTGCCCAACTAATCCACCTGTCCCCCCGCTATTCCCCGACCTCTCCTCTCTGTCAATCTCTTCACTGGCTCCCCATTGCCCAGAGACTCCAGTTCAAAACCCTAACCATGACATACAAAGCCATTCACAACCTGTCTCCTCCATATATCTCTGACCTAGTCTCCCGGTACATACCCGCACGCAACCTCCGATCTTCACAAGATCTCCTTCTCTACTCCCCTCTTCCCACAATCGCATACAAGATTTCTCCCGTGCTTCCCCCCTACTCTGGAACTCTCTACCCCAACACATCAGACTCTCGCCGACCTTCAAAAAGAGCCTGAAGACCCACCTATTCTGACAAGCCTACAACCTGCAGTAACCACCACTCCACCAATACTGCTGCACGACCAGCTCTACCCTCACCTACTGTATCCTAACCCATCCCTTGTAGACTGTGTGCCCTCACGGGGAGGGTCCTCGCTCCTCCTGCACCAGTCACCGTCACATTGTGTTCAAGATTATTGTAATTGTTCTTGTATGTATACCCCTTTTTCACATGTAAAGTGCCATGGAATAAATGGCGCTATAGTAATAAATAATAATAATAATAGGGGGCAGAATTATAGTAGTTATTTTCTTGTACATAGAGGGCAGTATTATAGTAGTTATATTCTTGTATATAGGAGCAGTATTATAGTAGCTATATTCTTGTACATGGGGGCAGTATTATAGTAGTTATATTGTTGTACATAGGGGCAGTATTATAGTAGCTATATTCTTGTACATAGGGGCAGTATTATAGTAGTTATATTCTTGTATATAGGAGCAGTATTATAGTAGTTATATTCTTGTACATAGGAGGCAGTATTATAGTAGTTATATTCTTGTACATAGGAGCAGTATTATAGTAGTTATATTCTTGTATATAGAGGGCAGTATTATAGTAGTTATATTCTTGTATATAGGGGCAGTATTATAGTAGTTATATTCTTGTATATAGGAGCAGTATTATAGTAGCTATATTCTTGTACATAGGGGCAGTATTATAGTAGTTATATTCTTGTACATAGGGGCAGTATTATAGTAGTTATATTCTTGTATATAGGAGCAGTATTATAGTAGTTATATTCTTGTACATAGGGGCAGTATTATAGTAGTTATATTCTTGTATATAGGAGCAGTATTATAGTAGTTATATTCTTGTACATAGGGGCAGTATTATAGTAGCTATATTCTTGTACATAGGGGCAGTATTATAGTAGCTATATTCTTGTACATGGGGGCAGTATTATAGTAGTTATATTCTTGTACATAGGAGCAGTATTATAGTAGCTATATTCTTGTACATAGGGGCAGTATTATAGTAGTTATATTCTTGTATATAGGAGCAGTATTATAGTAGTTATATTCTTGTACATAGGAGCAGTATTATAGTAGTTATATTCTTGTACATAGGAGGCAGTATTATAGTAGTTATATTCTTGTACATAGGAGCAGTATTATAGTAGTTATATTCTTGTATATAGAGGGCAGTATTATAGTAGTTATATTCTTGTATATAGGGGCAGTATTATAGTAGTTATATTCTTGTATATAGGAGCAGTATTATAGTAGTAATATTCTTGTATATAGGGGCAGTATTATAGTAGTTATATTCTTGTACATAGGAACAGTATTATAGTAGCTATATTCTTGTACATAGGGGCAGTATTATATTAGCTATATTCTTGTACATGGGGGCAGTATTATAGAAGTTATATTCTTGTATATAGGAGCAGTATTATAGTAGTTATATTCTTGTACATAGGGGGCAGTATTATAGTAGTTATATTCTTGTACATAGGAGAAGTATTATAGTAGTTATATTCTTGTAAATAGGGGCAGTATTATAGTAGTTATATTCTTGTATATAGGGGCAGTATTATAGTAGTTATATTCTTGTACATAGGGGGCAGTATTATAGTAGTTATATTCTTGTACATAGGGGGCAGTATTATAGTAGTTATATTCTTGTACATAGGGGGCAGTATTATAGTAGTTATATTCTTGTACATAGGGGCAGTATTATAGTAGTTATATTCTTGTACATAGGAGCAGTATTATAGTAGTTATATTCTTGTACATAGGGGGCAGTATTATAGTAGTTTTATTCTTGTACATAGGAGCAGTATTATAGTAGTTATATTCTTGTACATAGGGGCAGTATTATAGTAGTTATATTCTTGTACATGGGGGCAGTATTATAGTAGTTATATTCTTGTACATAGGAGCAGTATTATAGTAGTTATATTCTTGTACATAGGGTCAGTATTATAGTAGTTATATTCTTGTACATAGGGGGCAGTATTATAGTAGTTATATTCTTGTACATAGGGGGCAGTATTATAGTAGTTATATTCTTGTACATGGGGGCCGTATTATAGTAGTTATATTCTTGTACATAGGAGCAGTGTTATAGTAGCTATATTCCTGTACATAGCAGCAGTATTATAGTAGTTATATTCTTGTACATAGGGGCAGTATTATAGTAGTTATATTCTTGTACATAGGGGCAGTATTATAGTAGTTATATTCTTGTACATAGGGGCAGTATTATAGTAGTTATATTCTTGTACATAGGGGCAGTATTATAGTAGTTATATTCTTGTACATAGGAGCAGTATTATAGTAGTTATATTCTTGTACATAGGGGCAGTATTATAGTAGTTATATTCTTGTACATAGGGGCAGTATTATAGTAGTTATATTCTTGTACATAGGGGTAGTATTATAGTAGTTATATTCGTGTACATAGGGGCAGTATTATAGTAGTTATATTCTTGCACATAGGATCAGTATTATAGTAGTTATATTCTTGTACATAGGAGCAGTATTATAGTAGTTATATTCTTGTACATAGGGGGCAGTATTATAGTAGTTATATTCTTGTACATAGGGGCAGTATTACAGTAGTTATATTCTTGTACATAGGAGCGGTATTATAGTAGTTATATTCTTGTATATAGGAGCAGTATTATAGTAGTTATATTCTTGTATATAGGAGCAGTATTATAGTAGTTATATTCTTGTACATAGGGGCAGTATTATAGTAGTTATATTTCTGTACGTGGGCACAATATTTTAGAATTGATATACTTTTATATTGGAGGCACTTTTATAGGTTGTAATACATGTTACTTCTGTAGGCATTTTGGATCTGTAAAGTTCTCACATGCTTTCAAAGTTGTATTTTAAGGAAGGACAAATTGGATTTACCAGATTTCTAGATTTGTTGGTTCAGTTTTTATAGACTTATAAATATTATTTCTTATTTACTTCAGAAAACTGTATATCCTCGAAATAAGCGTCTTTTTTTTTTATGATTTTGGAAGATTGAACATGTTTCTGTACAAGATGACCCTTGTGAATGTATGAGACCTGATGGTTGTATCATGAAGAGTATGTGCAGGAGATAAAATAAATATCTGCTCCATTGAAAGGCTATAAAGTTTGGTATAAACATTGAAATTTTACTGTAAATAGGAAAAAAAAATCTTTTTAAAGGTTATATGGAATTCAGATTTCAGCACATTTCTAGCGGTCTGGAGTCTTGTCTAATTACAAGAAGAGGGAATTTGGAAAGATTTTTTATTCCATTTAATTTAAAGGTCTGTCATCAGTTACGAGCGGAGGAGATTCTCTGGGAGATGGATGGTGCTGATCTCACACTACGTGCAGGAGCCACGGGGCCTTCATAAAGGGACCTCACTGTCCTCACAAAACACCAATCAAAATAATAAAGATAACGAGCAGAAGTAAGACTTAACTTTAAAGAAGCCTACGACAAGCAGTGATGCAAATACCAAGTAGGGTTTAAAGGTTTGTGGAATCGACCATACAACCTTGGGACCAGGACCTCAAGAAACCAAATTCACAGCCACCGGTGAAAGAGGCAAGGCATGCACATGGCCGTCCGGACTGCAGCCACCTTAGACCTAAAATAGGAGGACCCCATGCCAGCTTTCATCCTCAGTTTACCAAAATCATATTCTAAAAGAGCGTGTGATGAAACCTCCTGGACCGCCGAGTTGGTGAAGGTTTTCACGAGTGTATCACTTTGGAAGTGCATTGAGGTGAAGGGTGCATTGCTGGAAAAGGGAAAAAAAAAAAAACTCTTTAAATCTCTAAATTTGCGAGTGTGAACGAGCTGCGTGTGTCCGGAGCGTAAGTGGGAACGAAAGTAAGTGTGTGACTTGTTTTTCAGTGACTTTGGATTCAGGGAGTTTGGAAGGGAGGAATTTGGACTGCATTGCTGTCTGTATTTCATTAATTCTTTACTTTTCTTTTTACTTAACATTCTGTCTATTGCAATCCCCATTAGGAAATGAGCTCCATTATTGGCAATGCTATCCAGTGTACATCTTGCCACATGTATGCAATCCTTGAATAGCCGGTCGTGGGTGCATACTGCTGTGCGAGATGTGTGCACATTGTACGTTTGGAAGCCCAGATACTGGATCTAAATGAGCAGCTGGCAACACTGAGATCCATTGACAACATGGAAAGGAGTCTGCTGCTCACTGAGCAGCAGCTCACTGGGGTAGATGTGGGGGAGGGTGGTAGTAGGGAGCTGCAGGACAGTGAGGTCGCTAGTTGGGTGACAGTTAGAAGGGGGGGTAGAGGGAAGAGTGCTAGGGAGGCTAGTCCTGATCTGGCACATCCCAATAAGTTTGCAAAGTTGGCAGATAAGGGGAGTGACGGTACAGGGGTAGCACTACTGCAGCAAGGCATGTCCCCTGAAAGCCGGAGGAGTGTCAGCTCCAGTAAAGAGGGAAATAGGAGATTAGGGCAGGCCAGGCAGGTGCTGGTAGTGGGGGACTCAATTATTAGGGGAACAGATAGGGCAATCTGTCACAAAGACAGGGATCATCGAACAGTGTGCTGCCTACCTGGCGCTCGAGTCCGGCACATCGCTGATCGGGTTGACAGATTACTCGGAGGGGCTGGTGAGGACCCAGCGGTCATGGTGCACATTGGCACAAATGACAAAGTTAGAGGTAGGTGGAAGGTCCTTAAAGATGATTTAAGGGAATTAGGCTGCAAGCTGAAAGCAAGGACCTCCAAGGTGGTATTCTCTGAAATACTACCGGTACCACGTGCCACTCCAGAGAGGCAACGGGAGATTAGGGAGATAAATAAGTGGCTCAAGAACTGGTGTAGGAAGGAGGGATTTGGGTTCCTGGAGAACTGGGCCGACTTCTCAGTTGGCTACAGACTCTACGCTAGGGACCGGCTGCACCTTAATGGGGAGGGTGCAGCTGTGCTGGGGGAGAAAATGGCTAGAAGGTTGGAGGAGTGTTTAAACTAGGGATTGGGGGGGGGGTATTAATTTTATAGGTGGGAAAGGTAGTGCAGATAGTGACCTGGGCACAAATAAAGAAATTGGGGGTGGGGTTAGAACAGTCAATAAAGTAAGAAGGAATAGAGGTACAGAGAGATACATAAAATGCATGTACACTAATGCCAGAAGCCTCACCAACAAAATGGAGGAATTAGAATTAATTTTGTTGGAAAATAATTATGACATGGTAGGGATATCTGAGACGTGGCTGGATGAGAGCCATGACTGGGCAGTTAATTTACAGGGCTATAGTCTGTTCAGAAATGACCGTACAAACAAGCGAGGGGGGGGGGTGTTTATATGTAAAATCATCCTTAAAACCTGTCTTGCGGGAGGATATATGTGAATCTAATGAAAATGTAGAGTCCCTGTGGGTGGAGATAAGGGGAGGGGGAAAAAATAATAAATTACTGATAGGGGTTTGTTATAAGTCTCCAAAAATAATGGAAGTAGCGGAGAATATCCTCGTAAAGCAAATAGATGAAGCAGCGACTCAAGGAGAAGTCATTATTATGGGGGACAATAACTACCCTGAAATACATTGGGGGACAGAAACATGTAGTTCAAGCAAAGGTAATAGGTTTTTGACAACTATGAGAGACAATTACCTTTCACAACTGGTTCAGGACCCAACAAGAAGGGGGACACTGCTAGACTTAATATTAACCAATAGGCCAGACTGCATATCAAATATACGAGTTGGGGGTCACTTGGGTAATAGTGATCACAAAATAATACGTTTTCATGTATCCTTTAATAAGATGTGTAGTAGAGGGGTTACAAGGACACTAAACTTCAGGAAGGCAAATTTCCAACGGTTGAGAGATGATCTTAGTGCAATAAACTGGGACGATATCCTGAGACATAAAGTTACACAAAGCAAATGGGAGACATTTATTAACATCCTGAATAGGACCTGTGCACAATATATACCCTATGGGAATAAACATGCTAGAAATAGGAGGAAACCACTATGGCTAAATAGAGCTGTAAGGGGCGCAATAAGTGACAAAAAGAAAGCATTTAAAGAACTAAAGCAAGTAGGTAGTGATGAGGCATTAAATAAATATAGAAAATTAAATAAATTATGTAAAAAACAAATCAAGGCAGCAAAGATTGAGGCAGAGAGAATCATTGCCAGAGAAAGTAAAAATAACCCCAAAATATTCTTTAACTACATAAATAGTAAAAAACTAAAAAATGATAGTGTTGGCCCCCTTAAAAATAGTCTGGGTGAAATGGTGGATGAGGATGAGGAAAAAGCCAATATGCTAAATGATTTTTTTTCAACCGTATTTACACAAGAAAATCGCATGACAGAAAACATGATCAGTGATAACAAAAATTCTCCATTAAATGTCACCAGCAGGAAGTACGGCGGCATCTAAAAATCACTAAAGTTGACAAATCCCCGGGCCCGGATGGGATACACCCGCGAGTACTGCAGGAATTAAGTAACGTCATAGATAGACCATTATTATTAATCTTTAAAGATTCCATAATAACAGGGTCTGTACCACAGGACTGGCGCATAGCAAATGTGGTGCCAATATTCAAAAAGGGGACAAAAACTGAACTTGGAAATTATAGACCGGTAAGCTTAACCTCTACTGTGGGTAAAATCCTGGAGGGTTTCCTAAGAGATGCTATACTCGAGTATCTGAAGAAGAATAACCTCATGACCCAATATCAACATGGGTTTACGAGGAACTGTTCCTGTCAGACTTATCTGATCAGTTTTTATGAGGAGGCAAGTTCTGGACTGGACCAAGGAAATGCAGTGGATGTTGTGTATATGGACTTTTCAAAAGCTTTTGATACGGTTCCACACAAAAGGTTGATACATAAAATGAGAACAATGGGGATAGGGGAAAATATATGTATGTGGGTTAAGAATTGGCTCAGTGATAGGAAACAAAGGATGGTTATTAATGGAAAACACTCAGACTGGGTCTCAGTTAACAGTGGGGTACCACAGGGGTCAGCATTGGGCCCCCTTCTTTTTAACATATTTATTAATGACCTTGTAGGGGGCATACAGAGTAATATTTCTATATTTGCAGATGACACTAAACTGTGCAGGGTAATCAATACAGATGAGGACAATTTTATATTACAGAAGGATCTATGTAAACTAGAAGCTTGGGCTGATAAATGGCAAATGAGCTTTAATGGGGATAAATGTAAGGTAATGCACTTGGGCAGAGGAAATAAAATGTATAATTATATGCTTAATTGTAAAACACTGGGCAAAACTGTAACTGAAAAAGACCTGGGTGTATTGGTGGACGACAAGCTCACGTTTAGTGGCCAGTGTCAGGCTGCTGCTGCAAAGGCAAATAAAATAATGGGATGCATTAAAAGAGGCATAGATGCTCATGAGGAGAAGATAATTTTACCTCTATACAAGTCACTAGTGCGACCACACTTAGAATACTGTGTACAGTTTTGGTCTCCGGTGTATAAGAAAGACATAGCTGAACTAGAGCGGGTGCAGAGAAGAGCGACCAAGGTTATTAGAGGACTGGGGGGTCTGCAATACCAAGACAGGTTATTACACTTGGGGTTATTTAGTTTAGAGGTGATCTTATTACTATGTACAAGTATATGAGGGGACAGTACAAAGACCTTTCTACTGATCTTTTTACTCTGAGGTCTGAGACGGGGACAAGGGGGCATCGTCTACGTCTGGAGGAAAGAAGGTTTAATCATAATCACAGACGCGGATTCTTTACTGTAAGAGCAGTGAGACTATGGAGCTCTCTGCCGCATGATGTTGTAATGAGTGATTCACTGTTAAAATTTAAGAAGGGCCTGGATGCCTTTCTTGAAAAGTATAATATTACAGGTTATAAATACTAGATTCCTTGATAGGGCGTTGATCCAGGGAACTAGTCTGATTGTCGTATGGAGTCGGGAAGGAATTTTTTTCGCCAATGTGGAGCTTAGTGTTTGCCACATGTTTTTTTTTGCCTTTTTTTTTGCCTTCCTCTGGATCAACATGTTAGGCTATGGCTTGAACTAGATGGACTTAGTCTTCCTTCAACCTTAAAAAGTATGTTACTATGTTAGAGGTGACAGACAGTCGCCCTGCAGTTGGTTGCAGGAGATCTCTACGTTTGGCATTACAGACATCTTCATAGATGAGAGGCTGTCTCTAGGACCTAGCGGCTACCTCCCTCTGGTAATTAGCCCCTTGGCCTGGGTGTATAAATTCCTGGTGTGTCTGAGAGGGAGGTGCCAGCTATATTCATTTCTACTTGTGAGGCTTTAGCAAGAGCAGTACTTCGTCCTCTCTGGAGCTTGAGTCCGAGTTCGCATTTGTCTGGAGTCGTCTAAAGCTCAGCATTCTCTCCCTGTTTGTCTACCCTTGTTGTCTATAGAGTTTAGTGGAGATTGACTAGTGCTAATCTCCTCCCATCCCTAGCCTTAGGCATACGTCAGGGAAAGATGTGTGGTGATTGGTGAAGAGGCAATATAGGGACGGTAGCTGAGACAGGGTGACACTAGACCAGACTAGGAGGTCTCCACTTCCCCCTTTCCCTAGTGTCTGGGCTCCCTTTCCCTCTTCCCTCTGTGTTGCACTAAGTCTTTCCCACACCTGGCGTGACAAGGGGGCTGTCCATCCTATTACTGTTATTACTGACCATAAGAACCTGTCAATGACTGTCATATCTCCAGTCAGCTAAATGTCTCAACCCTAGGCAAGCCAGATGGTCCCTGTTTTTTACTAGGTTTAATTTTGTTACTTTTCGTGCAGGGGTCAAAAATGTCAAGGCTGATGCTTTGTTCCGGAGCTTGCCTGGTGGTGGTGACCATGAGAACCCTTCCCCGATATTGCAGAAGGGGGTAGTCATTTTGGCATTATATCCTGAACATCTCTTTTCCTGAGAAACCCGGTCCTGGGTGTCCGGAGGCCACTCGTAGAGGGGGGTATTGTCACGGGGGTGTCAGGAGTGACAGACAGTTTCTTGCAGGAGATCTCTACGTTTGGCATTACAGACATCTTCTTAAAGGCTGTCTCTAGGACCTAGTGGCTACCTCCCTCTTGTAATTAGCTCCCTGGCCTGGGTGTATATATACCTGTTGTGTCTGAGAGGGGGGTGCCGGCGATATTCATTACTACTTGTGAGGCTTTAGCAAGAGCAGTTCTTCGTCCTCTCTGGAGTTTGAGGCCGAGTTTGCATTTGTCTGGAGTCATCTAAAGCTAAGCATTTTCCCCCTGTTTGTCTACCCTTGTTGTCTATAGAGTTTAGTGGAGATGAACTAGTGCTCATCACCTCCCATCCCTAGCCTTAGCCATACACCATAGAAAGTCAGGACGAGGCACATGTGCGGCGATTGGTGAAGAGACAATATAGGGACGGTAGTTGAGACAGGGTGACACTAGACCTGACTAGGAGGTCTTCACTTCTCCCTTTCCCTAGAGTCTGGGCTCCCTTTTCCTCTGTGTTGCACTAAGTCTTTCCCACACCTGGCGTGACAGAAGGCCTCATAGCACTTGCCACCTGTGAACTCCCTATAGTTTGATTCTGCAGGTCATAATTTCCCAATGGCCACAATATTTTGTATTGACTTCTCCAAGGTGAATCGTCAAATGCCATCAACTGCATGCAAATCAATATTATAAAAGTCACGACCCCTAAGACAGAATGCCTCTTTTGACAGGATGTCCACTGTCCACCCATATTCTGCTCAAGTTCATGGTATTGTCCTGGCAAAATTGGGATTTTGGAGCAGATGCAACTGATCTGACGGTATGATATAGCAGAAGGAACTAAAAGCTAGGGTGCACATACTTTTAAAGGTAGAGGTGAAACTTAACAATTCTGGTCCAGGATGCAAAATGTGTCATAGGATCCTCCAGTCACGTGCAATGCTGTAGAGCTGGGGTCCTGTTTGGAGGTAGAAGTGGGGCCTCTCTCTAGCGAGGTTCTAAGCACAATTTGAGCCTTAGACTTTAACGTTGTGGAAGGATAAATCGATTCCCCCAAAATAACACTATGTTACAGGAATAATATCTGCAAAAAATGTCATGTCCCTTAAAGAAAATGATGATGTTGACCTGGGGACATTCCTTGGGTGAAGAGCTGGTTCTAGCTGTGGACAGAGGAATGACACCGGCCTGTGCAGGCAGTGCCAACTGTATCCAGTATAGCGGCATTTATTCATAGCACATCACATGTGCGCAGACTCCTAGCAGTTGCAAAGTATGTGATATTACCCCACCGGAGTGATTTACTGGCTGAGCAGAGGGCAATAATGAGACTAACCTTCAGAAGATTCCTGAGCTGGTCATGGAGGACTTCTCCAGGACTTCTCAAGTGGGAACATGATGGCTTATATATCTATCTCCCCCATTCACATGACCGTTGCAACTTTTGCATCTCCACACTAACTGAGACATAGGAAGACAAGACATCCCTTCCACCATGACACTCAGGGCCGAATTCTACAGGGGCAATAGCCGAGTGCACATCTTAAATCTGGACCCATGTGGAGGAGGAATGGCACAGCAGGGGCAGGAGATGACACCTACAGTGAGGAAAGTAAGTATTTGATTCTCTGCCGATTTTGCAAGTCTTTCCAACCTACAAAGAATGGAGAGGTCTGTAATTTTTATCGTAGGTCACTTCACCTGTGAGACACAGGATCTTAAAAAACTCCAGAAAATCACATTGTATGATTTTTACATAATTCATTTGCATTTTATTGCATGAAATAAGTATTTGATACAACAGAAAAACAGAACTTTATACTTGGTCCAGAAACCTTTGTTACAATTACAGAGGTGAGATGGTCCCTGTAGTTCTTGACCAGGTTTGCACACACTGCAGCAGGGATTTTGGCCCCCTCCTCCATACAGATCTTCTCCAGATCTTTCAGGTTTCTGGGCTGTCGCTGGACAACATTGAGTTTCAGCTCCCTCCAAACATTTTCTATTGGGTTCAGGTCTGGAGATTGGCTAGGCCACTCCAGGACCTTGAGATGCTTCTTACGGAGCCGCTCCTTAGTTGCCTGTGTTACATGTGCTGGCGTGAGCGGGGGGACCTTGTGATTACAATCCATGACGGCGTAGTGAGTTACTAACAGTAATGTTTGAGGCTGTGATCCCAGCTCTCTTAAGATCATTGACCAGGTCCTACCATGTAGTTCAGAGCTGATTCCTGACGTTTCTCAGAATCATCCTTACCCCACGAGGCGAGATCTTGATTGAAGCCCCAGACTGAGGAATCTTGTGTTTCTTCCATTTTCTAATAATTGCACCAAAAGTTGTTGCCTGCTCACCAAGCTGGTTGCCTATCGTCTTGTAGCCCTTCCCAGCCTTGTGCAAGCCTACAACTTTGTCCCTGGTGTCCTTAGACAGCTCTTTGGTCTTGGCCATGGTGGAGAGGTTGGAGTGTGATTGATTGTGTAGACAGGTGTCTTTTATACAGGTAACGAGTGCAGAGTAGGAGGGCTTCTTAAAGAAAAACTAACAGGTCCATGAGAGCCAGAATTCTTGCTGCTTGGTAGGTGATCAAATACTTATTTCATGCAATAAAATGCAATTTAATTTTGTTAAAATCATACAATGTGATTTTCTGGTTTTCATTTTTACATTCTGTCTCTGACAGTTGAAGTGTACCTATGATAAAAATTACAGACCTCTCCATTCTTTGTAGGTGGGAAAACTTGCAAAATCGGCAGTGGATCAAATACTTATTTTCCACACTGAAGGCAGCAGTATTATAGTAGTTATATTCTTGTACATAGGGGGCAGTATTATAGTAGTTATATTCTTGTATATAGGAGTAGTTTTATAGTAGTTATATTCTTGTACATAGGGGGCAGTATTATAGTAGTTATATTCTTGTACATAGGGGGCAGTATTATAGTAGTTATATTCTTGTACATAGGAGCAGTATTATAGTAGTTATATTCTTGTACATAGGGGGCAGTATTATAGTAGTTATATTCTTGTACATAGGAGCAGTATTATAGTAGTTATATTCTTGTACATAGGAGCAGTATTATAGTAGTTATATTCTTGTACATAGGGGGCAGTATTATAGTAGTTATATTCTTGTACATAGGAGCAGTATTATAGTAGTTATATTCTTGTACATAGGAGCAGTATTATAGTAGTTATATTCTTGTACATATGGGGCAGTATTATAGTAGTTATATTCTTGTACTTAGGGAGAAGTATTATAGTAGTTATATTCTTGTAAATAGGAGCAGTATTATACTAGTTATATTCTTGTACATAGGGGCAGTATTATAGTAGTTATATTCTTGTACATAGGGACAGTATTATAGTAGTTATATTCTTGTACATAGGAGCAGTATTATTGTAGTTATATTCTTGTACATAGGGGGCAGTATTATAGTAGTTATATTCTTGTACATAGGAGCAGTATTATAGTAGTTATATTCTTGTACATAGGGGGCAGTATTATAGTAGTTATATTCTTGTACATAGGAGCAGTATTATAGTAGTTATATTCTTGTTTATAGGAGCAGTATTATAGTAGTTATATTCTTGTACATGGGGGCAGTATTATAGTAGTTATATTCTTGTACATAGGGGGCAGTATTATAGTAGTTATATTCTTGTACATAGGAGCAGTATTATTGTAGTTATATTCTTGTACATAGGGAGCAGTATTATAGTAGTTATATTCTTGTACATAGGAGCAGTATTATTGTAGTTATATTCTTGTACATAGGGGGCAGTATTATAGTAGTTATATTCTTGTATATAGGAGCAGTATTATAGTAGTTATATTCTTGTACATAGGGAGAAGTATTATAGTAGTTATATTCTTGTACATAGGGGGCAGTATTATAGTAGTTATATTCTTGTACATAGGAGCAGTATTATAGTAGTTATATTCTTGTACATAGGGGGCAGTATTATAGTAGTTATATTCTTGTACATAGGAGCAGTATTATAGTAGTTATATTCTTGTACATAGGAGCAGTATTATAGTAGTTATATTCTTGTACATAGGGGGCAGTATTATAGTAGTTATATTCTTGTACATAGGAGCAGTATTATAGTAGTTATATTCTTGTACATAGGAGCAGTATTATAGTAGTTATATTCTTGTACATAGGAGCAGTATTATAGTAGTTATATTCTTGTACATAGGAGCAGTATTATAGTAGTTATATTCTTGTACATAGGGGGCAGTATTATAGTAGTTATATTCTTATACATAGGAACAGTATTATAGTAGCTATATTCTTGTTAATAGGAGCAGTATTATAGTAGTTATATTCTTGTACATGGGGGCAGTATTATAGTAGTTATATTCTTGTACATAGGGGGCAGTATTATAGTAGTTATATTCTTATACATAGGAACAGTATTATAGTAGCTATATTCTTGTTAATAGGAGCAGTATTATAGTAGTTATATTCTTGTACATGGGGGCAGTATTATAGTAGTTATATTCTTGTACATAGGGGGCAGTATTATAGTAGTTATATTCTTGTACATAGGAGCAGTATTATAGTAGTTATATTCTTGTACATAGGAGCAGTATTATTGTAGTTATATTCTTGTACATAGGGGGCAGTATTATAGTAGTTATATTCTTGTACATAGGAGCAGTATTATTGTAGTTATATTCTTGTACATAGGGGGCAGTATTATAGTAGTTATATTCTTGTATATAGGAGCAGTATTATAGTAGTTATATTCTTGTACATAGGGAGAAGTATTATAGTAGTTATATTCTTGTACATATGGGGCAGTATTATAGTAGTTATATTCTTGTACTTAGGGAGAAGTATTATAGTAGTTATATTCTTGTAAATAGGAGCAGTATTATACTAGTTATATTCTTGTACATAGGGGCAGTATTATAGTAGTTATATTCTTGTACATAGGGACAGTATTATAGTAGTTATATTCTTGTACATAGGAGCAGTATTATTGTAGTTATATTCTTGTACATAGGGGGCAGTATTATAGTAGTTATATTCTTATACATAGGAACAGTATTATAGTAGCTATATTCTTGTTAATAGGAGCAGTATTATAGTAGTTATATTCTTGTACATAGGAGCAGTATTATAGTAGTTATATTCTTGTACATAGGGGGCAGTATTATAGTAGTTATATTCTTATACATAGGAACAGTATTATAGTAGCTATATTCTTGTTAATAGGAGCAGTATTATAGTAGTTATATTCTTGTACATGGGGGCAGTATTATAGTAGTTATATTCTTGTACATAGGGGGCAGTATTATAGTAGTTATATTCTTGTACATAGGAGCAGTATTATAGTAGTTATATTCTTGTACATAGGAGCAGTATTATTGTAGTTATATTCTTGTACATAGGGAGCAGTATTATAGTAGTTATATTCTTGTACATAGGAGCAGTATTATTGTAGTTATATTCATGTACATAGGGGGCAGTATTATAGTAGTTATATTCTTGTACATAGGAGCAGTATTATAGTAGTTATATTCTTGTACATATGGGGCAGTATTATAGTAGTTATATTCTTGTACATAGGGAAAAGTATTATAGTAGTTATATTCTTGTAAATAGGAGCAGTATTATACTAGTTATATTCTTGTACATGGGGGCAGTATTATAGTAGTTATATTCTTGTACATAGGGGGCAGTATTATAGTAGTTATATTCTTGTACATAGGAGCAGTATTATTGTAGTTATATTCTTGTACATAGGGGGCAGTATTATAGTAGTTATATTCTTGTACATAGGAGCAGTATTATAGTAGTTATATTCTTGTACATAGGAGCAGTATTATAGTAGTTATATTCTTGTACATAGGGGGCAGTATTATAGTAGTTATATTCTTATACATAGGAACAGTATTATAGTAGCTATATTCTTGTTAATAGGAGCAGTATTATAGTAGTTATATTCTTGTACATGGGGGCAGTATTATAGTAGTTATATTCTTGTACATAGGGGGCAGTATTATAGTAGTTATATTCTTGTACATAGGAGCAGTATTATAGTAGTTATATTCTTGTACATAGGAGCAGTATTATTGTAGTTATATTCTTGTACATAGGGAGCAGTATTATAGTAGTTATATTCTTGTACATAGGAGCAGTATTATTGTAGTTATATTCTTGTACATAGGGGGCAGTATTATAGTAGTTATATTCTTGTACATAGGAGCAGTATTATAGTAGTTATATTCTTGTACATAGGAGCAGTATTATTGTAGTTATATTCTTGTACATAGGGAGCAGTATTATAGTAGTTATATTCTTGTACATAGGAGCAGTATTATTGTAGTTATATTCTTGTACATAGGGGGCAGTATTATAGTAGTTATATTCTTGTATATAGGAGCAGTACTATAGTAGTTATATTCTTGTATATAGGAGCAGTACTATAGTAGTTATATTCTTGTACATAGGGAGAAGTATTATAGTAGTTATATTCTTGTAAATAGGAGCAGTATTATAGTAGTTATATTCTTGTACATGGGGGCAGTATTATAGTAGTTATATTCTTGTACATAGGGGGCAGTATTATAGTAGTTATATTCTTGTACATAGGAGCAGTATTATTGTAGTTATATTCTTGTACATAGGGGGCAGTATTATAGTAGTTATATTCTTGTACATAGGAACAGTATTATAGTAGCTATATTCTTGTTAATAGGAGCAGTATTATAGTAGTTATATTCTTGTACATTAGAGCAGTATTATAGTAGTTATATTCTTGTACATGGGGGCAGTATTATAGCAGTTATATTCTTGTACATAGGGGCAGTATTATAGTAGTTATATCCTTGTACATAGGAGCTGTTATGTTCTGCTACCAAAGCTAAGGAAAGAGAGGAGATCTGTCCCTACTATAGGACTCAGCTGAATCCCTACGATGTAACAGGGAACCTGATCCTGCGATCAGACCTGCTAAAGTCCTAATCTAGTCTGTACGGAGACCTATAGATTTGGGGAGGGAATCCCTACAAGTACTAAGGACTGGGAGGAAAATGGGACACCTCCTAACAGAAATAGTAGCAGACAGACGAACAAACAAAATAGATAGAACCTAGAGGTCCGTAGACCAAGCAAACTAACAGAGTTAGACACAGAGCACAGGCTAGCTAGAAAGTAGATATACAATGAAGTCCAGCAAAGCCAGAAGGGCGGAGCAGGATTAAATAGGCCAACAAGGTCATGTGACCAGCAAAGGAAAAAAAACCTAACAGCAAGGTTCTAACAGTACCCCCCCTTCTAAGAGGATCCTCCGGATCCCCTAGGACCAGGCTTATCAGGAAATCTCCTGTGAAACGCTCTGATAAGTCTGGACGCGGAAACATCATCTGACCTCACCCAAGAGTTATCCTCGGGTCCGAAACCTTTCCAGGCCACAAGATACTGCAAACTACCTCTATACCGTCTAGAGTCAAGGATGCGAGAAATTTCATATTCCCCGTCCTCCACCACCGGAGGAACAGAGGCAGAGGCGTCACCATCCGACACAACAGCTTTTTTTAACAGAGAGACATGAAAGACCGGATTAATTCTCCAGGAGGTAGGAACCTCCAACCTAACAGCAGATTGGTTGACAACCTGAAGCACCTTAAAGGGCCCTACAAACTTGGGACCCAATTTCTTAGAAGGAATCCTCAACCGCAGATTCCTAGAGGACAACCAAACCATGTCACCAACAGCGAACAAAACCTCCTGTCGTTTCCTATCAAAGTAGTCTTTAGATTTTCTGTTGGCCTCCTGAAGATTACCACGCACATCCGTCCAAACTCTTTCCAAATCACCGGAAAAATTCTCCTCCTCAGGCACGGCAGATCCCAACTTGGAGAACGACCCAAACGACGGATGTCTCCCAGAACAACAAAAAAAAGGCGAACAACCAGCAGAAGAAGATGTATGATTGTTCAGAGCAAATTCGGCAAGTGGCAGAAACTCAGACCACCCCTCTTGATTGTCTGCCACAAAACAACGCAAGAACTGCTCAACATCCTGGTTTTTCCTTTCTGTCTGGCCATTAGATTCAGGATGATATCCGGACGAAAACGACAAATGAATTCCCAACCTGTCACAAAAGGCACGCCAAAAACGAGCCACGAACTGAGGACCCCTATCAGAAACAATGTCAGTAGGAACGCCATGAAGTCTGACAATTTCCTTGACAAAGGCCTTAGCGAGAGTTTTAGCGCAGGGCAGTTTGACGAAGGGAACCAAGTGACACATCTTGCTAAAACGGTCCACGACCACCCAGATGACAGTAAAACCCTCAGAGGGGGGAAGGTCAGTTATAAAGTCCATAGCCAAATGTGTCCAAGGAGCACTGGGGACCTCCAAAGGACAAAGCAACCCCGCAGCAGGAGTATGTGAGGACTTAGATCTAGCACATATAGTACATTGGCGCACCCACTTAATGACTTCCTTCTGCCATCCAGGCCACCAAAAACTGCGACCCACCAGTCTCTTGGTCTCAGAGATTCCGGGATGACCTGCCAACCGAGATTCGTGACACTCAACAAACAAATCTCTCCTAAAGGTCCCAGGCACAAACAACCTCCCATGAGGAGTGTTAGATGGGGCATTCTCCTGAGCTTTAAGAATCTCATCTTCCAAAACGGAGTCTAAAGCAGCTATCACAACACCTTCTTGTAAAATGTTTTCCTCTTTCTCAGCACCGACTATGGGAGAAAAACTGCGAGACAAGGCATCCGCCTTAACATTCTTAGTACCAGGGATGTACGTAACGGAGAAATTAAACCGCGAGAAAAACAGTGCCCACCTAGCCTGACGGGCATTCAGGCGCTTGGCAGCGTCAAGATATATCAGATTTTTATGATCCGTAAGAACCTGAACGGGAAATTCCGCACCTTCCAAGAAGTGGCGCCAGTGTTCAAATGCGAGTTTAATAGCCAATAATTCCCGATTACCAATATCGTAATTCAATTCAGTCTCCGAAAATTTTTTTGAAAAAAATGCACAGGGATGTAATCCATCCCCGTTATCCTGAGACAATACTGCGCCAACCCCCACAGAGGAAGCATCAACCTCAACCAAAAACGGCCTAGTAACATCAGGCTGCATAAGGATGGGAGCAGAGGTGAACCTCTCCTTGAGATACACAAAAGCTTCAATGGCCTCAGAAGACCACTGAACCGCATCAGCACCTTTCCTGGTGAGATCAGTCAGAGGTTTGACAATACTAGAAAATTTTTTTATGAATTTTCTATAGTAATTGGCGAAACCCAAAAACCTCTGTATTGATTTCAAACCAATAGGCCTAGGCCATTCCTGCACAGCCTGAACCTTAACCGGATCCATCTCAAAACCTTTGCTGGAGATAATGTAGCCCAAAAAACTAATTCTCTGTACAGCGAACTCACATTTCTCCAGCTTAGCAAAAAGCGAATTGTCCATTAATAACTGTAATACCTCACGCACGCTCCGCCAATGAGACTCCAGATCTGGCGAATAAATCAAAATGTCATCCAAATACACAACCACATTTTTACCGATCAAAGGTCTAAGGATGTCATTAATCAGATTCTGAAAAAATGCAGGAGCATTAGTAAGACCAAAAGGCATAACCAGATTCTCAAAATGACCCACAGGAGTGTTAAAAGCAGTCTTCCATTCATCACCCTCCTTCATGCGCAACAGATTGTATGCCCCCTTAAGGTCAATTTTAGAGAACCACTTGGCCCCCAATAACTGGTTAAACAGATCAGGAATCAATGGCAGTGGGTAAGGATTGCGTACCGTAATTTTGTTAATCTCACGAAAATCCAGACAAGGACGTAAACCGCCGTCCTTTTTTTTTACAAAAAAAAATCCAACCGCCACAGGAGACTTAGAGGGCCTAATGTGACCGGCGGCCAAACTTGTCTGTATGTATTCCTCCAAAGCCTTCCTCTCAGGAATAGTAAGGTTAAATAAACGACTTTTAGGAAGAGTCGCTCCAGGGACAAATTCAATAGAACAATCATAGTCTCTATGGGGAGGCAAAACCTGCGATTCTTTCTCAGAAAAAACTCTCCAAAAATCCTGAATAGGAACAGGCAATTCTCCCCTATCCAAAGCTGCAATACGCCCGTTACAACACTTGTCATAACATTTATGGCTCCAGGATTTAATTTCACTGGTAGACCAATCCAGTACAGGATTGTGAAATTTTAACCAGGGCAATCCCAATATTACTGGAGAAGGCAAGTTATTCAACACTACCAAATCCAATTTCTCATGGTGAACACCATTAATAGTGAGAGGAAATTCACTGACCTTGAGAGTAATATTCTTCAAAGGGGAGCCATCCACAGAAACCACAGCAATGGGGGATGATAAAGGTTCAGGTTTTAAATTGAGTTTTTCCACGAATCCCCCATCAATAACATTCAGTGTAGACCCGCAATCAACAAACACCCGAAATTCCATTAATTTTTCCTGAGCAATCGTGGAAGCAGCTAAAAATATACCCTTGGAATTTAAACAGGCAATACGGGCGTGACTGACCATTTTTTTTTCTTTCTTCATACGAAGCTCACAGCCTTTAATCAAATGACCAGATTTCCCGCAATAGAAACACAAGCCTTGCGAAAAACGACGGTCTTTTTCTTGAGAGCGAGGTGCCACCGATCCAATCTCCATCGGTTCACCACTGTTAGTACACACATTATCATAACCAGAAACTGACATAGCAGAGGATTTGCTCTCATTAACCCTAGCACGCAGTCTTCTGTCCACCCGTATAGCTAATTGCATAGCCTGTTGCAAATCCTCAGGTGTAGGATAAGCAATTAGCAGGTCTTTAACCTTTTCACTGAGCCCAGCAAGAAATAGACTTTTCAGAGCAGAATCGTTCCACCCTGTTTGAGTGGACCAACGACGAAAATGTGTACAATATTTTTCCATATTACCTGATCCTTGTTTTAAACGTCTCAACTCAGTCTCAGCTGATGCCACACGGTCAGGATCATCATATAATAGTCCTAAAGCAGAAAAAAAACTATCCACTGATCTGAAGCATGTATCACTAGGTTGCAAAGAAAAGGCCCACTCCTGAGGCTCTTTGCGCAAAAGTGACATTATGAACCCTACGCGCTGGGATTCATCCCCAGAGGACTTGGGTCTCAAACGAAAATACAATAAGCAAGCATTTTTAAATGAAAAAAATTCTCGATGTTCACCAAAAAATAAATCCGGCAAACATACCTTAGGCTCCAAGAAATATGCTCCAGGACAGTTACTCACGTGCTGACGGAGCTCGGCCACTTCCAGAGAGAGTCCCTGCAGGTGTTTAGCCAAATCCTGAACCGACACCATGATGGAACAAAAAAAAAATCTTTCCTTAGAGAATTTACAGGCTGGACTTACTGTTATGTTCTGCTACCAAAGCTAAGGAAAGAGAGGAGATCTGTCCCTACTATAAGACTCAGCTGAATCCCTACGATGTAACAGGGAACCTGATCCTGCGATCAGACCTGCTAAAGTCCTAATCTAGTCTGTACGGAGACCTATAGATTTGGGGAGGGAAACCCTACAAGTACTAAGGACTGGGAGGAAAATGGGACACCTCCTAACAGAAATAGTAGCAGACAGACGAACAAACAAAATAGATAGAACCTAGAGGTCCGTAGACCAAGCAAACTAACAGAGTTAGATACAGAGCACAGGCTAGCTAGAAAGTAGATATACAATGAAGTCCAGCAAAGCCAGAAGGGCGGAGCAGGATTAAATAGGCCAACAAGGTCATGTGACCAGCAAAGGAAAAAAAACCTAACAGCAAGGTTCTAACAGGAGCAGTATTATTGTAGTTATATTCTTGTACATAGGGGGCAGTATTATAGTAGTTATATTCTTGTACATAGGAGCAGTATTATAGTAGTTATATTCTTGTACATAGGGGCAGTATTATAGTAGTTATATTCTTGTACATAGGGGCAGTATTATAGTAGTTATATTCTTGTACGTAGGAGCAGTATTATAGTAGTTATATTCTTGTACATAGGAGGCAGTATTATAGTAGTTATATTCTTGTACATAGAGGGAGTATTATAGTAGTTATATTCTTGTACATAGGAGCAGTATTATAGTAGTTATATTCTTGTACATAGGCGGCAGTATTATAGTAGTTATATTCTTGTACATAGGGGCAGTATTATAGTAGTTATATTCTTGTACATAGGAGCAGTATTATAGTAGTTATATTCTTGTACATAGGGGGCAGTATTATAGTAGTTATATTCTTGTACATAGGGGCAGTATTATAGTAGTTATATTCTTGCACATAGGAGCAGTATTATAGTAGTTATATTCTTGTACATGGGGGCAGTATTATAGTAGTTATATTCTTATACATAGGGGGCAGCATTATAGTAGTTATATTCTTGTACATAGGGGACAGTATTATAGTAGATATATTCTTGTACATAGGAGCAGTATTATTGTAGTTATATTCTTGTACATAGGAGCAGTATTATAGTAGTTATATTCTTGTACATAGGGGGCAGTATTATAGTAGTTATATTCTTATACATAGGAGCAGTATTATAGTAATTATATTCTTGTACATAGGAGCAGTATTATAGTAGCTATATTCGTGTAAATAGGAGCAGTATTATAGTAGTTATATTCTTGTACATAGGGGGACAGTATTATAGTAGTTATATTCTTGTACATAGGGGGCAGTATTATAGTAGTTATATTCTTGTACATAGGGGCAGTATTATAGTAGTTATATTCTTGTACATATGAGCAGTATTATAGTAGCTATATTCTTGTACATGGGGGCAGTATTATAGTAGTTATATTCTTGTACATAGGGGACAGTATTATAGTAGTTATATTCTTGTACATAGGGGGCAGTATTATAGTAGTTATATTCTTGTACATAGGGGACAGTATTATAGTAGTTATATTCTTGTACATAGGAGCAGTATTATAGTAGTTATATTCTTGTACATAGGGGGCAATATTATAGTAGTTATATTCTTATACATAGGAGCAGTATTATAGTAGCTATATTCTTGTAAATAGGAGCAGCATTATAGTAGCTATATTCTTGTAAATAGGAGCAGTATTATAGTAGTTATATTTTTGTACATGGGGGCAGTATTATAGTAGTTATATTCTTGTACATAGGGGGCAGTATTATAGTAGTTATATTCTTGGACATAGGGGACAGTATTATAGTAGTTATATTCTTGTACATAGGAACGGTATTATAGTAGTTATATTCTTGTACATAGGGGGCAGTATTATAGTAGTTATATTCTTATACATAGGAGAAGTATTATAGTAGCTATATTCTTGTAAATAGGAGCAGTATTATAGTAGTTATATTCTTGTACATAGGAGCATTATTATAGTAGTTATATTCTTGTACATGGGGGCAGTATTATAGCAGTTATATTCTTGTACATAGGGGGCAGTATTATTGTAGTTATATTCTTGTACATAGGAGCAGTATTATAGTAGTTATATTCTTGTACATAGGGGGCAGTATTATAGTAGTTATATTCTTGTACATGGGGGCAGTAGTATAGTAGTTATATTCTTATACATAGGGGCAGCATTATAGTAGTAATATTCTTGTACATAGCGGACAGTATTATAGTAGTTATATTCTTGTACATAGGAGCAGTATTATTGTAGTTATATTCTTGTACATAGGGGGCAGTATTATAGTAGTTATATTCTTGTACATAGGAGCAGTATTATTGTAGTTATATTCTTGTACATAGGAGCAGTATTATAGTAGTTATATTCTTGTACATAGGGGGCAGTATTATAGTAGTTATATTCATATACATAGGAGCAGTATTATAGTAGTTATATTCTTGTACATAGGAGCAGGATTATAGTAGCTATATTCTTGTAAATAGGGGACAGTATTATAGTAGTTATATTCTTGTACATAGGAGCAGTATTATAGTAGTTATATTCTTGTACATAGGGGACAGTATTATAGTAGTTATATTCTTGTACATGGGAGCAGTATTATAGTAGTTATATTCTTGTCCATGGGGGCAGTATTATAGTAGTTATATTCTTATACATAGGGGGCAGCATTATAGTAGTTATATTATTGTACATAGGGGCAGTATTATAGTAGTTATGTTCTTGTACATAGGGGGCAGTATTATAGTAGTTATATTCTTATACATGGGGGCAGTATTATAGTAATTATATTTTTGTACATAGAGGGCAGTATTATAGTAGTTATATTCTTGTACATAGGAGCAGTATTATAGTAGTTATATTCTTGTAAATAGGAGCAGTATTATGTGAGTTATATTTTTGTACATAGGGGCTGTATTATAGTAGTTATATTCTTGTACATAGGGTGCAGTATTATAGTAGTTATATTCTTCTACATAGGGCGCAGTATTATAGTAGTTATATTCTTGTACATAGGGGGCAGTATTATAGGAGTTATATTCTTGTACATACAAGCAGTATTATAGTAGCTTTATTCTTGTACATAGGAACAGTATTATAGTAGATATATTCTTGTACATAGGGGGCAGTATTATAGTAGTTATATTCTTGTACATATGAGCAGTATTATAGTAGTTATATTCCTGTACATAGGGGGCAGTATGATAATAGTTATATTCTTGTACATAGGGTCAGTATTATAGGAGTTATATTCTTGTACATATGAGCAGTATTATAGTAGTTATATTCTTGTACATAGGGGCAGTATTATAGTAGTTATATTCCTGTACATAGGGGGCAGTATTATAATAGTTATATTCTTGTACATAGGGGCAGTATTATAGTAGTTATATCCTTGTACATAGGGGCAGTATTATAGTAGTTATATTATTTTACATAGGAGCAGTATGATAGTAGTTATATTCTTGTACATAGGAGCAGGATTATAGTAGTTATATTCTTGTACATAGTGGCAGTATTATAGTAGTTATATTCTTGTACATAGGAGCAGTATGATAGTAGTTATATTCTTGTACATAGGGGCAGTATTATAGTAGTTATATTCTTGTACATAGGAGCAGGATTATAGTAGTTATATTCTTGTACATAGTGGCAGTATTATAGTAGTTATATTCTTGTACATAGGAGCAGGATTATAGTAGTTATATTCTTGTACATAGGGGTGCAGTATTATAGTAGTTATATTCTTATACATAGGAGCAGTATTATAGTAGTTATATTCTTGTACATAGGGGACAGTATTATAGTAGTTATATTCTTGTACATAGGAGCAGTATTATTGTAGTGATATTCTTGTACATAGAGGACAGTATTATAGTAGTTATATTCTTGTACATAGGAGCAGTATTATTGTAGTTATATTCTTATACATAGGGAGCAGTATTATAGTAGTTATATTCTTGTACATAGGAGCAGCATTATAGTAGCTATATTCTTGTAAATAGGAGCAGTATTATAGTAGTTATATTCTTGTACATAGGAGCAGTATTATAGTAGTTATATTCTTGTACATAGGAGCAGTATTATAGTAGTTATATTCTTGCACATGGGGGCAGTATTATAGTAGTTATATTCTTGTACATAGGGGGCAGTATTATAGTAGTTATATTCTTGTACATAGGGGACAGTATTATAATAGTTATATTCTTGTACATAGGGGACAGTATTATAGTAGTTATATTCTTGCACATAAGAGCAGTATTATAGTAGTTATATTCTTGTACATAGGGGGCAGTATTATAGTAGTTATATTCTTGTACATAGGAGCAGTATTATAATAGTTATATTCTTGTACATAGGGGACAGTATTATAATAGTTATATTCTTGTACATAGGAGCAGTATTATTGTAGTTATATTCTTGTACATAGGGGATAGTATTATAGTAGTTATATTCTTGTGCATAGGAGCAGTATTATTGTAGTTATATTCTTGTACATATGGGGCAGTATTATAGTAATTATATTCTTGTACATAGGAGCAGTATTATAATAGTTATATTCTTGTACATAGGGGCAGTATTATAATAGTTATATTCTTGTACATAGGGGGCAGTATTATAGTAGTTATATTCTTGTACATAGGAGCAGTATTATAGTAGTTATATTCTTGTACATAGGAGCAGTATTATAGTAGTTATATTCTTGTACATAGGGGGCAGTATTATAGTAGTTATATACTTATACATAGGAGCAGTATTATAGTAGTTATATTCTTGTACATAGGAGCAGTATTATAGTAGTTATATTCTTGTACATAGGGGCAGTATTATAGTAGCTATATTCTTATAAATAGGAGCAGTATTATAGTAGTAATATTCTTATACATGGGGGCAGTATTATAGTAGTTATATTCTTGTACATCGGGGCAGTATTATAGTAGTTATATTCTTGTACATAGGGGCAGTATTATAGTTATATTCTTGTACATAGGAACAGTATTATAGTAGTTATATTCTTGTACATGGGGGCAGTATTATAGTAGTTATATTCTTGTACATAGGGGCAGTATTATAGCAGTTATATTCTTGTATATAAGGGACAGTATTATAGTAGTTATATTCTTATACAAAGGGGCAGTATTATAGTAGTTATATTCTTGTACATAGGAGAAGTATTATAATAGTTATATTCTTGTACATAGGAGGCAGTATTATAGTAGTGATATTCTTGTGCATAGGGGCAGTATTATAGTAGTTATATTCTTGTATATAGGAGCAGTATTATAGTAGTTATATTCTTGTACATATGAGGCAGTATTATAGTAGTTATATTCTTGTACATAGGAGCAGTATTATAGTAGTTATATTCTTGTACATAGGACCAGTGTTATAGAAGTTATATTCTTGTACATAGGAGGCAGTATTATAGTGGTTATATTTTTGTACATAGGAGCAGTATTATAGTAGTTATATTCTTGTACATAGGAGGCAGTATTATAGTAGTTATATTCTTGTGCATAGGAGCAGTATTATAGTAGTTATAATCTTGTACATAGGAGGCAGTATTATAGTAGTTATATTCTTGTACATAGGAGCAGTATTATAGTAGTTATATTTTTGTACATAGGAGCAGTATTTTAGTAGTTATATTCTTGTACATACGAGCAGTATTATAGTAGTTATATTCTACTACATGGGGGCAGTATTATAGTAGTTATATTCTTGTACATAGGAGCAGTATTATAGCAGTTATATTCTTGTACATAGGGGTGCAGTATTATAGTAGTTATATTCTTATACATAGGAGCAGTATTATAGTAGTTATATTCTTGTACATAGGGGACAGTATTATAGTAGTTATATTCTTGTACATAGGAGCAGTATTATTGTAGTGATATTCTTGTACATAGAGGACAGTATTATAGTAGTTATATTCTTGTACATAGGAGCAGTATTATTGTAGTTATATTCTTATACATAGGGAGCAGTATTATAGTAGTTATATTCTTGTACATAGGAGCAGCATTATAGTAGCTATATTCTTGTAAATAGGAGCAGTATTATAGTAGTTATATTCTTGTACATAGGAGCAGTATTATAGTAGTTATATTCTTGTACATAGGAGCAGTATTATAGTAGTTATATTCTTGCACATGGGGGCAGTATTATAGTAGTTATGTTCTTGTACATAGGGGGCAGTATTATAGTAGTTATATTCTTGTACATAGGGGACAGTATTATAATAGTTATATTCTTGTACATAGGGGACAGTATTATAGTAGTTATATTCTTGCACATAAGAGCAGTATTATAGTAGTTATATTCTTGTACATAGGGGGCAGTATTATAGTAGTTATATTCTTGTACATAGGAGCAGTATTATAATAGTTATATTCTTGTACATAGGGGACAGTATTATAATAGTTATATTCTTGTACATAGGAGCAGTATTATTGTAGTTATATTCTTGTACATAGGGGATAGTATTATAGTAGTTATATTCTTGTGCATAGGAGCAGTATTATTGTAGTTATATTCTTGTACATATGGGGCAGTATTATAGTAATTATATTCTTGTACATAGGAGCAGTATTATAATAGTTATATTCTTGTACATAGGGGCAGTATTATAATAGTTATATTCTTGTACATAGGGGGCAGTATTATAGTAGTTATATTCTTGTACATAGGAGCAGTATTATAGTAGTTATATTCTTGTACATAGGAGCAGTATTATAGTAGTTATATTCTTGTACATAGGGGGCAGTATTATAGTAGTTATATACTTATACATAGGAGCAGTATTATAGTAGTTATATTCTTGTACATAGGAGCAGTATTATAGTAGTTATATTCTTGTACATAGGGGCAGTATTATAGTAGCTATATTCTTATAAATAGGAGCAGTATTATAGTAGTAATATTCTTATACATGGGGGCAGTATTATAGTAGTTATATTCTTGTACATCGGGGCAGTATTATAGTAGTTATATTCTTGTACATAGGGGCAGTATTATAGTTATATTCTTGTACATAGGAACAGTATTATAGTAGTTATATTCTTGTACATGGGGGCAGTATTATAGTAGTTATATTCTTGTACATAGGGGCAGTATTATAGCAGTTATATTCTTGTATATAAGGGACAGTATTATAGTAGTTATATTCTTATACAAAGGGGCAGTATTATAGTAGTTATATTCTTGTACATAGGAGAAGTATTATAATAGTTATATTCTTGTACATAGGAGGCAGTATTATAGTAGTGATATTCTTGTGCATAGGGGCAGTATTATAGTAGTTATATTCTTGTATATAGGAGCAGTATTATAGTAGTTATATTCTTGTACATATGAGGCAGTATTATAGTAGTTATATTCTTGTACATAGGAGCAGTATTATAGTAGTTATATTCTTGTACATAGGACCAGTGTTATAGAAGTTATATTCTTGTACATAGGAGGCAGTATTATAGTGGTTATATTTTTGTACATAGGAGCAGTATTATAGTAGTTATATTCTTGTACATAGGAGGCAGTATTATAGTAGTTATATTCTTGTGCATAGGAGCAGTATTATAGTAGTTATAATCTTGTACATAGGAGGCAGTATTATAGTAGTTATATTCTTGTACATAGGAGCAGTATTATAGTAGTTATATTTTTGTACATAGGAGCAGTATTTTAGTAGTTATATTCTTGTACATACGAGCAGTATTATAGTAGTTATATTCTACTACATGGGGGCAGTATTATAGTAGTTATATTCTTGTACATAGGAGCAGTATTATAGCAGTTATATTCTTGTACATAGGAGGCAGTATTATAGCAATTATATTCTTGTACATAGGAGCAGTATTATTGTAGTTATATTCTTGTACATAGGAGCAGTATTATAGTAGTTATATTCTTGTACATACGAGCAGTATTATAGTAGTTATATTCTTGTACATAGGAGCAGTATTATAGTAGTTATATTCTTGTACATAGGAGCAGTATTATAGTAGCTATATTCTTGTACATAGGAGCAGTATTATAGTAGCTATATTCTTGTACATGGGGGCAGTATTATAGTAGTTATTTTCTTGCACATAGGGGGCAGTATTACAGTAGTTATATTCCTGTACATAGGGGGCAGTATTATAGTAGTTATATTCTTATACATAGGAGCAGTATTATAGTAGTTATATTCTTGTACATAGGAGCAGTATTATAGTAGCTATATTCTTGTAAATAGGAGCAGTATTATAGTAGTTATATTCTTGTACATAGGAGCAGTATTATAGTAGTTATATTCTTGTACATGGGGGCAGTATTAGAGCAGTTATATTCTTGTACATAGGGGGCAGTATTATAGTAGTTATATTCTTGTACATAGGGGACAGTATTATAGTAGCTATATTCTTGTACATAGGAGCAGTATTATTGTAGTTATATTCTTGTACATAGGGGTGCAGTATTATAGTAGTTATATTCTTATACATAGGAGCAGTATTATAGTAGTTATATTCTTGTACATAGGGTACAGTATTATAGTAGTTATATTCTTGTACATAGGAGCAGTATTATTGTAGTTATATTCTTGTACATAGAGGACAGTATTATAGTAGTTATATTCTTGTACATAGGAGCAGTATTATTGTAGTTATATTCTTATACATAGGGAGCAGTATTATAGTAGTTATATTCTTGTACATAGGAGCAGCATTATAGTAGCTATATTCTTGTAAATAGGAGCAGTATTATAGTAGTTATATTCTTGTACATAGGAGCAGTATTATAGTAGTTATATTCTTGTACATAGGAGCAGTATTATAGTAGTTATATTCTTGCACATGGGGGCAGTATTATAGTAGTTATATTCTTGTACATAGGGGCAGTATTATAGTAGTTATATTCTTGTACATAGGGGACAGTATTATAATAGTTATATTCTTGTACATAGGGGACAGTATTATAGTAGTTATATTCTTGCAAATAAGAGTAGTATTATAGTAGTTATATTCTTGTACATAGGGGGCAGTATTATAGTAGTTATATTCTTGTACATAGGAGCAGTATTATAATAGTTATATTCTTGTACATAGGGGACAGTATTATAATAGTTATATTCTTGTACATAAGAGCAGTATTATTGTAGTTATATTCTTGTACATAGGGGACAGTATTATAGTAGTTATATTCTTGTGCATAGGAGCAGTATTATTGTAGTTATATTCTTGTACATATGGGGCAGTATTATAGTAGTTATATTCTTGTACATAGGAGCAGTATTATAATAGTTATATTCTTGTACATAGGGGACAGTATTATAATAGTTATATTCTTGTACATAGGAGCAGTATTATTGTAGTTATATTCTTGTACATAGGGGACAGTATTATAGTAGTTATATTCTTGTGCATAGGAGCAGTATTATTGTAGTTATATTCTTGTACATATGGGGCAGTATTATAGTAGTTATATTCTTGTACATAGGGGAGCAGTATTATAATAGTTATATTCTTGTACATAGGGGGCAGTATTATAATAGTTATATTCTTGTACATAGGGGGCAGTATTATAGTAGTTATATTCTTGTACATAGGGGGCAGTATTATAGTAGTTATATTCTTGTACATAGGAGCAGTATTATAATAGTTATATCCTTGTACATAGGGGACAGCATTATACTAGTTATATTCTTGTACATAGGAGCAGTATTATTGTAGTTATATTCTTGTACATAGGGGACAGTATTATAGTAGTTATATTCTTGTGCATAGGAGCAGTATTATTGTAGTTATATTCTTGTACATATGGGGCAGTATTATAGTAGTTATATTCTTGTACATAGGGGAGCAGTATTATAATAGTTATGTTCTTGTACATAGGGGGCAGTATTATAATAGTTATATTCTTGTACATAGGGGGCAGTATTATAGTAGTTATATTCTTGTACATAGGAGCAGTATTATAGTAGTTATATTCTTGTACATAGGAGCAGTATTATAGTAGTTATATTCTTCTACATAGGGGGCAGTATTATAGTAGTTATATACTTATACATAGGAGCAGTATTATAGTAGTTATATTCTTGTACATAGGAGCAGTATTATAGTAGTTATATTCTTGTACATAGGGGCAGTATTATAGTAGCTATATTCTTCTAAATAGGAGCAGTATTATAGTAGTAATATTCTTATACATGGGGGCAGTATTATAGTAGTTATATTCTTGTACATAGGGGCAGTATTATAGTAGTTATATTCTTGTACATAGGGGCAGTATTATAGTTATATTCTTGTACATAGGAGCAGTATTATAGTAGTTATATTCTTGTACATGGGGGCAGTATTATAGTAGTTATATTCTTGTACATAGGGGCAGTATTATAGCAGTTATATTCTTGTATATATGGGACAGTATTATAGTAGTTATATTCTTATACAAAGGGGCAGTATTATAGTAGTTATATTCTTGTACATAGGAGAAGTATTATAATAGTTATATTCTTGTACATAGGAGGCAGTATTATAGTAGTGATATTCTTGTGAATAGGGGCAGTATTATAGTAGTTATATTCTTGTATATAGGAGCAGTATTATAGTAGTTATATTCTTGTACATATGAGGCAGTATTATAGTAGTTATATTCTTGTACATAGGAGCAGTATTATAGTAGTTATATTCTTGTACATAGGACCAGTGTTATAGTAGTTATATTCTTGTACATAGGAGGCAGTATTATAGTAGTTATATTTTTGTACATAGGAGCAGTATTTTAGTAGTTATATTCTTGTACATAGGAGCAGTATTATAGTAGTTATATTCTTGTACATAGGAGCAGTATTTTAGTAGTTATATTCTTGTACATAGGAGCAGTATTATAGTAGTTATATTCTTGTACATAGGAGCAGTATTATAGTAGCTATATTCTTGTACATGGGGGCAGTATTATAGTAGTTATTTTCTTGCACATAGGGGGCAGTATTACAGTAGTTATATTCCTGTACATAGGGGGCAGTATTATAGTAGTTATATTCTTATACATAGGAGCAGTATTATAGTAGTTATATTCTTGTACATAGGAGCAGTATTATAGTAGCTATATTCTTGTAAATAGGAGCAGTATTATAGTAGTTATATTCTTGTACATAGGAGCAGTATTATAGTAGTTATATTCTTGTACATGGGGGCAGTATTAGAGCAGTTATATTCTTGTACATAGGGGGCAGTATTATAGTAGTTATATTCTTGTACATGGGGGCAGTATTATAGTAGTTATATTCTTGTACATAGGGGCAGTATTATAGCAGTTATATTCTTGTATATATGGGACAGTATTATAGTAGTTATATTCTTATACAAAGGGGCAGTATTATAGTAGTTATATTCTTGTACATAGGAGAAGTATTATAATAGTTATATTCTTGTACATAGGAGGCAGTATTATAGTAGTGATATTCTTGTGAATAGGGGCAGTATTATAGTAGTTATATTCTTGTATATAGGAGCAGTATTATAGTAGTTATATTCTTGTACATATGAGGCAGTATTATAGTAGTTATATTCTTGTACATAGGAGCAGTATTATAGTAGTTATATTCTTGTACATAGGACCAGTGTTATAGTAGTTATATTCTTGTACATAGGAGGCAGTATTATAGTAGTTATATTTTTGTACATAGGAGCAGTATTTTAGTAGTTATATTCTTGTACATAGGAGCAGTATTATAGTAGTTATATTCTTGTACATAGGAGCAGTATTTTAGTAGTTATATTCTTGTACATAGGAGCAGTATTATAGTAGTTATATTCTTGTACATAGGAGCAGTATTATAGTAGCTATATTCTTGTACATGGGGGCAGTATTATAGTAGTTATTTTCTTGCACATAGGGGGCAGTATTACAGTAGTTATATTCCTGTACATAGGGGGCAGTATTATAGTAGTTATATTCTTATACATAGGAGCAGTATTATAGTAGTTATATTCTTGTACATAGGAGCAGTATTATAGTAGCTATATTCTTGTAAATAGGAGCAGTATTATAGTAGTTATATTCTTGTACATAGGAGCAGTATTATAGTAGTTATATTCTTGTACATGGGGGCAGTATTAGAGCAGTTATATTCTTGTACATAGGGGGCAGTATTATAGTAGTTATATTCTTGTACATAGGGGACAGTATTATAGTAGCTATATTCTTGTACATAGGAGCAGTATTATTGTAGTTATATTCTTGTACATAGGGGTGCAGTATTATAGTAGTTATATTCTTATACATAGGAGCAGTATTATAGTAGTTATATTCTTGTACATAGGGTACAGTATTATAGTAGTTATATTCTTGTACATAGGAGCAGTATTATAGTAGTTATATTCTTGTACATAGGGGCAGTATTATAGTAGTTATATTCTTGTACATAGGAGCAGTATTATTGTAGTTATATTCTTATACATAGGGAGCAGTATTATAGTAGTTATATTCTTGTACATAGGAGCAGCATTATAGTAGCTATATTCTTGTAAATAGGAGCAGTATTATAGTAGTTATATTCTTGTACATAGGAGCAGTATTATAGTAGTTATATTCTTGTACATAGGAGCAGTATTATAGTAGTTATATTCTTGCACATGGGGGCAGTATTATAGTAGTTATATTCTTGTACATAGGGGCAGTATTATAGTAGTTATATTCTTGTACATAGGGGACAGTATTATAATAGTTATATTCTTGTACATAGGGGACAGTATTATAGTAGTTATATTCTTGCAAATAAGAGTAGTATTATAGTAGTTATATTCTTGTACATAGGGGGCAGTATTATAGTAGTTATATTCTTGTACATAGGAGCAGTATTATAATAGTTATATTCTTGTACATAGGGGACAGTATTATAATAGTTATATTCTTGTACATAGGAGCAGTATTAAAGTAGTTATATTCTTGTACATAGGAGCAGTATTATAGTAGTTATATTCTTGTACATAGGAGCAGTATTATAGTAGTAATATTCTTGTACATAGGGGCAGTATTATAGCAGTTATATTCTTGTATATATGGGACAGTATTATAGTAGTTATATTCTTATACAAAGGGGCAGTATTATAGTAGTTATATTCTTGTACATAGGAGAAGTATTATAATAGTTATATTCTTGTACATAGGAGGCAGTATTATAGTAGTGATATTCTTGTGAATAGGGGCAGTATTATAGTAGTTATATTCTTGTATATAGGAGCAGTATTATAGTAGTTATATTCTTGTACATATGAGGCAGTATTATAGTAGTTATATTCTTGTACATAGGAGCAGTATTATAGTAGTTATATTCTTGTACATAGGACCAGTGTTATAGTAGTTATATTCTTGTACATAGGAGGCAGTATTATAGTAGTTATATTTTTGTACATAGGAGCAGTATTTTAGTAGTTATATTCTTGTACATAGGAGCAGTATTATAGTAGTTATATTCTTGTACATAGGAGCAGTATTTTAGTAGTTATATTCTTGTACATAGGAGCAGTATTATAGTAGTTATATTCTTGTACATAGGAGCAGTATTATAGTAGCTATATTCTTGTACATGGGGGCAGTATTATAGTAGTTATTTTCTTGCACATAGGGGGCAGTATTACAGTAGTTATATTCCTGTACATAGGGGGCAGTATTATAGTAGTTATATTCTTATACATAGGAGCAGTATTATAGTAGTTATATTCTTGTACATAGGAGCAGTATTATAGTAGCTATATTCTTGTAAATAGGAGCAGTATTATAGTAGTTATATTCTTGTACATAGGAGCAGTATTATAGTAGTTATATTCTTGTACATGGGGGCAGTATTAGAGCAGTTATATTCTTGTACATAGGGGGCAGTATTATAGTAGTTATATTCTTGTACATAGGGGACAGTATTATAGTAGCTATATTCTTGTACATAGGAGCAGTATTATTGTAGTTATATTCTTGTACATAGGGGTGCAGTATTATAGTAGTTATATTCTTATACATAGGAGCAGTATTATAGTAGTTATATTCTTGTACATAGGGTACAGTATTATAGTAGTTATATTCTTGTACATAGGAGCAGTATTATAGTAGTTATATTCTTGTACATAGGGGCAGTATTATAGTAGTTATATTCTTGTACATAGGAGCAGTATTATAGTAGTTATATTCTTGCACATGGGGGCAGTATTATAGTAGTTATATTCTTGTACATAGGGGCAGTATTATAGTAGTTATATTCTTGTACATAGGGGACAGTATTATAATAGTTATATTCTTGTACATAGGGGACAGTATTATAGTAGTTATATTCTTGCAAATAAGAGTAGTATTATAGTAGTTATATTCTTGTACATAGGGGGCAGTATTATAGTAGTTATATTCTTGTACATAGGAGCAGTATTATAATAGTTATATTCTTGTACATAGGGGACAGTATTATAATAGTTATATTCTTGTACATAGGAGCAGTATTATTGTAGTTATATTCTTGTACATAGGGGACAGTATTATAGTAGTTATATTCTTGTGCATAGGAGCAGTATTATTGTAGTTATATTCTTGTACATATGGGGCAGTATTATAGTAGTTATATTCTTGTACATAGGAGCAGTATTATAATAGTTATATTCTTGTACATAGGGGACAGTATTATAATAGTTATATTCTTGTACATAGGAGCAGTATTATTGTAGTTATATTCTTGTACATAGGGGACAGTATTATAGTAGTTATATTCTTGTGCATAGGAGCAGTATTATTGTAGTTATATTCTTGTACATATGGGGCAGTATTATAGTAGTTATATTCTTGTACATAGGGGAGCAGTATTATAATAGTTATATTCTTGTACATAGGGGGCAGTATTATAATAGTTATATTCTTGTACATAGGGGGCAGTATTATAGTAGTTATATTCTTGTACATAGGGGGCAGTATTATAGTAGTTATATTCTTGTACATAGGAGCAGTATTATAATAGTTATATCCTTGTACATAGGGGACAGCATTATACTAGTTATATTCTTGTACATAGGAGCAGTATTATTGTAGTTATATTCTTGTACATAGGGGACAGTATTATAGTAGTTATATTCTTGTGCATAGGAGCAGTATTATTGTAGTTATATTCTTGTACATATGGGGCAGTATTATAGTAGTTATATTCTTGTACATAGGGGAGCAGTATTATAATAGTTATATTCTTGTACATACGGGGCAGTATTATAATAGTTATATTCTTGTACATAGGGGGCAGTATTATAGTAGTTATATTCTTGTACATAGGAGCAGTATTATAGTAGTTATATTCTTGTACATAGGAGCAGTATTATAGTAGTTATATTCTTGTACATAGGGGGCAGTATTATAGTAGTTATATACTTATACATAGGAGCAGTATTATAGTAGTTATATTCTTGTACATAGGAGCAGTATTATAGTAGTTATATTCTTGTACATAGGGGCAGTATTATAGTAGCTATATTCTTCTAAATAGGAGCAGTATTATAGTAGTAATATTCTTATACATGGGGGCAGTATTATAGTAGTTATATTCTTGTACATAGGGGCAGTATTATAGTAGTTATATTCTTGTACATAGGGGCAGTATTATAGTTATATTCTTGTACATAGGAGCAGTATTATAGTAGTTATATTCTTGTACATGGGGGCAGTATTATAGTAGTTATATTCTTGTACATAGGGGCAGTATTATAGCAGTTATATTCTTGTATATAAGGGACAGTATTATAGTAGTTATATTCTTATACAAAGGGGCAGTATTATAGTAGTTATATTCTTGTACATAGGAGAAGTATTATAATAGTTATATTCTTGTACATAGGAGGCAGTATTATAGTAGTGATATTCTTGTGAATAGGGGCAGTATTATAGTAGTTATATTCTTGTATATAGGAGCAGTATTATAGTAGTTATATTCTTGTACATATGAGGCAGTATTATAGTAGTTATATTCTTTTACATAGGAGCAGTATTATAGTAGTTATATTCTTGTACATAGGACCAGTGTTATAGTAGTTATATTCTTGTACATAGGAGGCAGTGTTATAGTAGTTATATTTTTGTACATAGGAGCAGTATTTTAGTAGTTATATTCTTGTACATAGGAGCAGTATTATAGTAGTTATATTCTTGTACATAGGAGCAGTATTTTAGTAGTTATATTCTTGTACATAGGAGCAGTATTATAGTAGTTATATTCTTGTACATAGGAGCAGTATTTTAGTAGTTATATTCTTGTACATACGAGCAGTATTATAGTAGTTATATTCTAGTACATGGGGGCAGTATTATAGTAGTTATATTCTTGTACATAGGAGCAGTATTATAGTAGTTATATTCTTGTACATAGGAGGCAGTATTTTAGCAATTATATTCTTGTACATAGGAGCAGTATTATTGTAGTTATATTCTTGTACATAGGAGCAGTATTATAGTAGTTATATTCTTGTACATACGAGCAGTATTATAGTAGTTATATTCTTGTACATAGGAGGCAGTATTATAGCAATTATATTCTTGTACATAGGAGCAGTATTATTGTATTTATATTCTTGTACATAGGAGCAGTATTATAGGAGTTATATTCTTGTACATACGAGCAGTATTATAGTAGTTATATTCTTGTACATTAGGGGCAGTATTATAGTAGTTATATTCTTGTACATAGGTGCAGTATTATAGGAGTTATATTCTTGTACATACGAGCAGTATTATAGTAGTTATATTCCTGTACATAGGGGGCAGTATTATAATAGTTATATTCTTGTACATAGGGGCAGTATTATAGTAGTTATATTCTTGTACATAGGGCCAGTATTATAGTAGTTATTTTCTTGTATATAGGAAGCAGTATTATAGTAATTATAGTTTTGTACATAGAGGGCAGTATTATAGTAGTTATATTCTTGTACATAGGAGCAGTATTATAGTAGTTATATTCTTGTAAATAGGAGCAGTATTATATGAGTTATATTTTTGTACATAGGGGCTGTATTATAGTAGTTATATTCTTGTACATAGGGTGCAGTATTATAGTAGTTATATTCTTCTACATAGGGCGCAGTATTATAGTAGTTATATTCTTGTACATAGGGGGCAGTATTATAGGAGTTATATTCTTGTACATACGAGCAGTATTATAGTAGCTTTATTCTTGTACATAGGAACAGTATTATAGTAGTTATATTCTTGTACATAGGGGGCAGTATTATAGTAGTTATATTCTTGTACATATGAGCAGTATTATAGTAGTTATATTCCTGTACATAGGGGGCAGTATTATAATAGTTATATTCTTGTACATAGGGTCAGTATTATAGGAGTTATATTCTTGTACATATGAGCAGTATTATAGTAGTTATATTCTTGTACATAGGGGCAGTATTATAGTAGTTATATTCCTGTACATAGGGGGCAGTATTATAATAGTTATATTCTTGTACATAGCGGCAGTATTATAGTAGTTTTATTCTTTTACATAGGAGCAGTATGATAGTAGTTATATTCTTGTACATAGGAGCAGGATTATAGTAGTTATATTCTTGTACATAGTGGCAGTATTATAGTAGTTATATTCTTGTACATAGGAGCAGGATTATAGTAGTTATATTCTTGTACATAGTGGCAGTATTATAGTAATTATATTCTTGTACATAGGAGCAGTATTATAGTAGTTATATTCTTGTACATAGTGGCAGTATTGTAGTAGTTATATTCTTGTACATAGGAGCAGTATTATAGTAGTTATATTCTTGTACATAGGGGCAGTATTATAGTAGTTATATTCTTGTACATAGGGGGCAGTATTATAGTAGTTATATTCTTGTACATAGGAGCAGTATTATAGTAGTTATATCCTTGTACATAGGGGCAGTATTATAGTAGTTCTATTCTTTTACATAGGAGCAGTATGATAGTAGTTATATTCTTGTACATAGGGGGCAGTATTATAGTAGTTATATTCTTGTACATAGGGAGCAGTATTATATTAGTTATATTCTTGTACATAGGGGGCAATATTATAGTAGTTATATTCCTGTACATAGGAGCAGTATTATAGTAGTTATATTCTTGTACATAGGGAGCAGTATTATAGTAGTTATATTCTTGTACATAGGAGCAGTATTATAGTAGTTATATTCTTGTACATAGTGGCAGTATTGTAGTAGTTATATTCTTGTACATAGGAGCAGTATTATAGTAGTTATATTCTTGTAAATAGGAGCAGTATTATATGAGTTATATTTTTGTACATAGGGGCTGTATTATAGTAGTTATATTCTTGTACATAGGGTGCAGTATTATAGTAGTTATATTCTTCTACATAGGGCGCAGTATTATAGTAGTTATATTCTTGTACATAGGGGGCAGTATTATAGGAGTTATATTCTTGTACATACGAGCAGTATTATAGTAGCTTTATTCTTGTACATAGGAACAGTATTATAGTAGTTATATTCTTGTACATAGGGGGCAGTATTATAGTAGTTATATTCTTGTACATATGAGCAGTATTATAGTAGTTATATTCCTGTACATAGGGGGCAGTATTATAATAGTTATATTCTTGTACATAGGGTCAGTATTATAGGAGTTATATCCTTGTACATAGGGGCAGTATTATAGTAGTTATATTCTTTTACATAGGAGCAGTATGATAGTAGTTATATTCCTGTACATAGGGGGCAGTATTATAATAGTTATATTCTTGTACATAGGGGCAGTATTATAGTAGTTATATCCTTGTACATAGGGGCAGTATTATAGTAGTTATATTCTTTTACATAGGAGCAGTATGATAGTAGTTATATTCTTGTACATAGGAACAGGATTATAGTAGTTATATTCTTGTACATAGTGGCAGTATTATAGTAGTTATATTCTTGTACATATGAGCAGTATGATAGTAGTTATATTCTTGTACATAGGGGCAGTATTATAGTAGTTATATTCTTGTACATAGGAGCAGGATTATAGTAGTTATATTCTTGTACATAGTGGCAGTATTATAGTAGTTATATTCTTGTACATAGGAGCAGTATTATAGTAGTTATATTCTTGTACATAGTGGCAGTATTGTAGTAGTTATATTCTTGTACATAGGAGCAGTATTATAGTAGTTATATTCTTGTACATAGGGGGCAGTATTATAGTAGTTATATTCTTGTACATAGGAGCAGTATTATAGTAGTTATATTCTTGTACATAGGGGGCAGTATTATAGTAGTTATATTCTTGTACATAGGGGGCAGTATTATAGTAGTTATATTCTTGTACATAGGAGCAGTATTATAGTAGTTATATTCTTGTACATAGGGAGCAGTATTATAGTAGTTATATTCTTGTACATAGGAGCAGTATTATAGTAGTTATATTCTTGTACATAGTGGCAGTATTGTAGTAGTTATATTCTTGTACATAGGGAGCAGTATTATAGTAGTTATATTCTTGTACATAGGGGGCAGTATTATAGTAGTTATATTCTTGTACATAGGGGGCAGTATTATAGTAGTTATATTCTTGTACATAGGGAGCAGTATTATATTAGTTATATTCTTGTACATAGGGGGCAGTATTATAGTAGTTCTATTCTTGTACATAGGGGGCAGTATTATAGTAGTTCTATTCTTGTACATAGGGGGCAGTATTATAGTAGTTATATTCCTGTACATAGGGAGCAGTATTATAGTAGTTATATTTTTGTACATAGGAGCAGTATTATAGTAGTTATATTCTTGTACATAGTGGCAGTATTATAGTAGTTATATTCTTTTACATAGGAGCAGTATTATAGTAGTTATATTCTTGTACATAGTGGCAGTATTGTAGTAGTTATATTCTTGTACATAGGGAGCAGTATTATAGTAGTTATATTCTTGTACATAGAGGGCAGTATTATAGTAGTTATATTCTTGTACATAGGGGGCAGTATTATAGTAGTTATATTCTTGTACATAGGAGCAGTATTATAGTAGTTATATTCTTGTACATAGGGGGCAGTATTATAGTAGTTATATTCTTGTACATAGGGGGCAGTATTATAGTAGTTATCTTCTTGTACATAGGAGCAGTATTATAGTAGTTATATTCTTGTACATAGGGAGCAGTATTATAGTAGTTATATTCTTGTACATAGGAGCAGTATTATAGTAGTTATTTTCTTGTACATAGTGGCAGTATTGTAGTAGTTATATTCTTGTACATAGGGAGCAGTATTATAGTAGTTATATTCTTGTACATAGGGGGCAGTATTATAGTAGTTATATTCTTGTACATAGGGGGCAGTATTATAGTAGTTATATTCTTGTACATAGGGAGCAGTATTATGTTAGTTATATTCTTGTACATAGGGGGCAGTATTATAGTAGTTCTATTCTTGTACATAGGGGGCAGTATTATAGTAGTTCTATTCTTGTACATAGGGGGCAGTATTATAGTAGTTATATTCCTGTACATAGGGAGCAGTATTATAGTAGTTATATTTTTGTACATAGGAGCAGTATTATAGTAGTTATATTCTTGTACATAGTGGCAGTATTATAGTAGTTATATTCTTGTACATAGGAGCAGGATTATAGTAGTTATTGGCTTTTACATTGAAGCAGTATTATAATATTATATTGTAGTACATTGAAGCAGTATTATATCGGTTAGGTGACATTTTCCATGTATTTTCTTTTCTGCGTCTTGCTGTTATTTTCCTTTCTTAGACTTATATAGACTGGTGCAGAACTTTCCTTGGCGTCTTGTTTACTTCTTGCATTACCGGTGATAATTCTTCCCTGGGTGCAGGAGATACAATGTCCCTTTGTCTTTCCTGCTTCTCTTGATCCTTGTATATTCCTGTTGTAATGAGGAAGTTATCAGTGTTGGGCAGACCTGTCCTATTGTCCTCTTCTCATCCACCGCTCACTGGGAGAACTCTTTGCCTCTCTACATAAAGGATAAAGGATTTCCATTTCCATCATGTCAGTGGGGAGATCTTCTGAATCCATGTGTTTCTATGAAGATGATTTTTTCCATTTTAAAGAGCTGATATCATTTGCTGCTTAACCAAATACTTCCAATTGTAGTGAGATTACCGCGGTTCAGCATTTAATGGATTTAATGGCAATAATTACGTGATTTGAGCTGGAAAGTCGCGGTAATGTCGGGTTCACCCAGGGACACAAAATATTAGTGCAAAAAATAAATTGTCTTTGATACATCATTAAATTATCAGGACGGAGCCATAGAGGTCACGGCTGGTGAGTCAGTGTTAATGGGGTCTGCAGGATAAAGCAGCCCACTAGGGTGCAGGAACATTGGGGGAACCAATGGTGGTGAGGCAAGAAGACCAACCTCAGCTGCACAGGTAAAAGCAATGGCAGCATCCGTTTTATAAACTTTATTTTTTTTGCAGCACAGAGTATTTCAGGAAAAAAAAAAACTGTTGAACCCTCATGGCCAAGTGACCTGTCTACTTTTTTGTTGGTTGTGGAGAGGACATAATTCTTATGTTAGGGGAAGTGTCATGATTTAGGGAGGGAAGGGGGGTGGAGATAAATGAATGATCACAAGCTGAAAGCAGGATCCACAGCAGCACAGAGGTTTTCAGGAAAGAAGCGTGCGAATATTCCGAGAAGTCACAATTGTAGAGTTACACAGCGGAGCAAATGTTCCAGCAGCACAGAGTGTTTTTTGGAAAGCTGATAATTAAGTTGCTGAATGAGAGTAACATGGCAGATGTAGAAGCCCATTGAGCAGAACAAAGTATTTCAGGAGAACAGAGTGTGGATCTTTTGGGAGACCATATATTCAAAGTCACATGGTCAACTGCAGCACAGAGTATTTCAGGAGAATGAAGATCATGAGACGATGATCGGACTGTGATTATAAAGTGTTAATACGTTGTATGCGGACAGATAAGGTGACGCCACACGCGCCATATCAGAACGCGGCAGATTTATTCTACGGGAACATTTCATCGTCTGCGACGAGCGGAGAGAGCGACGAGAGATTGAGTTCCATAATGTAATAAATTGAATCAGCTCCGGTAATATTGCTCATTCTTCTCGCTCACACCTTCATAAAATACGGATTTCTTTAGTGAATGACTTTTTTCAGTTGTCAGATACCACTTAGATCCTAATGCAATTGTTCCCTGCTCCCTCCCCGGAGCGCGGCCACAGCTCTGCTACATCTGCCTCAATTACACCTCACCTGGCAGAAGCCATTAATCCCAATAAACCTCGTAATGTTGCATTTATTTACTCAGAGTTCAGCAAGGAGAAAATCCACATGACCCGAATCTGTCCCTAATGATTGTGGAAATAGGGTCCGGGATGAGATGGGGGAGGGGGATGGGGGGCTGTGCCTTAACATTAATAATAACAAAAATAATAACAGTAATAATAATCATCGTCATCTGTCAGAGCAGATTGCGGATTCAATATCTGGGTAATTCTTTTCTTCTCTTATATTATTGCACCCTATATCCCCCCAGTATTCTGTAACATGGAGGCAGACCATTTGCTCAAATGCGGGTGTTCACCCTCTCACCCCTCTCTACAGGGATGTGGTCTTGGCTGTGGGGCCCCTGGGTTGCACCCATGGAGCAGCTGCTGGCCAATGATATGTGTTGAGGCAAAAACAGAGATGTGACAGAGAGATTGGGACAAAGACAAATTAGAACCAAGAGTGCAGTCGAGACTAGATGTTTTTCAGTCCAGGAGGTCAGGCACTGGTATGTGGGTGCTGTGCAGGCACTGGTATGTGGGTGCTGTGGCAGGCACTGGTATGCGGATGCTGTGGCAGGCACTGGTGTGTAGGTGCTGTGGCAGGCACTGGTATGTGGGTGCTGTGCTGGCACTGGTATGTGGGTGCTGTGCAGGCACTGGTATGTGGGTGCTGTGGCAGGCACTGGTATGTGGGTGCTGTGGCAGGCACTGGTGTGTAGGTGCTGTGGCAGGCACTGGTATGTGGGTGCTGTGCAGGCACTGGTATGTGGGTGCTGTGGCAGGCACTGGTGTGTAGGTGCTGTGGAAGGCACTGGTATGTGGGTGCTGTGCAGGCACTGGTATGTGGGTGCTGTGCAGGCACTGGTATGTGGGTGCTGTGCAGGCACTGGTATGTGGGTGCTGTGGCAGGCACTGGTATGTAGGTGCTGTGGCAGGCACTGGTATGTGGGTGCTGTGGCAGGCACTGGTATGCGGATGCTGTGGCAGGCACTGGTGTGTAGGTGCTGTGGCAGGCACTGGTATGTGGGTGCTGTGCAGGCACTGGTATGTGGGTGCTGTGGCAGGCACTGGTATGTAGGTGCTGTGGCAGGCACTGGTATGTGGGTGCTGTGGCAGGCACTGGTATGTGGGTGCTGTGGTAGGCACTGGTATGTGGGTGCTGTGGCAGGCACTGGTATGTGGGTGCTGTGGTAGGCGCTGGTATCTGGTGCTGTGGCAGGCACTGCTGTGTAGGTGCTGTGGCAGGCGCTGTTATCTGGTGCTGTGGCAGGCACTGGTATGCGAAGCTGTGGCTGGCACTGTTGTGTAGGTGCTGTGGCAGGCACTGGTATCTGATGCTGTGGCAGGCACTAGTATGCAAATGCTATGGCAGGCACTGGTGTGTAGGTGCTGTGGCAGGCACTGGTATGTGGATGCTGTGGCAGGGACTGGTATGTGGGTGCTGTGGCAGGCACTGGTGTGTAGGTGCTGTGGCAGGCACTGGTGTGTAGATGCTGTGGCAGGCACTGGTATGTGGGTGCTGTGGCAGGCACTGGTGTGTAGGTGCTGTGGCAGGCACTGGTATGTGGGTGCTGTGGCAGGCACTGGTATGTGGGTGCTGTGGCAGGCACTGGTGTGTAGGTGCTGTGGCAGGCACTGGTATGTGGGTGCTGTGGCAGGCACTGGTGTGTAGGTGCTGTGGCAGGCACTGGTATGTGGGTGCTGTGGCAGGCACTGGTATGTGGGTATAAATAGTAAGAAAAAATTCAGCTCACCCCTGAGATGCTGTTCCAATCCGGGAGGAGCACAGTATCCCCGCTGCTCCACAGTGCTGAAGGTAATTGAGGAAATTAAAGTTGGAACCAGCTCAACACACCGGAGTAATTAAAAATTCACAAAATATTTATTGGAAATCCTTTAAAAATAAAATTGCTGAAAAATTGGGCATCTCAGACAACAAAGCAATAAAGAGGGGTGGTGTGTATCAGGAATCAGTCCATACGCGTTTCTAAGCTACATGGCTCTTGAACACTGCATGGTATGTGGGTGCTGTGGCAGGCACTGGTATGTGGGTGCTGTGGCAGGCACTGGTATGTGGGTGCTGTGGCAGGCACTGGTATGTAGGTGCTGTGGCAGGCACTGGTATATGGGTGCTGTGGCAGGCATTGGTATGTTAGTGCTGTGGCAGACACAGGTATGCGGGTGCTGTGGCAGGCACTGGTATGTTAGTGGTGTGGCAGACACTGGTATGCGGGTTCTGTGTGTAGGCACTGGTATGCGGGTGCTGTGGCAAGCACTGGTATGTGGGTGCTGTGGCAGGCACTGGAATGTGGATGCCATGGCAGGCACTGTTGTGTAGGTGCTGTGGCAGGCACTGTTCTGCAGGTGCTGTGGCAAACTCTGGTATGCGAGTGCTGTAGTAGGCACTGGTATGTGGGTGCTGTGGCCGGCACTGGTATATGGGTGCTGTGGCAAACACTTGTATGCAGGAGCTGTGCAGTCACTGGTATGCGGGTGCTGTGGCAGGCACTGGTATGCGGGTGCTGTGGCAGGCACTGGTATGCGGGTGCTGTGGCAGGCACTGGTGTGTGGGTGCTGTGGCAGGCACTAGTATATGGGTGCTGTGGCAGGCACTGGTATGCGGGTGCTGTGGCAGGCACTGTTGTGTAGGTGCTGTGGCAGGCACTGGTATGTGGGTGCTGTGGCAGGCACTGGTATGCAGGTGCTGTTGGCGGCACTAGTATCTGGTGCTGTGGCAGGCACTGGTATGCGAGTGCTGTGGCAGGCACTGTTGTGTAGGTGCTGTGGCAGGCACTGTTGTGTAGGTGCTGTGGCAGGCACTGGTATGTGGGTGCTGTGGCAGGCACTGGTATGTGGGTGCTGTGGCAGGCACTGGTATGCGGGTGCTGTGGCAGGCACTGTTGTGTAGGTGCTGTGGCAGGCACTGGTATAAAGGTGCTGTGTCAGGCACTGGTGTATGAATGCTGTGGCAGGCACTGTTGTGTAGGTGCTGTTGGAGGCACTGGTATATGGGTGCTGTGGCAGGCACTGGTATATGAGTGCTGTGGCAGGCACTGGTATATGAGTGCTGTGGCAGGCACTGGTGTATGGGTGCTGTGGCAGGCACTGGTATATGGGTGCTGTGGCAGGCACTGGTATATGAGTGCTGTGGCAGGCACTGGTATATGAGTGCTGTGGCAGGCACTGGTGTATGGGTGCTGTGGCAGGCACTGGTATATGAGTGCTGTGGCAGGCACTGGTATACGGGTGCTGTGGCAGGTACTGTTCTGTAGGTGCTGTGGCATTCACTGTTGTGGAGGTACTGTGGCAGGCACTGGTATGTGGGTGATGTGGCAGGCACTATTGTGTAGGTGCTGTGCAGGCACTGGTATGTGGGTGCTGTTGTAGGCACTGTTGTGTAGGTGCTGTGGCATGCACTGCTGTGTAGGTGCTGTGGCAGGCGCTGGTATCTGGTGCTGTGGCAGGCACTATTGTGTAGGTGCTGTGGCAGGCACTGGTATGTAGGTGCTGTGCAGGCACTGGTATGCGGGTGATGTGGCAGGCACTATTGTGTAGGTGTTGTGGCAGGCACTGGTATGCTGGTAATGTGGCAGGCACTGTTATGTAGGTGCTGTGCAGGCACTGGTATGTGGGTGATGTGGCAGGCACTGGTATGTGAGTGCTCTGGCAGGCACTATTGTGTAGGTGCTGTGGCAGGCACTACTGTGTAGGTGCTGTTGCAGGCACTGGTATGTAGGTGCTGTGGCAGGCACTGGTATGTAGGTGCTGTGCAGGCACTGGTATGTGGGTGATGTGGCAGGAACTGGTATGTGAGTGCTCTGGCAGGCACTATTGTGCAGGTGCTGTGGCAGGCACTGGTATGTAGGTGCTGTGCAGGCACTGGTATGTAAGTGCTGTGCAGGCACTGGTATGTGGGTACTGTGCAGGCACTGGTATGTGGGTGCTGTGCAGGCACTGGTATGTAAGTGCTGTGCAGGCACTGGTATGTAAGTGTTGTGCAGGCACTGGTATGTGGGTGCTGTGCAGGCACTGGTATGTAAGTGCTGTGCAGGCACTGGTATGTAGGTGCTGTGCAGGCACTGGTATGCGGGTGATGTGGTAGGCACTGGTATGTGAGTGCTCTGGCAGGCACTATTGTGTAGGTGCTGTGGCAGGCACTGGTATGTAGGTGCTGTGCAGGCACTGGTATGTAAGTGCTGTGCAGGCACTGATATGTGGGTGCTGTGCAGGCACAGGTATGTAAGTGCTGTGCAGGCATTGGTATGTAGGTGCTGTGCAGGCACTGGTATGTGGGTGATGTGGTAGGCACTGGTATGTAAGTGCTGTGCTGGCACTGGTATGTAGGTGCTGTGCTGGCACTGGTATGTGGGTGATGTGGTAGGCACTGGTATGTAAGTGCTGTGCAGGCACTGGTATGTAGGTGCTGTGCAGGCACTGGTATGCGGGTGATGTGGTAGGCACTGGTATGTAAGTGCTGTGCAGGCACTGGTATGTAAGTGCTGTGCAGGCACTGGTATGTGGGTGCTGTGCAGGCACTGGTATGTGGGTGCTGTGCAGGCACTGGTATGTAAGTGCTGTGCAGGCGCTGGTATGTAGGTGCTGTGCAGGCACTGGTATGCGGGTGATGTGGCAGGCACTGGTATGTAAGTGCTGTGCAGGCACTGATATGTGGGTGCTGTGCAGGCACTGGTATGTAAGTGCTGTGCAGGCACTGGTATGTAGGTGCTGTGCAGGCACTGGTATGTGGTTGATGTGGTAGGCACTGGTATGTAAGTGCTGTGCAGGCACTGATATGTGGGTACTGTGCAGGCACTGGTATGTAAGTGCTGTGCAGGCACTGGTATGTAGGTGCTGTGCAGGCACTGATATGCGGGTGATGTGGTAGGCACTGGTATGTGAGTGCTCTGGCAGGCACTATTGTGTAGGTGCTGTGGCAGGCACTGGTATGTAGGTGCTGTGCAGGCACTGGTATGCGGGTGATATGGCAGGCACTGGTATGTAAGTGCTGTGCAGGCACTGATATGTGGGTGCTGTGCAGGCACAGGTATGTAAGTGCTGTGCAGGCATTGGTATGTAGGTGCTGTGCAGGCACTGGTATGTGGGTGATGTGGTAGGCACTGGTATGTAAGTGCTGTGCTGGCACTGGTATGTAGGTGCTGTGCTGGCACTGGTATGTGGGTGATGTGGTAGGCACTGGTATGTAAGTGCTGTGCAGGCACTGGTATGTAGGTGCTGTGCAGGCACTGGTATGCGGGTGATGTGGTAGGCACTGGTATGTAAGTGCTGTGCAGGCACTGGTATGTAAGTGCTGTGCAGGCACTGGTATGCGGGTGCTGTGCAGGCACTGGTATGTGGGTGCTGTGCAGGCACTGGTATGTAAGTGCTGTGCAGGCACTGGTATGTAGGTGCTGTGCAGGCACTGGTATGCGGGTGATGTGGCAGGCACTGGTATGTGAGTGCTCTGGCAGGCACTATTGTGTAGGTACTGTGGCAGGCACTGGTATGTAGGTGCTGTGCAGGCACTGGTATGCGGGTGATGTGGCAGGCACTGGTATGTAAGTGCTGTGCAGGCACTGATATGTGGGTGCTGTGCAGGCACTGGTATGTAAGTGCTGTGCAGGCACTGGTATGTAGGTGCTGTGCAGGCACTGGTATGTGGGTGCTGTGCAGGCACTGGTATGTAAGTGCTGTGCAGGCACTGGTATGTAGGTGCTGTGCAGGCACTGGTATGTGGGTGATGTGGTAGGCACTGGTATGTAAGTGCTGTGCAGGCACTGGTATGCGGGTGATGTGGCAGGCACTGGTATGTGAGTGCTCTGGCAGGCACTATTGTGTAGGTGCTGTGGCAGGCACTGGTATGTAAGTGCTGTGCTGGCACTGGTATGTAGGTGCTGTGCTGGCACTGGTATGTGGGTGATGTGGTAGGCACTGGTATGTAAGTGCTGTGCAGGCACTGGTATGTAGATGCTGTGCAGGCACTGGTATGCGGGTGATGTGGTAGGCACTGGTATGTAAGTGCTGTGCAGGCACTGGTATGTAAGTGCTGTGCAGGCACTGGTATGCGGGTGCTGTGCAGGCACTGGTATGTGGGTGCTGTGCAGGCACTGGTATGTAAGTGCTGTGCAGGCACTGGTATGTAGGTGCTGTGCAGGCACTGGTATGCGGGTGATGTGGCAGGCACTGGTATGTGAGTGCTCTGGCAGGCACTATTGTGTAGGTGCTGTGGCAGGCACTGGTGTGTAGGTGCTGTGCAGGCACTGGTATGCGGGTGATGTGGCAGGCACTGGTATGTAAGTGCTGTGCAGGCACTGATATGTGGGTGCTGTGGTAGGCACTGGTATGTGGGTGCTGTGGCAGGCACTATTGTGTAGGTGCTGTGGCAGGCACTGGTATGTAGGTGCTGTGCAGGCACTGGTATGCGGGTGATCTGGCAGGCACTGGTATGTAAGTGCTGTGCAGGCACTGATATGTGGGTGCTGTGCAGGCACAGGTATGTAAGTGCTGTGCAGGCATTGGTATGTAGGTGCTGTGCAGGCACTGGTATGTGGGTGATGTGGTAGGCACTGGTATGTAAGTGCTGTGCTGGCACTGGTATGTAGGTGCTGTTCTGGCACTGGTATGTGGGTGATGTGGTAGGCACTGGTATGTAAGTGCTGTGCAGGCACTGGTATGTAGGTGCTGTGCAGGCACTGGTATGCGGGTGATGTGGTAGACACTGGTATGTAAGTGCTGTGCAGGCACTGGTATGTAAGTGCTGTGCAGGCACTGGTATGTGGGTGCTGTGGCAGGCACTGGTATGCGGGTGATGTGGCAGGCACTGGTATGTGAGTGCTCTGGCAGGCACTATTGTGTAGGTGCTGTGGCAGGCACTGGTATGTAGGTGCTGTGCAGGCACTGGTATGCGGGTGATGTGGCAGGCACTGGTATGTAAGTGCTGTGCAGGCACTGATATGTGGGTGCTGTGGTAGGCACTGGTATGTGGGTGCTGTGTAGGCACTGGTATGTGGGTGCTGTGCAGGCACTGGTATGTGGGTGCTGTGCAGGCACTGGTATGTAAGTGCTGTGCAGGCACTGGTATGTAGGTGCTGTGCAGGCACTGGTATGTGGGTGATGTGGTAGGCACTGGTATGTAAGTGCTGTGCTGGCACTGGTATGTAGGTGCTGTGCTGGCACTGGTATGTAGGTGCTGTGCAGGCACTGGTATGTGGGTGATGTGGTAGGCACTGGTATGCGGGTGCTGTGCAGGCACTGGTATGTGGGTACTGTGCAGGCACTGGTATGTAGGTGCTGTGCAGGCACTGGTATGTGGGTGCTGTGCAGGCACTGGTATGTGGGTGCTGTGGCAGGCACTGGTATGCGGGTGCTGTGGCAGGCACTGGTATGTAGGTGCTGTGCAGGCACTGGTATGTAGGTGCTGTGCAGGCACTGGTATGTAGGTGCTGTGCAGGCACTGGTATGTGGGTGCTGGCACTGGTATGTGGGTGATGTGGTAGGCACTGGTATGTAAGTGCTGTGCAGGCACTGGTATGCGGGTGCTGTGCAGGCACTGGTATGTAGGTGCTGTGCTGGCACTGGTATGTAGGTGCTGTGCAGGCACTGGTATGTAGGTGCTGTGCAGGCACTGGTATGTGGGTGATGTGGCAGGCACTGGTATGTAAGTGCTGTGCAGGCACTGATATGTGGGTGCTGTGCAGGCACTGGTATGTAAGTGCTGTGCAGGCACTGGTATGTGGGTGCTGTGCAGGCACTGGTATGTAAGTGCTGTGCAGGCACTGGTATGTAGGTGCTGTGCAGGCACTGGTATGTGGGTGATGTGGTAGGCACTGGTATGTAAGTGCTGTGCAGGCACTGGTATGCGGGTGATGTGGCAGGCACTGGTATGTGAGTGCTCTGGCAGGCACTATTGTGTAGGTGCTGTGGCAGGCACTGGTATGTAAGTGCTGTGCTGGCACTGGTATGTAGGTGCTGTGCTGGCACTGGTATGTAGGTGCTGTGCTGGCACTGGTATGTGGGTGATGTGGTAGGCACTGGTATGTAAGTGCTGTGCAGGCACTGGTATGTAGATGCTGTGTAGGCACTGGTATGCGGGTGATGTGGTAGGCACTGGTATGTAAGTGCTGTGCAGGCACTGGTATGTAAGTGCTGTGCAGGCACTGGTATGCGGGTGCTGTGCAGGCACTGGTATGTGGGTGCTGTGCAGGCACTGGTATGTAAGTGCTGTGCAGGCACTGGTATGTAGGTGCTGTGCAGGCACTGGTATGCGGGTGATGTGGCAGGCACTGGTATGTGAGTGCTCTGGCAGGCACTATTGTGTAGGTGCTGTGGCAGGCACTGGTGTGTAGGTGCTGTGCAGGCACTGGTATGCGGGTGATGTGGCAGGCACTGGTATGTAAGTGCTGTGCAGGCACTGATATGTGGGTGCTGTGGTAGGCACTGGTATGTGGGTGCTGTGGCAGGCACTATTGTGTAGGTGCTGTGGCAGGCACTGGTATGTAGGTGCTGTGCAGGCACTGGTATGCGGGTGATCTGGCAGGCACTGGTATGTAAGTGCTGTGCAGGCACTGATATGTGGGTGCTGTGCAGGCACAGGTATGTAAGTGCTGTGCAGGCATTGGTATGTAGGTGCTGTGCAGGCACTGGTATGTGGGTGATGTGGTAGGCACTGGTATGTAAGTGCTGTGCTGGCACTGGTATGTAGGTGCTGTTCTGGCACTGGTATGTGGGTGATGTGGTAGGCACTGGTATGTAAGTGCTGTGCAGGCACTGGTATGTAAGTGCTGTGCAGGCACTGGTATGCGGGTGATGTGGTAGACACTGGTATGTAAGTGCTGTGCAGGCACTGGTATGTAAGTGCTGTGCAGGCACTGGTATGTGGGTGCTGTGCAGGCACTGGTATGTGGGTGATGTGGCAGGCACTGGTATGTGAGTGCTCTGGCAGGCACTATTGTGTAGGTGCTGTGGCAGGCACTGGTATGTAGGTGCTGTGCAGGCACTGGTATGCGGGTGATGTGGCAGGCACTGGTATGTAAGTGCTGTGCAGGCACTGATATGTGGGTGCTGTGGTAGGCACTGGTATGTGGGTGCTGTGTAGGCACTGGTATGTGGGTGCTGTGCAGGCACTGGTATGTGGGTGTTGTGCAGGCACTGGTATGTAAGTGCTGTGCAGGCACTGGTATGTAGGTGCTGTGCAGGCACTGGTATGTGGGTGATGTGGTAGGCACTGGTATGTAAGTGCTGTGCTGGCACTGGTATGTAGGTGCTGTGCTGGCACTGGTATGTAGGTGCTGTGCAGGCACTGGTATGTGGGTGCTGTGCAGGCACTGGTATGTAGGTGCTGTGCTGGCACTGGTATGTGGGTGATGTGGTAGGCACTGGTATGCGGGTGCTGTGCAGGCACTGGTATGTGGGTACTGTGCAGGCACTGGTATGTAGGTGCTGTGCAGGCACTGGTATGTGGGTGCTGTGCAGGCACTGGTATGTGGGTGCTGTGCAGGCACTGGTATGCGGGTGCTGTGGCAGGCACTGGTATGTAGGTGCTGTGCAGGCACTGGTATGTAGGTGCTGTGCAGGCACTGGTATGTAGGTGCTGTGCAGGTACTGGTATGTGGGTGCTGGCACTGGTATGTGGGTGATGTGGTAGGCACTGGTATGTAAGTGCTGTGCAGGCACTGGTATGCGGGTGCTGTGCAGGCACTGGTATGTAGGTGCTGTGCTGGCACTGGTATGTAGGTGCTGTGCAGGCACTGGTATGTAGGTGCTGTGCAGGCACTGGTATGTGGGTGCTGTGGCAGGCACTGGTATGTGGGTGATGTGGTAGGCACTGGTATGCGGGTGCTGTGCTGGCACTGGTATGTAGGTGCTGTGCAGGCACTGGTATGTAAGTGCTGTGCAGGCACTGGTATGCGGGTGCTGTGCAGGCACTGGTATGTAGGTGCTGCGCAGGCACTGGTATGTGGGTACTGTGGCAGACCAAAGGTGGCCTGTTACATTTTATATCTTCCCCATAAATACTGTGAAAGTATTTCGCTCGTGTTAGTTCCCTGTGTGGTATAAGACGCCTGTCACAGTACAGTTTCCACGCTGTCGCAGTTTGTGACAGCTTTCCCCCTTCCTTTACCTCCTCCCGTTCTTCCATCAGTGGATCAAAGTGTGATGAATGGAGGCTTTCTTCTTCGTCTTCTTCATCTTCTACATCTTCATCGTCTTCTTTTTCTTCTTGATCCAGAACGTGAAGATCCTCGAACTTTATAAGGTTCCGGATCATAGGCCCATTAGGATTTGGAACTTTCATTTAGTAGGTATCGGCGTCCGAGGTTCATTTACTTTATCTCACCTCGCTCTGTGATTTGGGGTTTTTATCTGTTTCTGTCTTTTGATAGATGGATAATAGGAATCTGAGCGCTGGAGGGCGAGGAGCTGACTGGAAACAAACAGCACAAGAAACTACATTAAACTTCTCACATTTATATTGCTCTCCGAGAAAACAATCCTGAAAAGTGATAGAATATTATTTTACTACATAGCGGTTTCTTCTCCTCCCGGGCCCCTCACTTTCATTTCTTAAATTTATTAAAAAACATCATACATTCTAAAAATATACAGAGAGCGTTCGGAAAGTATTCACAGCCTTCCAGACCGTGCTACAGCCTCGCTCTACAATGGATAATGTACCTGGCTTTCTCATCGCTGTGCACACACAGCTCCATCATGATAAATAGAAGTTGAATTTGCAGAAATAATAAAGCGATATCATGTTTATATATGTATTTGCACCCTCTGTGATGGCTGGTTTACTGAGTGAATCTGATGAAATCTTATTTTGGAATTTTCGTCAAGAAATTTTCTTGCACTGAGTTTATTCAATATAGATTGTCTTGTTTTATGGAAACCCCAGAGCTCAATAAACAGAGGTTATAAAAAGTAACAAAATAGTATCCTCACCTCAACGCAGCAGCTCCATCAGGCTCCCACTTCTTGTGATCTTGATGGCTGGCGTTCTCGTCTTCCGCTTCTTTCTCCACTTTACAATGGAGCTTCCTACACTAAATAAGCCTTGGCCGACACATGTTGTGGAGTCCAGATGTCGTGATGGCACAAAGTGCATTGTCCTAGGACTACTTGGTACAGGGCTCAACTGGCTTAATGTTACAGATACACAGCAGGGGGGGTCACGCAGATACACCTGCTGTTACCCTTTTGTCGGGGGAACACAACTCCGCTGCCTCCAATCGTCAGGACAATTACCTAATTGACTGGCGAGTGATGGACGATGCTGTGGCTGCTGTCACTACTAGGCAGGTTATGGGGAAACTAACAGTGAGCATATAGTATAAACACCTCTGATTCCAATGTATGGTCTATATGTATATACTTCCTGTACGGTCACAGCCAGCTCCACAATAACAACAAGAATCTACTCGCTGCCACCACCAATAGTTTGTACAGGCCGACTGGACACCCATTATAGGTAGCATAAGGCTTCAGGAGTATGGTTTACAGAGCAAAAGGAACAGAACTATTAAATTTTATATTAAATCCAGAAAGATAGGCAGTATTTATAAAAAATATACAAGATTATACAAAATGGGAACAAAACAATACAATATATAAAATTACATAAAATAAAAAGGAATGACAAAAGAAACTTACTAAACCCAGTCACATAAATGGCTCAGAGCCTAGCGCACGGAGGTGTTCCGATTGGAAAATGGGCAGAACCTACAGTGAATTGTGCTTTCCAAGTACTGACAAAGGATCCAAACCCAGATTCTGCCTTTTGTTGTTAGCTCTAAGTTACGCCCACACACCTCCCCTTGATGAGCTCATATGAAGATGGATTGTGGGATGTTCTCAGCCCTTCAAAATTTTATGAGATCTCCAACTTTTAAGATATCTTTACCTCTGAAGGTCCCAGGTGTTAGATATTGACGTCATATTTTTTATTATGACTTTACCATTACATAGAGACCAAATATGACAGGTATACCACATAATGTAATAAAAAAAAGAATAAAAATTCCAAGTGTGATGAAACGATGTGAAAAATACACAATTCCGCCATTGTTTTTTTGGGTTTTGTTTTTATGCTGTTCATTGTGCGGTAAAATGAGCTCTCATCGTGATTCTCCAGGTCCGTACTATTACGGCTATACCAATCTTGTATAGATTTTGTTTCTTTTATTTAATTGTTTAAAAGATAATTCAGAAATGTTTGAAAATAATAAATGTTAGTTTGTGTTTCCAGTTTTCAGGATCCATAATTTTTATTAAATTATTGGAGCTATTTGAGAGCTTGGGATTTTTTTTGTCTGGCAAACTGGAGTACATATAAGTTTTTGAGTACGGTACTTTTTATTGCATTTTTGTGGGGGGGGGGGCCTTGGTGACTAAATTCTAGCGTTGGGACTTTTTGTTTGATTTTTGAGGTTAAATAATTTTATATTCTGATAGATCGGTCTTTTAGGAATTCAAACAATAACTAATATATATATATATATATATTTTCAATTGTTTAAAAGGGAAAAGAGGCGTGATTTGAACTTTAATATTTTTAATATTTTGGAAAGAATTGTTTCTTTATTTCAACTTCATTTTTTAGTTCCCCTAAGAGATTTGAACCCTCGATTGTTTGATTGCTTTTTCTATGCACCATAATACTGCAGTAAAATGATGGTCTCCTATGAAGCTCAGCGTGTGGCTGGTCTTCACTGAATGAAGCATGGATCAGCAATGGGTCCTTCCAGCAGCCCCCTAATACCTACCAACTCCTCCGCACCATGGGTGCTCGAAACGGCATGACTGCAGGACCATGTGTCAGAGATTGCCAGCAGCAATTTAAAGGGTTAACAGCCAATGTTGGCGGATCTGACCTTAGATATTGTGTTTATCAATAAAATACATTGAGGAAAAATACCATCCACCTGTAAAAAAAATGTGAAAAACTAGAAAAATAAGTGAGAAAAATGAGAAGGGTCAACAAGAATGTAACAATTCCCGGTGTCATGTATCAGACGTCTTTATGTCACCTGAGATTAAGGAAGAGCAATCTCCTTCCACTTCTCTCACGAGGCGCTCCGCTGTGCTGTAATAAAAGCGGAGCGTCCTTTATATAGAATTATGACTTAACAATGCGATGAGTGATGTGACCGCGTGAGATTAATTGCTGCCCGGTCGTTTAACAGATTTACTTCATCATCATTTGTCACAGTAAAGTGACCTTTACTCGCGTCCAATCAGAGCTGCCAATCAAATCTTACAACGTGTCTCCGCGGACGGAGCCGTAACGCTGTGATGTATAGAGCTGTCATGGTGTCCATCTATAAATGTCCAATACTTCGTACGGATGAAACATTTCAGTGTTATAAGCATTGGGCATTATACATTCAATGTATCCATCTGTGACTTCTGTCATTGATGATTTATTTCCATCAATCAGTAGCAGACGCTAATATATAAAATGTTGTGTTGCATTTCAGGGAAATTGTCATCACCCTCATTAGTCGCCTGTAGTTCTCCTTTCTTATATTTGCAAGCTCCTCGTAAAAGTTCATAAACTTCCTCTGTGCTAGAAAAATGTGTCTTTAGTAACAAAGTAGAGAAAGACAAAGAGGAGAGAGATAAATAGAGGAGAGCAGGGTGGATGACACTGCAGACTCTCACTGTGTCTGCTGCTGTGAGACTCATGCTGTGAGAGGGGAGAAGGAGCAGCAGGTGGTGGGCGATGATTGATCAGATCACATGACACAGCTCTGCCCGCTCTGAACCTGGTGTAGTGCCACCATAAACATGTACAGATGTGAGGCAGAGAGGAGAAGAGACCCAGGTTACACACTACTTCCCACTGCGGTTAGTCTAATGTATATATACAGTACAGACCAAAAGTTTGGACACACCTTCTCATTTAAAGATTTTTCTGTATTTTCATGACTATGAAAATTGTACATTCACACTGAAGGCATCAAAACCATGAATTAACACATGTGGAATTATATACTTAACAAAAAAGTGTGATGAAACTGAAAATATGTCTTATATTCTAGGTTCTTCAAAGTAGCCACCTTTTGCTTTGATGACTGCTTTGCACACTCTTGGCATTCTCTTGATGAGCTTCAAGAGGTAGTCACCGGAAATGTTTTTCACTTCACAGGTGTGCCCTGTCAGGTTTAATAAGTGGGATTTCTTGCCTTATAAATGGGGTTGGGACCATCAGTTCTGTTGTGCAGAAGTCTGGTGGATACACAGCTGATAGTCCTACTGAATAGACTGTTAGAATTTGTATTATGGCAAGAAAACAGCAACTAAGTAAAGAAAAACGAGTGGCCATCATTACTTTAAGAAATGAAGGTCAGTCAGTCCGAAAAATTGGGCAAACTTTGAAAGTGTCCCCAAGTGCAGTTGCAAAAACCATCAAGCGCTACAAAGAAACTGGCTCACATGAGGACCGCCCCAGGAAAGGAAGACCACGAGTCACCTCTGCTTCTGAGGATAAGTTTATCCGAGTCACCAGCCTCAGAAATCGCAGGTTAACAGCAGCTCAGATTAGAGACCAGGTCAATGCCACACAGAGTTCTAGCAGCAGACACATGACTACAACAACTGTTAAGAGGAGACTTTGTGCAGCAGGCCTTCATGGTAAAATAGCTGCTAGGAAACCACTGCTAAGGACAGGCAACAAGCAGAAGAGACTTGTTTGGGCTAAACAACACAAGGAATGGACATTAGACCAGTGGAAATCTGTGCTTTGGTCTGATGAGTCCAGATTTGAGATCTTTTGTTCCAACCACCGTGTCTTTGTGCGGCACAGAAAAGGTGAACGGATGGACTCTACATGCCTGGTTCCCACCATGAAGCATGGAGGAGGAGGTGTGATGGTGTGGGGGTGCTTTGCTGGTGACACTGTTGGGGATTTATTCAAAATTGAAGGCATACTGAACCAGCATAGCTACCACAGCATCTTGCAGCGGCATGCTATTCCATCCGGTTTGCGTTTAGTTGGACCATCATTTATTTTTCAACAGGACAATGACCCCAAACACACCTCCAGGCTGTGTAAGGGCTATTTGACCAAGAAGGAGAGGGATGGGGTGCTACGCCAGATGACCTGGCCTCCACAGTCACCAGACCTGAACCCAATCGAGATGGTTTGGGGTGAGCTGGACCGCAGAGTGAAGGCAAAAGGGCCAACAAGTGCTAAGCATCTCTGGGAACTCCTTCAAGATTGTTGGAAGACCATTTCCGGTGACTACCTCTTGAAGCTCATCAAGAGAATGCCAAGAGTGTGCAAAGCAGTCATCAAAGCAAAAGGTGGCTACTTTGAAGAACCTAGAATATAAGACATATTTTCAGTTGTTTCACACTTTTTTGTTAAGTACTGTATTTTTCGGACTATAAGACACACTTTTTTCCTCCAAAATTTTGGAGTCTCGGCGTGGGGAGCAGTGACTTCCGGCAGCTGATCTCTCCATGTGAGCCGCGCATAGCAGTGACGTCATGCGCGGCTCACATGGAGAGATCAGTGCGGGCAGACAGGACGCAGCGCTGGAGGAGAGAGAAGAAAGGTGAGTAGGAGTGTTTATTTTTTTATGTGCAGCATGATAGGGATGAGGGGGGCCATGCATACCAGGATAGGGATTAGGGGTGCCATGCATACCAGGATAGAGATTAGGGGTGACATGCATACCAGGAGAGGGATTAGGGGTGCCATGCATACCAGGATGGGGGTGAGGGAGCCATGCATACCAGGATAGGGATTAGGGGTGCAATGCATACCAGGATGGGGGTGAGGGAGCCATGCATACCAGGATAGGGATTAGGGGTGCCATGCATACCAGGACAGGGATGAGGGGTGCCATGCATACTAGGATAGGGATGAGGGTTGTCATGCATACCAGGATAGGGATTAGGGGTGCCAAGCATACCAGGATAGGGATTAGGGGTGCCATACATACCAGGATAGGGATGAGGGGTGCCATGCATACCAGGATGGGGGTGAGGGAGCCATGCATACCAGGATAAGGATTAGGGGTGCCATGCATACCAGGATAGGGGTGAGGGAGCCATGCATACCAGGATAGGGATTAGGGGTGCCATGCATACCAGGATAGGGGTGAGGGAGCCATGCATACCAGGATAGGGATTAGGGGTGCCATGCATACCAGGACAGGGATGAGGGGTGCCATACATACCAGAATAGGGATGAGGGATGCCATGCATACCAGGATAGGGATTAGGGGTGCCATGCATGCCAGGAAAGGGATTAGGGGTGCCATACATACCAGGATAGGGATGAGAGATGCCATGCATACCAGGATAGGGATTACGGGGACCATGCATACCAGGACAGGGATGAGGGTTGCCAAGTATATACCAGGATAGGGATTAGGGGTGACATGCATACCAGAATAGGCATTAGGGGTGCCATGCATACCAGGACAGGGATGAGGGGTGCCATGCATACCAGGACAGGGATGAGGGATGCCATGCATACCAGGACAGGGATGAGGGGTGCCATGCATATCAGGATAGGGATTGCTGTGCCATGCATACCAGGACAGGGATTAGGGGTGCCATGCATACCAGGATAGGGATGAGGGGTGCCGTGCATACCAGGACAGGGATGAGGGGTGCCAGGCATACCAGGATAGGGATGAGGGGTGCCAGGCATACCAGGATAGGGATTAGGGGTGCCATGCATACCAGGATGGGGATTAGGGGTGCCATGCATACCAGGATAGGGATGAGGGGTGCCATGCATACCAGGATGGGGATTAGGGGTGCCATGCGTACCAGGACAGGGATGAGGGGTGCCATGCATACCAGGATGGGGATTAGGGGTGCCATGCATACCAGGATAGAGAGGTTCCATGCATACCAGAATGGAGGGATGCCAGTCATACCAGGATGGGGATGGGGACCATGTATAAAAGGAAGGGGGGGTATATATACTAGGATGGGGGATATTGTCAGAATTGGGGGACATCACCCCTATACCAGTGTCAGCAGAAGACCCCCTGCCCCTTAAAATTGCATCATGACCACATTTTTTGCTTAATTTTTTTTTTATTTTCCTCCTCTAAAACCTCGGTGCGTCTTATGGTCCGGTGCGTCTTATAGTCCGAAAAATACGGTATATAATTCCACATGTGTGAATGTACAATTTTCATAGTCAAATAAATACAGAAAAATCTTTAAATGAGAAGGTGTGCCCAAACTTTTGGTCTGTACTGTATATACTGTATATATACACACACGTGGTAAAAATTGTTGGTACCCCTCGTTTAATGAAAGAAAAACCCACAATGGTCACAGAAATAACTTGAATCTGACAAGAGTAATAATAAATTAAAAATCTATGAAAATGAACAAATGAAAGTCAGACATTGCTTTTCTGCTTCCACAGAATTTTTAAAAATAATTAAACTCATGAAATCGGCCTGGACAGAAATGATGGTACCCCTGAAAATAATGTGACAAAAGGGACATGTTAAATCAAGTTGTGTCCACTAATTATCATCACAGGTGTCTACAATCTTGTAATCAGTCAGTGGGCCTGTATATAGGGCTACAGATACTCACTGTGCTGTTTGGTGACATGGTGTGTACCACACTCAACATGGACCAGACGAAGCAAAGGAAAGAGTTGTCTCAGGAGATTAGAAAGAAAATTATAGACAAGCATGTTAAAGGTAAAGGTTATAAGACCATCTCTAAGCAGCTTGATGTTCCTGTGACTACAGTTGCACATATTATTCAGAAATTTAAGATCTGTGGGACTGTAGCCAACCTCCCTGAATGTGGCCATAGGAGGAAAATTTATAACAAATCAAAGAGACGGATAATACGAATGGTAACAAAAGAGCCCAGGATAACTTCTAAAGAGATTAAAGGTGAACTTCAAGCTCAAGGAACATCAGTGTCAGATCCAACCATCCGTCGTTGTTTGATCCAAAGTGGACTTCATGGGAGACGACCAAGGAGAACACCATTGTTGAAAAAAAAATCATAAAAAAGCCAGACTGAAATTTGCCAAACTACATGTTGACAAGACACAAAGCTTCTGGGAGAGAATGTCCTATGGACAGATGAGACAAAAATGGAAGGTTTTGGCAAGTTACATCAGCTCTATGTTCACAGACAGAAAAATGAAGCATATCAAGAAAAGAACACTGTCCCTACTGTGAAACATGGTGGAGGCTCTGTTATGTTCTAGGGCTGCTTTGCTGCATCTGGCACAGGGTGTCTTGAATCTGTTCTGGGTACAATGAAATCTCAAGATTATCAAGGGATTCTAGAGAGAAATGAGCTGCCCAGTGTCAGAAAGCTTGGTCTCAGTCGCAGGTTATGGGTCTTGCAACAGGATAATGACCCAAAACACACAGCTAAAAACACCCAAGACTGACTAAGAGGAAAACATTGGACTATTCTGAAGTGGCCTTCTATCAGCCCTGACCTAAATCCTATGGAGCATCTTTGGAAAGAGCTGAAACATGCCGTCTGGAAAAGGCAACCTTCACACACGAGACAACTGGAGCAGTTTGCTCTTGAGGAGTGGCCAAAATACCTGTCGAGAGGTGCAGAAGTCTCATTGACAGTTACAGGAATCGTTTGATTGCAGAGATCGCCTCAAAAGGTTCAACAAAATATGAGGTTAAGAAGAACCATCATTTCTGTCCAGGCCGATTTCATGAGGTTAATTTTTTTTTTAATTCAGTGGAAGCAGAAAAGCAATGTCTGACCTTCATTTATTCAATTTCAAAGATTTTTAATTTATTATTACTTTTGTCAGATTCAAGTTATTTCTGTGACCATTGTGGGTTTTTCTTTCATTAAACGAGGGGTACCAACAATTTTGACCCTGTGTGTACATATATATGATATCACCTGCTGCTGAACACCTGCGCGCCTTCATGTGCACCTCTTCCACTTCTCACTCACTTTTTAGTAGACTTTTTGCATCTCACTTTCACCACCCAATGCCTAAGAAAATTATCCAAAATGTCTGCACTTCTACAGGTCTAAAGTTCAGTCGTCCCCTAAACTTTTACACAATGGAAATGATTTTGCAGTATTATACCCTCCATCCAGTTTGGGTGTCATTTCTACGTGTTTCTCTTTTTTTAGCTATCAGATTTTAATTATACTTGTACAATTTTATGCTAAAATGGTACAAAAAAATACTTGTATGTCCTCTGCTCTAAAGATCTAAAGACCCCTGCAGCCGCTCAAAACCTGCTGTTATGATGCAGCAGTCAGGTGTCATTGGAACAGAAAGAATTAGGCGGTAGATTATTTCTTCTAGCTCAGAAGGGACATGACCGCTGCCACACATCAACAGATGCTGACTGGCTGCAGTGGTCAGCTTTTTTATTTTAGCCCCCCCCCCCCATGGGCCCTTTTTTAAAATGTTAATTAGTAGTGGACTACACCCTAAATCCCATGGAATTGGGCAATGATGTATAAGGTACGGTTGTAGAGCATCCATCTAGGTTTCGCCCCAGGTGTATGTGAGCCCTTGAAGGTGCCTCTGTGGCCCCTTATTTACCTTACATTTGACATGACCAGCACATTTTAATGCCTACCCCAGGCACAGACGGTCATTGCATCTACCAAGGTTTACATCTGATTTTTTTTGTATCTTAGAAAACATAAAACAACCACGTAAAACACAAAACAAAAGCCGAGATGAAGATCGACCTCATCAAAGACGATTATATGTATCCTAGAGGAAGAAATGTATACAAAGAATCCTTGAAACATATAAGAAAGATGTAACATCCTTTCATTCAGCGAAACATCACCACAAGGAATCAGCCCCGTAAGGCAGAATGATGCAGATGCAGGAGCTGAAATCTCTCGCTCGTCCTGTAACATCTCCACTGAGATTTAATTCTCACCAACCTGCCCTAAAGTTTCACCTGAGATGTTACATCAAACTTCATTGAGTCCTGGAGAGGTAAAGGGTCAGAGAGGAACACGGGGCCGTTTTATGTTGAAAGTTTTAAAGGCTTCGCTAGAACCTCGCAGTTTCTTTTGAACTGATCACAATCTTTTTTTTGTGATTGATCTCTTCAGAACATTGAAGAAGAGATGTAGATGTTTCGAGAGTGGAAGAGCGGTTACTGGAAGACGACCCCTCGTAGGTGCTGTAACGATGAGCAGTTCTTAGGAAGCTTGTAACCAAATTGTTCTCAATGATTTCTATAACAACATGTCTACAGATTTTATATTGTAGAGTTATTTTCTTTTCTTTATGAACTAGTTGGTTTTGTTATTCATGGCTAATTGTGTCAATCGGCGGAGTTTCTCCATTATCACTGACTTACTCATCGCTAAATTATGGGTTCTAACTCCTTATTGTGAAGAACTATAATATGGTGCTTAGAAACTGGAAAAAGACATTTTGGATCATGCTCCTTAGTCCACCTCAGTTACTCACCTCTTCCAGTTTGCTGTGCCTGCCCCGGTGGGGAGTCGCGGCTCTTCCCCGGTGGGGAGTCGCGGCTCTTCCCAGTGGCTAGATCTAGTGGTTGATTAAAGAGGAATCATCCGGCCATTCTTTGCCTTGTGTTTGAGGTTCATTCTGTCCCAGCCTCTTGTTACCATTGTTGCTACTTTGTTTGATTCTGACCTTGTTCTTTGGGCCGTCTGTCTGGTACCAAGTAGTCCAACTCTTGGTTGTGACCCCTGGTTTCTCCTCACTGCTTTCATGGTTTTTACTCAGACCGATCATGTTCTGTTTGATTATATAGTGATGACTTCAGTCTCTGTTTCTGACTATACCACTGCTGCATTTGTGATACCTTTGCCATGGCTATTCTGGGCACCGAAATCTGGAAATCTTCATAAAATCTTACAGAAGAAGAATAGACGCCTTCGAAATGTGGTGGTGTAAAAGGATGTTATCAATATCATGGATGGCAAGAAGAAGAAACAAATCAATTTAAGAACAAATCAAGCCAGACATGTCAATCGAAGCAAGGATCACCAAGCTACGACTTGCCTACTTTGGACACGTTACGAAGAGAGCAATCACTGGAGAAGGACATTATGGTTGGAAGAATAGAAGGAACAAGGAGAAGAGGAAGACCAGCAACCCGATGGCTTGATACTATCAAGATAATGGCGGAGAAGACCCTGGTGGACCTATCTAGGTTTGCACAAGTTTGATCTTCCTACAGAGCGTTCATCCATCAAGTCGCTAGAGATCAATCCAAAGGCCGTTGGAAAAAAAATTCAAGACAGAGCTGTCATACAGTACAGTATAGAGAAAATCCAAAAGCTGTTGCTATAACTCCAACACCCATTATCAACAGCTAAGATTTAGTCCTTTAGTCTCAGCCTCTTTAAGAGCCTGGAATATCTTTCCGTAGTTAATGCCTTGCAGAAATATGTTCAGTCTGTGGTTGGGTAAGTCCTAAAGTGTTTGTTCTGGAAGATCTCTCAGAAAATAGAACTTCATACAGATATACTTGGTGCTTGGTTAATGGGGTTTTGTAAACTGAACATAATATAGGTGACGACAGGCCGAACTCTGACAGGGTGCAATATGCAAACAGTCAGGATTTCTCCACTGTTGCTGATTGGAACGGTTGTCACATGCCTACCAGCTTCTCATCTGATTTTTTCCTTAGAATATTGAAAGAAGCAGGAAAAGCTGCTAGTCGGTACACGATCACCAGTATGCAAATCATTTACTTGTGGTCATGTAACAACTATTCAAGTTGGCAACAAAGGGGAATAAGGATAGTTTGCACCTTGCATGCTGTCAGGATTCTAGAATGACTGCAGAAATTTATGTTCAGTTGGGAAAACCCTTTCAACTTTTTCTATCTGTGCCAGGGCTGAACATCCTTGCTTGCCTTCACAGATATTTGTAGGTCCAAATTGTTGTTGACCCAATTCGATAAACAGATGTCTCCAGCAAATCACTTGCGAAATCCGAGACCCTCATATATTTATGGTACCAATTTGGAGATGGGATAACCAGGTCTGGATTGGTCCAAATTATTTGTTTAGACCAATATGTAAGTTACAATACAGAAATTAGAGGAATAAACTACCATGAACTAACAAAGCAAAAAAGGGGCAGCATATACTATCCTTAAAAACTGGCACATCAGTCAGGGGCACTTTCATTAATCACCCTACAGAATCCACTTTCTTCTATGTGACGCTATCCGTCATATTACACATGTAACAAAGCTTCTATGAGAGAATACAATAAGTCACCAAGGCGCCATATGGAAAGCTCCTGGGCTCCCGTCAGCCCTCAGGGGCGTACACAGCCTATATTTATTTCTCTAGAGCAGCATTCAGCTTTGATCTAGTTTCCTTTTATCTTACACTCCCTGCTGGTTTAGCGTCTGTACAGCATTGCACAGTCCCAGCTGCGGTGCAAAGTTTTGCTGCATAGGAGAAAGGTCTTGGTGTTTGTTTGCCCCCACAAACTCTTTGCTTGACCTCTCTGAGCCCAGGAGTTATCCTTCTTGGGCTGCAATAACAATGCAGCTCCTCAGGGGAGTGGCAATGGAAGCTCCTCCCCCTTAAAAAGTATGACCAATCAGGGTTATGCCCCCTGATCAGCCTCTATGGGGTACCATATAAACTGTATTGTTGCAGTGTTGAGTATTAGTATAAAAAAAAAAAACTACATATCTCTACTTTCAAATATTTAAATAACAAAATGTGTTTAGAATTTTATTTTTCACTTAGTATAAAATAAAAAAGTAAATGTAAAACTATCCAACAAGTAGAATGAACCCGTCCAACAATAAACTGCAGCGTCAGGACATTTACTACCGAGGAGTCGCAAATATCCGTATTAGTAAAGATCCGGCGGCAGACGCCCGAGTGACAGAATGTAATAACAGTGAAACACGACATCGATATCATATAATATACTGCAGCTATATCAACCGCGCCACGGCTAAACAACAAATTGCAATTATTGATACCCGGCCGCAGAAGGAAGAAGTATTGACGCATTTGTGATGCACGGTCCGACATATTCTACATATGTACAATGGATGTCGTTTCTCCAATAGATGAAGAATATTTCATATCATTTCTGCTACAATATTTCAGTCTGATCCCACGACGGCGCTATATTAAACATGAAAAAATATCTCCTTTTAATATCACGACTTCCTCACTTCAAAGCTCATAGGAAATTACCTTGTATATTTAAGGTATGGAAAGTCAATAACTATCTCACCAGAAGCATAAGTCATTAGATTACACCGTTGGCGGAAAAATCCCGGCCCTTGCTGCTTTTTTTTTTTTAATTTTTCATCTTCACATTCTTTTGTTATGTTTTCTTTTATTTATTTTCAATTCATTATTTATTTTACTTTTACTTATTTAAGTCTTTGTTATTTTTTCTTTAATTCCACCTTTCTTATTTTCTCTCCTTTTTATCACTTGGTTATTTCTCAAAAGGTTGATCCAATCATTTCAAAGTGAATAGAATTTGCTTCAAAGTTTGATTTGCCAGAATCTGATTTTTTTTTTTTTTTTAAGAATGATTCACTGTTGATTCTTTTTAGGAAGAGGAAGGGATTAAAAAAACAAAAAAACAACTATTATATTCAAGAGATTGCAAAAGTCTTAAGTGCAAAACCAAAGAAATGAGCCCGGACATAAGTTGGTATACATGCAACATATAGGAGCATGTTCACACTATGGCCATTCAGCAGACAAAACCTAATATGGAAACAAAATGAGCATATACCCTACCGTAAGTAAGGAAGTATAAAAGTAATAGGGAGCTTAGTAAACTTAGCGTCCCTTGGCTGGGTGTCTGAACAGTCGGGTCCCAGTCCAGTTCTTACCCCATCTACATTGAGGTGCTTACCCCATCTATTAGAGGATAGGGCCATCCTGATGGGTTCACCTTGTTGCGGTGGAATGACTTTTTTTTAAATCAAAAACAGTGTTTACTAAGACCTCTATGTCATTTATAAGAACTATTACTATTAACTTATTCACTTACTGCTGGGTATTTTCTCATTTTGTTTCCATCTTAAAAAAAAGTCTAAGGGTGCGGAGGAGGCACCGAAGAGTGAAGACGATTGAGCCTGAAGAAGGTAGCGAGCTAGCGGAGGTGCTGCGGCACTAGCACTGGTGAGGGACGAAGTGAGTAAAGAAACTTCTTGACCAAATCTGAGCAAATCAACCATCATCAAATGCATTCATCTATATATTTTTTTTCTTTTTTTTCTCCCTTTCTTTTGATATTAAATGTAATATTTATGACATTTTTTTCCTTTGTGCTAATTTTTTCATTTTTCATTTATTTTTCTTTTTTTTACCTCTTTTACAATTTCCTGGAGGTGTGAGGGGCACAACAATGTATTTTTTTTTTTACTTCTTTCTCTTTTCATGTCATATTTTATATCACTTTTTAAAAAAAAAATCCTTTTTAACTGTATTCTGCCAAATTAAAGGGATGGTTCACATCACGCTCTGTTCTCTGTTCAGAATCTCTAAGTAACGGACTGTATTGTATGAAACTTTAGGCTGAGTTTCACCTCCTTTCCTGTAGCGTCCATCTTTTTTTCATGAATTTAGTACGTTGCTATACTATTCTAATGTGTTCAGCAAAATCCAAGGAGGTCAAACATTTCCGACTTTAGTCTTTGTTAGCGACTGAATATGTTGGGGGAGACGTCTGAGGACCGTTTTTCATTTATTCATATAGAACCCATTATTCTTATGGCTGCATTTTATTTATTTATCTATTTTTTTTTGTTATTTTCTATTTATTTAATATTCATTCATTATTATTATTTTTTTCTCTTTTTTTTGTTCATTTGTTACTTTTCATTTTTTTTTTATCACACTTTCTTTTATTTACTGTTTTCTTTGACTTTCTCCAGGTACTAGTTCCTCCGATTACCCCAGAAATCGTGGCTCATTAATGGAGATATATGTGTTTTTCTCCGAGCTGCAGCAAGGGGGATTTCATTGGAATTGTTATCTCAGCACAACGGGTATTAAATGTAATTGAGATGACTTGACAAGCTGACAAGGTACAGTTGCAGCCTGGAAACTCATCAACCAGTCAATAAAACATAATGTGCATCGTTCAGGCTGTAATTCGACAAAATAGAAAAAAAAAAAAAACAATAATGTAAAACAACAAAAAAAACAAAACACTAACTACTTGGACTAATAATCTAAGGAAGAGCTAGAAGAGCCAATTATCCTTCCTTGCTGGAAGGGTCCATATTATTGAACTTCTCGATGCGTCGGGCCGGAGTCATTCATTAGGATCATGTAAATGAGGATAATGTATGCAATAAAGCGCACTGATGACAAGGAGGCCGAACAAGTCTTCATTATTCCCGAGTCCTGCGGCCGTTACCAGATTTAATAAAGGTTTGATACCGTTTCCTGGATGTGTAGTTGACTTCAACAACTTTATAGCGGAGAGTTAAGTACTGTGCAGGGAGGAAAGTCCGTCTCGGCTCCTCAAGATTTATTCCGTGTGTCTGAATAAGCTGAGCTCGTACTCCATCATCTCAGCCTGGAAATGAACTTTTACCAAGTGAATGGCGACTTTCATCAGAAATTTTTTTTATGTTAATGCATCGTACGTTCAGAGGTATCAGAGCTAACGAGGAGTAAATGCAACATCCATGTAGCCACGCGGACCTGCAGATCACGGGTATATAGATATAGGGGGTGCAGAGATGGCAGACACCCCCCGGGCGACTATGCCTGACGGTGTACATTACATGGGGGGCTCCATACCGTCTCCCCAAATAAATAGTGAGGATGTCCCCCTGCTGCACTCCTGGAAAATACCAAGTCATTAGAACAGCAGAGACAATGTAACAAACCATTCTTCTTCCCCAATACTTAATGGATTTTGGCTATTTCCATTGTTCTAATGCGACACAGGATGAGCTGAGCGCACGTGCCAAATATACATAAAAGACCAGAGCACTAATTGAGAATAAATTGTCTTGTATTAATATAATCTAATAATTAAAGTTTTACTAGCCAGGGGCATAACTCAGGGGGAGAACATGACACCGCATGTCAGTTATACATTATCAGAGACGTGATATTGTGCTGATTTTATAACTTTCATTTACATTATTAATATTTCTCAGAAGCATGAGCGAAAGTAATGTGTTATCAATAGAGGAGCGGAATTATACTAGTTATATTCTTGTATAAAGAAGTAGTATTGTAGTAGCTATATTATTGTACATAGGGGCAGTATTATAGTAGTTATATTCTTGTACATAGGGGGCAGAATTATAGTAGTTATATTCTTGTACATAGGGGCAGTATTATAGTAGTTATATTCTTGTACATAGGGGCAGTATTATAGTAGTTATATTCTTGTACATAGGAGCAGTATTATAGTAGTTATATTCTTGTACATAGGAGCAGTATTATAGTAGTTATATTCTTGTACATAGGGGGCAGTATTATAGTAGTTATATTCTTGTACATAGGGGCAGTATTATAGTAGTTATATTCTTGTACATAGGGGGCAGTATTATAGTAGTTATATTCTTGTACATAGGAGCAGTATAATAGTAGCTATATTCTTGTACATAGGGGCAGTATTATAGTAGCTATATTCTTGTACATAGGAGCAGTATAATAGTAGCTATATTCTTGTACATAGGAGCAGTATTATAGTAGTTATATTCTTGTACATAGGAGCAGTATTATAGTAGTTATATTCTTGTACATAGGGGCAGTATTATAGTAGTTATATTCTTGTACACGGGGCAGTATTATAGTAGTTATATTCTTGTACATAGGGGGCAGTATTATAGTAGTTATATTCTTGTACATAGGGGCAGTATTATAGTAGTTATATTCTTGTACATAGGAGCAGTATTGTAGTTATATTCTTGTACATAGGGGCAGTATTACAGTAGTTATATTCTTGTACATAGGAGCAGTATTATAGTAGTTATATTCTTGTGCATAGGAGCAGTATTATTGTAGTTATATTCTTGTACATAGGGGGCAGTATTATAGTACTTATATTCTTGTATAAAGAAGTAGTATTATAGTAGTTATATTCTTGTACATAGGGAGCAGTATTATAGTAGTTATATTCTTGTATATAGGGAGCAGTATTATAGTAGTTATATTCTTGTACATAGGGAGCAGTATTATAGTAGTTATATTCTTGTACATAAGTGCAGTATTATAGTAGTTATATTCTTGTACATAGGGGCAATATTATAGTAGTTATATTCTTGTACAAAGGGGCAGTATTATAGTAGTTTTATTCTTGTACATAGGGGCAGTATTATAGAAGTTATATTCTTGCACATAGGGGGCAGTATTATAGTAGTAATATTCTTGTACATAAGGGCAGTATTATAGTAGTTATATTCTTGTACATAGGGGCAGTATTATAGAAGTTATATTCTTGTACATAGGGGGCAGTATTATAGAAGTTAAATTCTTGTACATAGGGGGCAGTATTATAGTAGTTATATTCTTGTACATAGGGGGCAGTATTATAGTAGTTATATTCTTGTACATAGGGGCAGTATTATAGTAGTTATATTCTTGTACATAGGAGCAGTATTATAGTAGCTATATTCTTGTACATAGGAGCAGTATTATAGTAGTTATATTCTTGTACATAGGAGCGGAAATAAAATACTTATATTCTTGTACATAAGGGGCAGTATTATAATAGTTATATTCTTGTACATAGGGGGCAGTATTATAGTAGTTATATTCTTGTACATAAGGGGCAGTATTATAGTAGTTATATTCTTGTACATAGGAGCAGTATTATAGTAGTTATATTCTTGTACATAGGAGCAGTATAATAGTAGCTATATTCTTGTACATAGGGGCAGTATTATAGTAGTTATATTCTTGTACATAGGAGCAGTATTATAGTAGTTATATTCTTGTACATAGGGGCAGTATTATAGTAGTTATATTCTTGTACACGGGGCAGTATTATAGTAGTTATATTCTTGTACATAGGGGGCAGTATTATAGTAGTTATATTCTTGTACATAGGAGCAGTATCATAATAGTTATATTCTTGTACATAGGAGCAGTATTATTGTAGTTATATTCTTGTACATAGGGGCAATATTATAGTAGTTATATTCTTGTACATAGGGGCAGTATTATAGTAGTTTTATTCTTGTACATAGGGGCACTATTATAGTAGTTATATTCTTGTACATAGGGGCAGTATTATAGTAGTTTTATTCTTGTACATAGGGGCAGTATTATAGAAGTTATATTCTTGCACATAGGGGGCAGTATTATAGTAGTAATATTCTTGTACATAGGGGCAGTATTATAGTAGTTATATTCTTGTACATAGGGGCAGTATTATAGAAGTTATATTCTTGTACATAGGGGGCAGTATTATAGAAGTTATATTCTTGCATATAGGGGGCAGTATTATAGTAATCATATTCTTGTACATAGGGGGCAGTATTATAGTAGTTATATTCTTGTACATAGGGGCAGTTTTATAGAAGTTATATTCTTGTACATAGGGGGCAGTATTATAGTAGTTATATTCTTGTACATAAGTGCAGTATTATAGTAGTTATATTCTTGTACATAGGGGCAGTATTATAGAAGTTATATTCTTGTACATAGGGGCAGTATTATAGAAGTTATATTCTTGTACATAGAGGGCAGTATTATAGTAGTTATATACTTGTACATAGGGGGCAGTATTATAGTAGTTATATTCTTGTACATAGCGGCAGTATTATAGTAGTTATATTCTTGTACATAAGGGGCAGTATTATAGTAGTTATATTCTTGTACATAGGAGCAGTATTATAGTAGTTATATTCTTGTACATAGGAGCAGTATAATAGTAGCTATATTCTTGTACATAGGGGCAGTATTATAGTAGTTATATTCTTGTACAAAGGAACAGTATTATAGTAGTTATATTCTTGTACACGGGGCAGTATTATAGTAGTTATATTCTTGTACATAGGGGGCAGTATTATAGTAGCTATATTCTTGTACATAGGGGCAGTATTATAGTAGTTATATTCTTGTACATAGGAGCGGAATTAAAGTACTTATATTCTTGTACATAAGGGGCAGTATTATAATAGTTATATTCTTGTACATAGGGGGCAGTATTATAGTAGTTATATTCATGTACATAAGGGGCAGTATTATAGTAGTTATATTCTTGTACATAGGAGCAGTATTATAGTAGTTATATTCTTGTACATAGGAGCAGTATAATAGTAGCTATATTCTTGTACATAGGGGCAGTATTATAGTAGCTATATTCTTGTACATAGGAGCAGTATTATAGTAGTTATATTCTTGTACATAGGGGCAGTATTATAGTAGTTATATTCTTGTACACGGGGCAGTATTATAGTAGTTATATTCTTGTACATAGGGGGCAGTATTATAGTAGTTATATTCTTGTACATAGGAGCAGTATTATAATAGTTATATTCTTGTACATAGGAGCAGTATTATTGTAGTTATATTCTTGTACATAGGGGCAATATTATAGTAGTTATATTCTTGTACATAGGGGCAGTATTATAGTAGTTTTATTCTTGTACATAGGGGCAGTATTATAGAAGTTATATTCTTGCACATAGGGGGCAGTATTATAGTAGTAATATTCTTGTACATAGGGGCAGTATTATAGTAGTTATACTCTTGTACATAGGGGCAGTATTATAGAAGCTATATTCTTGTACATAGGGGGCAGTATTATAGAAGTTATATTCTTGCATATAGGGGGCAGTATTATAGTAATCATATTCTTGTACATAGGGGGCAGTATTATAGTAGTTATATTCTTGTACATAGGGGCAGTTTTATAGAAGTTATATTCTTGTACATAGGGGGCAGTATTATAGTAGTTATATTCTTGTACATAAGTGCAGTATTATAGTAGTTATATTCTTGTACATAGGGGCAGTATTATAGAAGTTATATTCTTGTACATGGGGGCAGTATTATAGAAGTTATATTCTTGTACATAGAGGGCAGTATTATAGTAGTTATATACTTGTACATAGGGGGCAGTATTATAGTAGTTATATTCTTGTACATAGCGGCAGTATTACAGTAGTTATATTCTTGTACATAAGGGGCAGTATTATAGTAGTTATATTCTTGTACATAGGAGCAGTATTATAGTAGTTATATTCTTGTACATAGGAGCAGTGTAATAGTAGCTATATTCTTGTACATAGGGGCAGTATTATAGTAGTTATATTCTTGTCCAAAGGAACAGTATTATAGTAGTTATATTCTTGTACACGGGGCAGTATTATAGTAGTTATATTCTTGTACATAGGGGGCAGTATTATAGTAGTTATATTCTTGTACATAGGGGCAGTATTATAGTAGTTATATTCTTGTACATAGGAGCAGTATTATAATAGTTATATTCTTGTACATAGGAGCAGTATTATTGTAGTTATATTCTTGTACATAGGGGCAGTATTATAGTAGTTATATTCTTGTACATAGGAGCAGTATTATAGTAGTTATATTCTTGTGCATAGGAGCAGTATTATTGTAGTTATATTCTTGTACATAGGGGGCAGTATTATAGTACTTATATTCTTGTATAAAGAAGTAGTATTATAGTAGTTATATTCTTGTACATAGGGAGCAGTATTATAGTAGTTATATTCTTGTATATAGGGAGGAGTATTATAGTAGTTATATTCTTGTACATAGGGAGCAGTATTATAGTAGTTATATTCTTGTACATAAGTGCAGTATTATAGTAGTTATATTCTTGTACATAGGGGCAATATTATAGTAGTTATATTCTTGTACATAGGGGCAGTATTATAGAAGTTATATTCTTGTACATAGGGGGCAGTATTATAGAAGTTATATTCTTGTACATAGGGGGCAGTATTATAGTAGTCATATTCTTGTACATAGGGGGCAGTATTATAATAGTTATATTCTTGTACATAGGGGCAGTTTTATAGAAGTTATATTCTTGTACATAGGGGGCAGTATTATAGTAGTTATATTCTTGTACATAAGTGCAGTATTATAGTAGTTATATTCTTGTACATAGGGGCAGTATTATAAAAGTTATATTCTTGTACATAGGGGGCAGTATTATAGAAGTTATATTCTTGTACATAGGGGGCAGTATTATAGTAGTTATATTCTTGTACATAGGGGGCAGTATTATAGTAGTTATATTCTTGTATAAAGAAGTAGTATAATAGTAGTTATATTCTTGTACATAAGTGCAGTATTATAGAAGTTATATTCTAGTACATAGGAGGCAGTATTATAGTAGTTATATTCTTGTACATAGGGGCAGTATTATAGTAGTTGTATTCTTGTACATAGGGCACGGAATTATAGCAGTTATATTCTTGTACATAGGAGCAGTATTATAGTAGTTATATTCTTGTACATAGTGGCAGTATTATAGTAGTTATATTCTTGTACATAGGGGCAGTATTATAGTAGTTATATTCTTGTACATAGGGAGCAGTATTATAGTAGTTATATTCTTGTATAAAGAAGTAGTATTATAGTAGTTATATTCTCGTACATAAGTGCAGTATTATAGAAGTTATATTCTTGTACATAGGGGCAGTATTATAGAAGTTATATTCTTGTACATAGGGGGCAGTATTATAGAAGTTATATTCTTGTACATAGGGGGCAGTATTATTGTAGTTATATTCTTGTACATAGGGGGCAGTATTATAGTAGTTATATTCTTGTACATAGGGGAAGTATTATAGAAGTTATATTCTTGTACATAGGGGGCAGTATTATAGTAGTTATATTCTTGAACATAGGGGGCAGTATTATAGTAGTTATATTCTTGTACATAGGAGCAGTATAATAGTAGCTATATTCTTGTACATAGGGGCAGTATTATAGTAGTTATATTCTTGTACATAGGAGCAGTATTATAGTAGTTATATTCTTGTACATAGGGGCAGTATTATAGTAGTTATATTCTTGTACACGGGGCAGTATTATAGTAGTTATATTCTTGTACATAGGGGGCAGTATTATAGTAGTTATATTCTTGTACATAGGAGCAGTATTATAATAGTTATATTCTTGTACATAGGAGCAGTATTATTGTAGTTATATTCTTGTACATAGGGGCAATATTATAGTAGTTATATTCTTGTACATAGGGGCAGTATTATAGTAGTTTTATTCTTGTACATAGGGGCACTATTATAGTAGTTATATTCTTGTACATAGGGGCAGTATTATAGTAGTTTTATTCTTGTACATAGGGGCAGTATTATAGAAGTTATATTCTTGCACATAGAGGGCAGTATTATAGTAGTAATATTCTTGTACATAGGGGCAGTATTATAGTAGTTATATTCTTGTACATAGGGGCAGTATTATAGAAGTTATATTCTTGTACATAGGGGGCAGTATTATAGAAGTTATATTCTTGCATATAGGGGGCAGTATTATAGTAATCATATTCTTGTACATAGGGGGCAGTATTATAGTAGTTATATTCTTGTACATAGGGGGCAGTATTATAGTAGTTATATTCTTGTACATAAGTGCAGTATTATAGTAGTTATATTCTTGTACATAGGGGCAGTATTATAGAAGTTATATTCTTGTACATAGGGGGCAGTATTATAGAAGTTATATTCTTGTACATAGAGGGCAGTATTATAGTAGTTATATACTTGTACATAGGGGGCAGTATTATAGTAGTTATATTCTTGTACATAGCGGCAGTATTATAGTAGTTATATTCTTGTACATAAGGGGCAGTATTATAGTAGTTATATTCTTGTACATAGGAGCAGTATTATAGTAGTTATATTCTTGTACATAGGAGCAGTATAAAAGTAGCTATATTCTTGTACATAGGGGCAGTATTATAGTAGTTATATTCTTGTACAAAGGAACAGTATTATAGTATTTATATTCTTGTACACGGGGCAGTATTATAGTAGTTATATTCTTGTACATAGGGGGCAGTATTATAGTAATTATATTCTTGTACATAGGGGCAGTATTATAGTAGTTATATTCTTGTACATAGGAGCAGTATTATAATAGTTATATTCTTGTACATAGGAGCAGTATTATTGTAGTTATATTCTTGTACATAGGGGCAGTATTATAGTAGTTATATTCTTGTACATAGGAGCAGTATTATAGTAGTTATATTCTTGTGCATAGGAGCAGTATTATTGTAGTTATATTCTTGTACATAGGGGGCAGTATTATAGTACTTATATTCTTGTATAAAGAAGTAGTATTATAGTAGTTATATTCTTGTACATAGGGAGCAGTATTATAGTAGTTATATTCTTGTATATAGGGAGCAGTATTATAGTAGTTATATTCTTGTACATAGGGAGCAGTATTATAGTAGTTATATTCTTGTACATAAGTGCAGTATTATAGTAGTTATATTCTTGTACATAGGGGCAATATTATAGTAGTTATATTCTTGTACATAGGGGCAGTATTATAGTAGTTTTATTCTTGTACATAGGGGCAGTATTATAGAAGTTATATTCTTGCACATAGGGGGCAGTATTATAGTAGTAATATTCTTGTACATAGGGGCAGTATTATAGTAGTTATATTCTTGTACATAGGGGCAGTATTATAGAAGTTATATTCTTGTACATAGGGGGCAGTATTATAGAAGTTATATTCTTGTACATAGGGGGCAGTATTATAGTAGTTATATTCTTGTACATAGGGGGCAGTATTATAGTAGTTATATTCTTGTATAAAGAAGTAGTATAATAGTAGTTATATTCTTGTACATAAGTGCAGTATTATAGAAGTTATATTCTAGTACATAGGAGGCAGTATTATAGTAGTTATATTCTTGTACATAGGGGCAGTATTATAGTAGTTGTATTCTTGTACATAGGGTACAGAATTATAGCAGTTATATTCTTGTACATAGGAGCAGTATTATAGTAGTTATATTCTTGTACATAGTGGCAGTATTATAGTAGTTATATTCTTGTACATAGGGGCAGTATTATAGTAGTTATATTCTTGTACATAGGGAGCAGTATTATAGTAGTTATATTCTTGTATAAAGAAGTAGTATTATAGTAGTTATATTCTCGTACATAAGTGCAGTATTATAGAAGTTATATTCTTGTACATAGGGGCAGTATTATAGAAGTTATATTCTTGTACATAGGGGGCAGTATTATAGAAGTTATATTCTTGTACATAGGGGGCAGTATTATTGTAGTTATATTCTTGTACATAGGGGGCAGTATTATAGTAGTTATATTCTTGTACATAGGGGCAGTATTATAGAAGTTATATTCTTGTACATAGGGGGCAGTATTATAGTAGTTATATTCTTGAACATAGGGGGCAGTATTATAGTAGTTATATTCTTGTACATAGGAGCAGTATTATAGTAGTTATATTCTTGTACATAGGAGCAGTATTATAGAAGTTATATTCTTGTACATAGGAGCAGTATTATAGTAGTTATATTCTTGTACATAGTGGGCAGTATTATAGAAGTTATATTCTTGTACATAGGGGGCAGTATTATAGTAGTTATATTCTTGTACATAGGGGGCAGTATTATAGTAGTTATATTCTTGTATAAAGAAGTAGTATAATAGTAGTTATATTCTTGTACATAAGTGCAGTATTATAGAAGTTATATTCTTGTACATAGGAGGCAGTATTATAGTAGTTATATTCTTGTACATAGGGGCAGTATTATAGTAGTTGTATTCTTGTACATAGGGCACAGAATTATAGCAGTTATATTCTTGTACATAGGAGCAGTATTATAGTAGTTATATTCTTGTACATAGTGGCAGTATTATAGTAGTTATATTCTTGTACATAGGGGCAGTATTATAGTAGTTATATTCTTGTACATAGGGAGCAGTATTATAGTAGTTATATTCTTGTATAAAGAAGTATTATTATAGTAGTTATATTCTCGTACATAAGTGCAGTATTATAGAAGTTATATTCTTGTACTTAGGGGCACTATTATAGTAGTTAGATTCTTGTACATATAGGCAGTATTATAGTTGTTATATTCTTGTACATAGGGGCAGTATTATAGTAGTTATATTCTTGTACATAGGGGCAGTATTACAGTAGTTATATTCTTGTACATAGGGAGCAGTATTATAGTAGTTATATTCTTGTATAAAGAAGTAGAATTATAGCATTTATATTCTTGTACATTAGTGCAGTATTATAGTAGTTATATTCTTCTACATAGGAGCAGTATTATAGTAGTTATATTTTTGTACATAGGGGCAGTATTATAGTAGTTATATTCTTGTACATAGGGGCCGTATTATAGTAGTTATATTCTTGTACATAGGGACAGCATTATAGGAGTTATATCCTTGTACATAGGAGCAGTATTATTGTGGTTATATTCTTGTACATAGGGGCAGTATTAGAGGAGTTATATTATTGTATAAAGAAGAAGTATTATAGTAGTTATATTCTTGAACATAGGGTCAGTATTATAGTAGTTATATTCTTGAACATAGGGGGCAGTATTATAGTAGTTATATTCTTGAACATAGGGGGCAGTATTATAGTAGTTATATTCTTGTACATAGGAACAGTATTATAGTAGTTATATTTTTGTACATAGGAGCAGTATTATAGTATTTATATTCTTGTACATAGGGGCAGTATTATAGTAGTTATATTCTTGTACATAGGAGCAGTATTATAGTAGTTATATTCTTGTACATAGGAGCAGTATTATAGTAGTTATTTTCTTGTACATAGGGGGCAGTATTATAGAAGTTATATTCTTGTACATAGGGGGCAGTATTATAGTAGTTATATTCTTGTACATAGGGGGCAGTATTATAGCAGTTATATTCTTGTATAAAGAAGTAGTATAATAGTAGTTATATTCTTGTACATAAGTGCAGTATTATAGAAGTTATATTCTTGTACATAGGAGGCAGTATTATAGTAGTTATATTCTTGTACATAGGGGCAGTATTATAGTAGTTGTATTCTTGTACATAGGGCACAGAATTATAGCAGTTATATTCTTGTACATAGGAGCAGTATTATAGTAGTTATATTCTTGTACATAGTGGCAGTATTATAGTAGTTATATTCTTGTACATAGGGGCAGTATTATAGTAGTTATATTCTTGTACATAGGGAGCAGTATTATAGTAGTTATATTCTTGTATAAAGAAGTATTATTATAGTAGTTATATTCTCGTACATAAGTGCAGTATTATAGAAGTTATATTCTTGTACTTAGGGGCACTATTATAGTAGTTAGATTCTTGTACATAGGGGCAGTATTATAGTTGTTATATTCTTGTACATAGGGGCAGTATTATAGTAGATATATTCTTGTACATAGGGGCAGTATTACAGTAGTTATATTCTTGTACATAGGGAGCAGTATTATGGTAGTTATATTCTTGTATAAAGAAGTAGAATTATAGCAGTTATATTCTTGTACATTAGTGCAGTATTATAGTAGTTATATTCTTCTACATAGGAGCAGTATTATAGTAGTTATATTTTTGTACATAGGGGCAGTATTATAGTAGTTATATTCTTGTACATAGGGGCCGTATTATAGTAGTTATATTCTTGTACATAGGGGCAGCATTATAGGAGTTATATCCTTGTACATAGGAGCAGTATTATTGTGGTTATATTCTTGTACATAGGGGGCAGTATTAGAGGAGTTATATTATTGTATAAAGAAGAAGTATTATAGTAGTTATATTCTTGAACATAGGGTCAGTATTATAGTAGTTATATTCTTGAACATAAGGGGCAGTATTATAGTAGTTATATTCTTGTACATAGGAGCAGTATTATAGTATATTCTTGTACATAGGTGGCAGTATTATAGTAGTTATATTCTTGTACAGAGTGGCAGTATTATAGTAGTTATATTCTTGTACATAGGGGGCAGTATTATAGTAGTTATATTCTTGTACATAGAGAGCAGTATTATAGTAGTTATATTCTTGTACATAGGAGCAGTATTACAGTAGTTATATTCTTGTACATAGAGGCAGTATTATAGTAGTTATATTCTTGTACACAGGAGCAGTATTATAGTAGTTATATTCTTGTACATAGGAGCAGTATTATAGTATTTAAATTCCTGTATAAAGAAGCAGTATTATAGTAGTTATATTTTTGTACAAAAGGGGGCAGTATTATAGTAGTTATATTCTTGTATATAGGAGCAGTATTATAGTATTTAAATTCCTGTATAAAGAAGCAGTATTATAGTAGTTATATTTTTGTACAAAGGGGGCAGTATTATAGTAGTTATATTCTTGTATATAGGGCCAGTATTATAGTAGTTATATTCTTGTACATAGGGGCAGTATTATAGTAGATATATTCTTGTACATAGAAACATTATTATAGTAGTTATATTTTTGTACCTAGCGGCAGTATTATAGTAGTTATATTCTTGTACACAGGAGCAGTATTATAGGAGTTATATTCTTGCACATAGGAACAGTATTATAGTAGTTATATTTTTGTACGTAGGAGCAGTATTACAGTATTTATATTCTTGTACATAGGAGCAGTATTATAGCAGTTATATTTTTGTACATAGGGGGCAGTATTATAGTAGTTATATTCTTGTATAAAGAAGCAGTATTATAGTAGTTATATTCTTGTACATAGGGGCAGTATTATAGTAGTGATATTCTTGTACATAGGGAGCAGTATTATAGTAGTTATATTCTTGTATAAAGAAGTAGAATTATAGCAGTTATATTCTTGTACATTAGTGCAATATTATAGTAGTTATATTCTTGTACATAGGAGCAGTATTATAGTAGTTATATTTTTGTACATAGGGGCAGTATTATAGTAGTTATATTCTTTTACATAGGAGCAGTATTATAGTGTATTCTTGTACATAGGTGGCAGTATTATAGTAGTTATATTCCTGAACAGAGTGGCAGTATTATAGTAGTTATATTCTTGTACATAGGGGGCAGTATTAGAGGAGTTATATTATTGTATAAAGAAGCATTATTATAGTAGTTATATTCTTGAACATAGGTCAGTATTATAGTAGTTATATTCTTGTACATAAGAGCAGTATTATAGTGTATTCTTGTACATAGGTGGCAGTATTATAGTAGTTATATTCCTGTACAGAGTGGCAGTATTATAGTAGTTATATTCTTGTACATAGGGGGCAGTATTATAGTAGTTATATTCTTGTACATAGAGAGCAGTATTATAGTAGTTATATTCTTGTACATAGGAGCAGTATTACAGTAGTTATATTCTTGTACATAGAGGCAGTATTCTAGTAGTTATATTCTTGTACACAGGAGCAGTATTATAGTAGTTTTATTCTTGTACATTGGGGCAGTATTATAGTAGTTATATTCTTGTACATAGGAGCAGTATTATAGTAGTTATATTCTTGTACATTGGGGTAGTATCATAGTAGTTATATTCTTGTACATAAGGGGCAGTATTATAGTAGTTATATTCTTGTACATAGGGAGCAGTATTATAGTAGTTATATTCTTGCAAAGAGGGGGCAGTATTATAGTAGTTATATTCTTGCACTTCAGTGCAGTATTATAGTAATTATATTCTTGTACATAGGGGGCAGTATTATAGTAGTAATATTCTTGTACATAGGGGGCAGTATTGTAGTAGTTATATTTTTGTACATAGGGGGCAGTATTATAGTAGTTATATTCTTGTACATAGGGGCAGTATTATAGTAGTTATATTCTTGTACATAGGTACAGTATTATAGTAGTTATATTCTTGTACATCAGTGCAGTATTATAGTAATTATATTCTTGTACATAGGGGGCACTATTATAGTAGTTATATTCTTGTACATAGGGGGCAGTATTATAGTAGTTATATTCTTGTACATAGCGGCAGTATTATAGTAGTTATATTCTTGTACATAGGAACAGTATTATAGTAGTTATATTTTTGTACATAGGTGCAGTATTATAGTATTTACATTCTTGTACGTAGGAGCAGTATTATAGCAGTTATATTCTTGTACATAGGAGCAGTATTATAGTAGTTATATTCTTGTACATAGGGGCAGTATTATAGCTGTTATATTCTTGTACATAGGGGCAGTATTATAGTAGTTATATTCTTGTACATAGGAGCAGTATTATAGTATTTATATTCTTGTACATAGGAGCAGTATTATAGCAGTTATATTCTTGTACATAGGGGACAGTATTATAGTAGTTATATTCTTGTATACAGGAGCAGTATTATAGTAGTTATATTCTTGTATAAAGAAGCAGTATTATAGTAGTTATATTCTTGTACATAGGGGCAGTATTATAGTAGTTATATTCTTGTACATAGGAACAGTATTATAGTAGTTATATTTTTGTACCTAGGAGCAGTATTATATTAGTTATATTCCTGTACATAGGAGCAGTGTTATAGTAGTTATATTCTTGTACATAGTAGCAGTATTATAGTAGCTATATTCTTGTACATAGGAGCTGTATTATAGCAGTTATATTTTGTACATAGGGGGCAGTATTATAGTAGTTATATTCTTGTATATAGGAGCAGTATTATAGTATTTATATTCCTGTATAAAGAAGCAGTATTATAGTAGTTATATTTTTGTATATAGGGGGCAGTATTATAGTAGTTATATTCTTGTATATAGGAGCAGTATTACAGTAGTTATATTCTTGTATAAAGAAGCAGTATTATAGTAGTTATATTCTTGTACATAGGGGCAGTATTATAGTAGTTATATTCTTGTACATAGAAACAGTATTATAGTAGTTATATTTTTGTACCTAGGAGCAGTATTATATTAGTTATATTCCTGTACATAGGAGCAGTATTATAGTAGTTATATTCTTGTACATAGGAGCAGTATTATAGTAGTTATATTCTTGTACATAGCGGCAGTATTATAGTAGTTATATTCTTGTACATAGGAGTAGTATTATAGTAGTTATATTCTTGCACTTAGGAACAGTATTATAGTAGTTATATTCTTGAACATAGGAACAGTATTATAGTAGTTATATTCTTGTACATAGGGGGCAGTATTATAGTAGTTATGTTCTTGTACATAGGGGGCAGTATTATAGTAGTTATATTCTAATACATAGGAGCAGTATTATAGTAGTTATATTCTTGTACATAGGGGGCAGTATTATAGCAGTTACATTCTTGTACATAGGAGCAGTATTATAGTAGTTATATTCTTGTACATAGCGGCAGTATTATAGTAGTTATATTCTTGTACATAGGAGCAGTATTATAGTAGTTATATTCTTGCACATAGGAACAGTATTATAGTAGCTATATTTTTGTACATAGGAGCAGTATTATAGTATTATTATTCTTGTACATAGGAGCAGTATTATAGCAGTTATATTTTTGTACATAGGGCGCAGTATTATAGTAGTTATATTCTTGTATATAGGAGCAGTATTATAGTAGTTATATTCTTGTATAAAGAAGCAGTATTATAGTACTTATATTCTTGTACATAGGGGTAGTATTATAGTAGTTATATTCTTGTACATAGGAACAGTATTATAGTAGTTATATTTTTGTACAAAAGGGGGCAGTATTATAGTAGTTATATTCTTGTATATAGGAGCAGTATTATAGTATTTAAATTCCTGTATAAAGAAGCAGTATTATAGTAGTTATATTTTTGTACATAGGGGGCAGTATTATAGTAGTTATATTCTTGTATATAGGGCCAGTATTATAGTAGTTATATTCTTGTATAAAGAAGCAGTATTATAGTAGTTATATTCTTGTACATAGGGGCAGTATTATAGTAGTTATATTCTTGTACATAGAAACATTATTATAGTAGTTATATTTTTGTACCTAGCGGCAGTATTATAGTAGTTATATTCTTGTACGCAGGAGCAGTATTATAGGAGTTATATTCTTGTACATAGGAGCAGTATTACAGTATTTATATTCTTGTACATAGGGGGCAGTATTATAGTAGTTATATTTTTGTACATAGGAGCAGTATTACAGTATTTATATTCTTGTACATAGGAGCAGTATTATAGCAGTTATATTTTTGTACATAGGGGGCAGTATTATAGTAGTTATATTCTTGTATATAGGAGCAGTATTATAGTAGTTATATTCTTGTATAAAGAAGCAGTATTATAGTAGTTATATTCTTGTACATAGGGGCAGTATTATAGTAGTGATATTCTTGTACATAGGGAGCAGTATTATAGTAGTTATATTCTTGTATAAAGAAGTAGAATTATAGCAGTTATATTCTTGTACATTAGTGCAGTATTATAGTAGTTATATTCTTGTACATAGGAGCAGTATTATAGTAGTTATATTCTTGTATATAGGAGCAGTATTATAGTAGTTATATTCTTGTATAAAGAAGTAGAATTATAGCAGTTATATTCTTGTACATTAGTGCAGTATTATAGTAGTTATATTCTTGTACATAGGAGCAGTATTATAGTAGTTATATTTTTGTACATAGGGGCAGTATTATTGTGGTTATATTCTTGTACATAGGGGGCAGTATTAGAGGAGTTATATTATTGTGTAAAGAAGCAGTATTATAGTAGTTATATTCTTGAACATAGGGTCAGTATTATAGTAGTTATATTCTTGTACATAGGAGCAGTATTATAGTGTATTCTTGTACATAGGTGGCAGTATTATAGTAGTTATATTCCTGTACAGAGTGGCAGTACTATAGTAGTTATATTCTTGTACATAGGGGGTAGTATTATAGTAGTTATATTCTTGTACATAGAGAGCAGTATTATAGTAGTTATATTCTTGTACATAGGAGCAGTATTACAGTAGTTATATTCTTGTACATAGAGGCAGTATTATAGTAGTTATATTCTTGTACACAGGAGCAGTATTATAGTAGTTTTATTCTTGTACATTGGGGCAGTATTATAGTAGTTTTATTCTTGTACATTGGGGCAGTATTATAGTAGTTATATTCTTGTACATAGGAGCAGTATTATAGTAGTTATATTCTTGTACATTGGGGTAGTATCATAGTAGTTATATTCTTGTACATAAGGGGCAGTATTATAGTAGTTATATTTTTGTACCTAGGAGCAGTATTATATTAGTTATATTCCTGCACATAGGAGCAGTATTATTGTAGTCATATTCTTGAACATAGGAACAGTATTATAGTAGTTATATTCTTGTACATAGGGGGCAGTATTATAGTAGTTATGTTCTTGTACATAGGGGGCAGTATTATAGTAGTTATATTCTATTACATAGGAGCAGTATTATAGTAGTTATATTCTTGTACATAGCGGCAGTATTATAGTAGTTATATTCTTGTACATAGGAGCACTATTATAGTAGTTATATTCTTGCACATAGGAACAGTATTATAGTAGTTATATTTTTGTATATAGGAGCAGTATTATAGTATTAGTATTCTTGTACATAGGAGCAGTATTATAGCAGTTATATTTTTGTACATAGGGGGCAGTATTATAGTAGTTATATTCTTGTATATAGGAGCAGTATTATAGTAGTTATATTCTTGTATAAAGAAGCAGTATTATAGTAGTTATATTCTTGTACATAGGGGCAGTATTATAGTAGTTATATTTTTGTACATAGGAACAGTATTATAGTAGTTATATTTTTGTACCTCGGAGCAGTATTATATTAGTTATATTCCTGTACATAGGAGCAGTATGATAGTAGCTATATTCTTGTACATAGAAGCAGTATTATAGTAGTTATATTCTTGTACAAAGGAGCAGTATTATAGCAGTTATATTTTTGTACATAGGGGGCAGTATTATAGTAGTAATATTCTTGTATATAGGAGCAGTATTATAGTATTTATATTCCTGTATAAAGAAGCAGTATTATAGTAGTTATATTTTTGTACATAGGGGGCAGTATTATAGTAGTTATATTCTTGTATATAGGAGCAGTATTACAGTAGTTATATTCTTGTATAAAGAAGCAGTATTATAGTAGTTATATTCTTGTACATAGGGGTAGTATTATAGTAGTTATATTCTTGTGCATAGGAGCAGTATTATTGTAGTTATATTCTTGTACATAGGGGGCAGTATTATAGTACTTATATTCTTGTATAAAGAAGTAGTATTATAGTAGTTATATTCTTGTACATAGGGAGCAGTATTATAGTAGTTATATTCTTGTATATAGGGAGGAGTATTATAGTAGTTATATTCTTGTACATAGGGAGCAGTATTATAGTAGTTATATTCTTGTACATAAGTGCAGTATTATAGTAGTTATATTCTTGTACATAGGGGCAATATTATAGTAGTTATATTCTTGTACATAGGGGCAGTATTATAGAAGTTATATTCTTGTACATAGGGGGCAGTATTATAGAAGTTATATTCTTGTACATAGGGGGCAGTATTATAGTAGTCATATTGTTGTACATAGGGGGCAGTATTATAATAGTTATATTCTTGTACATAGGGGCAGTTTTATAGAAGTTATATTCTTGTACATAGGGGGCAGTATTATAGTAGTTATATTCTTGTACATAAGTGCAGTATTATAGTAGTTATATTCTTGTACATAGGGGCAGTATTATAAAAGTTATATTCTTGTACATAGGGGGCAGTATTATAGAAGTTATATTCTTGTACATAGGGGGCAGTATTATAGTAGTTATATTCTTGTACATAGGGGGCAGTATTATAGTAGTTATATTCTTGTATAAAGAAGTAGTATAATAGTAGTTATATTCTTGTACATAAGTGCAGTATTATAGAAGTTATATTCTAGTACATAGGAGGCAGTATTATAGTAGTTATATTCTTGTACATAGGGGCAGTATTATAGTAGTTGTATTCTTGTACATAGGGCACGGAATTATAGCAGTTATATTCTTGTACATAGGAGCAGTATTATAGTAGTTATATTCTTGTACATAGTGGCAGTATTATAGTAGTTATATTCTTGTACATAGGGGCAGTATTATAGTAGTTATATTCTTGTACATAGGGAGCAGTATTATAGTAGTTATATTCTTGTATAAAGAAGTAGTATTATAGTAGTTATATTCTCGTACATAAGTGCAGTATTATAGAAGTTATATTCTTGTACATAGGGGCAGTATTATAGAAGTTATATTCTTGTACATAGGGGGCAGTATTATAGAAGTTATATTCTTGTACATAGGGGCAGTATTATTGTAGTTATATTCTTGTACATAGGGGGCAGTATTATAGTAGTTATATTCTTGTACATAGGGGAAGTATTATAGAAGTTATATTCTTGTACATAGGGGGCAGTATTATAGTAGTTATATTCTTGAACATAGGGGGCAGTATTATAGTAGTTATATTCTTGTACATAGGAGCAGTATAATAGTAGCTATATTCTTGTACATAGGGGCAGTATTATAGTAGTTATATTCTTGTACATAGGAGCAGTATTATAGTAGTTATATTCTTGTACATAGGGGCAGTATTATAGTAGTTATATTCTTGTACACGGGGCAGTATTATAGTAGTTATATTCTTGTACATAGGGGGCAGTATTATAGTAGTTATATTCTTGTACATAGGAGCAGTATTATAATAGTTATATTCTTGTACATAGGAGCAGTATTATTGTAGTTATATTCTTGTACATAGGGGCAATATTATAGTAGTTATATTCTTGTACATAGGGGCAGTATTATAGTAGTTTTATTCTTGTACATAGGGGCACTATTATAGTAGTTATATTCTTGTACATAGGGGCAGTATTATAGTAGTTTTATTCTTGTACATAGGGGCAGTATTATAGAAGTTATATTCTTGCACATAGAGGGCAGTATTATAGTAGTAATATTCTTGTACATAGGGGCAGTATTATAGTAGTTATATTCTTGTACATAGGGGCAGTATTATAGAAGTTATATTCTTGTACATAGGGGGCAGTATTATAGAAGTTATATTCTTGCATATAGGGGGCAGTATTATAGTAATCATATTCTTGTACATAGGGGGCAGTATTATAGTAGTTATATTCTTGTACATAGGGGCAGTTTTATAGAAGTTATATTCTTGTACATAGGGGGCAGTATTATAGTAGTTATATTCTTGTACATAAGTGCAGTATTATAGTAGTTATATTCTTGTACATAGGGGCAGTATTATAGAAGTTATATTCTTGTACATAGGGGCAGTATTATAGAAGTTATATTCTTGTACATAGAGGGCAGTATTATAGTAGTTATATACTTGTACATAGGGGGCAGTATTATAGTAGTTATATTCTTGTACATAGCGGCAGTATTATAGTAGTTATATTCTTGTACATAAGGGGCAGTATTATAGTAGTTATATTCTTGTACATAGGAGCAGTATTATAGTAGTTATATTCTTGTACATAGGAGCAGTATAATAGTAGCTATATTCTTGTACATAGGGGCAGTATTATAGTAGTTATATTCTTGTACAAAGGAACAGTATTATAGTAGTTATATTCTTGTACACGGGGCAGTATTATAGTAGTTATATTCTTGTACATAGGGGGCAGTATTATAGTAGTTATATTCTTGTACATAGGGGCAGTATTATAGTAGTTATATTCTTGTACATAGGAGCAGTATTATATTAGTTATATTCTTGTACATAGGAGCAGTATTATTGTAGTTATATTCTTGTACATAGGGGCAGTATTATAGTAGTTATATTCTTGTACATAGGAGCAGTATTATAGTAGTTATATTCTTGTGCATAGGAGCAGTATTATTGTAGTTATATTCTTGTACATAGGGGGCAGTATTATAGTACTTATATTCTTGTATAAAGAAGTAGTATTATAGTAGTTATATTCTTGTACATAGGGAGCAGTATTATAGTAGTTATATTCTTGTATATAGGGAGCAGTATTATAGTAGTTATATTCTTGTACATAGGGAGCAGTATTATAGTAGTTATATTCTTGTACATAAGTGCAGTATTATAGTAGTTATATTCTTGTACATAGGGGCAATATTATAGTAGTTATATTCTTGTACATAGGGGCAGTATTATAGTAGTTTTATTCTTGTACATAGGGGCAGTATTATAGAAGTTATATTCTTGCACATAGGGGGCAGTATTATAGTAGTAATATTCTTGTACATAGGGGCAGTATTATAGTAGTTATATTCTTGTACATAGGGGCAGTATTATAGAAGTTATATTCTTGTACATAGGGGGCAGTATTATAGAAGTTATATTCTTGTACATAGGGGGCAGTATTATAGTAGTTATATTCTTGTACATAGGGGGCAGTATTATAGTAGTTATATTCTTGTATAAAGAAGTAGTATAATAGTAGTTATATTCTTGTACATAAGTGCAGTATTATAGAAGTTATATTCTAGTACATAGGAGGCAGTATTATAGTAGTTATATTCTTGTACATAGGGGCAGTATTATAGTAGTTGTATTCTTGTACATAGGGCACAGAATTATAGCAGTTATATTCTTGTACATAGGAGCAGTATTATAGTAGTTATATTCTTGTACATAGTGGCAGTATTATAGTAGTTATATTCTTGTACATAGGGGCAGTATTATAGTAGTTATATTCTTGTACATAGGGAGCAGTATTATAGTAGTTATATTCTTGTATAAAGAAGTAGTATTATAGTAGTTATATTCTCGTACATAAGTGCAGTATATAGAAGTTATATTCTTGTACATAGGGGCAGTATTATAGAAGTTATATTCTTGTACATAGGGGGCAGTATTATAGAAGTTATATTCTTGTACATAGGGGGCAGTATTATTGTAGTTATATTCTTGTACATAGGGGGCAGTATTATAGTAGTTATATTCTTGTACATAGGGGCAGTATTATAGAAGTTATATTCTTGTACATAGGGGGCAGTATTATAGTAGTTATATTCTTGAACATAGGGGGCAGTATTATAGTAGTTATATTCTTGTACATAGGAACAGTATTATAGTAGTTATATTCTTGTACATAGGAGCAGTATTATAGAAGTTATATTCTTGTACATAGGAGCAGTATTATAGTAGTTATATTCTTGTACATAGGGGGCAGTATTATAGAAGTTATATTCTTGTACATAGGGGGCAGTATTATAGTAGTTATATTCTTGTACATAGGGGGCAGTATTATAGTAGTTATATTCTTGTATAAAGAAGTAGTATAGTAGTAGTTATATTCTTGTACATAAGTGCAGTATTATAGAAGTTATATTCTTGTACATAGGAGGCAGTATTATAGTAGTTATATTCTTGTACATAGGGGCAGTATTATAGTAGTTGTATTCTTGTACATAGGGCACAGAATTATAGCAGTTATATTCTTGTACATAGGAGCAGTATTATAGTAGTTATATTCTTGTACATAGTGGCAGTATTATAGTAGTTATATTCTTGTACATAGGGGCAGTATTATAGTAGTTATATTCTTGTACATAGGGAGCAGTATTATAGTAGTTATATTCTTGTATAAAGAAGTATTATTATAGTAGTTATATTCTCGTACATAAGTGCAGTATTATAGAAGTTATATTCTTGTACTTAGGGGCACTATTATAGTAGTTAGATTCTTGTACATATAGGCAGTATTATAGTTGTTATATTCTTGTACATAGGGGCAGTATTATAGTAGTTATATTCTTGTACATAGGGGCAGTATTACAGTAGTTATATTCTTGTACATAGGGAGCAGTATTATAGTAGTTATATTCTTGTATAAAGAAGTAGAATTATAGCATTTATATTCTTGTACATTAGTGCAGTATTATAGTAGTTATATTCTTCTACATAGGAGCAGTATTATAGTAGTTATATTTTTGTACATAGGGGCAGTATTATAGTAGTTATATTCTTGTACATAGGGGCCGTATTATAGTAGTTATATTCTTGTACATAGGGACAGCATTATAGGAGTTATATCCTTGTACATAGGAGCAGTATTATTGTGGTTATATTCTTGTACATAGGGGCAGTATTAGAGGAGTTATATTATTGTATAAAGAAGAAGTATTATAGTAGTTATATTCTTGAACATAGGGTCAGTATTATAGTAGTTATATTCTTGAACATAGGGGGCAGTATTATAGTAGTTATATTCTTGAACATAGGGGGCAGTATTATAGCAGTTATATTCTTGTACATAGGAACAGTATTATAGTAGTTATATTTTTGTACATAGGAGCAGTATTATAGTATTTATATTCTTGTACATAGGGGCAGTATTATAGTAGTTATATTCTTGTACATAGGAGCAGTATTATAGTAGTTATATTCTTGTACATAGGAGCAGTATTATAGTAGTTATTTTCTTGTACATAGGGTTCAGTATTATAGAAGTTATATTCTTGTACATAGGGGGCAGTATTATAGTAGTTATATTCTTGTACATAGGGGGCAGTATTATAGCAGTTATATTCTTGTATAAAGAAGTAGTATAATAGTAGTTATATTCTTGTACATAAGTGCAGTATTATAGAAGTTATATTCTTGTACATAGGAGGCAGTATTATAGTAGTTATATTCTTGTACATAGGGGCAGTATTATAGTAGTTGTATTCTTGTACATAGGGCACAGAATTATAGCAGTTATATTCTTGTACATAGGAGCAGTATTATAGTAGTTATATTCTTGTACATAGTGGCAGTATTATAGTAGTTATATTCTTGTACATAGGGGCAGTATTATAGTAGTTATATTCTTGTACATAGGGAGCAGTATTATAGTAGTTATATTCTTGTATAAAGAAGTATTATTATAGTAGTTATATTCTCGTACATAAGTGCAGTATTATAGAAGTTATATTCTTGTACTTAGGGGCACTATTATAGTAGTTAGATTCTTGTACATAGGGGCAGTATTATAGTTGTTATATTCTTGTACATAGGGGCAGTATTATAGTAGATATATTCTTGTACATAGGGGCAGTATTACAGTAGTTATATTCTTGTACATAGGGAGCAGTATTATAGTAGTTATATTCTTGTATAAAGAAGTAGAATTATAGCAGTTATATTCTTGTACATTAGTGCAGTATTATAGTAGTTATATTCTTCTACATAGGAGCAGTATTATAGTAGTTATATTTTTGTACATAGGGGCAGTATTATAGTAGTTATATTCTTGTACATAGGGGCCGTATTATAGTAGTTATATTCTTGTACATAGGGGCAGCATTATAGGAGTTATATCCTTGTACATAGGAGCAGTATTATTGTGGTTATATTCTTGTACATAGGGGGCAGTATTAGAGGAGTTATATTATTGTATAAAGAAGAAGTATTATAGTAGTTATATTCTTGAACATAGGGTCAGTATTATAGTAGTTATATTCTTGAACATAGGGGGCAGTATTATAGTAGTTATATTCTTGTACATAGGAGCAGTATTATAGTATATTCTTGTACATAGGTGGCAGTATTATAGTAGTTATATTCTTGTACAGAGTGGCAGTATTATAGTAGTTATATTCTTGTACATAGGGGGCAGTATTATAGTAGTTATATTCTTGTACATAGAGAGCAGTATTATAGTAGTTATATTCTTGTACATAGGAGCAGTATTATAGTAGTTATATTCTTGTACATAGGAGCAGTATTATAGTAGCTATATTCTTGTACATAGGAGCAGTATTATAGTAGTTATATTCTTGTACACAGGAGCAGTATTATAGTAGTTATATTCTTGTACATAGGAGCAGTATTATAGTATTTAAATTACTGTATAAAGAAGCAGTATTATAGTAGTTATATTTTTGTACAAAAGAGGGCAGTATTATAGTAGTTATATTCTTGTATATAGGAGCAGTATTATAGTATTTAAATTCCTGTATAAAGAAGCAGTATTATAGTAGTTATATTTTTGTACATAGGGGGCAGTATTATAGTAGTTATATTCTTGTATATAGGGCCAGTATTATAGTAGTTATATTATTGTATAAAAAAGCAGTATTATAGTAGTTATATTCTTGTACATAGGGGCAGTATTATAGTAGTTATATTCTTGTACATAGAAACATTATTATAGTAGTTATATTTTTGTACCTAGCGGCAGTATTATAGTAGTTATATTCTTGTACACAGGAGCAGTATTATAGGAGTTATATTCTTGCACATAGGAACAGTATTATAGTAGTTATATTTTTGTACATAGGAGCAGTATTACAGTATTTATATTCTTGTACATAGGAGCAGTATTATAGCAGTTATATTTTTGTACATAGGGGGCAGTATTATAGTAGTTATATTCTTGTATAAAGAAGCAGTATTATAGTAGTTATATTCTTGTACATAGGGGCAGTATTATAGTAGTGATATTCTTGTACATAGGGAGCAGTATTATAGTAGTTATATTCTTGTATAAAGAAGTAGAATTATAGCAGTTATATTCTTGTACATTAGTGCAATATTATAGTAGTTATATTCTTGTACATAGGAGCAGTATTATAGTAGTTATATTTTTGTACATAGGGGCAGTATTATAGTAGTTATATTCTTTTACATAGGAGCAGTATTATTGTGGTTATATTCTTGTACATAGGGGGCAGTATTAGAGGAGTTATATTATTGTATAAAGAAGCATTATTATAGTAGTTATATTCTTGAACATAGGGTCAGTATTATAGTAGTTATATTCTTGTACATAGGAGCAGTATTATAGTGTATTCTTGTACATAGGTGGCAGTATTATAGTAGTTATATTCCTGTACAGAGTGGCAGTATTATAGTAGTTATATTCTTGTACATAGGGGGCAGTATTATAGTAGTTATATTCTTGTACATAGAGAGCAGTATTATAGTAGTTATATTCTTGTACATAGGAGCAGTATTACAGTAGTTATATTCTTGTACATAGAGGCAGTATTCTAGTAGTTATATTCTTGTACACAGGAGCAGTATTATAGTAGTTTTATTCTTGTACATTGGGGCAGTATTATAGTAGTTATATTCTTGTACATAGGAGCAGTATTATAGTAGTTATATTCTTGTACATTGGGGTAGTATCATAGTAGTTATATTCTTGTACATAAGGGGCAGTATTATAGTAGTTATATTCTTGTACATAGGGAGCAGTATTACAGTAGTTATATTCTTGCAAAGAGGGGGCAGTATTATAGTAGTTATATTCTTGCACTTCAGTGCAGTATTATAGTAATTATATTCTTGTACATAGGGGGCAGTATTATAGTAGTAATATTCTTGTACATAGGGGGCAGTATTGTAATAGTTATATTTTTGTACATAGGGGGCAGTATTATAGTAGTTATATTCTTGTACATAGGGGCAGTATTATAGTAGTTATATTCTTGTACATAGGTACAGTATTATAGTAGTTATATTCTTGTGCATCAGTGCAGTATTATAGTAATTATATTCTTGTACATAGGGGGCACTATTATAGTAGTTATATTCTTGTACATAGGGGGCAGTATTATAGTAGTCATATTCTTGTACATAGCGGCAGTATTATAGTAGTTATATTCTTGTACATAGGAACAGTATTATAGTAGTTATATTTTTGTACATAGGTGCAGTATTATAGTATTTATATTCTTGTACGTAGGATCAGTATTATAGCAGTTATATTCTTGTACATAGGAGCAGTATTATAGTAGTTATATTCTTGTACATAGGGGCAGTATTATAGCTGTTATATTCTTGTACATAGGGGCAGTATTATAGTAGTTATATTCTTGTACATAGGAGCAGTATTATAGTATTTATATTCTTGTACATAGGAGCAGTATTATAGCAGTTATATTCTTGTACATAGGGGACAGTATTATAGTAGTTATATTCTTGTATACAGGAGCAGTATTATAGTAGTTATATTCTTGTATAAAGAAGCAGTATTATAGTAGTTATATTCTTGTACATAGGGGCAGTATTATAGTAGTTATATTCTTGTACATAGGAACAGTATTATAGTAGTTATATTTTTGTACCTAGGAGCAGTATTATATTAGTTATATTCCTGTACATAGGAGCAGTGTTATAGTAGTTATATTCTTGTACATAGTAGCAGTATTATAGTAGCTATATTCTTGTACATAGGAGCTGTATTATAGCAGTTATATTTTGTACATAGGGGGCAGTATTATAGTAGTTATATTCTTGTATATAGGAGCAGTATTATAGTATTTATATTCCTGTATAAAGAAGCAGTATTATAGTAGTTATATTTTTGTATATAGGGGGCAGTATTATAGTAGTTATATTCTTGTATATAGGAGCAGTATTACAGTAGTTATATTCTTGTATAAAGAAGCAGTATTATAGTAGTTATATTCTTGTACATAGGGGCAGTATTATAGTAGTTATATTCTTGTACATAGAAACAGTATTATAGTAGTTATATTTTTGTACCTAGGAGCAGTATTATATTAGTTATATTCCTGTACATAGGAGCAGTATTATAGTAGTTATATTCTTGTACATAGGAGCAGTATTATAGTAGTTATATTTTTGTACCTAGGAGCAGTATTATATTAGTTATATTCCTGTACATAGGAGCAGTATTATAGTAGTTATATTCTTGTACATAGGAGCAGTATTATAGCAGTTATATTTTTGTACATAGGGGGCAGTATTATAGTAGTTATATTCTTGTATATAGGAGCAGTATTATAGTAGTTATATTCTTGTATAAAGAAGCAGTATTATAGTAGTTATATTCTTGTACATAGGGGCAGTATTATAGTAGTTATATTCTTGTACATAGGAACAGTATTATAGTAGTTATATTTTTGTACATAGGAGCAGTATTATATTAGTTATATTACTGTACATAGGAGTAGTATTATAGTAGTTATATTCTTGTACATAGGAGCAGTATTATAGTAGTTATATTCTTGTACATAGCGGCAGTATTATAGTAGTTATATTCTTGTACATAGGAGTAGTATTATAGTAGTTATATTCTTGCACTTAGGAACAGTATTATAGTAGTTATATTCTTGAACATAGGAACAGTATTATAGTAGTTATATTCTTGTACATAGGGGGCAGTATTATAGTAGTTATGTTCTTGTACATAGGGGGCAGTATTATAGTAGTTATATTCTAATACATAGGAGCAGTATTATAGTAGTTATATTCTTGTACATAGGGGGCAGTATTATAGCAGTTACATTCTTGTACATAGGAGCAGTATTATAGTAGTTATATTCTTGTACATAGCGGCAGTATTATAGTAGTTATATTCTTGTACATAGGAGCAGTATTATAGTAGTTATATTCTTGCACATAGGAACAGTATTATAGTAGCTATATTTTTGTACATAGGAGCAGTATTATAGTATTAGTATTCTTGTACATAGGAGCAGTATTATAGCAGTTATATTTTTGTACATAGGGCGCAGTATTATAGTAGTTATATTCTTGTATATAGGAGCAGTATTATAGTAGTTATATTCTTGTATAAAGAAGCAGTATTATAGTACTTATATTCTTGTACATAGGGGTAGTATTATAGTAGTTATATTCTTGTACATAGGAACAGTATTATAGTAGTTATATTTTTGTACAAAAGGGGGCAGTATTATAGTAGTTATATTCTTGTATATAGGAGCAGTATTATAGTATTTAAATTCCTGTATAAAGAAGCAGTATTATAGTAGTTATATTTTTGTACATAGGGGGCAGTATTATAGTAGTTATATTCTTGTATATAGGGCCAGTATTATAGTAGTTATATTCTTGTATAAAGAAGCAGTATTATAGTAGTTATATTCTTGTACATAGGGGCAGTATTATAGTAGTTATATTCTTGTACATAGAAACATTATTATAGTAGTTATATTTTTGTACCTAGCGGCAGTATTATAGTAGTTATATTCTTGTACGCAGGAGCAGTATTATAGGAGTTATATTCTTGTACATAGGAGCAGTATTACAGTATTTATATTCTTGTACATAGGGGGCAGTATGATAGTAGTTATATTTTTGTACATAGGAGCAGTATTACAGTATTTATATTCTTGTACATAGGAGCAGTATTATAGCAGTTATATTTTTGTACATAGGGGGCAGTATTATAGTAGTTATATTCTTGTATATAGGAGCAGTATTATAGTAGTTATATTCTTGTATAAAGAAGCAGTATTATAGTAGTTATATTCTTGTACATAGGGGCAGTATTATAGTAGTGATATTCTTGTACATAGGGAGCAGTATTATAGTAGTTATATTCTTGTATAAAGAAGTAGAATTATAGCAGTTATATTCTTGTACATTAGTGCAGTATTATAGTAGTTATATTCTTGTACATAGGAGCAGTATTATAGTAGTTATATTCTTGTATATAGGAGCAGTATTATAGTAGTTATATTCTTGTATAAAGAAGTAGAATTATAGCAGTTATATTCTTGTACATTAGTGCAGTATTATAGTAGTTATATTCTTGTACATAGGAGCAGTATTATAGTAGTTATATTTTTGTACATAGGGGCAGTATTATTGTGGTTATATTCTTGTACATAGGGGGCAGTATTAGAGGAGTTATATTATTGTGTAAAGAAGCAGTATTATAGTAGTTATATTCTTGAACATAGGGTCAGTATTATAGTAGTTATATTCTTGTACATAGGAGCAGTATTATAGTGTATTCTTGTACATAGGTGGCAGTATTATAGTAGTTATATTCCTGTACAGAGTGGCAGTACTATAGTAGTTATATTCTTGTACATAGGGGGTAGTATTATAGTAGTTATATTCTTGTACATAGAGAGCAGTATTATAGTAGTTATATTCTTGTACATAGGAGCAGTATTACAGTAGTTATATTCTTGTACATAGAGGCAGTATTATAGTAGTTATATTCTTGTACACAGGAGCAGTATTATAGTAGTTTTATTCTTGTACATTGGGGCAGTATTATAGTAGTTTTATTCTTGTACATTGGGGCAGTATTATAGTAGTTATATTCTTGTACATAGGAGCAGTATTATAGTAGTTATATTCTTGTACATTGGGGTAGTATCATAGTAGTTATATTCTTGTACATAAGGGGCAGTATTATAGTAGTTATATTTTTGTACCTAGGAGCAGTATTATATTAGTTATATTCCTGCACATAGGAGCAGTATTATTGTAGTCATATTCTTGAACATAGGAACAGTATTATAGTAGTTATATTCTTGTACATAGGGGGCAGTATTATAGTAGTTATGTTCTTGTACATAGGGGGCAGTATTATAGTAGTTATATTCTATTACATAGGAGCAGTATTATAGTAGTTATATTCTTGTACATAGCGGCAGTATTATAGTAGTTATATTCTTGTACATAGGAGCACTATTATAGTAGTTATATTCTTGCACATAGGAACAGTATTATAGTAGTTATATTTTTGTATATAGGAGCAGTATTATAGTATTAGTATTCTTGTACATAGGAGCAGTATTATAGCAGTTATATTTTTGTACATAGGGGGCAGTATTATAGTAGTTATATTCTTGTATATAGGAGCAGTATTATAGTAGTTATATTCTTGTATAAAGAAGCAGTATTATAGTAGTTATATTCTTGTACATAGGGGCAGTATTATAGTAGTTATATTTTTGTACATAGGAACAGTATTATAGTAGTTATATTTTTGTACCTTGGAGCAGTATTATATTAGTTATATTCCTGTACATAGGAGCAGTATGATAGTAGCTATATTCTTGTACATAGAAGCAGTATTATAGTAGTTATATTCTTGTATATAGGAGCAGTATTACAGTATTTATATTCCTGTATAAAGAAGCAGTATTATAGTAGTTATATTTTTGTACATAGGGGGCAGTATTATAGTAGTTATATTCTTGTATATAGGAGCAGTATTACAGTAGTTATATTCTTGTATAAAGAAGCAGTATTATAGTAGTTATATTCTTGTACATAGGGGTAGTATTATAGTAGTTATATTCTTGTACATAGGGGCAGTATTATAGTAGTTATATTCTTGTACATAGGAACAGTACTATAGTAGTTATATTTTTGTACCTAGGAGCAGTATTATATTAGTTATATTCCTGTACATAGGAGCAGTATTATTGTAGTTATATTCTTGCACATAAGAGCAATATTATAGTAGTTATATACTTGTACATAGGAGAAGTAATATAGCAGTTATATTTTTGCACATAGGGGGCAGTATTATAGTAGTTATATTCTTGTGTATAGGAGCAGTATTATAGTAGTTATATTCCTGTATAAAGAAGCAGTATTATAGTAGTTATATTTTTGAACATAGGGGGCAGTATTATAGTACTTATATTCTTGTATATAGGAGCAGTATTATAGTAGTTATATTCTTGTATAAAGAAGCAGTATTATAGTAGTTATATTCTTGTACATAGAGGCAGTATTATAGTAGTTATATTCTTGTATATAGGAACAGTATTATAGTAGATATATTTTTGTACCTAGGAGCAGTATTATATTAGTTATATTCCTGTACATAGGAGCAGTATTACAGTAGTTATATTCTTGTACATAGGAGCAGTATTATAGTAGTTATATTCTTGTACATAGGAACAGTATTATATCAGTTATATTTTTGTACATAGGGGGCAGTATTATAGTAGTTATATTCTTGTATATAGGAGCAGTATTATAGTAGTTATATTCTTGTATAAAGAAGCAGTATTATAGCAGTTATATTCTTGTACATAGGAGTAGTATTATAGTGGTTATATTCTTGTCCATAGGAGTAGTATTATAGTGGTTATATTCTTGTATCTAGGGGGCAGTATTATAGTAGTTATATTCTTGTACATAGGGAGCAGTATTATAGTAGTTTTTTTCTTGTACACAGGGGCAGTATTATAGTAGTTATATTCTTGTAGATCAGTGCAGTATTATAGTAATTATATTCTTGTACATAGGGGCCGTATTATAGTAGTTATATTCTCGTACATAGGGGCAGTATTATAGTAGTTATATTCTTGTACATAGTGAGCAGTATTATAGTTGTTATATTCATGTAAATAGGGGCAGTATTATAGTAGTTTTATTCTTGTACATAGGGGGCAGTATTATAGTAGTTATATTCTTGTACAAAGGGCCAGTATTATAGTAGTTATATTGTTGTACATAGGGGCAGTATTATAGTAGTTATATTCTTGTACATAGAAGCAGTATTATAGTAGTTATATTCTTGTACATAGGAGCAGTATTATAGTAGTTATATTCTTGTACATAGGGGCAGTATTATAGTAGTTATATTCTTGTACATAGGGGCAGTATTATAGTAGTTATATTCTTGTACATAGGGAGCAGTATTATAGTTCTTATATTCCTGTAAATAGCGGCAGTATTATAGTAGTTATATTGTTGTACATAGGGACAGTATTATAGTAGTTATATTCTTGTAAATAGGGGCAGTATTTTAGTAGTTATATTCTTGTACATAGGAGCAGTATTATAGTAGTTATATACTTGTACATAGGGGGCAGTATTATAGTAGTTATATTCTTGTACATAGCGGCAGTATTATAGTAGTTATATTCTTGTACATAGGAGCAGTATTATAGTAGTTATATTCTTGTACATAGGAACAGTATTATAGTAGTTATATTTTTGTACATAGGAGCAGTATTATAGTATTTATATTCTTGTACATAGGAGCAGTGTTATAGCAGTTATATTTTTGTACATAGGGGGCAGTATTATAGTAGTTATATTCTTGTATATAGGAGCAGTATTATAGTAGTTATATTCTTGTACATAGGAACAGTATTATAGTAGTTATATTTTTGTACCTAAGAGCAGTATTATATTAGTTATATTCCTGTACCTAAGAGCAGTATTATATTAGTTATATTCCTGTACATAGGAGCAGTATTATAGTAGTTATATTCTTGTACATAGGAGCAGTATTATAGTAGTTATATTCTTGTACATAGGAGCAGTATTATAGCAGTTATATTTTTGTACATAGGGGGCAGTATTATAGTAGTTATATTCTTGTATATAGGAGCATGCTCTCAACAAAGCTTGGCCAGTTCTGAGAGCTGATCCTGTATTGTCCCAATACGTTTCAAAAACACCGTCAATTGTATTTCGTCGTGCAAAAAATCTCCGTGACCATTTAGTCCGGAGTCATTATGAGGGCGGTAAAGTGCAGACGTTTATGGACAATATCAGTGTTAGTCCCGGTTGTATACCATGTGGGCGTGTGTGGCCTGTCCCAATGTGGCTAGGAGTACCACATTTGTTGATTCCACGGGCAAACAGATATATAAGATCAAAAAATATATCACATGTATATCACGTTATGTGATATATCATGCCACATGCCCATGTGGCCTTATCTACATTGGGATGACCACACGCTGCCTAAAAATACGGGTTAGAGAACACGTTCTTGGGATAATAGCCGCCTCTGAACAGAAAGATATATCAACCCTTAAGACAATACCTAGACATTTCAAAATCCATCACGATTGCAATGCCAAACTGTTGGTAGTGAAAGGTATAGATATGGTGGATGGGGGGATAAGGGGTGGGCCCATTTCCCAGAAACTCGCCCGTATGGAGACAAGGTGGATCTGGACCCTTGGAACCTTACACCCAAATGGCCTTAATGAAAATAATACTTTTGCCCCATTTTTGTGAACCTGTCTTGTAGTTACATCGTAGTGTCCTATACAACCTGTATATGTAATAATGGTTTTATGTTGTTTTGTATGTGGTTTTTAATTATGATATCTTTTCAGCAGGCCTAATGTATTTTTTGGCACGGATGAGTATGGTTCATTGTGCGTCCATGGATGGGGCCGTCCTTGCAACATTGCTAGATATCACGCTCGTGATCACATCCCGTGATATCTCGTCTCAGATGCAATACGAATACAGAGGATTTCAAAAAGAAACAATATATATATTCAAATACCGCATAGTTGTTATGACTATATTCTATGACTATATCTATCTATGCTATATGATTGTATGTATGTATACATAGAGTGTGAGACCATGTATATGTGGGTGGTGTGGGATAGACACATATATTTTTATTTTTATATCCTCAATATTTATTCATGGTATATAATAACATGTGAGTACGTCTATTATTAATTTATGTGTTTTGTATCTATGATCGGTTGATATTGATGTTACTCACAACATTAACATTAAGAGGGAATAACTATTAATGATATATGTGTATCTGTATAATTATGTATGTACTATGATATTTTGAGCATTAGTTGCGTGAATAACATGTTGTGCATTAAGGGACAATGTAGGGCTGAATTAAAAGTTAAAAAAAGTGACATTAGTAGCCGTGTAAAAATAGGGTACAAATAGCAGTGTTCCGGTGTGATATGTGGCTGTAACTTACCATCGACTCTGTACGCAGGTGCACCGCTGTCCCCTCACGCCTGGTTTCTTCGGCATCCTGGGTAGTTTTTTTGCTGCGATGCCGGAGGGGCCTGTTGTCTGGGTTACGGCGACGCATCCTGCGTCACTTCCGGGTCGCGGGGTACAACAAGCAGCGTCTATATGGCTATGACGATGCCCATGTGATCGCCCACTTCTGGGTCGCGCGATATACTAAACAGCGGCTGTGTTGCTATGACGATTCCCATGTGATCGCCCCCACTTCCGGGTGGCGGGACATATTGAATGGCGGCTATGGTTGCCATGACGATGCCCATGTGATCGTCCCTTTCCGGTATGGGCGTGACCACTATTTGATTGGTTAGAAATACAGGCGACGACATATTTAAAACGCTCCGTGCTCATCCAAGGCCATCCCCTTGAGAAAGGCAATAGCGCCGAAACGCGCGTCGGGGAATCACACAGTGTACCGGTGCCACGTTATAAAGGTAATCAGATTCCACTCTTCATTTGCCTGTAGGGAGGAGAGGGAGATCATGATGCATAGTAGTCATTGGACATGACAATCTTTGATATTGGGATGATTTCTCCTTTTCCCCTTATATGTATTTTCTATTTGTAATATTGAGTGGTAATGGGGATATCAGTGTGGTATACACCGGTAACCTGTGGTGATCTGCTGCTATATATGTTTTTTTAGTATGTTATAATTTATTCACGTATTGGTTGCACATTTGTGTCACTCCGGATACTGTTTAAACAATAATGTCTAATAAAATATTTTCTACTTTTTCATATAATGGGCCTTAGACTCGTTGTTTTTGCTTCGGCATCCCTTGTAACAATATTGATTTAAACGAGTGGTCAGAGATATATATCCATGAGTAGGTTGCAATATGTATGGTGTATATATTAGATATCTAACTATACTTAGCAACTTAGTACTCTGTTCTAATTCTCTCTCTTATATATAGGAGCATTATTATAGTAGTTATATTCTTGTACATAGAAGCAGTATTATAGTAGTTATATTATTGTACATAGAGGAAGTATTATAGTAGTTATATTCTTGTACATAGGAGCAGTATTATAGTAGTTATATTCTTGTACATAGGAGCAGAATTATAGTAGTTATATTCTTGTACTTAGGAGCAGTATTATAGTAGTAATATTCTTGTACATAGGGACAGTATTATAGTAGTTATATTCTTGTACATAGGAGCAGTATTATAGTAGATATATTCTTGTACATAGGACCAATATTATAGTAGTTATATTCTTGTACATAGGGACAGTATTATAGTAGTTATATTCTTCCACATTGGGGCAGTATTATAGTAGTTATATTCTTGTACATAGGAGCAGTATTATAGTAATTATATTCTTGTACATAGGAGCAGTATTATAGTAGATAGTTATATTCTTTTACATAGGGGTAGTATTATAGTAGTTATATTCTTGTACATAGGGGGCAGTATTATAGTATTTATATTCTTGTACATAGTGGCAGTATTATAGTAGTTATATTTCTGTACATAGGAGCAGTATTATAGTAGTTATATTCTTGTACATAGGCGCAGTATTATAGTAGTTATATTCTTGTACATAGGAGCAGTATTATAGCAGTTATATTTTTGTACATAGGGGGCAGTATTATAGTAGTTATATTCTTGTATATAGGACCAGTATTATAGTAATTATATTCTTGTATAAAGAAGCAGTATTATAGTAGTTATATTCTTGTACATAGGGGCAGTATTATAGTAGTTATATTCTTGTACATAGGAACAGTATTATAGTAGTTATATTTTTGTACCTAGGAGCAGTATTATATTAGTTATATTCCTGTACATAGGAGCAGTATTATTGTAGTTATATTCCTGTACATAAAAGCAATATTATAGTAGTTATATTCTTGTACATAGGAACAGTATTATAGTAGTTATATTTTTGTACCTAGGAGCAGTATTATATTAGTTATATTCCTGTACATAGGAGCAGTATTATTGTAGTTATATTCCTGTACATAAAAGCAATATTATAGTAGTTATATTCTTGTACATAGGAGAAGTATTATAGCAGTTATATTTTTGCACATAGGGGGCAGTATTATAGTAGTTATATTCTTGTGTATAGGAGCAGTATTATAGTAGTTATATTCCTGTATAAAGAAGCAGTATTATAGTAGTTATATTTTTGTACATAGGGGGCAGTATTATAGTAGTTATATTCTTGTATATAGGAGCAGTATTATAGTAGTTATATTCTTGTATAAAGTAGCAGTATTATAGTAGTTATATTCTGGTACATAGGGGTAGTATTATAGTAGTTATATTCTTGTACATAGAGGCAGTATTATAGTAGTTATATTCTTGTATATAGGAACAGTATTATAGTAGATATATTTTTGTACCTAGGAGCAGTATTATATTAGTTATATTCCTGTACATAGGAGCAGTATTACAGTAGTTATATTCTTGTACATAGGAGCAGTATTATAGTAGTTATATTCTTGTACATAGGAGCAGTATTATAGCAGTTATATTTTTGTACATAGGGGGCAGTATTATAGTAGTTATATTCTTGTATATAGGAGCAGTATTATAGTAGTTATATTCTTGTATAAAGAAGCAGTATTATAGTAGTTATATTCTTGTACTTAGGAGTAGCATTAAAGTGGTTATATTCTTGTCTATAGGAGTAGTATTATAGTGGTTATATTCTTGTATCTAGGGGGCAGTATTATAGTAGTTATATTCTTGTACATAGGGAGCAGTATTATAGTAGTTATATTCTTGTACATAGGGGGCAGTATTATAGTAGTTATATTCTTGTAGATCAGTGCAGTATTATAGTAATTATATTCTTGTACATAGGGGCCGTATTATAGCAGTTATATTCTCGTACATAGGGGCAGTATTATAGTAATTATATTCTTGTACATAGGGAGCAGTATTATAGTTGTTATATTCATGTAAATAGGGGCAGTATTATAGCAGTTGTATTCTTGTACATAGGGGCAGTATTATAGTAGTTTTATTCTTGTACATAGGGGCAGTATTATAGTAGTTATATTCTTGTACATAGGGGCAGTATTATAGTAGTTATATTGTTGTACATAGGGGCAGTATTATAGTAGTTATATTCTGGTACATAGAAGCAGTATTATAGTAGTTATATTCTTGTACATAGGAGCAGTATTATAGTAGTTATATTCTTGTACATAGGGGCAGTATTATAGTAGTTATATTCTTGTACACAGGGGCAGTATTATAGTAGTTATATTCTTGTACATAGGGAGCAATATTATAGTTCTTATATTCCTGTAAATAGCGGCAGTATTATAGTAGTTATATTGTTGTACATAGGGACAGTATTATAGTAGTTATATTCTTGTAAATAGCGGCAGTATTATAGTAGTTATATTCTTGTACATAGGAGCAGTATTATAGTAGTTATATTCTTGTACATAGGGGCAGTATTATAGTAGTTATACTCTTGTACATAGTGGCAGTGTTATAGTAGTTATATTCTTGTACATAGGAGCAGTATTATAGTAGTTATATTTTTGTACATAGGGGCAGTATTATAATAATTATATTCTTGTACTTAGGAGCAAAATTATAGTATTTATATTCTTGTACATAGGAGCAGTATTATAGTAGTTATATTCTTGTACATAGGGGGCAGTATTATAGTAGTTATATTCTTGTATATAGGAGCAGTATTATAGTAGTTATATTCCTGTATAAAGAAGCAGTATTATAGTAGTAATATTTTTGTACATAGGGGGCAGTATTATAGTAGTTATATTCTTGTATATAGGAGCAGTATTAGAGTAGTTATATTCTTGTATAAAGAAGCAGTATTATAGTAGTTATATTCTTGTACATAGGAGCAGTATTATAGTAGTTATATTCTTGTAAATAGGAGCAGTATTATAGTAGTTATATTCTTGTACATAGGAGCAGTATTATAGTAGTTATATTCTTGTACATAGGAGCAGTATTATAGCAGTTATATTGTTGTATAAAGAAGCAGTTTTATAGTAGTTATATTCTTGTACATAGGGGCTGTATTATAGTAGTTATATTCTTGTACATAGGAACAGTACTATAGTAGTTATATTTTTGTACCTAGGAGCAGTATTATATTAGTCATATTCCTGTACATATGAGCAGTATTATTCTAGTTATATTCTTGTACATAGGAGCAGTATTATAGTAGTTATATTCTTGTATATAGGAGCAGTATTATAGTAGTTATATTCCTGTATAAAGAAGCAGTATTATAGTAGTAATATTTTTGTACATAGGGGGCAGTATTATAGTAGTTATATTCTTGTATATAGGAGCAGTATTAGAGTAGTTATATTCTTGTATAAAGAAGCAGTATTATAGTAGTTATATTCTTGTACATAGGAGCAGTATTATAGTAGTTATATTCTTGTAAATAGGAGCAGTATTATAGTAGTTATATTCTTGTACATAGGAGCAGTATTATAGCAGTTATATTCTTGTATAAAGAAGCAGTTTTATAGTAGTTATATTCTTGTACATAGGGGCTGTATTATAGTAGTTATATTCTTGTACATAGGAACAGTATTATAGTAGTTATATTTTTGTACCTAGGAGCAGTATTATATTAGTCATATTCCTGTACATATGAGCAGTATTATTCTAGTTATATTCTTGTACATAGGAGCAGTATTATAGTAGTTATATTCTTGTACATAGGAGAAGTATTATAGCAGTTATATTTTTGTACATAGGGGGCAGTATTATAGTAGTTATATTCTTGTATATAGGAGCAGTATTATAGTAGTTATATTCCTGTTTAAAGAAGCAGTATTATAGTAGTTATATTTTTGTACATAGGGGGCAGTATTACAGTAGTTATATTTTTGTACATAGGGGGCAGTATTACAGTAGTTATATTCTTGTATATAGGAGCAGTATTATAGTCGTCATATTCTTGTATAAAGAAGCAGTATTATAGTAGTTATATTCTTGTACATAGGGGCAGTATTATAGTAGTTATATTCTTGTACATAGGAACAGTATTATAGTAGTTATATTTTTGTACCTAGGAGCAGTATTATATTAGTTATATTCCTGTACATAGGAGCAGTATTATAGTCGTTATATTCTTGTACATAGGAGCAGTATTATAGTAGTTATATTCTTGTACATAGGAGCAGTATTATAGCAGTTATATTTTTGTACATAGGGGGCAGTATTATAGTAGTTATATTCTTGTATATAGGAGCATTATTATAGTAGTTATATTTTTGTACATAGGGGGCAGTATTATAGTAGTTATATTCTTGTACATAGGGGCAGTATTATAGTAGTTATATTCTTGTACATAGAAGCAGTATTATAGTAGTTATATTCTTGTACATAGGAGCAGTATTATAGTAGTTATATTCTTGTACATAGGGGCAGTATTATAGTAGTTATATTCTTGTACATAGGGGCAGTATTATAGTAGTTATATTCTTGTACATAGGGAGCAGTATTATAGTTCTTATATTCCTGTAAATAGCGGCAGTATTACAGTAGTTATATTGCTGTACATAGGGACAGTATTATAGTAGTTATATTCTTGTACATAGGAGCAGTATTATAGTAGTTATATTCCTGTACATAGGGGCAGTATTATAGTAGTTATATTCTTGTACATAGGAGCAGTATTATAGTAGTTATATTCTTGTACATAGGAGCAGTATTATAGTAGTTATATTCTTGTACATAGGGGCAGTATTATAGTAGTTATATTCTTGTACATAGGGGCAGTATTATAGTAGTTATATTCTTGTACATAGGGGCAGTATTATAGTAATTATATTCTTGTACTTAGGAGTAGAATTATAGTAGTTATATTCTTGTACATAGGGGCAATATTATAGTAGTTATATTCTTGTACATAGGAGCAGTATTATAGTAGTTATATTCTTGTACATAGGGGCAGTATTATAGTAGTAAAATTCTTGTACATAGGAGCAGTATTATAGTAGTTATATTCTTGTACATAGGAGCAGTATTATAGTAGTAATATTCTTGTACATAGGGACAGTATTATAGTAGTTATATTCTTGTACATAGGAGCAGTATTATAGTAGTTATATTCTTGTACATAGGGGCAGTATTATAGTAGTTATATTCTTGTACATAGGGGCAGTATTATAGTAGTTATATTCTTGTACATAGAGGAAGTATTATAGTAGTTATATTCTTGTACATAGGAGCAGTATTATAGTAGTTATATTCTTGTACATAGGAGCAAAATTATAGTAGTTATATTCTTGTACATAGGAGCAAAATTATAGTAGTTATATTCTTGCACATAGGAGCAGTATTATAGTAGTTATATTCTTGTACATAGGAGCAGTATTATAGTAGTTATATTCTTGTACATAGGAGCAGTATTATAGTAGTTATATTCTTGTACATAGGGGCAGTATTATAGAAGTTATATTCTTGCACATTGGGGCAGTATTATAGTATTTATATTCTTGTACATAGGAGCAGTATTATAGTAGTTATATTCTTGTACATTGGTGCAGTATCATAGTAGTTATATTCTTGTACATAGGGGGCAGTATTATAGTAGTTCTATTCTTGTATATAGGAGCAGTATTATAGTAGTTATAATTTTGTACATAGGAGCAGTATTATAGTAGTAATATTCTTGTACATAGGGACAGTATTATAGTAGTTATATTCTTGTACATAGGAGCAGTATTATAGTAGTTATATTCTTGTACATAGGGGCAGTATTATAGTAGTAAAATTCTTGTACATAGGGGCAGTATTACAGTAGTTATATTCTTGTACATAGGAGCAGTATTATATTAGTTATATTCTTGTACATAGGAGCAGTATTATAGTAGTTATATTCTTGTACATAGGGGCAGTATTATAGTAGTTATATTCTTGTACATAGTGGCAGTATTATAGTAGTTATATTCTTGTACATAGGGGCAGTATTATAGTAGTTATATTCTTGTACATAGGAGCAGTATTATAGTAGTTATATTCTTGTACATAGGAGCAGTATTATAGTAGTTATATTCTTGTACGTAGGAGCAGTATTATAGTAGTTATATTCTTGTACATAGGAGCAGTATTATAGTAGTTATATTCTTGTACGTAGGAGCAGTATTATAGTAGTTATATTCTTGTACATAGGAGCAGTATTATAGTAGTTATATTCTTGTACATAGGAGCAGTATTATAGTAGTTATATTCTTGTACGTAGGAGCAGTATTATAGTAGTTATATTCTTGTACATAGGGGACAGTATTATAGTGGTTATATTCTTGTACATAGGAGCAGTATTATAGTAGTTATATTCTTGTACATAGGAGCAGTATTATAGTAGTTATATTCTTGTACATAGGAGCAGTATTATAGTAGTTATATTCTTGTACGTAGGGGCAGTATTATAGTAGTTATATTCTTGTACATAGGGGACAGTATTATAGTGGTTATATTCTTGTACATAGGAGCAGTATTATAGTATTTATATTCTTGTACATAGGGGCAATTTTTATTATAAAAACCAAACAAATACAATTAAAAATTAACAAAATTCCTGCAGTAATACAAAACTAGATTCACTTGAATTGTACATACATTCGTTACATCTCTAGATTATACATATAAAGTCAATATAAAGAGTCCACACCTGTGGTTGGAAAAATGAAAAATAAACACTTTGTAAAAGAAACCATCATATTTCAGCACAGTTACACATCCTTCCATAACTTTACACTTTTCTGACTCCTCCTGATTTTTCATGATTTTATCTGGGCTCGGACAATATCTGGTTGACGATTCATAGATCTGAGTCGGAGTCATCCTGTCCACCACCGGTCTCCATACCAGTCTCTACCTGAGTGCCCACAGGTAAGGGCTTCCGCTTTGGCGGGGGACAGTCCTCAACATCCCTATCACACTCTGCGTCTATTTTTTTAAGTTCATCCTCAAAATCCCCGTTAGACAGAACATCAAACCTATTAGACACGACCATTACTCCTGCAGAGCTCTGCACCTTCTTCCTGGCACTCTGGCCAGTGTCATACTCCTCCTCAGGTTTACGGAAGGTCTTGTCCTTTTTCTTCCTTTTACTCTGATTCTGGCTATTTCCTTCAGATACAGATGGTAATACTGAAGTAGCGCCTTCCTGTGACTGCTGCTCCTGAGGGACGACCTCCATGCTCCCCTGTGCCCCCTCTGAGCGCTGCTGCTCTGGTGGTACCTGAGTGAACCCCTGGTGGACCTCTGACAATAAAGCCTCCTCTTCCAGAACCTCTGCCCCCGCCACCAAATCCTCATCAGGAAAGTCCTTACAGATGTTGTGCCAGGCGTCTGGACAGTCCCGGTGAGGGTGGCCGATCTTACCACAGAGGTTGCACCTGATGTTCTGACAGTCTGCAGCTACATGGCCGACTTCCCCGCACAGGCTGCACTTCACCACTGTACAGGTATTCGCCAGGTGACCCGCCTTGCCACATTTGAAGCACTTTCTGGGCTGGCCGGGGTAGAAACATACACCCTTCTCCCTCCCAATAAAGAAGGAGTTGGGTAGGTGGGCAGTGATGTTATTACACTGGCGCAGCTTCACCAGGACCTTCCACCCACCCGTCCAGAAACCATCGTTATCTCTGCTTCTGGTGAGGTCAGAGACGAGGTCGCAATGCCTCCGGAGCCACACCACAATGTCCTGCGGGGGAACAGACTCATTCCAGAAGATGACATTAACCGTAACCGTATCTGGCTTAGAGATGGGAATAAAACTGAACTTACTCCAGCCCTCAGCGTCTCTGAACTTGGGGAAATTGGCCCAGAATCTGTCCAGATCAGACATGAGCTTAAAGCTGACATCATAGCCCTGCCTGTCTGGTAGATTAATTACCGCCCAGATGTTAACTGGCGCAAACCCCATCTGCTGGCACAGGAGCTCCCTGACCACAAACCTCCTGTCGGGCAGATCCTCCTTGGCACCTCTGTGCCTGAAACGCACAACGTTCCTCTGTTTAAACGCCTGGCCGGTATAATTAGCGCCAGAGGTAAAGGACGGAGCGCCACGGCTCCAGGCATTACTGGGGGGAACTTGCGGGGTCACACTGGGCTGACTGACAGGGTGAGGGTCTGCTGCAGGGGGACCCTGTGTGCTTGGAATTAAAGGAGGAAAATCACAGACATTATCATGCACATTGTTATCATCAACATCAATGTCATTATCAGACTGCGCCATGTCCACCACAGATTCTGTGCTCCCTCCAGCCCCCGACCCCACAGATGCAGTATGATTATCCCCAGCATGAGAGCCTTGCTGGGCACCACCAGAAACTAATGACACATGTCCACTGTCTGGCTGCTGTGCTGGGCATCCTGGGACTTGTAGTACCACCGTTGTACCCTGCACTCCATGCTCCTGCTTGGGACCTGCCGCAGGCTGTTGCGGCTCCTGGTGCAGTCCCATATGGAACAAGAAGCTTGCGGGTTGCAGCACTGGCCGCACCGGCTTCTGGGGCCCACCTGGGACAATGTCTGACTGCGAGTCAGCAGAGTACGGCACATTGAACATAAACGGTTTCTGGTTCCTGTAAGTCTCTGCCAGGGGCCCCATCCTCTCAAACACACAGTCTATGTCCTTCACCACATTTGCCAGCTCTACCCCCATTGAGTTCAGCTTCCGGTCATACACGGTGTGATCCCCGGGATCCTCAGCCTTTACTTTATATGCACAGTCTATTGATACCTGTATTAGCTGCTTCTGCTGCTGTAACTCACGCAACCTCTCCACCAGTCCTGGGATGTCCTCTGCAATCTGCAGCCCTGCTGCACATGGAGTCTCCTGGGATCCTGCCTTCAGCGAGCTCTCTGGCTGCTTGGACTTAGATGTCTCCTTGGGTTTTACCACCGCTGGTTTCGTGGCTCCAGGCTCCACAGCACTATTACTGCTGCTACCTGACTGCGACCTCGTGCGTCCAGAGCCCGCCATGCTGGTCACCACGTGCTTCTGCTGCAGGTTCTCCTGGAGGGTCTGTCTCTCCAGAGATGTCCTCCTCTGCCGGCTTGAAGTGAGCTGCACACCTGAGGCTGGTGATGGAATCTGCCTCACCTCCTGGCCAACAAGCTGCTTTCCTCCATTCAGCTTCCCAGCAGTAGATTCTTTCAGGATCTTTCCTAATTGCACTTCACTCTGCTTGCCTTGGCTGGCCGACTGCTTTACTGCGACCTTCTTACATACGACCACGGCTTTTCCTTCTTCCTTTACTTTACTCACTTTCTGTTAGAACCTTGCTCTTAGTTTTTTTTTCCTTTGCTGGTCACATGACCTTGTTGGCCTATTTAATCCTGCTCCGCCCTTCTGGCTTTGCTGGACTTCATTGTATATCTACTTTCTAGCTAGCCTGTGCTCTGTGTCTTGCTCTGTTAGTTTGCTTGGTCTACTGACCTCTATGTTCTATATATTTTGTTTGTTCGTCTGTCTGCTACTATTTCTGTTAGGAGGTGTCCCATATTCCTCCCAGTCCTTAGTACTTGTAGGGATTCCGTCCCCACATCTATAGGTCTCCGTACAGACTAGCTTAGGACTTTAGCAGGTCTGATCGCAGGATCAGGTTCCCTGTTACATCGTAGGGATTAAGCTGAGTTCTATCGTAGGGACAGATCTCCTCTCTTTCCTTAGCTCTGGTAGCAGAACATAACACTTTCAAAACTCCATCTTTCTTGTTGCTGCTGTTACTTCCATTAGGAGCTCTCTTCTCCTCAGAGGTCGCTTTGGGATTTGCATCCACATTAGAAAGAGCTTGGGAGTTTCCTCCCAGTGTAGGCCTGGAAGCCTGGGCATAGCTTGGAGAGCTTACCCGCCCAGGGAGGCCCCTCCCCGGGCTTGCTCCAGACATCAGGAGAACCACTGACACACGTCCTCACAGCTAGGAGGCAGTATAATAGTAGTTATATTCTTGTACATAGGAGCAGTATTATAGTTCTTATATTCCTGTAAATAGCGGCAGTATTATAGTAGTTATATTGTTGTACATAGGGACAGTATTATAGTAGTTATATTCTTGTACATAGGGGCAGTATTATAGTAGTTATATTCTTGTACATAGGAGCAGTATTATAGTAGTTATATTCTTGTACATAGGGGCAGTATTATAGTAGTTATATTCTTGTACATAGGAGCAGTATTATAGTAGTTATATTCTTGTACATAGGGGCAGTATTATAGTAGTTATATTCTTGTACATAGGGGCAGTATTATAGTAGTAAAATTCTTGTACATAGGGGCAGTATTATAGTAGTTATATTCTTGTACATAGGAGCAGTATTAAAGTAGTTATATTCTTGTACATAGGAGCAGTATTATAGTAGTAATATTCTTGTACATAGGGACAGTATTATAGTAGTTATATTCTTGTACATAGGGGCAGTATTATAGTAGTTATATTCTTGTACATAGGAGCAGTATTATAGTAGTTATATTCTTGTACATAGGAGCAGTATTATAGTAGTAATATTCTTGTACATAGGGGCAGTATTATAGTAGTTATATTCTTGTACATAGGAGCAGTATTATAGTAGATATATTCTTGTACATAGGAGCAGTATTATAGTAGTTATATTCTTGTACATAGGAGCAGTATTATAGTAGTTATATTCTTGTACATAGGAGCAGTATTAAAGTAGTTATATTCTTGTACATAGGAGCAGTATTATAGTAGTTATATTCTTGTACATAGGAGCAGTATTATAGTAGTAATATTCTTGTACATAGGGGCAGTATTATAGTAGTTATATTCTTGTACATAGGAGCAGTATTATAGTAGTTATATTCTTGTACATAGGAGCAGTATTATAGTAGTTATATTCTTGTACATAGGAGCAGTATTATAGTAGTAATATTCTTGTACATAGGGACAGTATTATAGTAGTTATATTCTTGTACATAGGAGCAGTATTATAGTAGTTATATTCTTGTACATAGGAGCAGAATCATAGTAGCTATATTCTTGTACATAGTAGCAGTATTATAGTAGTAATATTCTTGTACATAAGGACAGTATTATAGTAGTTATATTCTTGTACATAGGAGCAGTAGTATAGTAGTTATATTCTTGTACATAGGGGCAGTATTATAGTAGTTATATTCTTGTACATAGGAGCAGTATTATAGTAGTTATACTCTTGTACATAGGGGCAGTATTATAGTAGTTATATTCTTGCACATTGGGGCAGTATTATAGTAGTTATGTTCTTGTACATAGCAGCAGTATTATAGTAGTTTTATTCTTGTACATTGGGGCAGTATCATAGTAGTTATATTCTTGTACATAGGGGGCAGTATTATAGTAGTTATATTCTTGTACATAGGGAGCAGTATTATATTAGTTATATTCTTGTAAAGAGGCGGCAGTATTATAGTAGTTATATTCTTGTACATCAGTGCAGTATTATATTAATTATATTCTTGTACACAGGGGGCAGTATCATAGTAGTTATATTCTTGTACATAGGGAGCAGTATTATAGTAGTTATATTTTTGTACATAGTGGGCAGTATTATAGTAGTTATATTCTTGTACATAGGGGCAGTATTATAGTAGTTATATTCTTGTACATAGGGGGCAGTATTATAGTAGTTATATTCTTGTACATCAGGGCAGTATTATAGTAATTATATTCTTGTACATAGGGGGCAGTATTATAGTAGTTATATTTTTGTACATAGGGGCAGTATTATAGTAGTTATATTCTTGTACATAGGGGGCAGTATTATAGTAGTTATATTCTTGTACATCAGGGCAGTATTATAGTAATTATATTCTTGTACATAGGGGGCAGTATTATAGTAGTTATATTCTTGTACATAGGAGCAGTATTATAGTAGTTATATTCTAGTACATAGCAGCAGTTTTATAGTAGTAATATTCTTGTACATAGGGGCAGTATTACAGTAGTAATATTCTTGTACATAGGGACAGTATTATAGTAGTTATATTCTTGTACATAGGGGCAGTTATATAGTAATTATATTCTTGTACATAGGAGCAGTATTACAGTAGTTATATTCTTGTACATAGGACCAGTATTATAGTAGTTATATTCTTGTACATAGGGGCAGTATTATAGTAGTTATATTCTTGTACATAGGAGCAGTATTATAGTAGTTATATTCTTGTACATAGGAGCAGTATTATAGTAGTTATATTCTTGTACATAGCGGCAGTATTATAGTAGTAATATTCTTGTACATAGGGGCAGTATTACAGTAGTAATATTCTTGTACATAGGGGCAGTATTATAGTAGTTATATTCTTGTACATAAGGGCAGTTATATAGTAATTATATTCTTGTAAATAGGAGCAGTATTATAGTAGTTATATTCTTGTACATAGGACCAGTATTATAGTAGTTATATTCTTGTACATAGGGGCAGTATTATAGTAGTTATATTCTTGTACATAGGAGCAGTATTATAGTAGTTATATTCTTGTACATAGGAGCAGTATTATAGTAGTTATATTCAAGTACATAGCGGTAGTATTATAGTAGTAATATTCTTATACATAGGGGCAGTATTACAGTAGTAATATTCTTGTACATAGGACCAGTATTATAGTAGTTATATTCTTGTACATAGGGGCAGTATTATAGTAGTTATATTCTTGCACATTGGGGCAGTATTATAGTAGTTATATTCTTGTACATAGCAGCAGTATTATAGTAGTTATATTCTTGTACATTGGGGCAGTATCATAGTAGTTATATTCTTGTACATAGGGGACAGTATTATAGTAGTTATATTCTTGTACATAGGGAGCAGTATTATAGTAGTTTTATTTTTGTACATAGTGGGCTGTATTATAGTAGTTATATTCTTGTACATAGGAGCAGTATTATAGTAGTTATATTCTTGTACATAGGGGGCAGTATTACAGTAGTTATATTCTTGTACATCAGGGCAGTATTATAGTAATTATATTCTTGTACATAGGGGGCAGTATTATAGTAGTTATATTCTTGTACATAGGGGCAGCATTATAGTAGTTATATTCTTGTACATAGGGGGCAGTATTATAGTAGTTATATTCTTGTACATCAGGGCAGTATTATAGTAATTATATTCTTGTACATAGGGGGCAGTATTATAGTAGTTATATTCTTGTACATAGCGGGCAGTATTATAGTAGTTATATTCTTGTACATAGGGGCAGTTATATAGTAATTATATTCTTGTACATAGGAGCAGTATTATAGTAGTTATATTCTTGTACATAGGACCAGTATTATAGTAGTTATATTCTTGTACATAGGGGCAGTATTATAGTAGTTATATTCTTGTACATAGGAGCAGTATTATAGTAGTTATATTCTTGTACATAGGAGCAGTATTATAGTAGTTATATTCTTGTACATAGGAGCATTAATACAGTAATTATATTCTTGTACATAGCGGCAGTATTATAGTAGTAATATTCTTGTACATAGGGGCAGTATTACAGTAGTAATATTCTTGTACATAGGGACAGTATTATAGTAGTTATATTCTTGTACATAGGGGCAGTTATATAGTAATTATATTCTTGTACATAGGAGCAGTATTACAGCAGTTATATTCTTGTACATAGGACCAGTATTATAGTAGTTATATTCTTGTACATAGGGGCAGTATTATAGTAGTTATATTCTTGTACATAGGAGCAGTATTATAGTAGTTATATTCTTGTACATAGGAGCAGTATTATAGTAGTTATATTCTTGTACATAGGGGCAGTATTATAGTAGTTATATTCTTGTACATAGGAGCAGTATTATAGTAGTTATATTCTTGTACATAGGAGCAGTATTATAGTAGTTATATTCTTGTACATAGGGGCAGTATTATAGTAGTTATATTCTTGTACATAGGAGCAGTATTATAGTAGTTATATTCTTGTACGTAGGAGCAGTATTATAGTAGTTATATTCTTGTACATAGGAGCAGTATTATAGTAGTTATATTCTTGTACATAGGAGCAGTATTATAGTAGTTATATTCTTGTACGTAGGGGCAGTATTATAGTAGTAAAATTCTTGTACATAGGAGCAGTATTATAGTAGTTATATTCTTGTACATAGGAGCAATATTATAGTAGTTATATTCTTGTACATAGGAGCAGTATTATAGTAGTTATATTCTTGTACATAGGGGCAGTATTATAGTAGTTATATTCTTGTACATAGGAGCAGTATTATAGTAGTTATATTCTTGTACATAGGGGCAGCATTATAGTAGTAAAATTCTTGTACATAGGGGCAGTATTATAGTAGTTATATTCTTGTACATAGGAGCAGTATTATAGTAATTATATTCTTGTACATAGGAGCAGTATTATATTAGTAATATTCTTGTACATAGGGACAGTATTATAGTAGTTATATTCTTGTACATAGGAGCAGTATTATAGTAGTTATATTCTTGTACATAGGAGCAGAATCATAGTAGCTATATTCTTGTACATAGTAGCAGTATTATAGTAGTAATATTCTTGTACATAAGGACAGTATTATAGTAGTTATATTCTTGTACATAGGAGCAGTATTATAGTAGTTATATTCTTGTACATAGGGGCAGTATTATAGTAGTTATATTCTTGTACATAGGAGCAGTATTATAGTAGTTATACTCTTGTACATAGGGGCAGTATTATAGTAGTTATATTCTTGCACATTGGGGCAGTATTATAGTAGTTATATTCTTGTACATAGCAGCAGTATTATAGTAGTTTTATTCTTGTACATTGGGGCAGTATCATAGTAGTTATATTCTTGTACATAGGGGGCAGTATTATAGTAGTTATATTCTTGTACATAGGGAGCAGTATTATATTAGTTATATTCTTGTAAAGAGGCGGCAGTATTATAGTAGTTATATTCTTGTACATCAGTACAGTATTATATTAATTATATTCTTGTACGCAGGGGGCAGTATTATAGTAGTTATATTCTTGTACATAGGGAGCAGTATTATAGTAGTTATATTTTTGTACATAGTGGGCAGTATTATAGTAGTTATATTTTTGTACATAGGGGCAGTATTATAGTAGTTATATTCTTGTACATAGGGGGCAGTATTATAGTAGTTATATTTTTGTACATCAGGGCAGTATTATAGTAATTATATTCTTGTACATAGGGGGCAGTATTATAGTAGTTATATTCCTGTACATAGGGGCAGTATTATAGTAGTTATATTCTTGTACATAGGGGGCAGTATTATAGTAGTTATATTCTTGTACATCAGGGCAGTATTATAGTAATTATATTCTTGTACATAGGGGGCAGTATTATAGTAGTTATATTCTTGTACATAGGAGCAGTATTATAGTAGTTATATTCTTGTACATAGCAGCAGTTTTATAGTAGTAATATTCTTGTACATAGGGGCAGTATTACAGTAGTAATATTCTTGTACATAGGGACAGTATTATAGTAGTTATATTCTTGTACATAGGGGCAGTTATATAGTAATTATATTCTTGTACATAGGAGCAGTATTATAGTAGTTATATTCTTGTACATAGGACCAGTATTATAGTAGTTATATTCTTGTACATAGGGGCAGTATTATAGTAGTTATATTCTTGTACATAGGAGCAGTATTATAGTAGTTATATTCTTGTACATAGGAGCAGTATTATAGTAGTTATATTCTTGTACACAGGAGCATTAATATAGTAGTTATATTCTTGTACATAGCGGCAGTATTATAGTAGTAATATTCTTGTACATAGGGGCAGTATTACAGTAGTAATATTCTTGTACATAGGGACAGTATTATAGTAGTTATATTCTTGTACATAGGGGCAGTTATATAGTAATTATATTCTTGTACATAGGAGCAGTATTACAGCAGTTATATTCTTGTACATAGGACCAGTATTATAGTAGGTATATTCTTGTACATAGGAGCAGTATTATAGTAGTTATATTCTTGTACATAGGAGCAGTATTATAGTAGTTATATTCTTGTACATAGCGGCAGTATTTTAGTAGTAATATTCTTGTACATAGGGGCAGTATTACAGTAGTAATATTCATGTACATAGGGACAGTATTATAGTAGTTATATTCTTGTACATAGGGGCAGTTATATAGTAATTATATTCTTGTACATAGGAGCAGTATTATAGTAGTTATATTCTTGTACATAGGACCAGTATAATAGTAGTTATATTCTTGTACATAGGGGCAGTATTATAGTAGTTATATTCTTGTACATAGGAGCAGTATTATAGTAGTTATATTCTTGTACATAGGAGCAGTATTATAGTAGTTATATTCTTGTACATAGCGGCAGTATTATAGTAGTAATATTCTTGTACATAGGGGCAGTATTACAGTAGTAATATTCTTGTACATAGGACCAGTATTATAGTAGTTATATTCTTGTACATAGGGGGCAGTATTATAGTAGTTATGTTCTTGTACATAGTGGCAGTATTATAGTAGTTATATTCTTGTACATAGGGGCAGTATTACAGTAGTAATATTCTTGTACATAGGACCAGTATTATAGTAGTTATATTCTTGTACATAGGGGCAGTATTATAGTAGTTATATTCTTGTACATAGGAGCAGTATTATAGTAGTTATATTCTTGTACATAGCGGCAGTATTATAGTAGTAATATTCTTGTACATGGGGGCAGTATTATAGTAGTAATATTCTTGTACATAAGGACAGTATTATAGTAGTTATATTCTTGTACATAGGGGGCAGTATTATAGTAGTTATATTCTTGTACATAGGAGCAGTATTATAGTAGTTATATTCTTGTACATAGGGGCAGTATTATAGTAGTTATATTCTTGTACATAGGAGCTGTATTATAGTAGTTATATTCTTGTACATAGGGGCAGTATTATAGTAATTATATTCTTGTACATAGGGGCAGTATCATAGTAGTCATATTCTTTTACATAGGGGCAGAATTATAGTAGTTATATTCTTGTACATAAGAGCAGTATTATAGTAGTTATATTTTTGTACATAGAAGCAGTATTATAGTAGTTTTATTCTTGTACATAGGGGCAGTATTATAGTAGTTATATTCTTGCACACAGGAGCAGTATTATAGTAGTTATATTCTTGTACATAGGAGCAGTATTATAGTAGTTATATTCTTGTACATAGGGGCAGTATTATAGTAGTTATATTCTTATACATAGGGGCAGTATTATAGTAGCTATATTCTTGTACATAGGGGCAGTATTATAGTAGTTATATTCTTGTACATAGGGGCAGTATTATAGTAGTTATATTCTTGTACATAGGGGCAGTATTATAGTAGTTATATTCTTGTACATAGGGGACAGTATTATATTAGTTTTATTCTTGTACATAGGGGGCAGTATTGTAGTAGTTATATTCCTGTACATAGGGGGCAGTATTATAGTAGTTATATTCTTGTACATAGGAGCAGTATTATAGTAGTTATATTCTTGCACATAGGGGCAGTATTGTAGTAGTTATATTCTTGTACATAGGGGCAGTATTATAGTAGTTATATTCTTGTACATAGGAGCAGTATTATTGTAGTTATATTCTTGTACATAGGAGGCAGTATTATAGTGGGTATATTCTTGCACATAGGGGGCAGTATTATAGTAGTTATGTTCTTGTACATAGTGGCAGTATTATAGTAGTTATATTCTTGTACCTAGGAGGCAGTATTATAGTGGTTATATTCTTGTACATAGGGGGCAGTATTATAGTAGTTATATTCTTGTACATAGGAGCAGTATTATAGTATTTATATTCTTGTACATAGGGGCAGTATTGTAGTAGTTATATTCTTGTACATAGGGGCAGTATTATAGTAGTTATATTCTTGTACATAGGAGCAGTATTATTGTAGTTATATTCTTGTACATAGGAGGCAGTATTATAGTGGTTATTTTCTTGTACATAGGGGGCAGTATTATAGTAGTTATGTTCTTGTACATAGTGGCAGTATTATAGTAGTTATATTCTTGTACCTAGGAGGCAGTATTATAGTAGTTATATTCTTGTACATAGGAGCAGTATTATAGTAGTTATATTCTTGTACATAGGAGCAGTATTATAGTAGTTATATTTGTCAGGCAAAAGGTATTTTTCCCCGAATTTTTAAAAATGAGATATGTCTCAAAGAAAAACCCCCCACCCCCTATCCGTTTGTAAGAGAAGACATAGAACTCACTTTTGCTTTCCCCCAAACCAGGAATCTTTGTGACCCGCCATAAAACCTCAGTCCAGAGCAAGCACTGGTACAAACCGGAAAGTCCCTCCAAAAAACCCCATTGTTTAATTGTACAAACTTTTAGTGTCGATTTTAATAACGCACAGGTCTGACAGAAACATCGGGACCACTTTTTTGGAATGCTTACCTTTTTCCCATTACAATAGTATAACTTGCATAACTGAGGAATGACCGGGAATTGAGATAATGAATTCTGAGCTTCTGAGCGTCATGGCAATTTCATATTTGAAATCTATCTTCATGAATGTTGGTGACGGTCAAGATGATGTCTCCCTCTTGGATGTGGGACCCCCCCACACCAAAATATGAAATCTGAAGGATTTTTTAGGTCTTCGGTAGCAGGGTGGGCTCGCAAAGCCGAGCCCCCGTGGGAGGTACATAATGGGTGTCTCCCAGAGTTTTGGCTGCTTGCTAAAAACCAGATCGGCCATTTTTCAAGCCATTCTTCTCAGGGTCGTCGAACGCACGCACATCACGCGGCGTAAGAAGAATCACCTCTAATTTCCGGGGAGCTGTCCCCCCCACAGAATCTGAGACCATCACCTTGTGAAGCAGGTTTTGCTATTACTTATCCCTTTTATTTTAATAACTGTTTTATGCATACATGTAAATTGTCTCCTTTATAATATCTTGTATATATTTTGTAAACACTGCCCCCCTTTTGGGAGTAAATCATTAATTATTTACCAGTTTCGTCCTTCTTGTCCTATGTCGAGCAAACACGTTCCTCACCCGCTAATTCACGTTACCTACCAGGTACCCGATCCACCTGTTAAGCGATCGGTGGTGGCAGTATACCAGTATTTATGTGATATTGTGGTTTGAGGGTGGCTGGTCGGAGGTATATATACGTTCCTGGAAGGAACTGGTGGTATATGTACGTCCTGTCACATCATGTGCCGCAATAGTCGACATAAATTAGAGCAGCTGCACCCGTGCTTATCCTCGGTCAATACCGTGTTTGACCAGCAGGATAAGGGGGTGCCAGAGAGCTGCAAGGTCTGACCCAAGTGGGTGTTGTTTTCATGACAAATTGGTGGCAAGCGGTGGGATAATAGGACATTAGTGATCTGGTTTGAGCAATCATTCCTCTCACTAAAAACTTGCACAAAAGTTTTGAAGATCGAACTCAGTGTTTATTAGATCTGAGACAATACTGTATGTGTAGCAGTTACCTCTACCCTTCTTCGCTTTTTCTTTTCTATTTTTATTTTGGTGATCATGGTCGTAGTTGGGGAGTCCTGGTACAGCCAGCAGAAAAAGGACACTCTTATTGGAATATGTATTATCAAAGGCATTGACCCCCACGGCAAAAGCAGAGTACAAATGATTGCTGAACTGTTACAAGGTGCTGCAGAGCCCGTCCAACAGCAGAGCCCTGATGAGGGGGCGGCCAGCCAAGGCCCGTATGGCGCTGCTGCAGGGGTGCCACCTGTGATTGCCAGCCATACCCGCAACCAGGGTAGTGTGGACCCCCACCTGCAGATGGCCTTGGAGGAGCTCGCCACAGACGATCGTGATGGACGACTGCAGCTGATCCTGAAATTCCAGGAGCGGGCTGAGCGACAAGCTGACCGAGAGGCTGCTGAGCGACAAGCTGACCGAGAGGCTGCTGAGCGACAAGCCCAAGCTGACAGACAACACCAGCTGGAGCTAGCCCGGATTCAGAAGGAGTCGCCCTCTACGCAGACCCGTGAGTCCAACAATGCCAGCTGCTTTAAACCTCGTCCTGAGCACTTCCCTGTGATGGAAAAGGATGGGGACTTGGACACATTTCTGCGAGGCTTTGAAAAGGCCTGCAGGCAGTATCAGCTGCCCACCGACCAATGGGCAAGATATTTAACTCCAGGGCTCCGAGGAAAAGCCTTGGAGGTGTTCGCTTCCCTCCCTCGAGAACAAGATGGAGACTATGAGGCCGTCAAGCAGGCCCTGATAAAAAAGTACCAGCTGACTCCGGAGGTTTACCGGAAAAAGTTCAGAACCCTCCAACGTGGACCACATGACACCTACAGCGATGTGGTAGACGGGCTCAGAACCAACTTTGAGCAGTGGATCCAAGGACTGTCAGCGACCACCTTTGAGCAGCTAAAGGACCTGATGGTGAAAGACCAGTTCCTGCATCTGTGTCCGACTGCGGTACGGCAGTTCGTGATGGATCGGGAGCCACCTGATGCCAATAAAGCAGCGCAGATCGCAGACACCTACGAGGCTAACCGGAGACCAGAGGTGCGGAAGCCGGTCGTCACCAGCTGGAAAGGGGGTAAGCCATCAACCACCATCCCTGCCCCTGCCAGCCGACCTTCCGGAGGCCTTTTTCCCGTTACCAATGCCCGGCCTGCATCTGATGCCCGCAGGTGTTATTTCTGCAACCAGACTGGTCATCTCAGCGCCACTTGCCCAGAGAAGCAGAGGAAGAACCCCCCATCCAAGGCCCCAGGGCCTAATTCCTCAGTTCTTTTGGTGGGTGGGCCGGTTGGGAGGGCCTGTGAAAACTTTCAGTCTGTCAGGGTGGGGGACACTCTCACTGTAGGCCTCAAGGACACTGGGGCCGAACGAACCCTCATCCGACCCGAACTGGTGTCCCCTGAAGCGCTTATTCCAGGAAAGACCCTGACTGTCACCGGGATTGGGGGCGTCCGATGCCCCTTGCCCATGGCCCGGGTTTTTATTGATTGGGGTGCGGGGAGTGGGGTGAAGGAAGTGGGAGTATCCAAAAACCTACCTGCAAATGTTTTGTTGGGAACTGATTTGGGGAGGATGCTTGCTTATTATGTCCCTAAAACCCCTCCCCGATCTGATACGGTTGGTAAGGTTAATACTGATACTGTGAATGTCAATGCTTTACCTGATGATGATGATGATGATGATGATGATGATGTTGTCTTGGAAGGTGCAGGAGAACTCAGCCATGTCACTCTGCGGGGTGATGTTGCTGAGGATCCCCTAGCTGGAGCAAAGGTCAGTGCCAAGGGTAATGGGGAGAGGCACGAGGACCAGGAAGCAGGTGGTGCTGTGCCAGTGACCAGTGTCACAACAGAAGGTGACCTGGCTGATAGTTGCTGCCCCATACGTAGCACTGTGCCTGAGGTAATGGAGGATGATGGAGAAGTAGTTCTCATGGCCTCACAGGCTAATGAGACGGTGTTATTCCCCGGGGAGACGGCCTATATAGCCGCTGTTACCCGCAGTCAGAGTGCCCAGAACGCAAGTAACACCCTGCTTTCTGGACCCTCCTCGGACAGAGGAATAACAGGATCAGGTATGGACCCAGAGCCGGTCCCAGAGGGTCCTAGTGAGGACGTGGCCTTAACCTCACTTCTGGCTTCCTCCAGCCAGGAGTTTCAGGCAGCTCTGCACTCAGATGCTAGCCTGGAGACGTTAAGGAGCCTCGCGGAGAAACCCACCTCCGAGTCGGATAAGGAGAGGGTATTCTGGGACCAAGGGAGGTTGTACCGGAAGTCAGTTCCCTGTACACCCCAACAGGAGTGGCTGAGGGAAAGACAGCTGGTTGTCCCCTACCAATTCAGGGATGAGTTGTTGCGGATCGCCCATGAAATTCCACTCGCTGGACACTTGGGGGTCAGCAAAACCAAGGCCCGGCTGTCTCATCACTTTTATTGGCCCAAAATGAGGACAGATGTGGTGAACTACTGTCAATCCTGTACCACGTGTCAAAGAGTGGGAAAGTCAGGGCCGGCCCCCAAAGCCCCCCTGATCTCTTTGCCAGTGATAGAGGAGCCTTTCCAGAGGATTGCTGTGGACATTGTGGGACCACTGGCCATGCCCAGCAGCTCTGGAAAACGTTTCATCCTTACCGTGGTAGACTATGCTACTCGGTATCCGGAGGCAGTAGCCCTGTCCTCAATTAGGGCGGATAAGGTGGCGGACGCCCTCTTGGCCATCTTTTCGCGAGTAGGATTTCCCAGGGAGATGCTTACCGACCAGGGGACCCAGTTCATGTCACGCTTAATGGAGGCCCTATGTAAGAAAATGCAGGTGCAGCATTTGGTATCGAGCGCGTATCACCCACAGACCAATGGTTTGTGTGAGCGATTCAACAGTACCCTCAAACAGATGTTAAAAATTCTGGTTGAGACCCAGGGTTCGAACTGGGAGCGTTACCTCCCACACCTGCTATTTGCTTACAGAGAGGTTCCACAGGCCTCAACGGGGTTCTCTCCCTTTGAGCTCCTGTATGGCAGGCGTGTCCGAGGACCCCTTGGTTTGATAAGGGAATTCTGGGAAGAAGAGCCGAGCTCCCCAGGAGTGTCCATCGTGGAGTATGTCATGCGCTTCCGTGACAAGATGCAGACCTTGACGCAGTTGGTGCATGACAACATGGCGCAAGCCCAGGCTGACCAGAAGCATTGGTACGACCAGAACGCCCGAGAACGGACCTACCAGGTGGGTCAGAAGGTGTGAGTGCTGGTCCCCGTACCAAAGGACAAGCTTCAGGCGGCCTGGGAAGGCCCGTACGTCATTCACCAACAGCTCAACCCGGTCACCTACGTGATCACACTTGACCACGAGCGGGGTAGGCGGAAGGCGTTTCACATTAATATGATGAAGGCTCATCAAGAACGTGGAACCTGCGTCCTACCGGTCTGCAACCTGCCCGAGGATGGGGAGGATGACCCCCTCTTGGACATGCTCGCCCAAGCGAAGGCCAGCGGGTCCCTAGAGGATGTAGAGATAAGCGACTTGCTATCCGCAGACCAGAGGTCTCAGATGCGAGCAGTGCTGAAACCCTTCCAAGCAGTGTTCACCAACATGCCTGGCAGGACTGAGGCGGCGGTCCATGAAGTGGACACCGGGAATCATGCCCCACTCCGGCGGACAGCCTATCGAATTTCCGACGAGGTGCAGCATGTCATGCGCCAGGAGGTCGAGAAGATGCTGAAGCTGGGGGTGATTAAGCAGTCCAAGAGCACGTGGGCCTCACCTGTAGTCCTGGTGCCAAAGAAGGACCGGACCACCCGGTTCTGTGTGGACTACAGGGGGCTCAACGCTATCACAGCCTCTGATGCACAACCAATGCCACGCATTGAGGAGCTGCTGGAGCGGTTAGCCAGCGCGAGCTATCTCTCCATTATGGATTTGAGTCGGGGATATTGGCAGATTCCCTTGAGCCCCGGGGCCCAGGAGAAGTCCGCCTTTATCACCCCCTTCGGATTGTATGAATCCACGGTCATGCCTTTCGGCATGAAAAATGCCCCTGCCACGTTCCAGCGAATGGTCAACCACCTGCTCCAGGGACTGGAGAGGTACGCAGTGGCGTACCTGGATGACATTGCCATCTTCAGTCCCACCTGGGAGGATCACCTCGAGCATCTGCAGCAGGTGCTCGGGCGCATTCACCAGGCGGGCTTGACCATCAAGCCGGGAAAGTGCCAGATGGGCATGAACGAGGTCCACTACCTGGGGCACCGGGTAGGTGGGGGTACTCTGAAGCCAGAGCCTGGGAAGGTGGACGCTATCGTGTCCTGGCCCACCCCCAGGACCAAGAAGCAGGTGCAGTCCTTCTTGGGCACCGCAGGGTACTATAGACGCTTTGTACAGGAGACTATAGTAGCCTTGCGAAGCCCTTGACAGACCTCACCAGGAAGAGCCTACCCCATTCCGTCAAATGGACGGATGAATGCGAGGTGGCCTTTAGGGCTTTGAAGACTGCCCTGAGCAGCTCTCCTGTACTAAAGGCGGTCGACGGCACACGGCCACTCTTAGTACAGACCGACGCCAGTGAGTTTGGCCTCGGTGCTGTACTCAGCCAGGTCGACTCGGGGAACCAAGAACACCCCGTGTTGTACCTAAGCCGGAAACTGCTGCCGAGGGAAGTGGCCTATTCCACCATAGAGAAGGAGTGCCTGGCCATTGTATGGGCCCTCAACCGCTTACAGCCTTACTTGTACGGGCGCCCCTTCACTGTCGTGACTGACCACAACCCCTGAGTTGGCTGCACACCATGTCAGGTGCCAACGGAAGGTTGTTACGCTGGAGCCTCACCCTCCAGCAGTACGACTTTACCGTTCAACACCGCAAGGGCAGTTAGCATGGCAATGCCGATGGGTTGTCCCGGCGAAGGGAGCCTCCAGACATACGCTTGGAGGAGTACCAGAAGGTCCTACCTCCATAGCGCAGTCTAAAAGGGGGAGGTGTCAGGCAAAAGGTATTTTTCCCCGAATTTTTAAAAATGAGATATGTCTCAAAGAAAAACCCCCCACCCCCTATCCGTTTGTAAGAGAAGACATAGAACTCAGTTTTGCTTTCCCCCAAACCAGGAATCTTTATGACCCGCCATAAAACCTCAGTCCAGAGCAAGCACTGGTACAAACCGGAAAGTCCCTCCAAAAAACCCCATTGTTTAATTGTACAAACGTTTAATGTCGATTTTAATAACGCACAGGTCTGACAGAAACATCGGGACCACTTTTTTGGAATGCTTACCTTTTACCCATTACAATAGTATAACTTGCATAACTGAGGAATGACCGGGAATTGAGATAATGAATTCTGAGCTTCTGAGCGTCGATATTTGAACTCTATCTTCATGAATATTGGTGACGGTCAAGATGATGTCTCCCTCTTGGATGTGGGACCCCCCACACCAAGATATGAAATCTGAAGGATTTTTTAGGTCTTCGGTAGCAGGGTGGGCTCGCAAAGCCGAGCCCCTGTGGGAGGTACATAATGGGTGTCTCCCAGAGTTTTGGCTGCTTGCTAAAAACCAGATCGGCCATTTTTCAAGCCATTCTTCTCAGGGTCGTCGAACACACGCACATCACGCGGCGTAAAAAGAATCACCTCTAATTTCCGGGGAGCCGTCCCCCCCACAGAATCTGAGACCATCACCTTGTGAAGCAGGTTTTGCTATTACTTATCCCTTTTATTTTAATAACTGTTTTATGCATACATGTAAATTGTCTCCTTTATAATATCTTGTATATATTTTGTAAACACTGCCCCCCTTTTGGGAGTAAATCATTAATTATTTACCAGTTTCGTCCTTCTTGTCCTATGTCGAGCAAACACGTTCCTCACCCGCTAATTCACGTTACCTACCAGGTACCCGATCCACCTGTTAAGCGATCGGTGGTGGCAGTATACCAGTATTTATGTGATATTGTGGTTTGAGGGTGGCTGGTCGGAGGTATATATACGTTCCTGGAAGGAACTGGTGGTATATATACGTCCTGTCACATCACGTGCCGCAATAGTCGACATAAATTAGAGCAGCTGCACCCGTGCTTATCCTCGGTCAATACCGTGTTTGACCAGCAGGATAAGGGGGCGCCAGAGAGCTGCAAGGTCTGACCCAAGTGGGTGTTGTTTTCATGACAATATTCTTGTACATAGGGGCAGTATTGTAGTAGTTATATTCTTGTACATAGGGGCAGTATTATTGCAGTTATATTCTTGTACATAGGAGCAGTATTATTGTAGTTATATTCTTGTACATAGGAGGCAGTATTATAGTGGTTATATTCTTGTACATAGGGGGCAGTATTATAGTAGTTATGTTCATGTACATAGTGGCAGTATTATAGTAGTTATATTCTTGTACATAGGAGCAGTATTATAGTAGTTATATTCTTGTACATAGGAGCAGTATTATAGTAGTTATATTCTTGTACATAGGGGCAGTATTGTAGTAGTTATATTCTTGTACATAGGGGCAGTATTATAGTAGTTATATTCTTGTACATAGGAGCAGTATTATTGTAGTTATATTCTTGTACATAGGAGGCAGTATTATAGTGGTTATATTCTTGTACATAGGGGGCAGTATTATAGTAGTTATATTCTTGTACATAGGAGCAGTATTATAGTAGTTATATTCTTGTACATAGGAGTAGTATTATAGTAGTTATATTCTTGTACATAGGGGCAGTATTGTAGTAGTTATATTCTTGTACATAGGGGCAGTATTATAGTAGTTATATTCTTGTACATAGGAGCAGTATTATTGTAGTTATATTCTTGTACATAGGAGGCAGTATTATAGTGGTTATATTCTTGTACATAGAGGGCAGTATTATAGTAGTTATGTTCTTGTACATAGTGGCAGTATTATAGTAGTTATATTCTTGTACCTAGGAGACAGTATTATAGTGGTTATATTCTTGTACATAGGGGGCAGTATTATAGTAGTTATATTCTTGTACATAGTGGCAGTATTATAGTAGTTATATTCTTGTACATAGGAGGCAGTATTATAGTGGTTATATTCTTTTACATAGGGGGCAGTATTATAGTAGTTATGTTCTTGTACATAGGGGGCAGTATTATAGTAGTTATATTCTTGTACATAGTGGCAGTATTATAGGAGTTATATTCTTGTACATAGGAGCAGTATTATAGTAGTTATATTCTTGTACATAGGAGCGGTATTATAGTAGTTATATTCTTGTACTTAGGGAGCAGTATTATAGTAGTTATATTCTTGTACATAGGAGCGGTATTATAGTAGTTATATTCTTTTACATAGGGGGCAGTATTATAGTAGTTATATTCTTGTACATAGAAGCAGTATTATAGTTCTTATATTCTTGTACATAGGGGGCAGTATTATAGTAGTTATATTCTTGTACATAGGGGCAGTATTATAGTAGTTATATTCTTGTACTTAGGGAGCAGTATTATAGTAGTTATATTCTTATACATATGGGCAGTATTATAGTTATATTCTTGTACATAGGGGCAGTTTTATGGTTGTTATATTCTTGTACATAGGAGCAGTATTATAGTTCTTATATTCTTGTACATAGGGGGCAGTATTATAGTAGTTATATTCTTGTACATAGGGGGCAGTATTATAGTAGTTATATTCTTGTACATTGGGGCAGTATTATAGTAGTTATATTCTTGTACATAGGGACAGTATTATAGTAGTTATATTCTTGTACATATGGGCAGTATTATAGTAGTTATATTCTTGTACATAGGGGCAGTTTTATAGTAGTTATATTCTTGTGCATAGGGGCAGTTTTAAAGTAGTTGTATCTACTTCTGTGAGAAAACAGAAATAACTCTAAATCAGGATTTTGCCCAACTTTTAAATTCTTGTTAATATTTCAGCACGGTCAGTAATTTTAGTCCGCTGTCATTTAACCTGGAGGCGATGTTGTTTATTATTAACTATTAATGAACTGTTCTTATATAACATTCTGACTCTGGAGCTCTATAATACATTGTTGCAGATTCAGCATGTAAGATACACTACCACAAAGTCCATTAACTAGGGCAGTGCTCCCCTGCTATTCGAGGACTATAACTCCCACCGTGTCCTGACAGCCTTGGGCACAATGTTGTTTTTCTCACCCTGCGGTTCATGCATACTGCTTGGTAAGTCTATATAGCGCTATATCATGGTTTTGGTCGATGCCTAATGTACATCTGCGTTTTGTGGCAGGGTTATACATTCTTTTCAATATTGAAGGAAATTTGAAGGAAAGTTCCACAAATTAGAGCACAAAATTAGGGCGGATTACTTTTATTTTTCAGGTGTTTTCAGGATGTGCGGAGAATTTACCGGGCGGATCGGTGCGGAGCAGAAACTACATATTTAGCTGTTGCAGGACCCGTGTTACATCGAGTAGTGACATCTCCTCCTGGAGAAGAAATTACTGTGTAAAAATGAATGTGTGCATTCAGCATTCATGTACAGTCATGAGAAAAACTAAGTACACCCTGTCTGAATTCTGTGGTTTTAAGTATTAGCACATAATTTTAAAAAATCTGTTTGTTAGAAAGTTCCATTTTTGGTCAAATACAACCTCACAAGAAGAACACATGGTAAATGACACTGTGTCATTATATATTTGCCAAAAACTGATCTAAAATGCAGAAGTAGTGTGAAAAATGAAGTACACCCCATGAATCAGTAGCTTGTAGAAACAGCTCTGACATAAATGATCTGAAGTTATGGTTTTCTATGTGAGTTTATTAGTCCCCGTAATGGGGTCACTGGAAATGTAAGTGAGAGGAGATATGTATCACGAAGATCGCTATCTTACGTGATGTCGACCCCAGAAGTTTCTCTGCAGCATGTTATGTGCTGAGAGGGGTTAATCGGCCACGACAGGGTTGGGTTTTTTGTAGGTGTAAGAGATGAGCGGGACGGCCATTCACCATATCTCCACCTCAAGGGTGTGGTTAGTCAGGTTAAATGACCAGCCACTGAGTTTTTTTCTCTGTTCTGTATTTGGAGACAAGAAAGTTTCCTGTCTGGAGTTTCAGTGGGAGCTGAAGTTTACTATAACCTGAGCCGGCGAATCCCGCACGTATATGGACTGTGCTACAAGTTATCTTTTGTTTTGCCATTGTGATCGTCACATAATGTGGGACATTCTGAGACATTGTGCCTGTTCCAAATTAAATAATAAAATTTAAATATGTGCACGGAAGAACTACGACTGATACATTGAGCATCAGGGCAGATCTTTCTTTATTACATCATCGGTCACTCATATATATAGGTTTTTAATATTCATACTTTATCACAATATTATTGTCTCAGCTTATCTCTAAATATGTGCTGGCATTAGCATGCATACATCTAATAGGCTAAAGTTAATTCTATCTACACCCAGCTGAAGTCTAGGTGTAAGGGACCCTCTTATCTGAAAACAAACATTCTGGCTTAGACTCCATTTTGGAAAGCAGAGAGATACACGTACAAAAATCAAAATTAAGTCAGGATAGATAAATATAAATCCTGGTCTCACACCGTTATTCCAGAAAGGCCCGTGTTTATTTTGTTGAACCTGCAGTGGTTTATGCTGTGTTGAAATACACCAGCAGACAAAAAAAACGTTCCTGTGTCTACCTCTGAGAGCAGCCGAGTGAGTCAATCTACCACATCCCTTACATTATTCTAAAAGAATTTTGGCTGATCATCTGTACAACGTTGCTTAAAAGTAACCCGCCATGTTGTACATACAGTCCAATCAATGAGGAGCTCAGTGTAGAGGAGAAGCTGAGCAGAGTCATATGTAGATTCATGGGAAAAGATTCAGTGTAACTTGTTATTTTGTTTATTGAAATCCCTGGTGTTTGAATGTATGAGTCCAGTGGGCGGTCCTAGTGGTGATTGACAGCTATCTGTGCATGCAGTCCTACAGGGAAGACTGTCAGTCACTGAGTAGGACCGCCCACTGGACTCTTATATGTACAAACACCAGGGATTTCAATGAATAAAATGCAAATTTTACTGAATCTTTTCCTACAAATTTGTAGTTCAATCTGATCGGCTCCTCCTGCTCTATAACATCCCGCCTGCAGATCAGATCCCAGGTACAACAATGCAGGTCCCCTTTAAATTGATTGAGCTTTGTGGGCATTTGTTCCTGCACAGCTTTCATACGGTCCCACCACAATATATCTGTTGGGTTGAGGTCTGGACTATGACATTGCAGCATTCGAAAAAAATGAAGAGATGGATCTTTATTGTGCTGCCGAGGAAATCAACAGATCTTACCGGGGAATAGGAGGAAGCATCCAGGAGGCAATATAGATGAATAGCGAGTTTAATTGTCAACTCGTTTCGAAGTTCTCATACTCCATCAGGACAAACCACCAAGTGTTGTGTGAACTACGAGACACATTGACAATAAAAACCGCTAGTTATCTACACTGCCTCCTGGATACTTTCTCCTGTACACCGCTAATATTTGTTGGTGTCCTCGATTCATCTCTCCATTTTTTCTTCACTGGATTTCCCTCCTTGGATCTGCTGGAACCGTTTTACTGAGCTCGTAAAGTGTTGCGGCCAACACAACCACACCAGGTGATCGCAGCCCTGCACTCCTATGTCTTCTATTACATACCAGATAAGACACTATATTGCGCTTGTGTTTTCCAGTGTTTCTTTTACACATTGCAACATAAGAGAGTTACTGTGGCACCGAAAGAATGCAAGAAAGGTTAATTTCTCAAGTAGCATTTATTAGTCTCTGACCAATGGAATAGATAAATGGGCAGCATGGTGGCTCAGTGGTTAGCACTCTATGGTGGCTCAGTGGTGAGCACTGTATGGTGGCTCAGTAGTTAGCACTGCAGCCTTGCAGCGCTGGGGTCCTGGATTCAATCTCACCAAGGACAACATCTGCAAGGAGTTTGTATGTTCTCCCTGTGTTTGCGTGGGTTTCCTCTGGGTTCTCCGGTTTCCTCCCACACTGATAGGGAATGTAGATTGTGAGCCCCAACAGGGACAGGGATGATAATGTCTGTAAAGTGCTGTGGAATTAATGGCGCTATATAAGTGAGATAAATAAATAAAAAATACCCAACGTGTCGGCAGCACTGGCCTCTGTCAAGGTTTATCTGAATGGTGCAGAGGTCGATGCCTATACGAGGAGGTTGGTCTACGGGACTTGCCGCTCTGTGTCACTTTCTTGAATTCTTTCAGTGCCAAAGTGACTGCCTTCTACTTCTTGACCTCAGGTCATTCTTTTGGGCATGAACCATTTGCAGTTGATCCGACCATTTATTTTTCTATGACATTGAGCACCACGATTCTTACCTTCTTCTGCCATTCTGATGCAGATTTGCTGCTTGTGATCATCGTCCTCTTGTATCAAACAGTTTCGGCCAACCTTTAGCTTTTGGACAGATGGCCTGACATTTACCAATAGAATACTTTGTTATACAGAGGGTTTCATGGTCGACACAATGACTGCGAGATGCCCGGGTCCTGTGGCTGCAAAACAAGAACAACTCATTTCCCCTCCATCATTGTGCTGGACATTTGTTATGAGGTGTTTGTACTTTTATGTTGTGTTCTTTTTTGTTGTTGTTTTTTTACAAACACCTTTTTCTCTTTTCTCATCTGTCCAAAGGACATTGTTCCTGCAATCTTTTGATTTGCTTTGGAAATTTTAGCCACGCTGCTATGTTCTTTTTATAAAGAAGCTTTCTCCTAAGAACCCTTCCAAACTGGCAAAACGTATCCAGTCTTTTTTCTAATTCATAGAATCATAGAATGGTAGAGTTGGAAGGGACCTCCTGGGTCATCTGGTCCAACCCCCTGCTCAAAGCAGAATTCACTAGATCATCTCAGACAGATGTCTGTCCAGCCTCTGTTTGAAGACGTCCATTGAAGGGGAACTCACCACCTCTCGTGGCCGCCTGTTCCACTCATTAATCACCCTAACTGTCAAAAAGTTTTTTCTAATATCTAATCTGTGTCTCCTCCCATTTAGTTTCATCCCGTTGCTTCTAGTCTTTCCTTGTGCAAATGAGAATAAAGATGATCCTTCTACAATGTGACAGCCCTTGACATATTTGTAGACAGCTATTAAGTCTCCTCTCAGTCTTCTTTTTTGCAAGCTAAACATTCCCAAATCCTGCAACCGTTCCTCATAGGACATGGTTTGCAGACCAGTCACCATTCTGGTCGCTCTTCTCTGAACTTGCTCCAGTTTGTCTATGTCTTTTTTAAAATGTGGTGCTCAAAACTGTACACAGTATTCCAGATGAGGTCTGACCAAAGAGGAGTAAAGACCGATAATGACTTCACGTGATCTAGACTGTATGCTTCTGTTAATACATCCCAGAATTGTATTTGCCTTTTTTGCTGCTGCATCACACTGTTGACTCATGTTCAGTCTATGATCTATTAGTATACCTAAGTCTTTTTCACATGTACTGTTGCTTAGCTCTATTCCTCCCATTCTGTATATGCTTTTTTCATTTTTATTGCCCAGATGTAGTACTTTGCATTTTTCCCTGTTAAAAACCATTCTGTTGGTTGCTGCCCACTGCTCCAGTTTATTTAGGTCTTTTTGAATCCTCTCTCTCTCTTCTCTAGTATTAGCTATCCCTCCTAGCTTTGTGTCATCAGCAAATTTAATCAGTTTACCCTCAATTCCTTCATCTAAATCATTGATAAAGATGTTGAACAATACAGGTCCCAGGACGGAGCCCTGTGGTACCCCACTTGAGACATTCATCCAGCTGGATGTGAAGCCATTTACAACCACTCTTTGAGTCCGATCACTAAGCCAGTTATGAATCCACCTAACAGTTGCCTGGTCCATTGCATACTTGGTCATTTTTTCAATAAGGATGGTGTGAGATACTTTGTCAAATGCTTTGCTGAAGTCAAGATATACTATATCTACAGCATTTCCCTGATCCACCCAGTCAGTGATTCTGTCATAGAAGGAAATTAAGTTAGTCTGACATGACTTGTTAGTTACAAACCCATGCTGACTCTGGTTAATCACTTCATTCTTATCCATGTACTTACATACATGTTGTTTAATAATTTGTTCAAAGATCTTTCCTGGTATAGAAGTCAGACTCACCGGCCTATAGTTCCCTGGGTCCACCTTCTTCCCCTTTTTGAAGATAGGAACAACATTTGCTCTTCTCCAGTCTTCTGGGACTTCTCCTGTTCTCCAAGAATTTTCAAAGATTATGGAGAGTGGTTCTAAAATTTCTTCTACGATCTCCTTCAGTACTCTGGGGTGTAATTCATCTGGACCTGGAGACTTGAACTCATTTATGTTAGCTAAATATTCCCTCACAATCTTTCTGTTTACAGATAACTTGGATTCCTCTATTCCTTTAAAAGGACAGTGGAGATCAGTTGATGTTACATTTTCTTTCTGAGAGAAAACAGATGCAAAATAAGAATTAAAACGTTCGGCCTTCTCAACATCCTCTCTTACCATTTCTCCATTTTCATCCTGTAAAAATCCTATAGCATCTTTGACTTTTCTTTTACTTTTGACATACCCCCAAAATCCTTTTTTATTGCTTTTGACATCTCTTGCAAGCCTTAATTCATTGTCAGCTTTAGCTAACCTGATACGTGCACTGCAGGATCTGCAGACTGCATTATAATCTTCTTTAGATATGCCTCCCTCTTTCCATTTAATAAACATTTCTTTCTTTCTTTTTAGCATGTGTTTAAGTTCTGTGTTCATCCATCCTGGTTTCCTTAAATGCTTCCCATTCTTCCTACTTTTCGGGATTGTTAACGATTGTGCTTTGAGAATCTCATTTTTAAAAATTTCCCATCCTTCCTGGACATTTTTGTCCTTAAGGACATCCAGCCATTGGATCCCTCCTATTCTCTTTCTGAGTCTCTTAAAATCTGCCTTTCTAAAATCTAACCTTGAAGTTTGAGTCTTCACATGTCTTCCTCCTCTAGTTATCCAAAATTCTATAATAGCATGATCGCTGCCTCCTAGGGTCCCAGCCACCTTTACCTCCTCAACCATTTCCTCCCTGTTTATAAGGATTAGATCCAAAGTAGCAGATCCCCTTGTTTTCTCCCCTACCTTTTGGAAGATAAAGTTGTCAGCAAGAGAGGATAAGAATTTGCTTGACCTGTTAGTTTTACTTGAGAGAGATTCCCAACAAATGTCTGGATAGTTGAAATCTCCCATGACCACTACGTCATATTTTTTGGAGAACTTGGTCATTTGATACATAAAGAGTTCATCCATATCTTCAGCTTGCCCAGGTGGCCTGTAGTAAATGCCTACAATGGTGTCCTTTCCGTTGTTCTCTCCTTGTATTCTTACCCAAACAGTTTCCACAGAACTCCCAGTCTCTGAAGCTTCAATCTCTGTGCAGATATACGCTTTTCTAACATACAATGCAACACCTCCTCCTCGTTTATCAAGTCTGTTTCTTGCAAATAAGTTGTATCCTTTTAGCCTTTTATTCCAATCATGTGTATCGTCCCACCAAGTTTCAGTGATTCCAATGACATCATATTCCTTTTCCTGCGTTAGTAGTTCCAATTCTCCTTGTTTGTTGCCCATGCTTTGTGCATTTGTATAAAAACATTTTAGTTTGTGATTGGTTTCTCTTCCTCCCATATTTTTATTATTTAAATTGTTTTGTCTTTGTTCTTCCTTTCCACTTCCAGTAGCAGAGATCTCAATAGTATTTGTCAGCTGTATGGCTTTTTCTGGCCTTTTGCTTCCCTTCCCACATTGTTCTAGTTTAAAGTTTAATTGTACTGTCAGGAACCTGAACATGTAACTCAGGCCTTTAGACTCTGAGCTATAGCTCTTGAGTATTTTTTTGCGGTTTCTCTTCCATTCTATGGTCTGACCTGGGGATGAATTTTTCGGGACGTCCACTTTTATGATGATTGTCAACTATCTTAAATTTTCTCCAATTTTGAATATTCTCTTACTGTAGAATAATGGATGCCTAATTATTTGGGAATGCACTTAAAATCCTTCCCAAATTGATGGGCAGCAACAATTGCTTCTCTAAGATCACTGTTGATGCCTTTCCTCTTTGGCATTGTGGGATAAACACATCTAAATTCTCCAGACCAGCAAATTGCCCAAACTTCTGCTTTTATAAAGATAGTCACATTTGCTATGAACAAATAATTAAGGAAATGTCATTGGCAGCACCGGGCTGTTGCTCATCCTGTTAATTGGAAACAGTATGGGTGTACTTAATTTCACACATTGTTTCAGCATTTGGCCTAGTTTCTGGTAAATAATAACACAGTGTAATTAGTCATGTGTTGTTCATCAGAGCTTGTATTTACTAGATTTATTTTATTTATTTTTTATCATCCTTGTTATTTGCACATATATAATTATAGTCTCATAATGATTGGTTGAGAAGGTCAGATAAGAGGTTAGACATGAAAAAAGATAAATCAACAACAGTTGTGTATCCACTAGAAATATTAAGCCAATGAATGTGACACACAACCAGTATATGGCATAAAAATATTAAGTTATTTATTACATCATATAAAGAAATAGTGATAAAATCACGAAGGGAAAAAGGGGGTTTCACAAAGGATAAAAATACATGATGTGGGGGTAGAAATAAGGATATATATATATACAGTACAGACCAAAAGTTTGGACACACCTTCTCATTTAAAGATTTTTCTGTATTTTCATAACTATGAAAATTGTACATTCACACTGAAGGCATCAAAACTATGAATTAACACATGTGGAATTATATACTTAACAGAAAAGTGTGAAACAACTGAAAATATGTCTTATATTCTAGGTTCTTCAAAGTAGCCACCTTTTGCTTTGATGACTGCTTTGCACACTCTTGGCATTCTCTTGATGAGCTTCAAGAGGTAGTCACCGGAAATGGTTTTCACTTCATAGCTGTGCCCTGTCAGGTTTAATAAGTGGGATTTCTTGCCTTATAAATGGGGTTGGGACCATCAGTTGTGTTGTGCAGAAGTCTGGTGGATACACAGCTGATAGTCCTACTGAATAGACTGTTAGCTGCTTTTTTCTTGATATAATACAAATTCTAAGTAAAGAAAAACGAGTGGCCATCATTACTTTAAGAAATGAAGGTCAGTCAGTCCCAAAAATTGGGAAAACTTTGAAAGTGTCCCCAAGTGCAGTTGCAAAAACCATCAAGCGCTACAAAGAAACTGGCTCACATGAGGACCGCCCCAGGAAAGGAAGACCAAGAGTTACCTCTGCTTCTGAGGATAAGTTTATCAGAGTCACCAGCCTCAGAAATCGCAGGTTAACAGCAGCTCAGATTAGAGACCAGGTCAATGCCACACAGAGTTCTAGCAGCAGACACATCTCTTCAACAACTGTTAAGAGGAGACTTTGTGCAGCAGGCCTTCATGGTAAAATAGCTGCTAGGAAACCACTGCTAAGGACAGGCAACAAGCAGAAGGGACTTGTTTGGGCTAAAGAACACAAGGAATGGACATTAGACCAGTGGAAATCTGTGCTTTGGTCTGATGAGTCCAAATTTGAGATCTTTGGTTCCAACCACCGTGTCTTTGTGCGACGCAGAAAAGGTGAATGGATGGACTCTACATGTCTGGTTCCCACCGTGAAGCATGGAGGAGGAGGTGTGATGGTGTGGGGGTGCTTTGCTGGTGACACTGTTGGGGATTTATTCAAAACTGAAGGCACACTGAACCAGCATGGCTACCACAGCATCTTGCAGCGGCATGCTATTCCATCCGGTTTGCGTTTAGTTGGACCATCATTTATTTTTCAACAGGACAATGACCCCAAACACACCTCCAGGCTGTGTAAGGGCTATTTGACCAAGAAGGAGAGTGATGGGGGGCTACGCCAGATGACCTGGCCTCCACAGTCACCAGACCTGAACCCAATCGAGATGGTTTGGGGTGAGCTGGACCGCAGAGTGAAGGCAAAAGGGCCAACAAGTGCTAAGCATCTCTGGGAACTCCTTCCAGATTGTTGGAAGACCATTTCCGGTGACTACCTCTTGAAGCTCATCAAGAGAATGCCAAGAGTGTGCAAAGCAGTCATCAAAGCAAAAGGTGGCTACTATGAAGAACCTAGAATATAACACATATTTTCAGTTGTTTCACACTTTTTTGTTAAGTATATAATTCCACGTGTGTTTATTCATAGTTTTGATGCCTTCAGTGTGAATGTACTATTTTCATAGTCATGAAAATACAGAAAAATATTAAAATGAGAAGGTGTGTCCAAACTTTTGGTCTGTACTGTATATATATACACTGCTCAAAAAAATAAAGGAACACTGAAATAACAAATCCTAGATCTGAATGAATGAAATCTTCTCATTGAATACTTTGTTCTGTAGAAAGTTGAATGTGCTGACAACAAAATCTCACAAAAATCATCAATGGAAATCACATTTATTAACCAATGGAGGCCTGGATTTGGAGTCACCCCCAAAATTAAAGTGGAAAAACACACTACAAGCTGATCCAACTTTGATGTAATGTCCTTAAAACAAGTCAGAATGAGTCTCAGTATTGTGTGTGGCCTCCACGTGTCTGTATGACCTCCCTACAACGCCTGGGCATGCTCCTGATGAGGCCGAGTATTGTGTGTGGCCTCCACGTGCCTGTATGACCTCCCTACAACGCCTGGGCATGCTCCTGATGAGGCTGAGTATTGTGTGTGGCCTCCACGTGTCTGTATGACCTCCCTACAATGCCTGGGCATGCTCCTGATGAGGCTGAGTATTGTGTGTGGCCTCCACGTGTCTGTATGACCTCCCTACAACGCCTGGGCATGCTCCTGATGAGGCTGAGTATTGTGTGTGGCCTCCACGTGCCTGTATGACCTCCCTACAACGCCTGGGCATGCTCCTGATGAGGCTGAGTATTGTGTGTGGCCTCCACGTGCCTGTATGACCTCCCTACAACGCCTGGGCATGCTCCTGATGAGGCTGAGTATTGTGTGTGGCCTCCACGTGCCTGTATGACCTCCCTACAACGCCTGGGCATGCTCCTGATGAGGCTCAGTATTGTGTGTGGCCTCCATGTGCCTGTATGACCTCCCTACAACGCCTGGGCATGCTCCTGATGAGGCTGAGTATTGTGTGTGGCCTCCACGTGCCTGTATGACCTCCCTACAATGCCTCGGCATGCTCCTGATGAGGCTGAGTATTGTGTGTGGCCTCCACGTGCCTGTATGACCTCCCTACAACGCCTGGGCATGCTCCTGATGAGGCTGACTATTGTGTGTGGCCTCCACGTGCCTGTATGACCTCCCTACAACACCTGGGCATGCTCCTGATGAGGCTGAGTATTGTGTGTGGCCTCCACATGCCTGTATGACCTCCCTACAACGCCTGGGCATGCTCCTGATGAGGCTGAGTATTGTGTGTGCCCTCTACGTGCCTGTATGACCTCCCTACAATGCCTGGGCATGCTCCTGATGAGGCTGAGAATTGTGTGTGGCCTCCACGTGCCTGTATGACCTCCCTACAACGCCTGGGCATGCTCCTGATGAGTCTCAGTATTGTGTGTGGCCTCCACGTGCCTGTATGACCTCCCTACAACGCCTGGGCATGCTCCTGATGAGGCTCAGTGTTGTGTGTGGCCTCCACGTGCCTGTATGACCTCCCTACAACGCCTGGGCATGCTCCTGATGAGGCTGAGTATTGTGTGTGGCCTCCACGTGCCTGTATGACCTCCCTACAACGCCTGGGCATGCTCCTGATGAGGCTGAGTATTGTGTGTGGCCTCCACGTGCCTGTATGACCTCCCTACAACGCCTGGGCATGCTCCTGATGAGGCTGAGTATTGTGTGTGGCCTCCACGTGCCTGTATGACCTCCCTACAATGCCTGGGCATGCTCCTGATGAGGCTGAGTATTGTGTGTGGCCTCCACGTGCCTGTATGACCTCCCTACAACGCCTGGGCATGCTCCTGATGAGGCTGAGTATTGTGTGTGGCCTCCACGTGCCTGTATGACCTCCCTACAACGCCTGGGCATGCTCCTGATGAGGCTGAGTATTGTGTGTGGCCTCCACGTGCCTGTATGACCTCCCTACAACGCCTGGGCATGATCCTGATGAGGCTGAGTATTGTGTGTGGCCTCCACGTGCCTGTATGACCTCCCTACAACGCCTGGGCATGCTCCTGATGAGTCTCAGTATTGTGTGTGGCCTCCACGTGCCTGTATGACCTCCCTACAATGCCTGGGCATGCTCCTGATGAGGCTGAGTATTGTGTGTGACCTCCACGTGCCTGTATGACCTCCCTACAACGCCTGGGCATGCTCCTGATGAGGCTGAGGATTGTGTGTGGCCTCCACGTGCCTGTATGACCTCCCTACAACGCCTGGGCATGCTCCTGATGAGGCTGAGTATTGTGTGTGGCCTCCACGTGCCTGTATGACCTCCCTACAATGCCTGGGCATGCTCCTGATGAGGCTGAGTATTGTGTGTGGCCTCCACGTGCCTGTATGACCTGCCTACAACGCCTGGGCATGCTCCTGATGAGGCTGAGTATTGTGTGTGGCCTCCACGTGCCTGTATGACCTCCCTACAACGCCTGGGCATGCTCCTGATGAGGCTGAGTATTGTGTGTGGCCTCCACGTGCCTGTATGACCTCCCTACAACGCCTGGGCATGCTCCTGATGAGTCTCAGTATTGTGTGTGGCCTCCACGTGCCTGTATGACCTCCCTACAACGCCTGGGCATGCGCCTGATGAGGCTGAGTATTGTGTGTGACCTCCACGTGCCTGTATGACCTCCCTAAAACGCCTGGGCATGCTCCTGATGAGGCTGAGTATTGTATGTGGCATCCACGTGCCTGTATTACCTCCCTACAACGCCTGGGCATGCTCCTGATGAGGCTGAGTATTGTGTGTGGCCTCCACGTGCCTGTATGACCTCCCTACAACGCCTGGGCATGCTCCTGATGAGGCTGAGTATTGTGTGTGGCCTCCACGTGCCTGTATGACCTCCCTACAACGCCTGGGCATGCTCCTGATGAGGCTGAGTATTGTGTGTGGCCTCCACGTGCCTGTATGACCTCCCTACAACGCCTGGGCATGCTCCTGATGAGGCTCAGTATTGTGTGTGGCCTCCATGTGCCTGTATGACCTCCCTACAACGCCTGGGCATGCTCCTGATGAGGCTGAGTATTGTGTGTGGCCTCCACGTGCCTGTATGACCTCCCTACAATGCCTCGGCATGCTCCTGATGAGGCTGAGTATTGTGTGTGGCCTCCACGTGCCTGTATGACCTCCCTACAACGCCTGGGCATGCTCCTGATGAGGCTGACTATTGTGTGTGGCCTCCACGTGCCTGTATGACCTCCCTACAACACCTGGGCATGCTCCTGATGAGGCTGAGTATTGTGTGTGGCCTCCACATGCCTGTATGACCTCCCTACAACGCCTGGGCATGCTCCTGATGAGGCTGAGTATTGTGTGTGCCCTCTACGTGCCTGTATGACCTCCCTACAATGCCTGGGCATGCTCCTGATGAGGCTGAGAATTGTGTGTGGCCTCCACGTGCCTGTATGACCTCCCTACAACGCCTGGGCATGCTCCTGATGAGTCTCAGTATTGTGTGTGGCCTCCACGTGCCTGTATGACCTCCCTACAACGCCTGGGCATGCTCCTGATGAGGCTCAGTGTTGTGTGTGGCCTCCACGTGCCTGTATGACCTCCCTACAACGCCTGGGCATGCTCCTGATGAGGCTGAGTATTGTGTGTGGCCTCCACGTGCCTGTATGACCTCCCTACAACGCCTGGGCATGCTCCTGATGAGGCTGAGTATTGTGTGTGGCCTCCACGTGCCTGTATGACCTCCCTACAACGCCTGGGCATGCTCCTGATGAGGCTGAGTATTGTGTGTGGCCTCCACGTGCCTGTATGACCTCCCTACAATGCCTGGGCATGCTCCTGATGAGGCTGAGTATTGTGTGTGGCCTCCACGTGCCTGTATGACCTCCCTACAACGCCTGGGCATGCTCCTGATGAGGCTGAGTATTGTGTGTGGCCTCCACGTGCCTGTATGACCTCCCTACAACGCCTGGGCATGCTCCTGATGAGGCTGAGTATTGTGTGTGGCCTCCACGTGCCTGTATGACCTCCCTACAACGCCTGGGCATGATCCTGATGAGGCTGAGTATTGTGTGTGGCCTCCACGTGCCTGTATGACCTCCCTACAACGCCTGGGCATGCTCCTGATGAGTCTCAGTATTGTGTGTGGCCTCCACGTGCCTGTATGACCTCCCTACAATGCCTGGGCATGCTCCTGATGAGGCTGAGTATTGTGTGTGACCTCCACGTGCCTGTATGACCTCCCTACAACGCCTGGGCATGCTCCTGATGAGGCTGAGGATTGTGTGTGGCCTCCACGTGCCTGTATGACCTCCCTACAACGCCTGGGCATGCTCCTGATGAGGCTGAGTATTGTGTGTGGCCTCCACGTGCCTGTATGACCTCCCTACAATGCCTGGGCATGCTCCTGATGAGGCTGAGTATTGTGTGTGGCCTCCACGTGCCTGTATGACCTGCCTACAACGCCTGGGCATGCTCCTGATGAGGCTGAGTATTGTGTGTGGCCTCCACGTGCCTGTATGACCTCCCTACAACGCCTGGGCATGCTCCTGATGAGGCTGAGTATTGTGTGTGGCCTCCACGTGCCTGTATGACCTCCCTACAACGCCTGGGCATGCTCCTGATGAGTCTCAGTATTGTGTGTGGCCTCCACGTGCCTGTATGACCTCCCTACAACGCCTGGGCATGCGCCTGATGAGGCTGAGTATTGTGTGTGACCTCCACGTGCCTGTATGACCTCCCTAAAACGCCTGGGCATGCTCCTGATGAGGCTGAGTATTGTATGTGGCATCCACGTGCCTGTATTACCTCCCTACAACGCCTGGGCATGCTCCTGATGAGGCTGAGTATTTTGTGTGACCTCCACGTGCCTGTATGACCTCCCTACAACGCCTGAGCATGCTCCTGATGAGTCTCAGTATTGTGTGTGGCCTCCACGTGCCTGTATGACCTCCCTAAAACGCCTGGGCATGCTCCTGATGAGGCTGAGTATTGTATGTGGCATCCACGTGCCTGTATCACCTCCCTACAACGCCTGGGCATGCTCCTGATGAGGCTGAGTATTGTGTGTGACCTCCACGTGCCTGTATGACTTCCCTACAACGCCTGGGCATGCTCCTGATGAGGCTAAGTATTGTGTGTGGCCTCCACGTGCCTGTATGACTTCCCTACAACGCTTGGGCATGCTCCTGATGAGGCTGAGTATTGTGTTTGACCTCCACGTGCCTGTATGACCTCCCTACAACGCCTGGGCATGCTCCTGATGAGTCTCAGTATTGTGTGTGGCCTCCACGTGCCTGTATGTGTAGCACCCTGAGGATTCGGCTGCTACAGGGGTATTGCACCTCAACCCAGAGGTGTGATATTCCACTCCCGGGTAAGGATGGAGTGTGGAACTGAGCTCGGTAGGCTGCATGCACTACATACATCCCATTTCCGAGGAACAGGCCGACGGTACTCCCACTTAGAAATGTGCAGGTACGACCGAGTCTGTTCCTGGCTGGAGTGGGAGGGGGGTGGAACATCCCAAGTAGTGTAGGGGCAGATAGGGGGAGCAGCCTGGGTAAAGATAGGAGCTCATTGGGTGCTGGTCGCCTGAGCTCACACATAGAGGGTGTATATAAGGTGGGCACCATCATAGATCAGGGTCAGTCAGTCAGTCTGCCAGCCTTTTGCAGAGAGAAGTCAGAGGAGGAAGAGGAGCAGAGAAGCCCCAGAGAGAGAGAGAGAGTGGAGCAGAGAAGGAAAGACCCAGAGGAGACAAAGAGAGGACTCTGAGAACCCAAATTCAATCCCCGGGTGAAGAGTCGGCAATAGGGTACCGGATCCCAAACTGGTGGGGGCAAAAGCACACCCTAGCCAGAGACCGGAGGCCGTGGGCAGCGTCTGCCACGGCCACCCACCACATCCACCCCGAAGGCATACCACGTGGAGGGTCAGGGAACCCAAGGCCAAGGGTGTCCCAACAGAAGGCCCGAGGGAGCTGGACCTAGGTGGATCACTAGTGGGGACGGCCAGAGGAAAGGACAGAAGGAGAGCTCAGGGTCACGCTCCGGACTTGTTTGGGGGTTTGCTGAATCCAGGACCTGGTGGACGCAGCACGGCTCGGGTGGTCACTTGAAGCTGGAGTGACCGGAACATCAGCAGTGAGTAAATACCCTAAACTGCACAACCCGACTCTGTCTTCATTTAACATCTATGCTGCACCACCACAACCCCCATCCTCTGCACCTGACCCCCTGAGGCTATACCCCACCCGTTGGGGGTTATACTATCAAAAGCTGCACCAACACCATCAGCCTCAGCGGACCCTGCTGCAGCGGCGGCCATAGTGACCGCAATACAACGGGTGGCGTAGTCGACATTAAGAACTTAATAACATCTGTAGGACTGCCACATACAACTGAGTTTGACACCCTGGGCACGGACCGGGTCATAGCCACTCGGAAGACTACAACTCCCATCTGATCCGGCTCCGGGTATTCTCCTAAAGAATATGGCCCAGGGGGCGCGTCAACTTTGGCGTAGTCGGCAGGATTACGTGCCCGCAACAACCGTGTACTGCGTGCCTGAAGAAAAGAACGAGTTTACCTCAAAAAGAAATCTCCTGCCGGTTCCGGAGGGTCCCCGCCATCGGACCCCATCGCAGATCGATTCCCGCCGGTTGTCCGCCATTAACAGCGTTTTCCCGCCATCTGCAGAGTTTCCCGCCACTGGGAGACGATTCCCGCCATTTCCAAAGGTTTCCCGCCTTGGAAGAGCGGACGCCATTATGGGCGTGCCAGAGGATGGCAAGAGGCCGCCTCCCATCGTGGTCCAGGACCGAAAATGGCGCCAAAAGTGGAAACCGCCCCCACCAACAGAGACTGTGATGCTAGAGGTGTCTGTCAGCGTGAAAGAACTGCCCCTGGAGCTGACAATCACCAAGTGACCCCGGGACCGCCCTCGAAGTGGGAGGGCTGAGAAGAAGAGAGCAAAGATGGGTGTCGCCTGGAGCAGTCTGGAGCGAGCGCACCCGGAGGCAAGAAGCCTGGAGAAGAGTATCGGAGGAGCTTACCCGGAGATGGCGAGAAAGCAGAGCAGCACCGGCCCGTTGGCCAGGAGCCTGCTAGAAACAGAGGAGGGAGAGCAGAGCAGCACCGGCCCGCTGGCCAGGAGCCTGCTGGAGACAACTGTAGGAGAGCAGAGCAGCACCGACCCGTTGGTCAGGAGCCTGCTGGAAACAACGACCCCACTAGGCCTAGTGGAGGTCCTAGCACAGCTCCCCCGAGACCGGGAGTGTGCGCAGACCGCTCTGGAGGGCCTCGCACGTAGGATGGCCCGGGTGCAGCGAGAGACGTTGGCGCAGTGGAGCCGAGAGATGGCCCAGCAGACCGAGACCTGTCAGCGGAGCACGCCACCCGAGACGAGGAGACAGACCGCCTCTGAGGATGGCGCGGGAGGACTGAAGGCCGGAGACGGCGCCGAGAAGGGAGCCGAACGAGTGGAGGCAGGTAAAGGGGACGTCTATACCCCAAACCGGGAAACCGTGTACCTGCCCCAGCTCCCCGTCGCAGAGCCCGAAGTCTATCCTGCCGTGCCCGTCGCTGCAACGTCACCGCCGCAGACTAGGCCTCAAACGGGAGCCGCGACCCCTGTGACGTCACACGCCTCGACCCCGAGCGTGACCAAGCAGGAAGTACCACCAGCCTGGTCGCAAGGCCTAGTACCCCCGGGCGCCGCAATACCAACAGCGCCCCCTACCTCCGCGGAGCCCCCGGCCTGGTCGCAGGGCCAAGTAGCCCAGGGCGCCGCCGTCCTTACGGTGCCCTTCACCTTCCAGATACCCCAGGCCTGGCCGCAAGGCCCGGGCAACCCGGGCGCTAACACCACCGCGCCCATAAGACCAAAAGTGCCGCATCTGGGAGAGGACCTGTTTACCCAACACACGTGCCCGGATGGGCAGCCTTTCATCTGGCCCCAGGAATATCATGAACTGGAACGGCAGAGGAAGGCTGGGGCCATGTGTGCACCCCTGATCCCGGCTCCAAAGCCCGTAAAGAGGATCTCGCCCCCGCTAGAAGAGACCCAGTTTGAGTGGGACCCCACCGGAGAAGACCTCATGGGGTTCACTCAGGAGACTCGGGCAGCCGCAGCGGAGCGTGCAGAGTGCTGCCGCCAGCAGCTCGAGGTCTTTGAGAGGGAGCGGAGAGAGAGGCGGGTCCGGGAACAACAAGCCCAGATAAGGAGCGCGGAGCAGAAGAGCCGGGCCAGGAGAGACCCCCGTGCAGCGCATAGTCCCCGCACCACCGGGACTGTGATAAAGTTTAACATGCAGCATGGGTGGGGCTTCATCCGAGACCACCGCACCCTAGGCGACGTCTTCGTGACCAGGAGAGACGTTGAGTCCCACCTACCGGAGGGACACAGGGGTCGTGACCTTTACATCGGGGACGAGGTCACCTTCACCCGGCACAAGTGTGCCAAAGGACCCTACGCCCTCCATGTGCATCGCCTGACGGAGGAAGAGCTGCGGTGTGAGGAGGAAGAGCAAGAGGACCCGGACGGGTCTGAAGCTAAAGTGAATCACAAAGAAAGAGCAGGAGGACGTCGTCGTTAAGTACAGCGAAGCAGAAGCTGTATATAGTTGCCCGTCGGGGCACAGTGAACTGTTACTGCTGCTAATATAGTCCCCGTTGGGACCAGCAAGTGTGAACTGTTTACCCGTTTAACCCTTAAATCCCACTGACCGAGGACTGAGAGCGGTCATTCTTCCCTAATACCTGGCCGAGGACTGAGAGCGGCCACTACCCCTTTTGTATATAGTTGCGCTTCCTAAAGCGCCCCCTACCGGTTTTATAGGAAAACCATTTTTCAAGAAAAGACTGTCGCACTTTACCCGGTCACACGTTGCACAGTGACCGGAGGAGGAGCCAGAGGCGACGAGAATGTTTTATATGAAAAGTTTTATAATGCTGCTAATATATGTTGTTTTATATGTTTTATATGTTTATGCAAAAATTTGTATGTTTTGTGGTGTTTTGTTCTTACAGCCCGAGGACGTGCTGTGGTTTACCAGGGGGGAATGTAGCACCCTGAGGATTCGGCTGCTACAGGGGTATTGCACCTCAACCCAGAGGTGTGATATTCCACTCCCGGGTAAGGATGGAGTGTGGAACTGAGCTCGGTAGGCTGCATGCACTACATACATCCCATTTCCGAGGAACAGGCCGACGGTACTCCCACTTAGAAATGTGCAGGTACGACCGAGTCTGTTCCTGGCTGGAGTGGGAGGGGGGTGGAACATCCCAAGTAGTGTAGGGGCAGATAGGGGGAGCAGCCTGGGTAAAGATAGGAGCTCATTGGGTGCTGGTCGCCTGAGCTCACACATAGAGGGTGTATATAAGGTGGGCACCATCATAGATCAGGGTCAGTCAGTCAGTCTGCCAGCCTTTTGCAGAGAGAAGTCAGAGGAGGAAGAGGAGCAGAGAAGCCCCAGAGAGAGAGAGAGTGGAGCAGAGAAGGAAAGACCCAGAGGAGACAAAGAGAGGACTCTGAGAACCCAAATTCAATCCCCGGGTGAAGAGTCGGCAATAGGGTACCGGATCCCAAACTGGTGGGGGCAAAAGCACACCCTAGCCAGAGACCGGAGGCCGTGGGCAGCGTCTGCCACGGCCACCCACCACATCCACCCCGAAGGCATACCACGTGGAGGGTCAGGGAACCCAAGGCCAAGGGTGTCCCAACAGAAGGCCCGAGGGAGCTGGACCTAGGTGGATCACTAGTGGGGACGGCCAGAGGAAAGGACAGAAGGAGAGCTCAGGGTCACGCTCCGGACTTGTTTGGGGGTTTGCTGAATCCAGGACCTGGTGGACGCAGCACGGCTCGGGTGGTCACTTGAAGCTGGAGTGACCGGAACATCAGCAGTGAGTAAATACCCTAAACTGCACAACCCGACTCTGTCTTCATTTAACATCTATGCTGCACCACCACAACCCCCATCCTCTGCACCTGACCCCCTGAGGCTATACCCCACCCGTTGGGGGTTATACTATCAAAAGCTGCACCAACACCATCAGCCTCAGCGGACCCTGCTGCAGCGGCGGCCATAGTGACCGCAATACAACGGGTGGCGTAGTCGACATTAAGAACTTAATAACATCTGTAGGACTGCCACATACAACTGAGTTTGACACCCTGGGCACGGACCGGGTCATAGCCACTCGGAAGACTACAACTCCCATCTGATCCGGCTCCGGGTATTCTCCTAAAGAATATGGCCCAGGGGGCGCGTCATATGACCTCCCTACAACGCCTGGGCATGCTCCTGAAGAGGCTGAGTATTGTGTGTGACCTCCACATGCCTGTATGACCTCCCTACAACGCCTGAGCATGCTCCTGATGAGGCTGAGTATTGTGTGTGGCCTCCACGTGCCTGTATGACCTCCCTACAACGCCTGGGCATGCTCCTGATGAGGCTCAGTATTGTGTGTGACCTCCACGTGCCTGTATGACCTCCCTAAAACGCCTGGGCATGCTCCTGATGAGGCTGAGTATTGTATGTGGCATCCACGTGCCTGTATTACCTCCCTACAACGCCTGGGCATGCTCCTGATGAGGCTGAGTATTGTGTGTGACCTCCACGTGCCTGTATGACTTCCCTACAATGCTTGGGCATGCTCCTGATGAGGCTGAGTATTGTGGTTGACCTCCACGTGCCTGTATGACCTCCCTACAACGCCTGGGCATGCTCCTGATGAGTCTCAGTATTGTGTGTGGCCTCCACGTGCCTGTATGACCTCCCTACAACGCCTGGGCATGCTCCTGAAGAGGCTGAGTATTGTGTGTGACCTCCACATGCCTGTATGACCTCCCTACAACGCCTGAGCATGCTCCTGATGAGGCTGAGTATTGTGTGTGGCCTCCTTGTGCCTGTATGACCTCCCTACAACGCCTGGGCATGCTCCTGATGAGGCTCAGTATTGTGTGTGACCTCCACGTGCCTGTATGACCTCCCTAAAACGCCTGGGCATGCTCCTGATGAGGCTGAGTATTGTATGTGGCATCCACGTGCCTGTATACCTCCCTACAACGCCTGGGCATGCTCCTGATGAGGCTGAGTATTGTGTGTGACCTCCACGTGCCTGTATGACTTCCCTACAACGCCTGGGCATGCTCCTGATGAGGCTAAGTATTGTGTGTGGCCTCCACGTGCCTGTATGACTTCCCTACAACGCCTGGGCATGCTCCTGATGAGGCTGAGTATTGTGTGTGACCTCCACGTGCCTGTATGACCTCCCTACAACGCCTGGGCATGCTCCTGATGAGTCTCAGTATTGTGTGTGGCCTCCACGTGCCTGTATGACCTCCCTACAATGCCTGGGCATGCTCCTGAAGAGGCTGAGTATTGTGTGTGACCTCCACATGCCTGTATGACCTCCCTACAACGCCTGAGCATGCTCCTGATGAGGCTGAGTATTGTGTGTGGCCTCCACGTGCCTGTATGACCTCCCTACAACGCCTGGGCATGCTCCTGATGAGTCTCAGTATTGTGTGTGGCCTCCACGTGCCTGTATGACCTCCCTACAACGCCTGGGAATGCTCCTGATGAGGCTGAGTATTGTATGTGGCATCCACGTGCCTGTATCACCTCCCTACAACGCCTGGGCATGCTCCTGATGAGGCTGAGTATTGTGTGTGACCTCCACGTGCCTGTATGACTTCCCTACAACGCCTGGGCATGCTCCTGATGAGGCTAAGTATTGTGTGTGGCCTCCACGTGCCTGTATGACTTCCCTACAACGCTTGGGCATGCTCCTGATGAGGCTGAGTATTGTGTTTGACCTCCACGTGCCTGTATGACCTCCCTACAACGCCTGGGCATGCTCCTGATGAGTCTCAGTATTGTGTGTGGCCTCCACGTGCCTGTATGACCTCCCTACAACGCCTGGGCATGCTCCTGAAGAGGCTGAGTATTGTGTGTGACCTCCACATGCCTGTATGACCTCCCTACAACGCCTGAGCATGCTCCTGATGAGGCTGAGTATTGTGTGTGGCCTCCACGTGCCTGTATGACCTCCCTACAACGCCTGGGCATGCTCCTGATGAGGCTCAGTATTGTGTGTGACCTCCACGTGCCTGTATGACCTCCCTAAAACGCCTGGGCATGCTCCTGATGAGGCTGAGTATTGTATGTGGCATCCACATGCCTGTATTACCTCCCTACAATGCCTGGGCATGCTCCTGATGAGGCTGAGTATTGTGTGTGACCTCCACGTGCCTGTATGACTTCCCTACAACGCCTGGGCATGCTCCTGATGAGGCTAAGTATTGTTTGTGGCCTCCACGTGCCTGTATGACTTCCCTACAACGCCTGGGCATGCTCCTGATGAGGCTGAGTATTGTGTGTGACCTCCACGTGCCTGTATGACCTCCCTACAACGCCTGGGCATGCTCCTGATGAGTCTCAGTATTGTGTGTGGCCTCCACGTGCCTGTATGACCTCCCTACAATGCCTGGGCATGCTCCTGAAGAGGCTGAGTATTGTGTGTGACCTCCACATGCCTGTATGACCTCCCTACAACGCCTGAGCATGCTCCTGATGAGGCTGAGTATTGTGTGTGGCCTCCACGTGCCTGTATGACCTCCCTACAACGCCTGGGCATGCTCCTGATGAGGCTGAGTATTGTGTGTGGCCTCCACGTGCCTGTATGACCCCCCTACAATGCCTGGGCATGCTCCTGATGAGGCTGAGTATTGTGTGTGGCCTCCACGTGCCTATATGACCTCCCTACAACACCTGGGCATGCTCCTGATGAGGCTGAGTATTGTATGTATGTGGCCTCCACGTGCCTGTATGACCTTCCTACAACTCCTGGGCATGCTCCTGATGAGGTTGCGGATGGTCTCCTGTGGGATCTCCTCCCAGACCTGGACTAAAGCATCCGCCAACTCCTGGACAGTCTGTGGTGCAACGTGACGTTGGTGGATGGAGCGAGACATGATGTCCCAGATGTGCTCAATCGGATTCAGGTCTGGGGAACGGGCGGCCAGTCCATAGCTTCAATGCCTTCATCTTGCAGGAACTGCTGACACACTCCAGCCACATGAGGTCTGGCATTTTCCTGCATTAGGAGGAACCGAGGGCCAACCGCACCAGCATATGGTCTCACAAGGGGTCTGAGGATCTCATCTCGGTACCTAATGGCAGTCAGGCTACCTCTGGCGAGCACATGGAGGGCTGTGCGGCCCTCCAAAGAAATGCCACCCCACACCATTACTGACCCACTGCCAAACCGGTCATGCTGAAGGATGTTGCAGGCAGCAGATCGCTCTCCACGGCGTCTCCAGACTCTGTCACGTCTGTCACATGTGCTCAGTGTGAACCTGCTTTCATCTGTGTAGAGCACAGGGCGCCAGTGGCGACTTTGCCAATCCTGGTGTTCTGTGGTAAATGCCAAGCGTCCAGCACGGTGTTTGGCTGTGAGCACAACCCCCATCTGTGGACATCGGGCCCTCATACCACCCTCATGGAGTCGGTTTCTAACCGTTTGTGCAGACACATGCACATTTGTGGCCTGCTGGAGGTTATTTTGCAGGGCTCTGGCAGTGTTCCTCCTGTTCCTCCTTGCACAAAGACGAAGGTAGCGGTCCTGCTGCTGGGTTGTTGCCCTCCTACGGCCCCCTCCACGTCTCCTGGTGTACTGGCCTGTCTCCTGGTAGCGCCTCCAGCCTCTGGACACTATGCTGACAGACACAGCAAACCTTCTTGCCACAGCTCGCATTGATGTGCCATCCTGGATGAGCTGCACTACCTGAGCAACTTCTGTGGGTTGTAGAGTCCGTCTCATGCTACCACGAGTGTGAAAGCACAACCAACATTCAAAAGTGACCAAAACATCAGCCAGAAAGCATTGGTACTAAGATGTGGTCTGTGGTCCCCACCTGCAGAACCACTCCTTTATTGAGGGTGTCTTGATAATTGCCAATAATTTCCATCTATTGTCTATTTCATTTGCACAACAGCATGTGAAATTGATTGTCAATCAGTGTTGCTTCCTAAGTGGACAGTTTGATTTCACAGAAGTTAGATTTACTTGGAGTTATATTCTGTTGTTTAAGTGTTCCCTTTATTTTTTTTAGCAGTGTATATACAAATCTTCCATATATGTGAGACTAGCAAACAAGTAGTCATGATGGGATGTAATCAACCAATTGATCAATCAATCAATCAAAACCATAAAGTGCCATGTGTTACAGGATAAATAGTTGTCCAATGGGTATAAGAACGAATATACAGATGCACATGATAGATCTCTATGGTATGGGCTAGTACAAACATATACTGCATAGTAAGGCAACATTCAAAACAATGTATCACAGTAAGTACAAAACCCAGTATGGCATACACAACCCGGGTTTCGTCTGCTGCTTTAATAAGGGAAACACTTTCATGGTTTTATCACTATCTATATGATGTGATAAATAAAATGTAATATATTTATGTGATACATTGGTTGTGCGTCACATTTATAGGTTTAATAAAAGGTCAAATAAGAGACAGAAGCAGAACAACGAGTGCTAATATGGCCAACAGGAAACAAAGTTTGATAAGTTGACTTCAAAGGAAAGGGATATGGAAGTTCTGTGGAGACCTGCTGATACGTGAAAATAGTAGGTTGATACAGGGATTTATTCTGACTGCTGGTTTCAGAGTCGGGAGGGAATTTTTCCTCAGGTGAAGATTGGCTAAATTATTTGGGGTTTTTGCCCTCCTCTGGATCAACTTTAGCAATTACAGAACTCACAGGTCGAACTTGATGGACGCAAGTCTTTATTCGGCTTTACAAACTATGTTACTATGTTTACAAACTATGTTACTATGTGTGGGAAATACTAAGTGCAACACAAAGGTAAGGGGGAAGGGAGCTCAGACTCTAGGGAAAAGGGTGAGTGAAAACCTCCTAGGCTGATCTAATATCACCCTGTCTCCCCTACCGTCCCTATATTGGTTCCTCACCAATCGCCGAACAGGAACCTAGACCCTGTATTTCCCTAGCGCTTGACCCTGGATAGGGAAGGGGTGGTGAGCAATAGTCGATCCTCACTAACAACTAAAGGCAACAAGGTAGACAAACACAGGGGAAAGGGACTTAGCTTCAGCCAACTTCAGAAAAATAGCTCCAAACGTCCTCCTGGCACCACAGAGTAAGTTAGCAGTCTGAGCGCTCCAAGCATTCACAAGGAAACATGTGAGTATCACCGGCCCCTCCCTGCTGCAAAGTGAAACTATTTATACACCCAGACCTGGGTGTCAATTAGAGCAGGAGGGAGGTAGCCTCTGGGTCCTAGCGTGTGACAGATTTAGGAAGGTGTCTGTAATGCCAAACAAAGAGATCTTCTGCAACCAACTGCAGGGCGACTGTCTGTCACATCTGACACACCTGTGACAGTGAGATTTCCAGAAGTAAGACCCAAATCTATTGCACATTTATGACTTATTCAGTGGTAATTCCTTTAAAGCCGCATATACACCTTAAAAGGCTTTCAGATGATCGTTCTGCCGGCAGCTTTCTTGGCTGTCTCTCGGCCGGGCTCTCCTGTGTTCTCTACAAGAGAGTCTCTACCTGACATCTTCAGCCGCCGCTTATCTTGGGAAGACGGAAAGGATAGGCAGCTCAAAATCGGCAAGCCAAATCCTTAACCTGAAAATCATCTGTCTGGGGCTGACATACCCAGAAGACAGTCAGCCAAACCTTTCGATATCGGTGGGTTTGGCTGTCATTAGTCTGTGTACTAGATGCTTAAGACTTGATGAACTATCCCAATAAACAACAATTAAATCAATGTCTATTTATCATCCGAATAGACATTTTGTCAATCCTCTAATTTGAGAAAATATTTCCAAAACCACAAAGTTCACATGGCTTCATTGCAACATATTATAGCGTCACAATAAAGTAATACGGCGTCACCAGCTGTAGTCAACTCTCGTAATCACCAAGACTCGCGATCCAATTTTTAGATGATCTCGACGTCGCTCGTGTTTTCACGAAGTCAAACATTGGAGTTGGGTTTCAGGACGCAGTTGTTAGAACCTTGCTCTTAGGTTTTTTCCTTTTCTGGTCACATGACCTTGTTGGCCTATTTAATCCTGCTCCGCCCTTCTGGCTTTGCTGGACTTCATTGTATTACTACTTTCTAGCTAGCCTGTGCTCTGTATCTAACTCTGTTAGTTTGCTTGGTCTACGGACCTCTATGTTCTATATATTTTGTTTGTTCGTCTGTCTGCTACTATTTCTGTTAGGAGGTGTCCATTTTGCTCCCAGTCCTTAGTACTTGTAGGGATTCCTTCCCCACATCTATAGGTCTCCGTACAGACTAGCTTAGGACTTTAGCAGGTCTGATCGCAGGATCAGGTCCCCTGTTACATCGTAGGGATTCAGCTGAGTTCTATCGTAGGGACAGATCTCCTCTCTTTCCTTAGCTCTGGTAGCAGAACATAACAGTAAGTCCAGCCTGCAAATTTTCTAAGGAAAGATTTTTCTGTTCCATCATGGTGTCGGTTCAGGATTTGGCTCATCGCCTGCAGGGACTCTCTCTGGAGGTGGCCGAGCTCCGTCAGCATGTGAGTAACTGTCCTGGAGCACATTTCTTGGAGCCTAAGGTATGTTTGCCGGATTTATTTTTTGGTGAACACCGAGAATTTTTTTCATTTAAAAATGCTTGCTTATTGTATTTTCGTTTGAGACCCAAGTCCTCTGGGGATGAATCCCAGCGCATAGGGTTCATAATGTCACTTTTGCGCAAAGAGCCTCAGGAGTGGGCCTTTTCTTTGCAACCTAGTGATACATGCTTCAGATCAGTGGATAGTTTTTTTTCTGCTTTGGGGCTATTATATGATGATCCTGACCGTGTCGCATCAGCTGAGACTGAGTTAAGACGTTTGAGACAGGGATCAGGTAATGTGGAAAAATATTGTACTCATTTCCGTCGATGGTCTACTCAAACAGGGTGGAACGATTCTGCTCTGAAAAGTCTATTTCTTGCTGGGCTCAATGAAAGGGTTAAAGACCTGCTAATTGCTTATCCTACACCTGAAGATTTGCAACAGGCTATGCAATTAGCTATACGGGTGGATAGAAGACTGCGTGCAAGGGTTAATGAGAGCAAATCCTCTGCTATGTCAGATTCTGGTTATAAGAATGTGTGTACTAACAGTGGTGAACCGATGGAGATGACTTTTTGAAGGCTTGTGTTTCTATTGCGGAAAATCTGGTCATTTGATTAAAGGCTGTGAGCTTCGTATGAAGAAAGAAAAAAAAAAGGTCAGTCATGCCCGTATTGCCTGTTTAAATTCCAAGGGTGTATTTTTAGCTGCTTCCACGATTGCTCAGGAAAAATTAATGGAATTTCGGGTGTTTGTCGATTGTGGGTCTACTCTGAATGTAATTGATGGGGGATTCTTGGAAAGACTCAATTTAAAACCCGAACCTTTATCATCCCCCATTGCTGTGGTTTCTGTGGATGGTTCCCCTTTGAAGAATATTACTCTCAAGGTCTGTGAATTTCCTCTCACTATTAATGGTGTTCACCATGAGAAATTGGATTTGGTAGTGTTGAATAACTTGCCTTCTCCAGTAATATTGGGATTGCCCTGGTTAAAATTTCACAATCCTGTACTGGATTGGTCTACCAGTGAAATTAAATCCTGGAGCCATAAATGTTATGACAAGTGTTGTAACTAGAGATGAGCGTTGTTCTACTCGAACTGTTCGCCAATCTCAAATTCGAGCTGTTTTGGGCGGTGTTCGAGCCGGTCGACGAACACGAACAATTTGAGAAAAATTCGGCTGTTCGAGGTTATGTTCGATAACTGTTCGTGCACCAAAATCATAACTGGATTTTTTCTCAGTAATGATGAAAATTAATGTTAATACGCAGTTTGAGTGTACAGCGGGGCGGGGGGAGGGGCAGGGGATGGATCTCTGCAGGAACAATGAAGATCTCCATTTTTTTTTCTCTCTCCCGCATTTGCAGTGGGGAGGTGCAATCTGTCAGCCTATCAGCAGCGCACATGTGACACCCCAGGGGTCTGGTTGCCACAGTGATAGAGATATTATGTCTGAGAGCAGGTGGGAGGTCCTTTGGTCAGGGATCCTGTGCATGCCACACCTCCTGCCCAGTCTTGGGAGGGGAAGAACTTCCCCTGTATAAACCCGGGGCTGAGGCAGGGTGAGTCAGACAAGGAGAGTGGAGAAGAGAAGCAGCATAGGAAACAGCAGAGTTACAAGGAGTCAGGGGCTGGCAGCTACAGAGCTCGCCCTGACTAAGAAGATTCTTTACCGGACCCGGAGTCCGAGGCTGTGGGGACTAACTCCTACCCAGCAGCAGAATCCGTCGGGCAGGGGATTTCAGGTCCTCTGGCCCAGAAGCCCGAAGGCACGGTCACACGCGTGGGACCAGCACCGCCATCGTGGAGCGGAAGCCATTAGAAGGCCCCGAGTCACCGGCCATACGGGTGAGCACCACACGGTACACTCAGGGACGTGGGCTACTTACATCAGCTTCTAGCAAGGTAGCCAGAAGAGTACAGTCAGTTTGGGAGGCCTACAACTACGCCTGGCCAGGGGAGATCCCATCTGCTCAAAGACTGACCAGGCCCCGTTTGCTAGCAAGTACTCCGGGAGGGTCTGTCGTTGTTACCAGTAAAGACCCTGAACTACACCGTACCGTCTCTGAGTGGTTCCTGCTACCCCCCATCATCCACGTCGGCTGCCCTGAGGCCATACCCCTCCCGGTGGGGGTTATACTATCACGCTGCACAATCCTACCACCGGCCTCAGCGGTCTGCCCTGCAGCAGCAGCTTCCTGGCTGCACTCAACGGGTGGCGTAGTCATCAACTATTTACTACTAATAGACTGCCGTCTAGTTTGACTCCCTGGGCACGGACCGGGTCACCGCCACGAGATTACAACCCTCCACGGATCCGGCTCCGGGTAAGCTCCCGCGTGCGCACCGCAGCGCGACACAGGCCCAGGGGCGCGTCAAAATTGGCGTAGTCGGCAGGATCTCGTGCCCGCAACCACCGGGTACTGCGTGCCTGAAAAGCAAAGACTGTTCAAACTTACCAGTGGTGAAGATTCCCGCTATCCGTGGAGGTTTCCCGCCATCCGGCGCCATCTTCTACCTTCTTCCCGCCATCGGTGAAGTTTCCCGCCATCCGGCGCCATCTTCGGCCTTCTTCCCGCCATCCGTGGAGTTTTCCCGCCGTTGGACGCCATCTTGGGGACGCCGCGCGGGAAGAAGAGGGGCGTGGACTCTGAAAGCGCGCGAGAACTGAAGCCCCGCCTCACGTCCGGACGTTGCGTAAGGTCCTGGAAGGAGCCCAGCAGACGCCGACGTCACAGGAGCGCGACGGAAGGTCCTCAACCCTGACGATCCACTGCGGAGCCGCGGCCTACGGAAGAGGATCATCGCAAGGTAGGCCACGGTCCACTAGGGGGGAGGAAGATGTCGGATACGGAGGAGAGCTTCACTGCCCCAACCCCCGCCAGCGCTACCGCTGCTGCAGTTATGCCCTTCACCATGCCCTATATCCCGGGAGCAGCTTGGCTACCCCAGTACTCAGGGGAGTCACATACCCTGCATGACTTTAGAGAAAAGCTGGATAGCCTCTTCCAGGTGTACCCCCTCACAGAAGAGCAAAAAGTGAGCATCCTGGTGGCCCAACTAACCGGGGCAGCCAAAAGGGAAGTAAAATCCTGGCCACCTGGGAGGAAGACTGTCGCAGGGATATTAACCCGGCTGAAGGACACCTTTGATACCCGCACCTCAGCCGAGATTAAGCTTAGATTCTACGGGTGCAAGCAGCGAGCGCATGAGAGTATAAGGGACTATGCACTAAACCTACAAGAGGCCCTGAGGGCCATAAAGCAGACCGACCCTGATGGGGTGGGAAACGAGGACAGGCTGTTGACTGAACAATTTATAGAGGGTTTATATTGCAATGCCCACCGAACCCAGTTGCGGGCAATGGCCTTACAGGATCCCCATCTGGACTTTGCACAGTTCAAGGACAGAGCCATCCGGGTGCTCCGAGAACCGACACCAGGTGGCGTTGTGACCCACAGACGCCCCACTACCACTTACTACCAGGAGGCGGCGCCCTTGTCAGCAGGGCCTGTGGGAGCTGATGCGCAGGCTTTGGACAATGACCCGGCTCCAGACCTACACCATCAGGTCCAAGAGCTAGCTAAGAGCGTTGCTGCGCTAACCCGAACTGTGCAGTCTTTACAGGTTTCCACCCCAGGGAAGATCCAGCTGGCATCCGGACCGGAGGACATCCCGTGGCGTCGACCAAGGAGGACCCCACCGGCCAGAGGAAGACCCAGTGACCGATACAGCGAGGACGGACGACCCATCTGCCGCCGCTGCAATCAATCCGGACATATGGAAAGGTACTGTTCTTTAAACGGGCACAACCTGGGGTAGAGGGCCAACCCCCAGGAAAAAGATCACCAGGCCCATCGAACTGGCGCGACAGATATGTGGGAGGACGTCCAGTCTTGCCTGTGGTACTGGATGGCATTCCCATGAGTGCCCTACTGGATACCGGGTCACAGGTCACCACCATCCCGTACGTGCTCTTCAAGCAGTACTGGAATGACTCGGATATTACCCACTACCCTGACGACGACTTGAGTATCATCGCCAGCAATGGCCAGCCCGTGCCACAGATCGGATTTAAAGAGGTGGCCCTCAAAATCGGTAGAGTCGAACTGGCCGCACAGGGACTGATCATTGTAGATATTGATAAACATGAGAGTCACCCAAAAATAACTCTAGGAACTAACGTAATTGAAAATTGTCTTGCAGAGGTGATTTTCCTTTTACAGCAGGTTGCCAAGAACGCCAGCTCCGGCGAGCAGCGGGTGCTCCAGAAAGAGATCCGGGCACTGATGCAACGGCAACAAGTGGAACTCTCCGGCGGTGAGATTGGTAGCGTAAGAATGTGTGACCCTTTTCCTATTGCCATGCCCCCAAAAAGTGAAATGATGATTTGGTGCCGGGCAGCTATTGGTCTGAGAGGAAGAGATTACCAGGCAATGGTAGAACCAATTTACTCAGACAGTAGGCCCACCATTTTGACAGCACGGGGGGTGGTCAATGTACGCCATGGGAGGGTGCCCATTCGCATAATAAATATCGGGGAGAGGGAAGTGTACCTGCCCCGGTATGCCACGCTAGCCAAATTATATACCACTAATCAAAATTCTATACAATCTGTGGAACCCTTGCCTCCATCTCACCCGGAGGAAGGTAACGGCTCTAAGAAAGACATGGAGGACTGGTGTCAGCAACTACATTTGGGTACTGATTCCACTCCCTCACATCAGAAACAAGGAGTCTATCGGGTGGTTCAAGAGTACGAGAGAGTGTTTAGTAAACACCCGTTAGACTTTGGGCGGGTCAAGGGGGTAGAACACCGCATCCCCACGGGAGATCATCCTCCCATAAAAGAGAGGTATCGACCCGTACCCCCTGCACACTACCAACACGCCAAGGGGATGCTTCGAGACATGAAGGAGGCTGGAGTAATCCGGGATAGCTGTAGCCCCTGGGCAGCCCCACTAGTTTTAGTCAAAAAGAAAGACAACACCATGAGGATGTGTGTAGATTACCGGAAAATCAACCGTATCACACACAAGGATGCGTACCCCTTACCAAGGATAGAGGAGTCATTGGCTGCTTTAAGATCTGCTAACTTCTTCTCTACCTTGGATCTCACTAGCGGGTACTGGCAGGTTCCTGTAGCAGAGGCGGACCGGGAGAAGACCGCATTCACCACCCCGATGGGACTTAGCGAGTTCACCTGCATGCCGTTCGGACTCTGCAACGCCCCAGGAACCTTCCAACGATTAATGGAGTGCTGTCTGGGCCACAGAAACTTCGAGACGGTCCTGTTGTACCTGGACGATGTCATCGTATACTCCAAAACTTATGAGGACCACCTGAAACACCTGGCGGAGGTGTTCGAAGCTCTGGCGAGTTACGGCCTAAAGGTGAAACCCTCCAAGTGTCACCTCCTGAAACCAAAGGTGCAATACCTGGGACACGTGGTGAGCGCTGACGGAGTGGCTCCCGACCCCGATAAGATCACCGCAATTAAGGGATGGCCAAGCCCCTCCAGCGTAAAAGAAGTGCGGCAGTTCCTAGGGTTGGTAGGCTACTACCGAAGGTTTATTCCCGGTTTCACCAAAAAGGCAGCGCCTATGCAGGACCTCCTGATAGGCCAGTCCCGGAAGGCCAAGAACCAGAAGCCGCCCTTCAAATGGGAAGAGCTAGAAGAAGAGTCCTTCCGCCAGCTGAAGATGGCCCTCACGGGGGATGAAATCTTGGCGTACCCGGACTATAGCCAGCCCTTCATCCTCTACACCGACGCCAGTAACATCGGGCTAGGAGCCGTACTGTCCCAGATTCAGCAGGGCAGAGAACGAGTAATCTCCTATGCCAGCCGAAAACTGCGACCCACCGAAAGGAACCCCGAGAATTACAGCTCATTTAAGCTAGAGTTCCTGGCCGTGGTATGGGCAGTCACCGAGCGCTTTAAGCATTACCTCGCTTCTTCCCGGTTCACCGTATACACAGATAACAACCCGTTGATACACCTGGACACGGCAAGACTCGGTGCCCTGGAGCAGAGGTGGATGGCCCGTCTGTCCAACTACGAGTTCACAATCAAATACCGGGCAGGACGCTCCAATACTAACGCGGATGCCCTGTCCAGGATGCCCAACCTGCCGGACGAAGGAGAAGATCCGGAGGGACTGGAAGAAGTTGAACTCCCTGCGTTCCACCGTCATGGGACTATCCAGTATTCCCACCGGGTAAGGGGTAAGCAGGCTGCTACGTTGAACCCCTTACCCCACTACAACTGGGCGGAAACGCAAGACAGCGACCCTGCCGTCCGACTAGTGAAGGAGATGCTGACTCGGCCGGAGGCTCGCCTTGAACCAGACGCTCCGGAGGAAGCCAAACAACTATGGGCGGAGAAGAGTCGACTATTCCTTTACAAGGGGAAGTTGTGCCGCAGAATGGTCAACTCCCGGACGCATGAACTACTCTGGCAAGTAGTGGTGCCACGAAGAGACGCAGCCATGGTGATGGAGGCATACCACGACGGAGCTGGACACTTCGGGTGGAAAAAGCTGGAGTTCCTGCTGCGCGAGCGGTTCCACTGGGTAGGCATGAGGGGAACCATCGAGAAGTGGTGCAGAGACTGTGGCCCGTGCAATCTGAGAAGGAAGGACCGGGCCAGCCAGAAGACTCCCCTGCAGTCCATCGTCAACCGGCAACCGTTGGAACTGGTAGCCTTGGATCATGTAAAACTGACCCCAAGCAGAAGTGGCTACGTCTACGCGTTAACCATCGTGGATCATTACTCCCGGTTCTTGGTTGTCGTCCCCGTCAAGGACTTAACGGCTCAAACAGCAGCTAGAGCCTTCCAGCAGCACTTCTGCCGTCCACACGGGTACCCGGACCAAGTGCTGACGGACCAGGGACCTGCCTTTGAAGCGGAGGTCTTTCAGGAATTCTGCAATCTGTATGGCTGCCGGAAGATAAGGACGACACCCTACCATCCGCAGACTAATGGACTTTGTGAAAAAATGAACCAGGTGGTAATGGATCTTCTAAAAACGTTGCCCCTGGAAGAACGCAGTCTGTGGCCTGAAAAGTTGCCCGATCTGGTGGACCTATACAACCACATCCCGGTAGGTTCCACCAACTGTACCCCGGCTTACCTAATGAGGGCAAGACCTGGTAAGTTACCTGTTGACCTGGAAATGGGAGTCCTGACCCCTGAGGACACTTCACCAGAAACAGACTGGGACACAGAGAGGCAGCAGCAGTACCGGAGAGTACAAGAGAGCGTGGAGCGAAGTCTCTGTCAGGCTAGGGAAAGACAAGAGAAGACTTACAACCAGTATGCTCCCGCTGTTCCCCTGGTACCCGGAGAGCAGGTCTTGAAGAGGAAAAGACGGCTCCACAAGTTGGATGACCAGTGGGAGAAGGACCCGTACACCGTACTGCCCTCAAGCCACGAGAACCCGAAGGTCTGTACCATCAGTAAAGACGGAGGGGAAACCACAGCCATTGTATCCCGGGACCACCTGAAGAAGTGTCCCGAACAACTGAGGAACCCTGAAGAGGAACAAGAAGACCATCGACCCGTGGGAGAAAGGGAAGATATGGTTAGTACCGTGCTCGGGGACTTCCCTCGGTCTTGGACTCAAGTCAATGGTGCAGTTGTGGTACCCGTACTCACGTTCCTCCAACCATCATCCCAAGAACCTACGGAGCAACGGGTAGAGCTGGAAGAACAGCCGGTCCAGGAGGCAGAAGACTCCACACGAGTAGAACAGGAGAATCAACCCTCTGCTTATAGTGAGCCTGCCGTACCCCTAGTGAGACAAAGAGCCGGTAGACAGCTGCCCAGTTTACCCTTGACAGCTCCTACACCCTGTAGTTCAGGGCCAGACAGTCAGCTCCGTAGGTCCACTAGGGCCACTAGAGGCCAGTTACCCGCACGCTGGAGAATTTGAAGTGTAAAAATAGTTTTATTTATGTTTTTCTGTGTCTTGTTGCTTGTGTATAATTTTGTGTTTCTAGTTATTTTTAGGAAACCTTGGTGGATTTACCGGGAATCCTTGTATATAGTTGGAGCGTAACCCAGGATGGACTAGAGACTGTTAAGGACTCGGGGTAGGACAGACCCCTACCTGGTTACGTCTCCCTGTGTTGGTGAAATGGACACCTTTGCTTTTCTTCAAAGACTGCATCCGGTTGCGGACACGCCGTAACCATCTTATGTGTTTTTCTTATAGTATTGTTATTGTTATACTTTGTTATGTTTTTCTAAATGTGTTTAGTCCCGGAGTACTAAATTTCACTAGGGGGGAATGTGACACCCCAGGGGTCTGGTTGCCACAGTGATAGAGATATTATGTCTGAGAGCAGGTGGGAGGTCCTTTGGTCAGGGATCCTGTGCATGCCACACCTCCTGCCCAGTCTTGGGAGGGGAAGAACTTCCCCTGTATAAACCCGGGGCTGAGGCAGGGTGAGTCAGACAAGGAGAGTGGAGAAGAGAAGCAGCATAGGAAACAGCAGAGTTACAAGGAGTCAGGGGCTGGCAGCTACAGAGCTCGCCCTGACTAAGAAGATTCTTTACCGGACCCGGAGTCCGAGGCTGTGGGGACTAACTCCTACCCAGCAGCAGAATCCGTCGGGCAGGGGATTTCAGGTCCTCTGGCCCAGAAGCCCGAAGGCACGGTCACACGCGTGGGACCAGCACCGCCATCGTGGAGCGGAAGCCATTAGAAGGCCCCGAGTCACCGGCCATACGGGTGAGCACCACACGGTACACTCAGGGACGTGGGCTACTTACATCAGCTTCTAGCAAGGTAGCCAGAAGAGTACAGTCAGTTTGGGAGGCCTACAACTACGCCTGGCCAGGGGAGATCCCATCTGCTCAAAGACTGACCAGGCCCCGTTTGCTAGCAAGTACTCCGGGAGGGTCTGTCGTTGTTACCAGTAAAGACCCTGAACTACACCGTACCGTCTCTGAGTGGTTCCTGCTACCCCCCATCATCCACGTCGGCTGCCCTGAGGCCATACCCCTCCCGTTGGGGGTTATACTATCACGCTGCACAATCCTACCACCGGCCTCAGCGGTCTGCCCTGCAGCAGCAGCTTCCTGGCTGCACTCAACGGGTGGCGTAGTCATCAACTATTTACTACTAATAGACTGCCGTCTAGTTTGACTCCCTGGGCACGGACCGGGTCACCGCCACGAGATTACAACCCTCCACGGATCCGGCTCCGGGTAAGCTCCCGCGTGCGCACCGCAGCGCGACACAGGCCCAGGGGCGCGTCACACACACGGAGCGAAGTGCTTTTTTTCACACAAGCAAGGGCATGTGTGATTGGCAGTGTATGTTACATGTCCTTGCCCTATAAGACCAAGCCATTTTCCCCGTCGCCACCATTTTCTCACTGCTGCAGCTGCGTGTTAGACGGCACCGCTGTTGCTGTGTGCGCTATACCTTGTTAATTTCAAGCCAATTTTCGCACAAATATACAGATAGCTTGGGAGTAGGGAATAGTTGTGATTGCAGTCCTTTTAAGGACTAGGTTACAGCATTTCCTACGACTTTTATCAGGGAGGTCTGTGCTCTTAAATAGATAGATTGTGGGAGTAAAGACTAATTGTAATTGGAGTCCTTTTCAGGACTAGGTTACATCAGTTCCTATCAGTTTTTGCCAGGCAGGTCTGTGCCAGTGCTGTGCAAGTTTTTTTCACAGCATTTGGCTGAATCAAGCAAAGCTAATCCTTTTTGGCCTATTGCAGAGTGTGTTAGTCAGTGGAGTAGCCTATCTGTGTTGCAAGATATACCACCTGTGTATAGAATACCAATTTTTTTACTGCTCCTAGTGAAGTAAAATCTTTTGGGCATAGCATCATTCTATTAGTCCATCTATACTGACCTCCATCAGGTTGCAAACTGAATATAATTTTTTTCTGCATCTAGCTCTGAAAAAATATTTGGGCTTCTAGCAGTGTGTGGGACTTGGTCTATTAGTCCATCTATACTGACCTCCATCAGGTTGCAAATTAAAAATAATTTTTTTCTTCATTTATCTCTGAAAAAATATTTGGGCTTCTAGCAGCGTGTGGGACTTGTTCTATTAGTCCATCTATACTGACCTCCATCAGGTTGCAAATTAAAAATAATTTTTTTCTGCATCTAGCTCTGAAAAAATATTTGGGCTTCTAGCAGTGTGTGGGACTTGGTCTATTAGTCCATCTATACTGACCTCCATCAGGTTGCAAATTAAAAATAATTTTTTTCTGCATCTAGCTCTGAAAAAATATTTGGGCTTCTAGCAGTGTGTGGGACTTGGTCTATTAGTCCATCTATACTGACCTCCATCAGGTTGCAAATTGAATAAAAAAAATTTCTGCATCTAGCTCTGAAAAAATATTTGGGCTTCTAGCGGTGTGTGGGACTTGGTCTATTAGTCCATCTATACTGACCTCCATCAGGTTGCAAATTAAAAATAATTTTTTTCTGCATCTAACCCAGCCAATAGTTTTGGCCTAATACCACAGTTTGGCCACTCAGCTCTGCTCGGTTACCATCCATTGTTTTTTTGTGCAAACAACTCCAGAGTTGTGAATTAGTTAACCACCAAAATGAGTGGAAAAAGGCCTGCTGCTGGTGGAAAGGGGAATAGGCGTGTTGGGAAGGGGAAAAAAGGTTGTGTCCGTGGGGTAGGTGCAGAAGAAAGACCATCTTCCAGCCAAACTAAAATGTCTACTTCTTTTAGCGGACAATGTGATAAGATCCCTTTCTTACGGCCACGCCAATCGCTACAAATTCCAGATGAGGCACAAAAACAGCAGGTGCTTCAACGGATATCAAGTGCTCCTTTAAGTGGGCTCTCCTCCACATCAACTTCAACATCACAAATACTCCAGTCCTCAAAGGTGTCACCCAAATCGCACTTGCTTCCTCACAGCTCCCAAATCTCCAGCTGCCTGTCTGAGTATGAGGTAGAACAGATGGTTGAGTCTGCAGAGCTGTTTACTCATACTATAGCCTGGGAATCAGAGGTCGACTCCAGCGCTTCTGTGAATCCAGACGAGGAAATGATCTGCACTGATGCCCAGAATCTTTATGAGTCGGATCCAGGACCAGACGCAGAAGGTTCTGACCATAATGTAGACCCTCATTCCCAAACTGTAACTCCTGTTGGTGGAGACAATGAGGAAGACGATGATAAGACTCAAATACCTGATTGGAGCGACAACTTTAGTTTTTTGTCAGGGCAGGAACAGGTTGGCTCTGAGGACGACGGGTGTGATAACGCACAGGGTGATGATGATGAGGTCGGAGATCCCACTTACTGTCAACCCACAGTCAGCCAAGAGATGAGGTCAGCAGAGGAGGTGGAGGAAGATGCTAGTGACGACGAGGTCAGGTTGCGCCTTCCTGGACAGAGACGTAGTACTGGAAGCACGTCAACAACTGCATCCTCAAACACAACTCTGCCTCTCACCACAAGTCGTGGTGGCTCTTCAGGTCGCATGGGTGCTAAGCCTTGCATAGCCTGGGCATTTTTTCAGATCGATAAAGATGACCCAACTCGTGTTATCTGTAACATTTGTCAGCAAAAGCTAAGTAGAGGCCAAAAAATACATAGTTTGAGTACTTCATGCATGAACCGGCACATGGACATGAAGCATAAGTTGCAGTGGGAAGCTCAGTGTGCTACAATGCGGTCTAGCCGGCCGGGCCAACCACCGTCTGCCATATCTTGTGCATCCGCGGCCTCTTCATCCTCTGTAACTGGGGGGACAGCAGTCACACCTGTTTTGGGGCGCAGACCTGCCACCTCTTTACCCGCAACAGCCAGCGTGATTGGCAGGTCATCATTTTCTTTGGAGGTGGTAACACCAGCTGGTCTTGAGCGCTGTCCGACATCGATAGCACCACCTTTGGATCAAGGCAACCTAACATGTCCGCCTGCATCTTCCTCACAGACCGGCAGTTTGCCGGGGACACCCTTATCAACCCCGTCTAAGCACAATAGCCAGCCCTCGGTCCCTCAGATGTGGACAAGTAAAAGACCATTTCCTCCTAGCCATGAGAAAGCTAAGAGGTTGAATTTCACCATCTGCAAGCTCTTGGCTACAGAAATGCTGCCTTTCCGCCTGGTGGACACAGAGGATTTTCGAGACCTTATGTCCGTCGCAGTGCCCCAGTACCAGATGCCCAGTCGGCACTACTTCTCAAAGAAAGGTGTGCCTGCGCTCCACCAGCATGTCGCACACAACATCACCGCTTCTTTGAGAAACTCTGTGTGTGACAGGGTGCATTTCACCACAGACACTTGGACGAGTAGGCATGGACAGGGGCGTTACATGTCGCTGACTGGGCACTGGGTAACTATGGTGACAGCAGGACAAGGGGCTGCTGTCCAAGTCTTGCCGTCCCCACGAGTTGTGCGTCAATCCTCTTTATGTCATTTTTCCTCCACTGCTTCTGCCTCCTCAACCTCCTCTCGGTCTTCCACCTGCACCCAAAGGCTGTCTGGTCATGCCACAAGCTTTCTAACTGCGCAGAAGGGATCCTGCACACCTCCTTACTATGCTGGCAGTAGGGCTCAACGTCATCAGGCGGTTTTTACTTTGAAATGTCTGGGAAATGTGAGTCACACAGCTGAGGAGTTGTGGTCAGCTCTGGAGAACCAATTTCATGAATGGTTGTCTCCACTGGACCTGAAACCAGGGAAGGCCGTGTGCGACAATGCTGCAAACCTGGGTGCGGCCCTTCGCCGGGGCAATGTCACACACGTGCCTTGTATGGCTCACGTGTTGAACCTGGTTGTCCAGCAATTTTTAGCCCACTATCCCAGACTAGATGGCCTTCTGCAGAGGGCACGGTCGCTGTGTGCTCACTTCCGCCGTTCGCATCCCGCAGCTCAGCGACTTACATCTCTACAGAAGTCGTTGGGCCTGCCACTTCACCGGCTAAAATGCGATGTGCCTACCCGGTGGAATTCAACTCTGCACATGTTGCAGCGACTGTGGCAGCACCGACAAGCCCTGGTGCAATACGTTCTGACGTATAGCCTGGGCCAACGAGATTCAGAGGTGGGGCAAATCACGCTGGAGGAGTGGTCTCAGATCAGGGACCTATGCACCCTTCTGCACAGTTTTGAAATGGCGACGAAGATGTTTAGTGCTGACGATGCCATTATCAGCATGACTATTCCGGTGATTTACATGCTGGAGCACATGTTAAACAGAATTCGGAGTCAGGTGGTGGCACAAGAGGAGGTGGAGGAAGTAGAGGAGGAGGAGTTGTATGCGGAAGGGCTAACATCTGCAAGGTCCAGACGGTCGGCAGCACCAAGGCGGCAGGCATGTGAGGGTGGGGGAGATGATTTTACCAGGGCGCATGGTAGCAGCCAAACTAGTGAGGAAGGTGCAGGAGCCCAGGAAGAAGTGGAGGACGAACTGATGGAAGACTCATCAGATGAGGGAGACCTTGATCACATTTCTGTTGTGCGAGGTTGGGGGGAGAGGACAGAGGAAGGAAGCATGATTGCTACCTCGCCACCAACACAACAGGGACTTGGTGCTCCTGGATGCGCAACACACATGAGTGCCTTCTTGCTGCACTACCTGCAACATGACCCTCGAATTGTGAGAATTAGAAATAATCCTGACTACTGGGTTGCCACACTGTTAGATCCCCGGTACAAAAGTAAATTTGCAGAAATTATTCCTGCCATAGAAAGGGATGCACGCATGCAGGAGTATCAGCAGAGACTGTTGCAGAATCTTACATGTGCTTTTCCACAAAATACCAGTGGTGCACGTAGTGAATCTCACAGTTCCAACTTGCCAACCGTGGGACCGTCAAGTGTTCAGCACTCAAACCGTAACAGAACCACAGTATCTGCTGGTAACATCAATTTTGCGGAATCATTTCACCACTTTTTTAGCCCATCCTTTGCAAGGCCACAGGAGACAAGAAGTCTGACACATAGTCAACGCCTAGAGACGATGGTACAGGAGTATCTCCAAGTAAACATTGAAGCCACGACTGTGTCACTGGACCCTTGCTCTTTTTGGGCTTCCAATCTGGATAAATGGCCGGAGCTAGCCACTTACGCCTTGGAGATCTTGTCATGCCCCGCAGCCAGCGTTCTGTCTGAACGTGTGTTCAGCGCTGCTGGTGGTGTGCTGACAGATAAGCGCACGCGGCTCTCCACTGATAATGTAGACAGACTCACGTTCATAAAGATGAACAAATCATGGATCCGAAACGACTTTTCTACCCCTGTGTCATCCTGGGGAGAGTAAAAGCTTGATGATTGGTTAAAATCACCCTACCAACCGTTTTAAGCTTTCAAATTACTAATCATGTTTATCTGTATCTTGACTGGAAAATAATTTGGGCTTTGTAGCAGTGTGCAGCACTGATCCTATTAGGCCATCTATACTAAAGCTTCACCAGATTTAAAATTAAAAATAATTTTTAGCTGCATCTAGCCCGGAAAATAATTTTGGGGCTCCGAGATGCGCAAGACACATAAGTGCCTTCTTGCTGCACTACCTGCAGCATGACCCTCATATTGTCAGAATTCGAAGTAATCATGACTACTGGGTTGCCACACTCTTAGATCCCCCAAACTTTTCGATCAACCTTTTCATTTTAATAAAGACCAAAAAAATGGTCATTTTTGAAATTATAAGCATTAGCAGGTTGTTAGAAACTGAAATCAAACAGTTTTCAACTCAAAACTTTATTCTAGGTGATGTTACATTTTCACATAGGACCCCTTGTTCGAAAGGAGCTTCTGAACTCTCTCGTCCATTGAATTTGTCAGGTTTTGGATGGTTTCTGCTTCAATTGTTTTGCATGAGGACAGAATACCCTCCCAGAGCTGTTGCTTAGATGTGAACTGCCTCCCGCCATCATAGACACTCCTTTTAATGATGCTCCAAAGGTTCTGAATGGGGTAGAGGTCAGGGGAGCATGGGGGTCACACCATAAGTTTGTCCCCTTTTATGCCCATATCAGCCAGAGATGCAGATGTTTTATGTGCAGCATGAGATGGTGCATTATCATGCAGAAAAATGATCTTGCTGTGAAATACACGGTTCTTCTTCTTGAACCATGGCAGGAAGTGCTGTTTGAGAAAATCCACATACATTATGGAGTTCATCTTTAGCGCCTTCAGGGATCCTAAAGGGGCCGACAATCTCTCTCCCCATGATTCCAGCCCAAAACATTACTCCACCTCCTCCTTGTTGGCGCTGTAGCCGTGTTTGCGTGGGGTGTCCATCAACCAGCCATCCTCCACTCCATTCATCTGGACCATCGAGCGCTGCACGGCACTCATCCGTGAACAAAACAGTTTTGAAATCAGTCTTCATGTAATGTTTGGCCCACTGGAGCCGTTTCTGCTTGTGTGAAGTGGATAGAGGAGGTCGACAGGATGGCGTATGCACAGCTGCAAACCTCTGAAGGACCCTGCATCTTGTTGTTCGGGGGACGATGGAGGCACAAGCAGCTTCAAAAACTTGTCTGCTGCTATGACAAGGCTTTTTTGCCGCTGCTGTTTCAACCTGATGTAATTGCCTGTAGGAAAGAGTCCTCAATTTGCCCTTATCAGCACGCACACGTGTGTACTGTGAATCAGCTACATACTTCTTGATTGCCAAGACACTTCATCCTGATCATCGCACAATGTTGATTGTAGTCATGCCTTGACCTAAACACTCCACAATTTGTTGCTTCTCAGCAGCCGACACATCCTTTTTCTTTCCCATTTTGGCAGAAAATGTAGGCTGCTTAATAATGTGAGAGAGCCTTCTTAAGTAGTCTTGCCTTTCATTGGACACACCTGCCAAACTAATTAGCACAGGTGTCTGCAATTGCTTACAGTGATATAAAGAGCCCTGACACACATCACCATCAATGAGTTTAACTGACAAACAAACAAATTCTTCCCTTATCACTCCTAAACACTTTTTGCATAATAATTTGGAACACAGTGTACATGTGCTTTTCCACAAAACACCAGTGGTTCACGTAGTGAATCTTACAGTTCTAACTTGCCAACCGTGGTCTGTATGGAATTGTTCAATAAAGGGCCCAAAATTAAGATAACATAGATGGGAGAGGTCTCTATGAATAGGAATTCCTAAGTATTTGATACCCTGTGAGGGCCAGGCAAAGGGAAAGTTGGACTGGATGGAATCCTATATGGATTTAGGGAGGGAGACATCGAGGGCCTCAGACTTCGCTGCATTGATTTTAAAATTTGACCATGTAACAAAGTGATCTATTTCAGCCATAACAGCAGGGATGGATATATGTGATTGAGTGATATATACTAGGACATCATCAGCAAATAGAGAGCACTTGTACTCGGTGCCTCCCACCTCAATCCACCTAATATTGGGGTTATGGCGAATTGATGAGAGCAGGTGCTCCGTCACTAGGATGTATAAGAGAGGGGACAGAGGACATCCCTGCCTTGTCCCATTGGTGATTGTGAAAGGTGATGAAAATGTTCTGACGCACCCCCTGGGCCTTGGGACACCCGGAGCCGGACCCTTTTTGGTGGATGCTGGTGGTTGTAGTCTTCGTGGCGGCGACCCGGTTCCGTGGCTCAGGGCGGTCAAACCAGTGGCGGAACTATTTATGTGGTTTTGATGTTTAAATGTCCGACTACGCCACCCGTGGATTGCGGTCAGAGTGAACCGCCGCTGCAGGGCAGACCGCTAAGGCTGGTGTTGTGGGTGCAGCAGAGCGTAGCATAACTCCCCACGGGAGGAGTATAGCCTCAGGGCAGTGTATGCGGAGGATGGGGGTGATGGTGCAGGGCAGCAGCAGTAACGAGACGGAGTCAGTGATGCAGTTCAGGGCCTTTACTCACAGTTCTTATTATCCAGACCACGTCTGCAGGTAACGGCTGCCCACGTCGTACTGTGCTCACCAGGTGAGGGGCTCAGACAACTCCCAGATAACTTTGGAGCGCTTCACAGGACCCCCTTTGTGTGTCCTTTGTCTGGCCTTTCTTACCAACACTTCTGTCCGGCTGCCTCGGGCCTCCTCTTGGTAAACTTGGCGCCAGTTTCCCTGACCCTATGTGGTGCCTTCCTAGCGGGTGGAGCAAGGGGCTGCGCCACATAAAATGTCAGAGCCTCCGGTTTCTAGCTGAGGGTCGTTTCCTGCCTCCACTAGTTCGGGGACCGGTCTCCCCCTTTGGCCTGACCCCTCCACGCAGGTGGATTCGGGCGTGCGGTGGCGACTCGCCCGTCCGCACCCCTGGGATCCCTTCATTCCTCGTTCCTGGAGCCTTCTCCGCTCCTCTTCCTTCCTTCTCCCTCTTGCAGGCCTGGGCCTCTGTTACTAGGCCCGCCTCCGGAGCAGAGCTCATGCAGAGCCCCTGCTCCCTGCCACTTCTGCTCAGACTTCTCTGCACTGAACTAAGATGGTGCCCACCTTTTATACTCCCTTCTCAATGCACCCAGGAACTGCTTCCTCCCTGCTCCTGCACTGCAGGGTTCCCCTTCCTCAGTGTTCCCTCCCCCCACTCCAGCCAGGGACAGGGACTGTCGTGCCCATCTCAGGGGCATATTGGTCGCCCTGCCCCACGGCAATGTGGTGTAATGCATGCAGGTGTCGGGTCCTGATCCACACTCCATCCTTATCTGAGAGTGAGATATCACACCTCTGGGTGAGGTGCAATACGTCTGTAGCAACCAAGCCCTCGGTGCTACAGTTCCATTTATCTTCAGCCTAGGTGACGTATTGTGATACAGGGCCGTGATTTTGGCTATAAAAGGGTCCCCTAGACCCCTACCCCAAGCTTTTTAAGAGAATCATATATGGCGTGCCAGGAGACTCAATGGAATGCTTTCTCAGCATCCAACGAGAGTATCTACTTACAAATTTTTAACTGCATCTAGCCCAGGAAATACTTTGTGCCTAGTAGCAGTGTCTGCTAGTCAGCGGATTATCCCGGCTGTTAAGCAAGCTACACCACCTGTAGTTTGGACACTTAATTTTTTCAAAGGAAATGCTTCGGGACCACGGGATACTTAGTGAAGAGCATCAGGAGGCACCCCAAGGCATAGGGGCTGGGACTGGCACTAGGATGCCTTGCGGTGGACAGCCGAGCTCGATCCTTATAAAAGCTTTTTAACTGCAGCAGCTTTAGTGGACGCTACTGGAGCTGGAATTACGCGGCTGCTGGCATGAGACTTGCCCTCCAATAGATCCTTGTAAATGGATTTAAAGTGTATTCATTCAAATTAGAGGGACAATTTAAATTAAAAAGCTTAGAGCTGCCTCCACCACAGGGGGGCTCTCTCGACCCACCAGCGGACAGGCACCAGTATTGGGAGAGGGGGGCTGGCCGTCAGGGTTCACCGCGGCTCTGGCACAAACCCGACGACACGGAGGTGGCACGGGCAGGAGCGGACTGGCCGTCTCGGCTTCTCACTTTTTGGATTTTAGAAGGGCATGACATGCCTATATCTGTGTCTCCCCCTCCTTTTACTCCTCCACCTCTTTTCTTTTCGCATGACTATATGTACTTGTCACTTTTCCATGTGTTAGTTGTGTCTTCTGAGCAGTTTGTCAGCTTTTGGACACCTTTGAAGGTGTTTTCTATGTGTTTCTATGTGTTTTTGTTTGCCTGCCATTGGTTTTAACGGTGTTCGAAGGTGTTCGACGAACAGTTCGACGAACAGTTCGGCGAACACACGGGTGTTCGACGAACCGAACCGAACTCGAACACTACGGGGGTGGCTCAACACTAATTATGATTGTTCTATTGAATTTGTCCCTGGAGCGACTCTTCCTAAAAGTCGTTTATTTAACCTTACTATTCCTGAGAGGAAGGCTTTGGAGGAATACATACAGACAAGTTTGGCCGCCGGTCACATTAGGCCTTCTAAGTCTCCTGTGGCGGTTGGATTTTTTTTTGTAAAAAAAAAGGACGGCGGTTTACGTCCTTGTCTGGATTTTCGTGAGATTAACAAAATTACTGTACGCAATCCTTACCCACTGCCATTGATTCCTGATTTATTTAACCAGTTAATGGGGGCCAAGTGGTTCTCTAAAATTGACCTTAAGGGGGCATACAATCTGTTGCGCATGAAGGAGGGTGACGAATGGAAGACTGCTTTTAACACTCCTGTGGGTCATTTTGAGAATCTGGTTATGCCTTTTGGTCTTACTAATGCTCCTGCATTTTTTCAGAATCTTATTAATGACATCCTTAGACCTTTGATCGGCAAAAATGTGGTTGTGTATTTGGATGACATTTTGATTTATTCGCCGGATCTGGAGTCTCATTGGCGGAGCGTGCGTGAGGTATTACAGTTGTTAATGGACAATTCGCTTTTTGCTAAGCTGGAGAAATGTGAGTTCGCTGTACAGAGAATTAGTTTTTTGGGCTACATTATCTCCAGCGAAGGTTTTGAGATGGACCCGGTTAAAGTTCAAGCTGTACAGGAATGGCCTAGGCCCATTGGTTTGAAATCGATACAGAGGTTTTTAGGTTTCGCCAATTATTACAGAAAATTCATAAAAAAATTTTCTAGTATTGTCAAACCTCTGACCGATCTCACCAGGAAAGGTGCTGATGCGGTTCAGTGGTCTTCTGAGGCTATTGAAGCTTTTGTGTATCTCAAGGAGAGGTTCACCTCTGCTCCCATCCTTATGCAGCCTGATGTGACTAAGCCGTTTTTGGTTGAGGTTGATGCTTCCTCTGTGGGGGTTGGCGCAGTATTGTCTCAGGATAACGGGGATGGATTACATCCCTGTGCCTTTTTTTCAAAAAAAATTTCGCAGACTGAACTGAATTACGATATTGGTAATCGGGAATTATTGGCTATTAAACTCGCATTTGAACACTGGCGCCACTTCTTGGAAGGTGCGGAATTTCCCGTTCAGGTTCTTACGGATCATAAAAATCTGATATATCTTGATGCTGCCAAGCGCCTGAATGCCCGTCAGGCTAGGTGGGCACTGTTTTTCTCGCGGTTTAATTTCTCCGTTACTTACATCCCTGGTACTAAGAATGTTAAGGCGGATGCTTTGTCTCGCAGTTTTTCTCCCATAGTCGGTGCTGAGAAAGAGGAGAACATTTTACAAGAAGGTGTTGTGATAGCTGCTTTGGACTCCGTTTTGGAAGATGAGATTCTTAAAGCACAGGAGAATGCCCCATCTAACACTCCTCATGGGAGGTTGTTTGTGCCTGGGACCTTTAGGAGAGATTTGTTTGTTGAGTGTCACGAATCTCGGTTGGCAGGTCATCCCGGAATCTCTGAGACCAAGAGACTGGTGGGTCGCAGTTTTTGGTGGCCTGGATGGCAGAAGGAAGTCATTAAGTGGGTGCGTCAATGTACTATATGTGCTAGATCTAAGTCCTCACATACTCCTGCTGCGGGGTTGCTTTGTCCTTTGGAGGTTCCCAGTGCTCCTTGGACACATTTGGCTATGGACTTTATAACTGACCTTCCCCCCTCTGAGGGTTTTACTGTCATCTGGGTGGTCGTGGACCGTTTTAGCAAGATGTGTCACTTGGTTCCCTTCGTCAAACTGCCCTGCGCTAAAACTCTCGCTAAGGCCTTTGTCAAGGAAATTGTCAGACTTCATGGCGTTCCTACTGACATTGTTTCTGATAGGGGTCCTCAGTTCGTGGCTCGTTTTTGGCGTGCTTTTTGTGACAGGTTGGGAGTTCATTTATCGTTCTCGTCCGGATATCATCCTGAATCTAATGGCCAGACAGAAAGGAAAAACCAGGATGTTGAGCAATTCTTGCGTTGTTTTGTGGCAGACAATCAAGAGGGGTGGTCTGAGTTTCTGCCACTTGCCGAATTTGCTCTGAACAATCATACATCTTCTTCTGCTGGTTGTTCGCCTTTTTTTTGTTGTTCTGGGAGACATCCGTCGTTTGGGTCGTTCTCCAAGTTGGGATCTGCCGTGCCTGAGGAGGAGAATTTTTCCGGTGATTTGGAGAGAGTTTGGACGGATGTGCGTGGTAATCTTCAGGAGGCCAACAGAAAATCTAAAGACTACTTTGATAGGAAACGACAGGAGGTTTTGTTCGCTGTTGGTGACATGGTTTGGTTGTCCTCTAGGAATCTGCGGTTGAGGATTCCTTCTAAGAAATTGGGTCCCAAGTTTGTAGGGCCCTTTAAGGTGCTTCAGGTTGTCAACCAATCTGCTGTTAGGTTGGAGGTTCCTACCTCCTGGAGAATTAATCCGGTATTTCATGTCTCTCTGTTAAAAAAAGCTGTTGTGTCGGATGGTGACGCCTCTGCCTCTGTTCCTCCGGTGGTGGAGGACGGGGAATATGAAATTTCTCGCATCCTTAACTCTAGACGGTATAGAGGTAGTTTGCAGTATCTTGTGGCCTGGAAAGGTTTCGGACCCGAGGATAACTCTTGGGTGAGGTCAGATGATGTTTCCGCGTCCAGACTTATCAGAGCGTTTCACAGGAGATTTCCTGATAAGCCTGGTCCTAGGGGATCCGGAGGATCCTCTTAGAAGGGGGGGTACTGTTAGAACCTTGCTCTTAGGTTTTTTCCTTTTCTGGTCACATGACCTTGTTGGCCTATTTAATCCTGCTCCGCCCTTCTGGCTTTGCTGGACTTCATTGTATTACTACTTTCTAGCTAGCCTGTGCTCTGTATCTAACTCTGTTAGTTTGCTTGGTCTACGGACCTCTATGTTCTATATATTTTGTTTGTTCGTCTGTCTGCTACTATTTCTGTTAGGAGGTGTCCATTTTCCTCCCAGTCCTTAGTACTTGTAGGGATTCCTTCCCCACATCTATAGGTCTCCGTACAGACTAGCTTAGGACTTTAGCAGGTCTGATCGCAGGATCAGGTCCCCTGTTACATCGTAGGGATTCAGCTGAGTTCTATCGTAGGGACAGATCTCCTCTCTTTCCTTAGCTCTGGTAGCAGAACATAACAGCAGTAATGACGCCATGTTACCGCCAATCGCAGAGGTCACCGTGTTGCTGTACGGTCAGACGTCTCTGAACGTTGTCTTCTCATGGACAGAATGGTGAAGATATGTTCTCAGCATAAATTATCATGGCAATTCAAGGAGGGTCATCCATAATCTTCCAGGGGTCATGTTTTTTTTTTTGCCCCCTTTCGTAATCAAATTGTAATCAATTAGTGATGGTTGAAATGAAGCGATGGAAAAGCTCTAACCCCGAGATTACATCTCATTGATTCTAGATAAAACAAGCCATAAATGGAAGATGCTGACGGATCCTGATGTGACCGGTGACAGGTTCAATATCCTGCAGAGGCCGACGTCTCCGGGAGTCCACCCGCTATAGATGTATTTCATTGTATATTATTAGTTTTAATAAAATGTTCTTTTTTTAAAATAATAATATTAAATATCAAAATGATCTGATACTCAAAGAAATCCATCATGTGACAAAAAAAACCCAATGCCAGAACCTTATATTGGGGATGAGGGTCCCACTAATGGTCGGTTTGGTATATCTGAATGATGAAGAGTAGAAAGATAAATGAATGCATTCGTCTACTGTATATAAGAACTCAACAGTAACTACTATGGGTGCAAAAATGTTTCCTTCTTGACGTCATTGTATCGTTAACATCAATTCCGGAGGATTCTCCAATGGATCCAGTTCTGCACAATAAGGTCCAGTAGTTGTCGTTAATGTCTATTTCTTAAGGAATGAGTCATAAGTTACCCATGAACCCATGGATGGACATATAGTTGCATCTGCATGGGGGCCCTATAGGCAAGTTACCACTAGAAAAGATGGCACCAATGTTCCTTTGACTGAAGTCCTAGTATTGAGCTGTAGGTCAGTTTCACCAGTCTACGTTTCCCCATCGGTGTACAGATCATGATTTCCGGACCACCCACCAAACTTCTGACCAACTCAGCAGCCTCATGGAGCGCGATATCCGGACTGACCACAAATCTCCTGACATGAACTCTGCCGCCTTATAGGCTTGTGAGAAGCTTCCAGGAAACTGATCTGGAAATGGCGGACAGAGAAACATGGACGTGTGAAATGACCTTTGATTGAGCCCAACATTCTTTATAAATTAACTGTCAAGTGTGAAGGGGCCCCTATTACATACGTCGGGCCCTACATTATCATATGAATCAGTGATTAATGGACAACGTGCGCAGGGTTTGTAATGTGAACCTGCAGGGTGACGTCCCGATGTGGACACTTCTACACCCCACGGAAAGTCTGTAGTCACTGAGGCCCCTGTGTATAGACTGCATGAATAATACCGTTCTACCGCTACCTCCTATTCTTTATTATTGGGATGCACTGACATTATACTGAAGTGTCTTCTTTATCATTCCAGTACTCATATTGACTGATCTGACATCTCCATACTTTCCAGGATCCTGCGTTATTGGATTTTTTTCTGTTTTGAGGTTTACGACTGTAGTAAAATTTAGGAACTTCTGAGCCGAGACTTCATCTCACATCACTGCTGCTTTAGTTAAAGTGAATCTGTCACCAGGTTTCTTCTACTTAATCTGAGAGCAGCAAAATGAAGAGACAGAAAACCTGATTCCAGCGATGTGTCACTTACTGGGCTGCTTGTCGTAGTTTTGATAAAATCACAATTTTTTGAGGAGTAACCTGCTACTAAGTTGCCCACCCCGCCCCCACCACTGATTGTCAGCTTTACTGCCTATGCACAGTTCACACAGAAAGCAGCCAATTAGTGGTGTGGGTGGGGTTATATAGAGCACAGCCTTCAGAAAACTGTAGATAAAACAGGGTTTTTATCAAAACTGCAGCAAGCAGCCCAGTAAGTGACACATTACTGGAATCAGGGTCTCTTCCTCTACATTATGCCGCTCTCAGATTGCATAATGAAAGCCTGGTGACAGATTCCCTTGAAGCAGATACAAAGCTTCCACTTCTGGTGATTGACAACATATTTTATTTTTTAAAAAGCTGATAATGTGAACAAAACCTTCAAAAACCAGTGTCATAGCAAGCGATGTGCAAGCCAGGAGCGAGTCAGTGCCTGGACATTGCCGCCATCCCGTCCGGAGAGATACAGTAATAATTCCTCCATTATCTAAGTGGAAATTCCTATAAAAATTGTCCCCTCGGTTCTGAGATTGGGGAAGAATTGAGCTTTTCAGTTCCATATTTACAAAATCAGCTCTCCGAGGGCAAAAACATCATTTATTACAGATGACAGAGGAAAGTGACAGCTCTTATTAACTGGATAGAAAGTATCTGAAGTAAAGGAAGTGACCGGGTCGCCCCTTCTATTTAAGACGTGCGGGGACAAGGGTCGCGCCCCGGTCTCCTCTCCTCTCTGATGGTATGTGCCTTCTCCATGAACCGATGAATACTACAATTATTACGCCCTTCTCTATTCTAAAAATGGACAGACAGATTTTCTTCGGGGTTTCGTTGACCCCGCTATCAAAACCGATCTGGGACTGCAGAAAAGTTTTCCAAGCTCCGAAATTAGTCATTGGCATTAGCTAATGTCTGCAGAGAGGTCAGTCTGAATGTTATGGTGGGCGCCGGAGTCAAGATGACGGATGGGTGAAATCATCTTCTGTTCGACTCTTGACCTGTATTCTAACTCTATTTCTTTCCAACAGGGACCTAGGTCGGTCCGATTTAAAGGGTAACTCCAGTTTGGACTGATATGGTTGACGATAGCTCCGGCTCAGTCGTAGTATTCTGCTACTTTGATGCCATCGTTGTTCTGTTCCCCGCGCTCGCAGGATTGTCCTGTCCCTTTCCCTGTAGGAAAATAGGACAAATAATTTTCAGGCCAATTCTCCAACCGGGAGAAGATGTCAGAGGAGGGAAGAATTAGTCTTATTGAACACAGAAGATAACAGCCATCAGCCATCATAGTTACAGCTCATTCCATTGTTCACATTGAAGACAAATGCACAATCACACCAAACGAGTCTGCATGTGAATGGGGAATATAACTGTGAGATGAACAAATGGCCATTATCCAAGGTTTAAGGGCATCTAAAGTGTCCTCAGAGTCAGATCTAGACTTTCCTGTGCAGGGTATAGATTCAGGCTGATGCCCTATCTGAATACCATAGACAGAGCAGAATGGTTTGTGGGTGCTCCCCTGGCAGCCAACACATAGCTGGGAGATGTGCCCTATGTGATCCTCCTGCTCTTTTTTTAGATAACATTGACCCCCTATGTGTCGGTCCATCTTTTCTGAGCCCCATGTACTGACTAGGGTTGGTGTCCTATACTAATAGGTTAGGCGGCTTCACTTCTGGAACTGATTTTTCCTTCCACATCCCTCTAATTTGAAATAAAAGGGCAACGTGCGGATTAGCACCTAACTGAGGATGAGCGGACCCATGGAAGTTCGGGGATCTGCTACCAAACCAGAACTTTAGTCTAAAGTTGAAAACAATGGCGACTCGAACTATGGAACTGCGACAGACTTTCCCCGAAACTCCGAACTTTGCAACGGACTGCCGGAAGAAGTCCATGGTCGGCCGGACGCTAACTGTCTGGTACGAACCCCGAACTTTTAAGTTCGGGTTTGCTATTCTCTAAACATAACCCATTTGTTACACAAAAGTTTGAGATGAAGATCTTCTGTTCTTTGTTTGGTAATGTTGCGCTAAGAGCTGAGAGCGATCAATGTTCATTTGGTCCACGGTCCACACTAGTGTTAATCGAGAGCAATATTCCACCCATGTAACTCAAAAGAGGCTACAAATCCTATATTAATATATTGTATCCCCAGCGCACTGTAAAGTATCAGACAGGTACCGATCTCCTGGATAATGAGAACTTCCATCAATTATCTACAACTTTGTCAATCTGTTGGGTGACAATGGCCGTCTGTGGCCAAAATATGCATAAGTCTCATGTGGGCAGAATATAGTTTCAATTCAGGAGAATTTATGGTCCGATGAGCACTATTTCAGTTTTCAGATTTTTCAGTTACATCTTGATCTACAGGGTGTAATAATATTTTATCTGTATATTGTGTCTGATTACTCAAAACAAAGTAACATTAAAAATATGAAGTTCTCTTATTTGATTTTTTTTATTAGTTGAAAGATAATAGAATTACTTTTTTTTCTATAAAATTGTGTTCCAGTTACGTAATGGTAAATTCAAGATTATACAACACATCTCAGAATGACAGTGATACAAGTTTTGGCATTTTCGCTCTGTACCAAAACATATTTTAGATTCAGTTCTATAATCAATCTGGGCTTAAAGTATTGACTCTCAGCTTTAATTTGAGGGGATTCACATCCTAATTGGAGGAAGGGTTTAGGAATTACAGCTGTTTAATAAGTAGTTGACTCTTTTTCAAAGGACCAAAAGTAATTAGACAATTATTTTAATAGTACTGTAATGGGCTGCATGGGCTTTACCCTCGTTAATCCATCATCAGTTAAGCAGGTAAAAGGTCTGAGGCTGATTCCAGGTGTGGCATTTGCATTTGGAATCTGTTGCTGTGAACCCACAGCATGCGGTGAAAGGAGCTCTCAATGGAAGAGAAACAGACCATCATCAGGCTGAAAAAAAGAAGAAATCCATCAGAGATAGCAGAAATGTTTAGAGCTGCTAAATCTACAGTTTGCACATTCTTCAAAAAAAAGTTTGAACTGGTGGGCTTGGGAAAGCCTGGACGTCCATAGAAAACAACAGTGGTGGAAGGTTGCAGAATCCTTCCCATGGTGAAGAAAGCCTCTTCACAACATACACCCCAGTGAAGATCACTCTCCAGGAAGTCGGTGTTTCAGTATTTAAAGAGAGACTTAATAAAGAGACTTGATGAGAGCAAATACACAAGGTGCAAAAAATTAATCAGCCTTAAAAATAGAAAAGCCGGATGAGACTTGGCCAAAAAATTATGTAAAGAAGCCTCCAAATCTGGAAAAGCAAAAGTAATATCAACCCATACCAGAATAATGGGAAGAAGAAACTCTGGAGAAGGCTTGGAGCAGCTCCTGGTCCTCGGCACATCCTCTGTAACACATGGTGGAGGCGGCGTGATGGCGCGGGCATGCATGGCTTCCAATGGCACCGGATCACTAGTTTTTATTGATGATGAGACTGAAGACAGAAGCAGCCGGATGAATCCTGTGTGTACAGGGTGATACTTTCTGCTCAGATTCAAACAAATGCAGGAAGGTTGATTGGATGACGCTTCACAGGACAGATGGACAACGACCCAAAACATCCTGCGAAAGCAAAGAAGTGGAATATTCTACAATGGCCGAGTCATCACCAGATCTCATCTCACCCTATCCAGCCGCATTTCACAGGCTGAAGACAAAACTGACAGCAGAAAGAGCCACAAACAACAACTGAAGTCACTGCAGTAAAGGCGGAAAAGCCTCACACCGGAGGAGACCAGCGATGGTGACGTCCATGGTCTCCAGACTTCCAGCCATCATTGCTGCAAAGCCTCACACCGGAAGAGACTAGCGATGGTGACGGCCATGGCCTCCAGACTTCAGGCTGTCATTGCTGCAAGGATTCTATACAAAGGGTTAAACATGGACATTTTGTTTATGGGAAAGTGAATTTGTCCAATTACTTCTGAGTGACTGAAATGAGGAGGATTTGTAGAAAAATTCCAGAACGTTGCACAGGATATTTCTGTTCAGTCCCTTTAATTAATCCTGAAAGTCTCCACTTCAGTCGCATCTCAGTTGTTTCATTTTAAATCCAAAATAGCAAACTAGCGGCCTGCAGAGCTGAAATCATAAAGATCCGGTCATTGTCCAAATATTTCTTTACCTAACTGTATATACTGTATATATACAGTGGGGAAAATAATTATTTGATCCCTTGCTGTTTTTGTAAGTTTGCCCACTGCGTCTAACTGGTCTGTAGGAGCCAGAACTCATAATGGTTTGTAGGGGATCAAATACTTATTTCGCACTGCAAAATGCAAAAAAAATGTATCTAATTTATACAACGTGATTTTCTTGATTCTTTTTTTTGGATATTCTATCTCTCAATATTAAAATGAACCTACCCTTAAAATTATAGACTGTTCATGTCTTTGTCAGTGGGCAAACTTACAAAAACAGCAAGGGATCAAATACTTATTTCCCCCACTGAACACGCACACACATATACAATATATACACAGCACACACATATACAATATATACACAGCACACACATATACAATATATACACAGCACACACATATACAATATATACACAGCACACACATATACAATATATACACAGCACACACATATACAATATATACACAGCACACACATATACAATATATACACAGCACACACATATACAATATATACACAGCACACACATATACAATATTCCAATAGACAACGTCTATTCTGCAGCTTTTGCTTTTGTTCTTGCTCATTTCTTTTATTCTTCTTTCTAAGCCCAAATAACAAATAACAGAGATGGCAGAATGACAAAAGGTGGGCATTTTTTCCTTTTTTTTAATCCCGGAGAGATTCGTCCTCCCTGTTAATTATTATATTGATATTCTCATACATCACTAATTTGCTACATTTAAGCGAGGAAGCATTTTCTGTAAAAAGCCAATAACCACAAAATTCTAAACGAGATGAGGATAAAATGAACTCAGATTCTGGAATACAAACGCTCTAAATAAGCATAATTGATCTCTTACTCTATTCTCTCAGGATATTGCAGGGCTAGACTCTCTATGATAGGGCAGATTTTTTTATTGAGCGCTCTGCCTGATCACTATAGGAAACTTAGAGAGATGACCCCACCCACCATTAAAGGGCCAGCAGTCTGCCTATTAATGCGTTACGTACCTATCATTGTTCCAGACGTAGCAAGGATGAATAAAATTTCTCATTTAAATATCTGAAGAATAAAATTTTATATAAAAAAATAATTAACAATTGATAATGATATTGCTCTATTTTACTTTTCTGCATAAACACATTTGAATGACTGTTGCATTTTATGTCTGCTTTATAGACTTTTAATTAAAACTTACTTTGCCGGCTGTAATATTTGTGATGAGTGTAATTATATAGAAATGCAAATGCTATTGAATATACATGTATAACCCTCCATGGAGATTGGGTTGTATATCTGGAGAAAAAAAAAAAGAAATTTGACTTTGACCTTGAGTGGCAATAAAATCCTCGGTGCAATCACTCTTCCCTGTCACATTTTTCTGTAACTTTCATTATAAATTATTTAAGACTTTTGGAAAGTGTTAAAAAAGAGCACTTACGATGACACTTATACCACATATTAGATGGGACTGTTCTTGCCAATTCTATTGTTAATTCCCCTCTGTGTACTCACTTAACGAGGGTGCCAACGGGGATATTGATGCCTCTGATCTTGACTGAAACAACAATCTCATTTTGTTAAGATCACTTAACAGCTTTTAGATAATATTAGGTTTTTGCCCTCTGTCGTCTACTCAAGGTTTCCTCCTAGACAACTCAGGAAACTTTTCTTTACCTCTTGTTGCTCTGGTCACTATGATCATCGTCCATTTCCGAAGAAGAAGTATCTTCTGACCTTCGAGCTTTCATTCTGAAGATCTACACTACTTCTAGTCACTTCCGTTGAAGCTGTGTCTTATTCTTCACATAATATATAGAGGATTCTTAAAGGGGTTTTCTAGAACTACAAAATTGTAACATTAGAGTAATAGGGGTCCATCGCATATCATTCATGGTGATTGACAGAGATGAGTAAATTGGCCAAATTTTGGATTTGGTAAATTGCTCGAAAATTTGCAGGGAAATTCATTTTGCATCGACATCTTTCAAAGCAAATAATTATGCTCTAGGTTCTTATAATATTGTAATAAACGTAGGGTGGGATAAAAAAGAAGAAGCTCGTCGTCCAGTCATCCGTGCCATCTGGCCTCTTCTTTCTGCAGTATTCTCTTTGGCCATCTTCACTATGAGGTGGACTTTCCAATGTCATGGTGCCTAATAGGTAACATGTGTCATGATGTCAGAGGCCAACTCAACGCCGGAAGCCCTAGCACAGAGTCAAGAAAACTAAAGTTGCAACAGCAGAAGGCAGAATGAAGAAGCTGAATGTTGGGCTGCGATGATGGCTAGCCAGGTGAGCGGTGAGGAGCGAATTGATATTTTTTAATCCTCTAACTTGGCCCTCTACAGACATCCGTCAGTTTGCTGTATTTCCAAAAAGCAATTTGCCAAAAAATTCAAATTGAGAACAATTATAATTTTTTTTGTAAAATCAATCTGAATTCAATTCACCTGGAACAAATTTGTTAACCTCCTCTCGATGAATTTCTGCATCCTCCTCACTCTTGACTAGGCACAATGAAGTGACTGTAATTTGTATTACAAGTCAGTTCCATTCACTTAGATAAGGCTAAGTCGGCAGGATACAGCGATTGCCTTAGACGGGGGCATGGAGGGAGACAACCCCTTATCAGCAGTGGCCCCGGCCCACGTACTGAACCCACCTTCCACTGCCTCAGCTTTAGCCAAATACCTTCTGGCTGGGTCACTATTATAGCATTTGCCAAAATATGACGGTAAAAACATGTTGTTGCAAGATTGGACAGAAAGAGTGCGGAGTGTGATTAAAATGTGCAAATTGATCCAGGAGTTCCGAGCAGAGATAGCATTGAATGCACTATAGGGTGACGCTAGGTGGACAGTAATGGTACGGACCGAGTCCGAAAGGGACATCTTAGACAAAATACTCACACTGCTGGAGGGAACCCAAGGGGGAGCGTGCCAAAGTGAATCAACTGCGAAGTTCATTTTTCAACCAGCCGCAGCGGGAAGACGAGACTCTAATGCAGTACTCCAATGTCTTGCAAGAAATGTTGAATGAAGTACAGCGACGGGATCCCAAGGCTATGGGAGCTTTCCAGGAGGTGGATAGGCTGTTGCGGGATCAGTTCATTGCTGGTGTAGCCAACAAAATCCTACGGGACAAGTTGCAAGAGATGACCCGAATGACAGCTGATCTGACATTTTACCATGTTTACCTTGCCGCAATAGAGAGGGAGGAGTCCACGCCTGTGGTCGAGAAAGTAGTGAATAGCACTCAAGTGATGGACACCCGGACGAGGTCTGAAGATTCGAAGACTCTGAAGAATGTGGTTCAGGCTCTGCGGGCAGAAAAATAAAATGTACGACTAGAAGTGTCCCAGATGCAAATGAGGTCGGTCCAACCTCTGGAGACAGCTCCAGCTCCTCGAGGTCTTCCATCGGTCCCGACTTGGGTGCAGAGGCCAAACGGAGGAAACACATCTGGTGCTCAGAGACTCAGGAGGCCCTTCTGCAGAAATTGTTAATTATTTGGCCACCTTGCCAGGGACTGCGACATCGGGACTGACCTCAAGATGACGGCACCAGCTTTAAACTACCAGCAACTGCAGCGGCCCCCGATTTGCAAAGCCCGCAATGTGGAGAACACGATTTCTATTCATGCAGTCCAGTGCTAGAGGCTGATTTTGAAGGACAGAAGGTGAGGTGTTTGGTGGATACCGGGTCTGAATGCACCATTATGCCCCTAGAGATCTTTGAGGACCCTGACCCTTGCTCAACAGAGGCTCCTAGAAGATACCCTATGGGAATTCCAGGAGGCTTTCTCCCATCATAGCGAAGATTTTGGGTGTTCCTCTACCATCGAGCATGAGATTCCAACCGGGGACATGCCCCCAATTCGGGAATGTTATCGGCCAATCCCTCTGAAGATGTATCAAGAAGTAAAGAACATGGTAGCCAACATGCTGGACAACCAGGTCATACGAGAGAGCCAGAGTCCATGGGCAGCTCCAGTGATATTGGTACGTAAAAAGGATGGGTCCCTTTGATTTTGTGTCGATTACAGAAAATTGAATGCCCTGGGTTGGGCTAAGTACTTTTCTACTCTCGACTTGGCCACTGGCAAGTCCCGGTGGCTGAGAAAGACAAGGCGAAAAAGGCGTTCATCCTACCCATGGAACTCTATGAATTTAACAGGATGCCGTTTGGTCTTTCCAAGGCGCCTGATGGAACATTGCTTGGGTGACCTCAACTTCGAGTCAGTGTTGATATACCTGGATGATGTGGTGTTCAGAACATCGTTTGAGGATCATCTTCAGAAGCTTCGGCAGGTCCTGCAGCGACTTCATGACCATGGGCATAAATCAAGCCTCAGAAATATCAATTGTTTCAAGACCGTATAGAATACCTGGGTCATGTGGTGACTCCCAAAGGAGTAAAACCAGCTGCCAGCAAGGTTGAGGCTGTCTGGAAGTGGCCTAGGCCGAGAACATTGCGAGAGGTGAGAGCCTTTTTGGGACTAGCGGGATATTACCGACGGTTTGTCCCTAAGTTTGCTCATCTGGCAGGTCCCTTGAACAAACTCCTGAGAGGCACAACTGAACCCAAGAACTGACCCATTCAGTGGAGCTCTCAGCAACAGAAGGCCTTTGAGAAGGTGAAAGCCGCCCTAAGCAGTGCACCGATTCTGGCTTACACCCAGTTTGATACTCTGTTCCTGCTCTACACAGATGGGAGCCTGCATGGTTTAGGAGCAATGTTGTCGCAGGTACAAGATTGCCGGGAGAGAGTGATCGCATATGGAAGCTATTCCCTAAGAGAGACAGAACGTAACCCTGCGAATTATAGTTCTTTTAGGCTAGAACTGCTGGCCTTGGCTTCGGCGATGACCGAAAGATTTGTGGAGTACTTAACGGGGGCTGAAGTGGTAGTCATAACAATCCACTGGCCCACCTGGAGAACGTCAAACTAAGGGCACTGGAGCAGAGGTGGATGGCGCCGCTGACTAAGTTCAACTACCATATCAAGTTCCAATCAGTAAGGCAGAATGGAAATGCAGACGCATCTCGAGTTCCAATGAGGCCACCGGCAGGGAGTATCGATGATGAGCTGGAAGACACAGGCACCTGACCTGGGTCGACTGCCTGTCTTCCGGAGCATGGTACATTCAAGTGGAGTGCCCTCTGGAATGCCTACAGTGCTCGGGAAAACTACTGCAGATTGGGAGCGGGCCCAGGATGAGAACAGACATGTAAGACATGTAAGATGCGTGAAATGCTGGGTCAAGGCTAATATAGAGCCCCGGCCAGAGGAGCGGAAGGAATTGTCCCCGGAAGGTGAAAAACTGCTGCATCAATGGGATAAGCTGAATGTATTGCAAGGTCTCTTATGTCGTCAGATTTATCTACCCTCAGAGTTGCAGCACCGCCAACAGGTGGTGATTCCCATGATGTTGGGTCCAGTTGCCGCTCGAGAGAGGGGCTCATTTTGGGAGCGAGAAGACTTATAAGTGGCTACAGAGAATGATATATTGCCCAGACCTAGAGAAGATGGTAGTTGAAGCGTGTCGAAAATGCAGAGCGTGTGGGCTGAGCAACAGTCTGGAAAAGCGAGCTCCCGTTCAGACCATCTGTACGTCTGCTGCGTTGGAGATGCTCATTGTCAGGGATTCTCGCACACACGATCCCAATTGCTCACTACATAGAAATTGGCAAGCGAGCGTATGGCGTACACACCTCCGGATTACAACATATGGTATATATGTATATGCCCTGTACGGTCACTGCAAGCTTCACGATAGCCCAATTAATATTATTCGCTGCCACCACTGATCAATATTAGGATATAATACTTTCTGGTAGCGTATGGCTTCGGGGGGGGGGACGATTACAGAGCAAAAGAAACAGAGCTATTAAATTTTATATTTAATCCAAAAGGGAGGCAGTGTTTATGAAAAGTATACAAAAGGTTTTACAAAAGGAGACATTACAATACAGAATATACAGTTACACAAATAAAATGGGATTAAAGAAGAACTTACTATACAGATCGCAGAGACGATTCAGTTTAGCTGCAGGTGAGGCGCTCCAATTTGACCATTATGGAACGGGACCCCTTGCTTATAGAATATATATTCCTCCCTGCAATGAGTATGGACCCATCTTCAGCTGGGTCTTTTATGCCGAAGGGGGACCTGCCCACATACCACCTGTGATGACATCATGTGGGTGGGGCTCCACCCTTCATGTTTTTAATAAAATATCTAACTTCTGCGATAACTCCTCGTGGGTTGATCGCAGAAGCGCGCAGGTGATACCATATTTTCCCTTACGAATTTACCTTTCTTTAGAAATCACACAGGGCTTAGCTGTGGTCTGTTATTTTGCACTTTTGCATTACAGCTCACCGGAAGGGCGTACAGATTCGGAAAATTAGGCGAATTGTTCCTTAGCTGACCCTGCCACTAAAAATGTGTCCCATTATTATCGGAAGTATAGAACTTCTGATATTCCATATTTCTGGTCGGTGCCAGTGAGACTGTAGATTTCTGTTGAGCAAAAGGGGATGCCCTGGGGGTGAGAGAGAATTCTTTTGAAGCCAGGAACTGCATCCTTCTCACCTAGGTGTATATTTATCGCAGGACTGTGACACTAGGAAATGCATTCGTATGTTAATTTGAATGAGCTTCTTTTACTCTGATTTGCATGGAGACAGATCTTTAGATTGCCAGCTCTTCTACTCTGACAAATGCTAGAGGGGAGGGGGAAGAGTACTTTGGAGGAGAAAAGAGAGGGAGAGATCACAGGGAGAGAGAGATTTTCAATATTTCTATGACACTCATGATAGACTATGTACAAATAGGGTACTCCAGTTTGGGACACTCATATTGTTTGGTGATGACTGATCAAAATTTTCACTTAGTTCTCAGTGGCGGTACCTACCAGAGACCAGACCGCAGAATCAACCACAGAATCACTCCTTTCCCCCAAGTAAAACCCCATTATGGTTAATAACTTTGTGTCCTCTGAAATTATTACTGCCCTGGTCGCAGAAGAGAAATGTCTGGAGACAGCCGTGACCGGATGGTGTAAAGTAAGTGAAGAATGTCACATGCATAGCCACACATCAGAGGGAGGACACGAATTGTCTGTAAGGTGCCAAAGCGAGCAGGGGCCACAACTCGCCCACAACTACCTCGCTGGGGCACCTTACATTTTGCGTAGTCGGCAGGATGCAAGCTCCTTGCATGAAGAAAATGGGGAAGAGCCAACGCAGAACACTGAGGGGAAAGTGTTGGAAGATATGAGGCGCAAGATGGCAGCCAGAAGCATGGATTCTAAGATGGCGACAAAGTATAGGGGAAGAACCGCCTATTGTGGGAGTGGACAGTGCCGGAGAGCGCGAAAAGGTGTCCAGCCCCAGTGAGTTCCAGCCCAGAGAAGAATGGGCCCAGCAGTAAAGATGTGTCCCATTATGGGACGTCTATTAAAGAAGAGGGCGCGGCACAGAGTGAAGCCCGGTCCAGTGAATATCAGCGCGTCAAGAGAAGGGGCGCGGCTGAAGGCAGAGCTGCCGGGAGTGATTTGTGACGTGGCAGTCACTTTGGGAGCCCGGTCTAGAAAGAGGAGGAGTCGGACACGCAGGAAGCGAGTCACCGGTAAGCGACCAGTGCCATTCCTGTGTAAGCCTGTGACAGAAAAGGAGCAGAGAGAGGATGCCAGGAAGAATATGGCATGCGGCGGGTCGATTCAGGAACAGCGCACTGTGCTCGGCACCTATCTGAGGGGGAGAGAAGAGTCCACAGGCAGAGCAGCTGAGGACCAGTCAGCTGCGCCATGGACACCCAGGTCCATGGAGGAGGAAAGCTTTGCAAGCTGCGGGAAGCTGACTCTTCTGGTGAGGCGCACGCTGTCAGCTTCCCGCCAAAACAACCAGGAGAGGTTGAAGGAACTGGTCAGGAGACTGCCGGGGATTCTCAAGCTGGCGCCAGCAACGAGGTTCACAACTTTAAGGTTACCAGCTACGGCCCTACCCAAGTCCGCTGCGGCACCGTTATGTCCTTGGATGAGGACCCCGGGCCCAGCAAGTACCCTGACCAGCCTTAGAGGTGGAAGAAACCACCTTCATCTGCAGCATGGGCCGCCTTCTTGAAGGAGCGGAGGGAGGCCCAAAAGGAGTGAACTCGCTGCAAGAAGGTCCATTGACCTTTCCATTTTCTTCAGTAGGGCCTATGAATGTGGTCCTTTACCCGGGACTGCTTCCCGATGGGCACAGAGTGCCCATGTTCATTTAAAGAGGAATGTTCCCTAATTGGCCATATGGCCTGAAGTTGTTTTATTTTCCCTGATGGAAGGAAGGAGTTCAGTTCCCCAAGACCCCCGAGGCCAGCTGGCCTATACGAAAGGGAGGAGTGCCCTCAAGCCATCAAAGCTGAATAGGCTGAATTTTTATTTTTCTTATTTTTAATTTTTGTTGTGCCTATTGCACCTTTTTTTTCTGCTGGAATTTGCAAAACTGAGGCACACCTGGAGGATGGATATTCTCTAATACTAAGAGACTTGCAGCTTAGTGGGAAGAACCGGTGATCCCCGCTAAGACCAGGAAGAAAGAAACTCATGGGGTGTTTCGCTGTGACCGTGTGTCTCAGAAAGTAGCCCTTGAAGGAGATTGAGGGCTATTGGTGTTTGACCCGTTTTAAAGATATGGACATGGACACTGTGCTTCCAGGGTCCTTACCAAGAAGAACCGATACTCGTGAATACTGTTGAAGGCTATAACAATGGACTGTCTGAGTTGCTGTTCCAGGGCCCATAACTGAGAAGGGCCGGTATCCACCTGAGAGGAAGATTTCAAGAATCATCGAGTACTAAAATGTTTAGTAATTTGATATATGTTAAGTATGTTAATTGTGGTTTGTTGCCTGGTACGGTCGAGGACGACCATCATTAAAGTGTGGGGGAATGTAATAGTGAGGAAGGGTGTAACCTTCCCCTGGGACTGAAGTAGTTATAGTTATATATCCCCATAGTTAGGCACTCTCTGAACTACTATTAGGCAAGTTACGGGGTTAATTTCAGTGGTGCAGTCAGTAGAGTAAGGGGGAAACGTAGTGACAGGGATAGACATTGGGCATGTCTAGAGGTTAGATATAATTCCTTGTGGGGCTACAGTACTTTTTATCAGCCACAAGATGCCACTGCTGGGCATAGTTGTCAGTGAAAGGCAAGGCAGTTGCTAAGAAGATGGCTTAGTGGGTGGAGCCTCTGGGTGTGCTAAAAATAGCTGCAGCCAATATTTTTGAGTTCAGTTGAAGCCCTGTCAGGGACGTGATAGAAACTCTTACGTGCAGACGTCCAGGGAAATTGGCTGCTAGGGTAGATGGGGGCTCTCTACCCTCAGACTGTGAATCCGTAGTGTGAATATCTCCTCACGCAGGAGTCCCATTAGCCTGCCGGAGAAACTCAACGGCGGTATTGAGGACCCGGGGCCTTTCTAGTCTGCAGGTAGCAGAGGAAAATAGGACTCCAGGAAAAGCCATGAGGGAGATAAAGGATCTGGGCACACTGTCGCTGGTGAGGAACCGTCTCTAAGGAAAAGAAACAGAGAGATGCTTCACCTAAAGAGGGCACCAGGGCTGAAGATGATTTTAGCACCTATTATATATTGTAATTACTCCTTTCCCCCAAGTAAAACCCTAGTTATGGTTAATAACTTTGTGTCCTCTGAAATTATTACTGCCCTGGTCCCAGAAGAGAAATGTCTGGAGACAGCTGTGACCGGATGGTGTAAAGTAAGTGAAGAATGTCACATGCACAGCCACACATCAGAGGGAGGACACAAATTGTCTGTAAGGTGCCAAAGCGAGCAGGGGCCACAACTCACCCACGACTACCTCGCTGGGGCACCTTACATAATAATGCCCTCCAGAGAGACTGTTTCACAACCTGTGGTTCCACCCAGAGACAACATGCAGGAAGAAATGACTGCGCCAGCTCAACCTGCGGCTGCCCCCAGTATTAATGCACCAGGAGAGTCAACAGCTATAGTCGTGCAAAGCACCACTTGGACTACCGCAGGCGTACTCCCACAATGCTATGCGCAGGACGACTTCATCTGGGAAGGTGTGTTGAGGACACCAACCTCTAGTGGGGTGGCATGTGAGAGGGAGATATGTGGACATTGCTGCGGTATCAGACTCCAGCCAGAAGAGGTCTCTGTTGCCTCTGAAAGGGACTCTATGGTGGACTTCATGGTGTTTTAGTCAGTAAAAGCAGGAAGCAAGGAGAGGAGGGAGATCGTGATGAGCATCCAAAGCTCTGTGTGTGCAGCGTGCTGGGAGCTGAGCAGGACTTTGAGTAAAGGTAAAACTATGCCTGTGACTCCTGCCAGAGAGGAAGAATCACTTTGGGCTGACGGCTTTGTTTAGATGCACAGTTGGATTCCCCCCAAGGTACCTGTGTAACGTGAAGGGCCATCTGCTAGCCTGTCAGACTGAAACTGTGCTCCTGTGACAACTCCAGGATCCTCTCTTCGGTTTCCCAGCTAAGTGACTGGTAGGATGATCATATAGCTTCTTCAGAGATCAGTTAACTGCCGGTGAGTCCTGAACTCAGGCCCCACCACAGGGATCCTGGTGGGAGTGTGCATGCAAACTATAGAGAGAGTTTGGTGCCAAACATAGATTCTCAGTTAGAGACATTGTTTGCTAACAGGGCTGGGTGAACCTTAGCTAGCTTCTCCCCATGTGTATAGATAGTATAACAGTATTGTAATCATAGAGAATTGTTAAGTTTGTGAACTGTTGCACTGCACCACTACAGGGGCCGCCTCTTGCACCCATCTGATTACAGCTTTGCTCTGGTTAACACTCGGTTACCGCATTAGGTGGAACCACTGTTTAGGAAAATTATAGTTCATCTTTTAGTGCATCCTGGTCCTGTCAGTTGTGCAGCGCAGGGCTCCTAGCTGTCCTGAGCTAGGTGTGTGTGAAGTTTATCTGTGTTCCTTTCTTGCATTGCCGGGGCAACCCAGTTTTTGTTCTTAGTAAAAAGGTGTTCCCTAACAAATTGTCTGCTAGTATCCTTTGTCATCGGCACGCTATATTCTGAGAGAGACCCCCTCGTTACATGGTCTACAAGTTGAAAAAAAACAGGTAGAAAGTTCCCAGTGATTCATCTTCAAATTGGTCACTCATCATTGAGTGCCGGTGTCTATAGATATCTGGCATTGCCGCAGAAAGTCACCAGCAGAGCCCGGAGAGAAGAGTCTTTTTACAGCCTAGTAATAAAGCATTAGAGCAAGAGTGCTGTAGCAAAGGGGGATTAAACAGCTTATTTTATTATGGCATTCCTCCCCACTGAGCCCATGTGTTTCTTGATCCCCAACTACCCTGCTTTAAAGTGACTGTCCTGTCAGTAGCTCAAAAATAACATATAAGACATTAGCTACAGGGGATGGTCACCTGCTCTTAATTTGCTCTGATCTTACTCCCTGTCTCCTCTTTAGATGAGTACGATCAGTACAGAGTTGTATTCTTTGACTATGTCTCAGCTGCACTGTCTAAAGGGAGTCTGAGACACACCTCCTTTAGTCTGATTGGTTCAGGCTGCGGCTCTATCCCTCCTCTCTCAGCTCTGCCTCCTCTGATTGGCTGCTGTATATACACAGAAGCCAACCACAAGTTAAACAGGAAATAAGTGCAATGAGAGCAAGGATATGATGAATATAGAGTGCAGATGACTGAACCACGTGGAAAAACTGATTATCAGGGCATGAGGAGAATAAGCCTTAGGAAGAAGGAAAAAGACTAAGTAGACTGTATATAAATGTGCATTTTGTTCTGCCCTCCATGTATATTGTGCATTCTCCTCTCCTGACATTTAGGTCATGTTCCCATGTATTATAAATTCATTTTTTTTTCTGATGCAGAAAATGTATTTGGGCATAAAATAATTAGCGTGTAACTCATGTCTCCTGTGTGTTTAAAGGTCCAGTTACACTGTGTGTTTTTTTTTGGTGCATTTTTTCCCTACAAGATTGAGGAGCCTGAAAAAAAATGCATATAAAAATGCAATTCAGTTTTTAAGAATTCCAGAGCTCTGTACTAAAAAATACATTTATAAAACCGCTGCATCAAATCTGCACCAAAAAGGCAGCAAGTAATGCATGAAAAGAGCAACAATTGGAGCACACTGCTATTTCATGTTTTGGTGCGGACAGTGGCAGAAAAAAAGCAGCAGGGAAAAAAAAATCAGCATTTTCACACATGGGAACAGGGACTTAAGTTTGTTTTTTCCATTAATTGACTCAACTCTTGTTCTTCAAGTAAAGACTGCACGGCCCTAACAATGATGAAAGACAGAGAACGCATCCAGTGCCGTCAGCGCCGGATACATTGTGTTCAGCTCTTGTCTCTCTCAAGCACCGATCTGGCATCAGTTGACCTCAATGGTTTCTTTGACTCATTGTTTCCTCTGTTTTCTTGAGGATATTTCTTTACTAAACCGCACAATGATTAGACAATGTCTGGCTGCTCCTCAGAGCCCTAACCATGATGAACTGGGTACAATATATCGGAGCGGAGCTTCCATTGTTCTGTGCATTGTTCAGCTCTCCTCTCTGTAGTTTTATCCTTGGATCTGTTACCCTTCAGGTGTTTACAGACAATTAACCCCGACAAGACCATCCATGAGAACCCTGAGCCCCTCTGTCTGTGCAGTCCGCAAAATGACGGTCCCAAAACCAATAGTGATCCAAACCATATATATACAGTATGCAGATCAGATGCTGGGCAATGGAACACCGTACACTGTTGTTGGTAAAGATACCACTGTACAGCTTTTATCGAAGCTGATAAATAGCACTGCCGACTCCAGTGCCGCTATACTGCATCCCACCGCCAAGTCAACTGGCCTTCAACGATGATGCCATCAGCCTAAAAGTCTGGGTTTTCTGGAAGCAAATGAATGCGACCAGCTATTTAATGCAGACTACTCTGCCCCACTTACCCCATGCTTGATTATTATTTGTCATCCCTGGACACTGTAACCTGCATCACTGCGCTCTTCAGCGTGTTTGTATCTGGGCTCATCTCCTTGTCTACACTCTTGAATTTGTTGCAGTCTTTTTGTCTTTTTGGATTCAGCTCTGGTTTGGATTTCTGACTGTGTCTCTTTTTCTTCTGGATTTGTAGCTGACCTCCTGGTCTTGACCAAGCCTGACTATCCTTCTGTGCCTTCATGAGCTGATGGATCTTACTGACAAGTCTGAGGACTACAACCTGGGAATTCGACAGGTCATGTCCAGACTTGATTGTGAGGATCCCGGGTCAGCCTCAGACCAGTCGTAGAGTAGGGTGCGGTTGGATGTTTTCCATGGACTCATTGACTTGCATGACCAAGTGCGATCTGAATATCGGATGCAAATAGGACATGTGCACGGCCCCATAGAATAACATTGGTCCGAGTGCAATCCGATGTTTTCTTGGATCGCACTGGGACTTAAAAGAGTCCTTAAAAGTGTGAAGACTGCAGCCTCGGTGAGGGCAGGATGGACCACTTTACCCTTTGGACACGTTTTTTTAAACTTTTCAGAGAAAATGTTCACTTTGTTTCTACTATTTGGACTGTGCATTTGGGCTTTAGTCTCGAGTGTAACATGGGCAGGAGGGAGTAAGAGTTCCCCCAACCACCAAATATCATCCGCTCTAAACCTGCATAATGGGGCACCTGACATGGTATTACTTAGGCACCATGTGGTGCTGTAACTATGTAACTGTATATTGGCACCATGTGGTGCTGTAACTGTATATTGGCACCATGTGGTGCTGTAACTGTATATTGGCACCATGTAATGTTATAACTGTATATTGGCACCGTGTGGTGCTGTAACTGTATATTGGCACCATGTGGTGCTGTAACTGTATATTGGCACCGTGTGGTGCTGTAACTGTATATTGGCACCATGTGGTGCTGTAACTGTATATTGGCAGTGTGTGGTCCTGTAACTGTATATTGGCACCGTGTGCTACTGTAACTGTATATTGGCACTGTGTGGTGCTGTAACTGTGTAACTGTATATTGGCACTGTGTGGTGCTGTAACTGTATATTGGCACCATGTGGTGCTGTAACTGTATATTGGCACCGTGTGGTGCTGTAACTGTATATTGGCACCATGTGGTGCTGTAACTGTATATTGGCACTGTGTGGTGCTGTAACTGTATATTGGCACCGTGTGCTACTGTAACTGTATATTGGCACTGTGTGGTGCTGTAACTGTATATTTGCACTGTGTGGTGCTGTAACTGTATATTGGCACCATGTGGTGCTGTAACTGTATATTGGCACCGTGTGGTGCTGTAACTGTATATTGGCACCATGTGGTGCTGTAACTGTATATTGGCACTGTGTGGTGCTGTAACTGTATATTGGCACCGTGTGCTACTGTAACTGTATATTGGCACTGTGTGGTGCTGTAACTGTATATTTGCACTGTGTGGTGCTGTAACTGTATATTGGCACCATGTGGTGCTGTAACTGTATATTGGCACCGTGTGGTGCTGTAACTGTATATTGGCACCATGTGGTGCTGTAACTGTATATTGGCACCATGTGGTGCTGTAACTGTATATTGGCACCGTGTGGTGCTGTAACTGTATATTGGCACCATGTGGTGCTGTAACTGTATATTGGCACTGTGTGGTGCTGTAACTGTATATTGGCACCGTGTGCTACTGTAACTGTATATTGGCACCGTGTGGTGCTGTAACTGTATATTGGCACCATGTGGTGCTGTAACTGTATATTGGCACCGTGTGGTGCTGTAACTGTATATTGGCACCATGTGGTGCTGTAACTGTATATTGGCACTGTGTGGTGCTGTAACTGTATATTGGCACCATGTGGTGCTGTAACTGTGTAACTGTATATTGGCACAATGTGGTGCTGTAACTGAATATTGGCACCACGTGGTGCTGTAAATGTATATTGGCACCATGTGGTGCTGTAACTGTATATTGGCAGTGTGTGGTGCTGTAACTGTATATTGGCACCATGTGGTGCTATAACTGTATATTGGCACCGTGTGGTGCTGTAACTGTATATTGGCACCGTGTGGTGCTGTAAATGTATATTGGCACCATGTGGTGCTGTAACTGTATATTGGCACTGTGTGGTGCTGTAACTGTATATTGGCACCATGTGGTGCTGTAACTGTGTAACTGTATATTGGCACAATGTGGTGCTGTAACTGAATATTGGCACCACGTGGTGCTGTAAATGTATATTGGCACCATGTGGTGCTGTAACTGTATATTGGCACCATGTGGTGCTGTAACTGTATATTGGCACCATGTGGTGCTGTAAATGTATATTGGCACCGTGTGGTGCTGTAACTGTATATTGGCACCATGTGGTGCTGTAAATGTATATTGGCACAATGTGGTGCTGTAACTGAATATTGGCACCACGTGGTGCTGTAAATGTATATTGGCACCATGTGGTGCTGTAACTGTATATTGGCACCATGTGGTGCTGTAACTGAATATTGGCACCACGTGGTGCTGTAAATGTATATTGGCACCATGTGGTGCTGTAACTGTATATTGGCACCATGTGGTGCTGTAACTGTATATTGGCACTGTGTGGTGCTGTAACTGTATATTGGCACCATGTGGTGCTGTAACTGTGTAACTGTATATTGGCACAATGTGGTGCTGTAACTGAGTATTGGCACCACGTGGTGCTGTAAATGTATATTGGCACCATGTGGTGCTGTAACTGTATATTGGCACCATGTGGTGCTGTAACTGTATATTGGCACCATGTGGTGCTGTAACTGTAACTGTATATTGGCACAATGTGGTGCTGTAACTGAGTATTGGCACCACGTGGTGCTGTAAATGTATATTGGCACCATGTGGTTCTGTAACTGTATATTGGCACTGTGTGGTGCTGTAACTGTATATTGGCACCATGTGGTGCTGTAACTGTATATTGGCACAATGTGGTGCTGTAAATGTATATTGGCACAATGTGGTGCTGTAAATGTATATTGGCACCATGTGGTGCTGTAACTGTATATTGGCACCGTGTGGTGCTGTAACTGTATATTGGCACCATGTGGTGCTGTAACTGTATATTGGCACTGTGTGGTGCTGTAACTGTATATTGGCACCGTGTGCTACTGTAACTGTATATTGGCACCATGTGGTGCTGTAACTGTATATTGGCACCGTGTGGTGCTGTAACTGTATATTGGCACCATGTGGTGCTGTAACTGTATATTGGCACCGTGTGGTGCTGTAACTGTATATTGGCACTGTGTGGTGCTGTAACTGTATATTGGCACCATGTGGTGCTGTAACTGTGTAACTGTATATTGGCACAATGTGGTGCTGTAACTGAATATTGGCACCACGTGGTGCTGTAAATGTATATTGGCACCATGTGGTGCTGTAACTGTATATTGGCAGTGTGTGGTGCTGTAACTGTATATTGGCACCATGTGGTGCTATAACTGTATATTGGCACCGTGTGGTGCTGTAACTGTATATTGGCACCGTGTGGTGCTGTAAATGTATATTGGCACCATGTGGTGCTGTAACTGTATATTGGCACTGTGTGGTGCTGTAACTGTATATTGGCACCATGTGGTGCTGTAACTGTGTAACTGTATATTGGCACAATGTGGTGCTGTAACTGAATATTGGCACCACGTGGTGCTGTAAATGTATATTGGCACCATGTGGTGCTGTAACTGTATATTGGCACCATGTGGTGCTGTAACTGTATATTGGCACCATGTGGTGCTGTAAATGTATATTGGCACCATGTGGTGCTGTAACTGTATATTGGCACCATGTGGTGCTGTAAATGTATATTGGCACAATGTGGTGCTGTAACTGAATATTGGCACCACGTGGTGCTGTAAATGTATATTGGCACCATGTGGTGCTGTAACTGTATATTGGCACCATGTGGTGCTGTAACTGAATATTGGCACCACGTGGTGCTGTAAATGTATATTGGCACCATGTGGTGCTGTAACTGTATATTGGCACCATGTGGTGCTGTAACTGTATATTGGCACTGTGTGGTGCTGTAACTGTATATTGGCACCATGTGGTGCTGTAACTGTGTAACTGTATATTGGCACAATGTGGTGCTGTAACTGAGTATTGGCACCACGTGGTGCTGTAAATGTATATTGGCACCATGTGGTGCTGTAACTGTATATTGGCACCGTGTGGTGCTGTAAATGTATATTGGCACCATGTGGTGCTGTAACTGTGTAACTGTATATTGGCACAATGTGGTGCTGTAACTGAGTATTGGCACCACGTGGTGCTGTAAATGTATATTGGCACCATGTGGTTCTGTAACTGTATATTGGCACTGTGTGGTGCTGTAACTGTATATTGGCACCATGTGGTGCTGTAACTGTATATTGGCACAATGTGGTGCTGTAAATGTATATTGGCACAATGTGGTGCTGTAAATGTATATTGGCACCATGTGGTGCTGTAACTGTATATTGGCACCATGTGGTGCTGTAACTGTATATTGGCAGTGTGTGGTGCTGTAACTGTATATTGGCACCATGTGGTGCTGTAACTGTATATTGGCACCGTGTGGTGCTGTAACTGTATATTGGCACCATGTGGTGCTGTAACTGTATATTGGCACCATGTGGTGCTGTAACTGTATATTGGCACCGTGTGGTGCTGTAACTGTATATTGGCACCGTGTGGTGCTGTAACTGTATATTGGCAGTGTGTGGTGCTGTAACTGTATATTGGCACCATGTGGTGCTGTAAATGTATATTGGCACTGTGTGGTGCTGTAACTGTATATTGGCACCGTGTGGTGCTGTAACTGTATATTGGCACCGTGTGGTGCTGTAACTGCATATTGGCACAATGTGGTGCTGTAACTGAATATTGGCACCGTGTGGTGCTGTAACTGTATATTTGCACTGTGTGGTGCTGTAACTGCATATTGGCACCATGTGGTGCTGTAACTGTGTAACTGTATACTGGCACTATGTGGTGGTGTAACTGTATATTGGCACCATGTGGTGCTGTAGCTGTATATTGGCACCGTGTGGTCCTGTAGCTGTATATTGGCACCGTGTGCTACTGTAACTGTATATTGGCAGTGTGTGGTACTGTAACTGTATATTAGCACCATGTGGTGCTGTAACTGTATATTGGCATCGTGTGGTGCTGTAACTGTATATTGGCACTGTGTGGTGCTGTAACTGTATATTGGCACCATGTGGTGCTGTAACTGTATATTGGCACCGTGTGGTCCTGTAACTGTATATTGGCACCGTGTGCTACTGTAACTGTATATTGGCACCGTGTGGTCCTGTAACTGTATATTGGCACCGTGTGCTACTGTAACTGTATATTTGCACTGTGTGGTGCTGTAATTGTATATTGGCACCATGTGGTGCTGTAACTGTATATTGGCACTGTGTGGTGCTGTAACTGTATATTGGCACTGTGTAATGCTGTAATTGTATATTGGCACTGTGTGGTGCTGTAACTGTATATTGGCACTGTGTGCTACTGTAACTGTATATTGGCACCGTGTGGTCCTGTAACTGTATATTGGCACCGTGTGCTACTGTAACTGTATATTGGCAGTGTGTGGTGCTGTAACTGTATATTAGCACAATGTAGTGCTGTAACTGTATATTGGCACCGTGTGCTACTGTAACTGTATATTGGCACCATGTGGTGCTGTAACTGTATATTGGCACCGTGTGGTGCTGTAACTGTATATTGGCACCATGTGGTGCTGTAACTGTATATTGGCACTGTGTGGTGCTGTAACTGTATATTGGCACCATGTGGTGCTGTAACTGTGCAACTGTATATTGGCACAATGTGGTTCTGTAACTGAATATTGGCACCATGTGGTGCTGTAATTGTATATTGGCACCATGTGGTGCTGTAACTGTGTAACTGTATATTGGCACAATGTGGTGCTGTAACTGAATATTGGCACCACGTGGTGCTGTAAATGTATATTGGCACCATGTGGTGCTGTAACTGTATATTGGCAGTGTGTGGTGCTGTAACTGTATATTGGCACTGTGTGCTACTGTAACTGTATATTGGCACCGTGTGGTCCTGTAACTGTATATTGGCACCGTGTGCTACTGTAACTGTATATTGGCAGTGTGTGGTGCTGTAACTGTATATTAGCACAATGTAGTGCTGTAACTGTATATTGGCACCGTGTGCTACTGTAACTGTATATTGGCACCATGTGGTGCTGTAACTGTATATTGGCACCGTGTGGTGCTGTAACTGTATATTGGCACCATGTGGTGCTGTAACTGTATATTGGCACTGTGTGGTGCTGTAACTGTATATTGGCACCATGTGGTGCTGTAACTGTGTAACTGTATATTGGCACAATGTGGTTCTGTAACTGAATATTGGCACCATGTGGTGCTGTAATTGTATATTGGCACCATGTGGTGCTGTAACTGTGTAACTGTATATTGGCACAATGTGGTGCTGTAACTGAATATTGGCACCACGTGGTGCTGTAAATGTATATTGGCACCATGTGGTGCTATAACTGTATATTGGCACCGTGTGGTGCTGTAACTGTATATTGGCACCGTGTGGTGCTGTAAATGTATATTGGCACCATGTGGTGCTGTAACTGTATATTGGCACTGTGTGGTGCTGTAACTGTATATTGGCACCATGTGGTGCTGTAACTGTGTAACTGTATATTGGCACAATGTGGTTCTGTAACTGAATATTGGCACCACGTGGTGCTGTAAATGTATATTGGCACCATGTGGTGCTGTAACTGTATATTGGCACCGTGTGGTGCTGTAAATGTATATTGGCACCATGTGGTGCTGTAACTGTATATTGGCACCATGTGGTGCTGTAACTGTATATTGGCACTGTGTGGTGCTGTAACTGTATATTGGCACCATGTGGTGCTGTAACTGTGTAACTGTATATTGGCACAATGTGGTGCTGTAACTGAGTATTGGCACCACGTGGTGCTGTAAATGTATATTGGCACCATGTGGTGCTGTAACTGTATATTGGCACCGTGTGGTGCTGTAACTGTATATTGGCACCATGTGGTGCTGTAACTGTGTAACTGTATATTGGCACAATGTGGTGCTGTAACTGAGTATTGGCACCACGTGGTGCTGTAAATGTATATTGGCACCATGTGGTGCTGTAACTGTATATTGGCACCGTGTGGTGCTGTAACTGTATATTGGCACCATGTGGTGCTGTAACTGTGTAACTGTATATTGGCACAATGTGGTGCTGTAACTGAGTATTGGCACCACGTGGTGCTGTAAATGTATATTGGCACCATGTGGTGCTGTAACTGTATATTGGCACTGTGTGGTGCTGTAACTGTATATTGGCACCATGTGGTGCTGTAACTGTGTAACTGTATATTGGCACAATGTGGTTCTGTAACTGTATATTGGCACAATGTGGTGCTGTAAATGTATATTGGCACCATGTGGTGCTGTAACTGTATATTGGCAGTGTGTGGTGCTGTAACTGTATATTGGCACCATGTGGTGCTGTAACTGTATATTGGCACCGTGTGGTGCTGTAACTGTATATTGGCACCATGTGGTGCTGTAAATGTATATTGGCACTGTGTGGTGCTGTAACTGTATATTGGCACCATGTGGTGCTGTAACTGTATATTGGCACCGTGTGGTGCTGTAACTGTATATTGGCACCATGTGGTGCTATAACTGTATATTGGCACCGTGTGGTGCTGTAACTGTATATTGGCACCGTGTGGTGCTGTAAATGTATATTGGCACCATGTGGTGCTGTAACTGTATATTGGCACTGTGTGGTGCTGTAACTGTATATTGGCACCATGTGGTGCTGTAACTGTGTAACTGTATATTGGCACAATGTGGTGCTGTAACTGAATATTGGCACCACGTGGTGCTGTAAATGTATATTGGCACCATGTGGTGCTGTAACTGTATATTGGCACCATGTGGTGCTGTAAATGTATATTGGCACCATGTGGTGCTGTAACTGTATATTGGCACCATGTGGTGCTGTAAATGTATATTGGCACAATGTGGTGCTGTAACTGAATATTGGCACCACGTGGTGCTGTAAATGTATATTGGCACCATGTGGTGCTGTAACTGTATATTGGCACCATGTGGTGCTGTAACTGAATATTGGCACCACGTGGTGCTGTAAATGTATATTGGCACCATGTGGTGCTGTAACTGTATATTGGCACCATGTGGTGCTGTAACTGTATATTGGCACTGTGTGGTGCTGTAACTGTATATTGGCACCATGTGGTGCTGTAACTGTGTAACTGTATATTGGCACAATGTGGTGCTGTAACTGAGTATTTGCACCACGTGGTGCTGTAAATGTATATTGGCACCATGTGGTGCTGTAACTGTATATTGGCACCGTGTGGTGCTGTAACTGTATATTGGCACCATGTGGTGCTGTAACTGTGTAACTGTATATTGGCACAATGTGGTGCTGTAACTGAGTATTGGCACCACGTGGTGCTGTAAATGTATATTGGCACCATGTGGTTCTGTAACTGTATATTGGCACTGTGTGGTGCTGTAACTGTATATTGGCACCATGTGGTGCTGTAACTGTATATTGGCACAATGTGGTGCTGTAAATGTATATTGGCACCATGTGGTGCTGTAACTGTATATTGGCACCATGTGGTGCTGTAACTGTATATTGGCAGTGTGTGGTGCTGTAACTGTATATTGGCACCATGTGGTGCTGTAACTGTATATTGGCACCGTGTGGTGCTGTAACTGTATATTGGCACCATGTGGTGCTGTAACTGTATATTGGCACCATGTGGTGCTGTAACTGTATATTGGCACCGTGTGGTGCTGTAACTGTATATTGGCACCGTGTGGTGCTGTAACTGTATATTGGCAGTGTGTGGTGCTGTAACTGTATATTGGCACCATGTGGTGCTGTAAATGTATATTGGCACTGTGTGGTGCTGTAACTGTATATTGGCACCGTGTGGTGCTGTAACTGTATATTGGCACCGTGTGGTGCTGTAACTGCATATTGGCACAATGTGGTGCTGTAACTGAATATTGGCACCGTGTGGTGCTGTAACTGTATATTTGCACTGTGTGGTGCTGTAACTGCATATTGGCACCATGTGGTGCTGTAACTGTGTAACTGTATACTGGCACTATGTGGTGGTGTAACTGTATATTGGCACCATGTGGTGCTGTAGCTGTATATTGGCACCGTGTGGTCCTGTAGCTGTATATTGGCACCGTGTGCTACTGTAACTGTATATTGGCAGTGTGTGGTACTGTAACTGTATATTAGCACCATGTGGTGCTGTAACTGTATATTGGCATCGTGTGGTGCTGTAACTGTATATTGGCACTGTGTGGTGCTGTAACTGTATATTGGCACCATGTGGTGCTGTAACTGTATATTGGCACCGTGTGGTCCTGTAACTGTATATTGGCACCGTGTGCTACTGTAACTGTATATTGGCACCGTGTGGTCCTGTAACTGTATATTGGCACCGTGTGCTACTGTAACTGTATATTTGCACTGTGTGGTGCTGTAATTGTATATTGGCACCATGTGGTGCTGTAACTGTATATTGGCACTGTGTGGTGCTGTAACTGTATATTGGCACTGTGTAATGCTGTAATTGTATATTGGCACTGTGTGGTGCTGTAACTGTATATTGGCACTGTGTGCTACTGTAACTGTATATTGGCACCGTGTGGTCCTGTAACTGTATATTGGCACCGTGTGCTACTGTAACTGTATATTGGCAGTGTGTGGTGCTGTAACTGTATATTAGCACAATGTAGTGCTGTAACTGTATATTGGCACCGTGTGCTACTGTAACTGTATATTGGCACCATGTGGTGCTGTAACTGTATATTGGCACCGTGTGGTGCTGTAACTGTATATTGGCACCATGTGGTGCTGTAACTGTATATTGGCACTGTGTGGTGCTGTAACTGTATATTGGCACCATGTGGTGCTGTAACTGTGTAACTGTATATTGGCACAATGTGGTTCTGTAACTGAATATTGGCACCATGTGGTGCTGTAATTGTATATTGGCACCATGTGGTGCTGTAACTGTGTAACTGTATATTGGCACAATGTGGTGCTGTAACTGAATATTGGCACCACGTGGTGCTGTAAATGTATATTGGCACCATGTGGTGCTGTAACTGTATATTGGCAGTGTGTGGTGCTGTAACTGTATATTGGCACTGTGTGCTACTGTAACTGTATATTGGCACCGTGTGGTCCTGTAACTGTATATTGGCACTGTGTGCTACTGTAACTGTATATTGGCACCGTGTGCTACTGTAACTGTATATTGGCAGTGTGTGGTGCTGTAACTGTATATTAGCACAATGTAGTGCTGTAACTGTATATTGGCACCGTGTGGTGCTGTAACTGTATATTGGCACCGTGTGGTGCTGTAACTGTATATTGGCACCATGTGGTGCTGTAACTGTATATTGGCACTGTGTGGTGCTGTAACTGTATATTGGCACCATGTGGTGCTGTAACTGTGTAACTGTATATTGGCACAATGTGGTTCTGTAACTGAATATTGGCACCATGTGGTGCTGTAATTGTATATTGGCACCATGTGGTGCTGTAACTGTGTAACTGTATATTGGCACAATGTGGTGCTGTAACTGAATATTGGCACCACGTGGTGCTGTAAATGTATATTGGCACCATGTGGTGCTATAACTGTATATTGGCACCGTGTGGTGCTGTAACTGTATATTGGCACCGTGTGGTGCTGTAAATGTATATTGGCACCATGTGGTGCTGTAACTGTATATTGGCACTGTGTGGTGCTGTAACTGTATATTGGCACCATGTGGTGCTGTAACTGTGTAACTGTATATTGGCACAATGTGGTTCTGTAACTGAATATTGGCACCACGTGGTGCTGTAAATGTATATTGGCACCATGTGGTGCTGTAACTGTATATTGGCACCGTGTGGTGCTGTAAATGTATATTGGCACCATGTGGTGCTGTAACTGTATATTGGCACCATGTGGTGCTGTAACTGTATATTGGCACTGTGTGGTGCTGTAACTGTATATTGGCACCATGTGGTGCTGTAACTGTGTAACTGTATATTGGCACAATGTGGTGCTGTAACTGAGTATTGGCACCACGTGGTGCTGTAAATGTATATTGGCACCATGTGGTGCTGTAACTGTATATTGGCACCGTGTGGTGCTGTAACTGTATATTGGCACCATGTGGTGCTGTAACTGTGTAACTGTATATTGGCACAATGTGGTGCTGTAACTGAGTATTGGCACCACGTGGTGCTGTAAATGTATATTGGCACCATGTGGTGCTGTAACTGTATATTGGCACCGTGTGGTGCTGTAACTGTATATTGGCACCATGTGGTGCTGTAACTGTGTAACTGTATATTGGCACAATGTGGTGCTGTAACTGAGTATTGGCACCACGTGGTGCTGTAAATGTATATTGGCACCATGTGGTGCTGTAACTGTATATTGGCACTGTGTGGTGCTGTAACTGTATATTGGCACCATGTGGTGCTGTAACTGTGTAACTGTATATTGGCACAATGTGGTGCTGTAACTGTATATTGGCACAATGTGGTGCTGTAAATGTATATTGGCACCATGTGGTGCTGTAACTGTATATTGGCAGTGTGTGGTGCTGTAACTGTATATTGGCACCATGTGGTGCTGTAACTGTATATTGGCACCGTGTGGTGCTGTAACTGTATATTGGCACCATGTGGTGCTGTAAATGTATATTGGCACTGTGTGGTGCTGTAACTGTATATTGGCACCATGTGGTGCTGTAACTGTATATTGGCACCGTGTGGTGCTGTAACTGTATATTGGCACGATGTGGTGCTGTAACTGTATATTGGCACCGTGTGGTGCTGTAACTGCATATTGGCACTGTGTGGTGCTGTAACTGTATATTGGCACCATGTGGTGCTGTAACTGTGTAACTGTATATTGGCACAATGTGGTGCTGTAACTGAATATTGGCACCGTGTGGTGCTGTAACTGCATATTGGCACCATGTGGTGCTGTAACTGTGTAACTGTATACTGGCACTGTGTGGTGGTGTAACTGTATATTGGCACCATGTGGTCCTGTAGCTGTATATTGGCACCGTGTGGTCCTGTAGCTGTATATTGGCACTGTGTGCTACTGTAACTGTATATTGGCACCATGTGGTGCTGTAACTGTATATTGGCACTGTGTGGTGCTGTAACTGTATATTGGCACCATGTGGTGCTGTAACTGTGTAACTGTATATTGGCACAATCTGGTGCTGTAACTGAATATTGGCACTGTGTGGTGCTGTAACTGCATATTGGCACCATGTGGTGCTGTAACTGTGTAACTGTATATTGGCACCATGTGGTGCTGTAGCTGTATATTGGCACCGTGTGGTCCTGTAGCTGTATATTGGCACCGTGTGCTACTGTAACTGTATATTGGCAGTGTGTGGTACTGTAACTGTATATTAGCACCATGTGGTGCTGTAACTGTATATTGGCACCGTGTGGTGCTGTAACTGTATATTGGCACCATGTGGTGCTGTAACTGTATATTGGCACCGTGTGGTCCTGTAACTGTATATTGGCACCGTGTGCTACTGTAACTGTATATTGGCAGTGTGTGGTGCTGTAATTGTATATTGGCACCATGTGGTGCTGTAACTGTATATTGGCACTGTGTGGTGCTGTAACTGTATATTGGCACTGTGTAATGCTGTAATTGTATATTGGCACTGTGTGGTGCTGTAACTGTATATTGGCACTGTGTGCTACTGTAACTGTATATTGGCACCGTGTGGTCCTGTAACTGTATATTGGCACCGTGTGCTACTGTAACTGTATATTGGCAGTGTGTGGTGCTGTAACTGTATATTAGCACAATGTAGTGCTGTAACTGTATATTGGCACCGTGTGCTACTGTAACTGTATATTGGCACTGTGTGGTGCTGTAACTGTATATTGGCATCGTGTGGTGCTGTAATTGTATATTGGCACCATGTGGTGCTGTAACTGTGTATTGGCACTGTGTGGTGCTGTAACTGTATATTGGCATCGTGTGGTGCTGTAACTGTATATTGGCACACCGTGTGGTGCTGTAATTGTATATTGGCAGTGTGTGGTGCTGTAACTGTATATTGGCACCGTGTGCTACTGTAACTGTATATTAGCACCATGTGGTGCTGTAACTGGATATTGGCACCGTGTGCTACTGTAACTGTATATTGGCACCGTGTGTACTGTAATTGTATATTGGCACTGTGTGCTACTGTAACTGTATATTGGCACCGTGTGGTCCTGTAACTGTATATTGGCACTGTGTGGTGCTGTAACTGTATATTGGCACCGGGTGCTACTGTAACTGTATATTGCCACTGTGTGGTCCTGTAACTGTATATTGGCAACATGTGGTGCTGTAACTGTATATTGGCACTGTGTGGTGCTGTAACTGTATATTGGCACCGTGTGGTCCTGTAACTGTATATTGGCACTGTGTGGTGCTGTAACTGTATATTGGCACCGGGTGCTACTGTAACTGTATATTGGCACTGTGTGGTGCTGTAACTGTATATTGGCACCATGTGGTGCTGTAACTGTATATTGGCACTGTGTGGTGGTTTAAATGTATATTGGCACAATGTAGTGCTGTAACTGTATATTGGCACCATGTAATGTTATAACTGTATATTGGCACTGTGTGGTACTGTAACTGTATATTGGCACCGTGCGGTCCTGTAACTGTATATTGGCGGTGGTGCTGTAACTGTTGTAACGCAGCGCCTTACTGCATTGCTAAAATGTCCAGGGGGTGTGTTCTGGCTGACCATGTACCTTCCCTCAGATGACTGATCACATGACTGTGACATCATCATAGGTCCTGTATGCACAGACTGATATATAAACCCTGGTAGTTTTAGAAACAGGTGTGAAAGGCATGAGGCCTGATCCCTGTGTGTGGGACACCATTTTAGCCTAGAGAGGCTGGAAGAGAGAGGCCTGGAGAGGCAAGAGGCTAAAGCCCTGTGTTTGGGACGCAGTAGCCCTGGAAGGCACGTGGCTTGGAGACCACGGCTGGGAAGCCTTAATGCCACAGCTGTGGCAGAACAGAGCTGAGAGAAGCAGCTAAGACCCAGCAAAGGTAAAAATGGTTCTTTATATGGACATTGATGTTGTACCTTGCTGAAGTCTGTATCTAAAGCCAAGCGGGCATGTCTGCCACTGAAAAGGTCTCTTGGATGTTATGTGTATAACCATGCCGGCAAGCCACTGAGATGGACTATGTTATGTGCAGTTATGAAGTGTAATAAACTGCTGGATGTCGTGTTATCAGAAAACGTGGCTGGTGTGCTTTAATTAATCCTGTGAAGCGAGTGTCCCCCAGCGTGATGAATAGCGCTACCTTACATGTGGTTGGAGAATGCGGGCAACTGCAGCCTGATTGCTAGGGGCAATTGCAGCCCGGTTGCTAGGGGCAACGGCACAGGTCGACGAGTGTGGATACAAGCATCTTGCCGTGACTCGGCGGGGTCACGAAGATTAAAGCATCTGGCTGCAACTTGGTGGAGTTGCAAAGATTAAAGCATCTGGCTGCAACTCGGTGGGGTTGCGAAGATTTTCATCGCACTCAAACCTGGTTTGCTGTGGCTCGGTGGGACCACGAAAATTTTCTGGGGAGAGCGGTGTGTGTGAATAGTGTACCGCGATGGCTGTGAATGGAGCAGCAAATGAGACTGAAGCTATTGAGCAATTAAAGGGTCGGTTAGAATCGCAGCAGGTGTTTGAGAAACTTCTACAGGACATGGTGCAGGAACAGCAGGAGCTGTTGGCACCATATAGAATGGCAGCAGTGAACCATTCCGTGAACTCTCCAGGGGTGCCAAGATTGTCCCAGAGTTCCCGGGGAGGTGGTAAGAGCTGTTGTGAACTGAGTCCTAAGACTATTGTTGATTTTTCTTGTAAAAATTCCCCTACTGGTGTGGTTGTTAAAAAGAGGGCGGAGTCTAAAAAAGGGGCGGTTGTTCAAAACAGCGTGGAGTATAGAAAATCAAAAAAATTTACTGGTGGTGGGTTGGTACCGCCTAAAAATGACAATGTGACCATTGATAATGGAGTAGCTCCAGTAGAAGGGGGTGACGTCAAGGTGGGAGGTGACTTGTTGGTCCACGACACCATAGGGAGTGACGCAGACCCCACAACTGACGGTGACACTACAAAAGTAGAAAGAGAGTGCAGTCAGGAGGGGCTAGATGAGGGGAGAGAGTCCCCCTCTCGTCGTCGACGGCGCAAGGGCCACAAAAAGGTTGCTCCTGTAGTCTTTTCTGAAAGTGAAAATAAAGAAAATGTAATGCTGTGTGCCTTTGCTTTAGGTGTGGATCCTCCTTTAGAGGCAGAAGAGGAGGTGACGTTGCCAGTAGCAACCTCTGGTACAGTACTGAGACAGAAGGATCAGGATCTGACAGCCCTGAAAGAGGAGGCGGCCAGTCATGACCAAGAGCTGGAGCCTATCAGCCAGCAGGGTCAGAGTGACGTGCAGCAACTATGGGAAAACCTGGAGTCTGAACGGCAGAAAATATACCAGGTTATGACGAACTTAAAGCAAGAACTGGAGGAAAGCAACGAGGAAGTTGACCAATGGAAGGAAATGTTCCAGGGAATTAAGGAGGACCGCCGCAAAACCAAGGAGGAGGTTTTGCAGTTGAAACTTGAGAAGGAGGCGCTGCAGGATGAAGTTTCTGGACGTGATCAAGACCTAGAACGACTGCGCGAACAGTTCAACCGGGAGCTGTGTGAATCCAAGAAGGAGCATGGTGAACTAATGAGGGAGCTGCAGAAATTCCAGGACCAAGTAAAGCCTCTAATGCAGGAGAAGGAGCGGCTGGTGGACTCTCTGTACCAGCGAGACCGGGAGCTATCCACCCTGAAAGAGGCAGGAATGAGGCATGAAAAGTTCAATAGGGAACTGCAACAAATTAAGAGAGACTATGAGGATCTCCTCAGGATTAAAGAAAAACTAGAGGATAAGGCGGATGCAGAGCACATGCGCCAAGTGGTTGAGACCACTCTGCAGGACACCCGTGTTGAAAATGATGATCTCTGCAGAAAGACCCTAGGTCTGGAAGCTCAGGTGAAGGAGCTGCAGACGTTCTGTGATGATCTCCAGAGGGCAGAGACGTGCCTTAAGGAAAGAATCAGCAAGATGGAAGCTGAGTGGAAAAAGATGGAGGAGCCTATCGGAGAAGCCACAGACCAGGGCCAGGAGATGGGAGGTATGAAGCAAATATCTCCTCGAATAAGGCGAGCTCGGATGATTCGGTGGATGTAAGAACCGAGATCAAGGAGCTCAAGGAGACGCTACAAGCCCATTTGAAGCAAGAGAAGCTTGAGAGACTGGCTGTTGAGAGCCGAGTGGGCGCATTAGAGACCGAGAGGTCTGAGAGAACTCTACTGTTAAAAGAGCAGTTGAAGCAGGAAGAGCTTCAGAGATGGGCTGCTGAGAGGCGAGTAGCTGAGCTAGAGGAAGAAGTTGTTAAGCTCAAAGGTCGCCTGGCAAAGCGCCACTCGGTGAACAAGGCCTCCTTGGAGAAGGAAAAGGGCAAACAAGTGGCAATTACTCCTTTATGCCATGAGAAGGTGGACCTCAGGAGAGCTGAGAAAGTGTTAAAAAAAGATATGTATGAAATAGAAGTGGTCAAGACGAGAATTCTTGAGGTCGTAGCTATGAGTCGGCTCAGGAGAAGCATACAGGATGAAGAAGCTGAGAGTCAGTTGTCCCTGCTACCTGAGCCGGATGACTGCTTGGAAACCTCTGGTGAGACAGAAACGTCTCGGTACCAGTGCCTCGTAGATGTACCCGAAGATTTGAGAGAAGAGTGCACCAGAGAGTCAGTGCATGAAGAGTTTAAGAAGGCCGTGGGAGCCTGTAAGGTGTACTCAACACCAGAAGCTAAACAGCTGGTGGTCCTGTCCACAACCGAAGTCACAGTGAAGAGGGTGGCTATCCTAAGTGACATGCACTGGCGATGTATTCGCACAAAGCGGTTTGTCCAGTTGAAGACGGAACAAGCCATTAGACAACTGGAGCTTATGAGAAAAGCTCAAAGTCTGTGACGCGCCCCCTGGGCCTGTGCGGTGCAGGGGGATACCCAGAGCCGGATCGCTTGGGGTTGTAGTCCTCCGTGGCGGTGACCCGCCCGGTCCGTGCCCAGGGCGGTCAAACCAGTGGCAGTCTATAGGTAAGAACAATGTCCGACTACGCCACCCGTGGATTGCGGTCAGTGGGGACCGCCGCTGCGCTGCCGACCGCTGAGGCTGATGTTGTTTGCGCAGCCGAGTATGGGATAACTCCCCACGGGAGAAGCATTGCCTCAGGGCAGCTAAGGTGGATGATGGGAGTGATGGTGTGAGCGTCCCAGTAGTAATGGTGCTGGTGCGGTTCAGGGCCTTTCTGATGGTATAAAGCAGACCCTCCCGGGAGTACTGGTTAGCAGTAGGGGCCTGGTCAGTCTGTGAGCAAGCAGGATCTCCCCTGGCCAGGTGGAGTTGTAGGCCTCCCTGACTATCTGCACTCTTTCCTGGCTACCTTGCTCTATGCGGGTAGAAGTAGCCCACGTCCCTGAGTATACCGTGTGGTGCTCACCCGTATGGCCGGTGACTTGGGGCCTTCCGTCAGCCTTCGCTTCACAATGGCGGTGCTGGTCTCTTGCTTGTGACCGTGCCTTCGGGTTTCTAAGGCCAGAGGACATGGAATCCCCTGCCGGTTGGATTCTGCTGCTGGACCTGGATGTCCCCACAGCCTCGGACTCCGTGTCCGATATTAGTGTCTTCAGCCAAGGCGAGCTCTCTAGCTTCCAGCCTCTGGCACTCGCTCCTGCTCCTACAGAGCTCCTGTTGTCACTTTCCCTCTCCAGGCTCTGACTGCTCTGCTTGTTCTGCAGGCTCTGTCTAACCTAGTCCTGCCCCAGACCCAGTTTATAAGGGCAGATTCCTCCCCTCCCAGGTCTGGGCGGGCAGTGTTGCATGCTTAGGGCTCCTGACCAGAGAAACCTCCCACTTGCTCTCAGACATAATATCTCTATTACTGTGGTAACCAGACCCCTGGGGTGCCACATCTGCATGAAGAGGTCATCCGGGTGCCTCAGGCTCTGGTAAGAAAGCTTATTGGGAGAAATGGCCGAGCCATGCAGATGATGGTAAAGAAGTCTGGTGTGATGAAAGTAAGCAGTCCCCGTGATCGTCAGGATTGGATACCAGATGAAGACGGCATGGTGTCATACTCCGCTGTAGGAACGGAAGAAAGTCTTGCATATATACGCATGCTGATGGAGTACCGAGTGACCTACCTGCGGGAGGTAGAACAGTTGAATCTCGCCAGACTGCGAGTGGAAAGACAGCATCGCCTGAGCAGCAGAAGATGGCAGCCATCTAGAAATTGTGAGACCAGACAGAGAAAGGGCCCTTCAAATAATAGAATGGCTACAGTAGAAGGTAGAGACCTTCCAAGATGTCCTGAGGGTAGTGGGCGTGGGTGTAGAGGTAGTGAGACCTCCAGTAACTCAGGTTTGAGAGGCCCATACAAGCGACCCAATAGAGTATGGGACAGTACGGAGTCGAACCGGACCTTAGATACAAGGGCAAGTGAGTCACACTGCTGTATTGACCGCTGGGACCAGGGAAGGTCTGACAAGGTGACTACTGACCGCTGGGAGCGGGGGAGGTCTAACATGATTACGACTGACCGCTGGGAGCGGGGAAGGTCTGACAGGGTTGCGACCCAGAAATGTGACTTGACGAAGTCATTGACAATGACAGATGGTAGGTCCCTAAGGAATGGGCTAATGTCGTTGACTAATGTTCCAGGGGCTGAGCAGCGCAATTGTCAAGTACATGGTCTCTGTGTGAACTGTGGGTTATAATGTGATGTGTATATTATGTGTTCAACCCCACAAGTTTGAACAGAGGGGGGGGGGGATATGTAACGCAGCGCCTTACTGCATTGCTAAAATGTCCAGGGGGTGTGTTCTGGCTGACCATGTACCTTCCCTCAGATGACTGATCACATGACTGTGACATCATCACAGGTCCTGTATGCACAGACTGATATATAAACCCTGGTAGTTTTAGAAACAGGTGTGAAAGGCATGAGGCCTGATCCCTGTGTGTGGGACACCATTTTAGCCTAGAGAGGCTGGAAGAGAGAGGCCTGGAGAGGCAAGAGGCTAAAGCCCTGTGTTTGGGACGCAGTAGCCCTGGAAGGCACGTGGCTTGGAGACCACGGCTGGGAAGCCTTAAAGCCACAGCTGTGGCAGAACAGAGCTGAGAGAAGCAGCTAAGACCCAGCAAAGGTAAAAATGGTTCTTTATATGGACATTGATGTTGTACCTTGCTGAAGTCTGTATCTAAAGCCAAGCGGGCATGTCTGCCACTGAAAAGGTCTCTTGGATGTTATGTGTATAACCATGCCGGCAAGCCACTGAGATGGACTATGTTATGTGCAGTTATGAAGTGTAATAAACTGCTGGATGTCGTGTTATCAGAAAACGTGGCTGGTGTGCTTTAATTTACCCCGTGAAGCGAGTGTCCCCCAGCGTGATGAATAGCGCTACCTTACACTGTATATTGGCAACTGTATATTAGCACCATGTGGTGCTGTAACTGTATATTGGCACTGTGTGGTGCTATAACTGTATATTGGCACCATGTGGTGCTGTAACTGTATATTAGCACCATGTGGTGCTGTAATTGTATATTAGCACCGTGTGGTACTGTAACTGTACATTGGCACCGTGTGGTGCTGTAAATGTACATTGGCACCGTGTGGTGCTGTAACTGTATATTAGCACCATGTGGTGCTGTAACTGTATATTGGCACCGTGTGGTACTGTAACTGTATATTGGCACTGTGTGGTGTTATAACCAGGGGCGGAACTACCGCCCGTGCATCCGGTTCATTGAACGGGGGCCCCGAGGGAGAGGGGGCCCCTCCAGCCTCCAGCAGGGCCGCCATCAGGGCATGACTGCCCTGACTCCAGTATGGGGCCCGGCCGGTAGGGGCCCCCTCGGGGGCCCCCCTCTTGTGCGTCTCTCTCCTCATGGGGCCCCCGGCCCCATGCTATGCGCCGGGTCCGGGACATTTCAGCGCTGAGCTGCGCTGTTGCAGCAGCGCCTTCATGATTCCCCTGACTTCCGGTCATGTGACGGCGCCGTCACATGGCCGGAAGTCAGGAGAACCTGCTGTCAGCGATTTGGACGAGCGCCAGGATTCTGCAGGGATCGCATGGGGGTAAGTATAACAAGTTTTATTTTTTTTTAAATACAATTAACTAGGAGTGGAGAGATGGGAGATGCACATGTGTGTGTGTGTGGGGGGGGGGGGAGATGGGAGATGCACATGTGTGTGTGTGGGGGGGGGAGATGGGAGATGCACATGTGTGTGGGTGGGGGGGGGTGGGAGAAGCACATGTGTGGGTGGGGGGGGGAGATGGGAGATGCACATGTGTGTGGGGGGGGGGAGATGGGAGATGCACATGTGTGTGTGGGGGGGGGGAGATGGGAGATGCACGTGTGTGTGGGGGGGGGGGAGATGGGAGATGCACATGTGTGTGGGGGGGGAGATGGGAGATGCACATGTGTGTGGGGGGGGGATGGGAGATGCACATGTGTGTGGGGGGGGAGATGGGAGATGCACGTGTGTGGGGGGGGGGAGATGGGAGATGCACATGTGTGGGGGAGATCGGAGATGCACATGTGTGGGGGGGGAGATGAGAGAGGTGCACATGTGGTGGAGGGGGATGAGAGAGGGGCACATGTGGTGGAGGGGGATGAGAGAGGGGCACATGTGGGGGAGGGGGATGAGAGAGGGGCACATGTGGGGGGGAGGGGGGGAGAGAGGGGCACATGTGGGGGGGAGGGGGTGAGAGAGGGGCACATGGAGGGGGATGAGAGCTGCACATGGGGGGGTTTGAGAGCTGCACATGGGGGAATTGGGAGTAGGGGGATAATGAGCTGCACATAACGAATGTGGGGTGGGGGAGAGTAAATGATAAATGATGATGGGGTGGGGAGAGCACGGACATGATATAATGAATTGGGGCAGGGGGTGCATGTAAATATTGAATGCGGGGAGCAGGAAGTATAGAGTAGGGGGCGTTGCGGATGCAGGAGTGTGACTGGTAACAAATTGGCGGAAAGAGTAGAGGTTCTAATTAAATTATATATTAAGTGCCTATTTACAGTTAATGGGGGCACAGTGGTGGATTACAATTTATATTTGGAATGGTAGGTTGCCTAATAACTAACCATATATTGATGGTGGATGCACGTCTGTATTCAGCTGCGTAATGTAGAAGTTGGGGAATGTGCTCTAGATAACTGTTATTTTATGCAGAGACGAGTCCTGGCTGGAAGACGTGATGGCGGTCTGTGCTGGATGAAGGAGAAAAGCGAAGATGAAGGACTTCACCTAGAGACGTCACCGGTGAGTCAGTCTATTACATGTACACTGTGTATAATGTCACTGGTGATCACTGTATTACCTGTACACTGACACTATATACAGAGCTCCTGTGTATAATGTCACTGGTGATCACTGTATTACCTGTACACTGACACTATATACAGAGCTCCTGTGTATAATTTCACTGGTGATCACTTTATTACCTGTACACTGACACTATATACAGAGCTCCTGTGTATAATGTCACTGATGATCACTGTATTACCTGTACACTATATACAGAGCTCCTGTGTATAATGTCACTGTATTACCTGTACACTGACACTATATACAGAGCTCCTGTGTATAATTTCACTGGTGATCACTAGATTACCTGGACACTTACGTTATACATACCATAAAAAACCAGGCAATGTGAACTGAGGTCTAAGATGGTAGACATGCAAGAAATAGGAGCATGTTCACACTAGCAAAAAAGAAACAAAACCTACAAAAGACAAAAATATATCTCATACCCTACCATCATTATATATAAATGTAAAGCAAAGTTGCATAATAAATATAGGGTACTTAGTGAACTATTTTTGATCAAAAAAAGTATACAAGCCGTCCCACCAGCGGCAAGGTGACCCTAAATTGGGACGGTACCTATACTGCCTATATTAAAAACCTTACTGTATATCAAAGTTGAAGCAATGCATATAAAAGGGTAGACAAATAGGACCGGGTCCCAACTCCAGACCACCAGGCCCGTGGTAAGCTACATATATACCAGTCAGCTCAACAAAGGGGATGCCACACCCTTAAATTGCACAGAATGCAAACAAGACAAAAAACCAGGCAATGTGAACTGAGGTCTAAGATGGTAGACATGCAAGAAATAGGAGCATGTTCACACTAGCAAAAAAGAAACAAAACCTACAAAAGACAAAAATATATCTCATACCCTACCATCATTATATATAAATGTAAAGCAAAGTTGCATAATAAATATAGGGTACTTAGTGAACTATTTTTGATCAAAAAAAGTATACAAGCCGTCCCACCAGCGGCAAGGTGACCCTAAATTGGGACGGTACCTATACTGCCTATATTAAAAACCTTACTGTATATCAAAGTTGAAGCAATGCATATAAAAGGGTAGACAAATAGGACCGGGTCCCAACTCCAGACCACCCAGGCCCGTGGTAAGCTACATATATACCAGTCAGCTCAACAAAGGGGATGCCACACCCTTAAATTGCACAGAATGCAAACAAGACAAAAAACCAGGCAATGTGAACTGAGGTCTAAGATGGTAGACATGCAAGAAATAGGAGCATGTTCACACTAGCAAAAAAGAAACAAAACCTACAAAAGACAAAAATATATCTCATACCCTACCATCATTATATATAAATGTAAAGCAAAGTTGCATAATAAATATAGGGTACTTAGTGAACTATTTTTGATCAAAAAAAGTATACAAGCCGTCCCACCAGCGGCAAGGTGACCCTAAATTGGGACGGTACCTATACTGCCTATATTAAAAACCTTACTGTATATCAAAGTTGAAGCAATGCATATAAAAGGGTAGACAAATAGGACCGGGTCCCAACTCCAGACCACCCAGGCCCGTGGTAAGCTACATATATACCAGTCAGCTCAACAAAGGGGATGCCACACCCTTAAATTGCACAGAATGCAAACAAGACAAAAAACCAGGCAATGTGAACTGAGGTCTAAGATGGTAGACATGCAAGAAATAGGAGCATGTTCACACTAGCAAAAAAGAAACAAAACCTACAAAAGACAAAAATATATCTCATACCCTACCATCATTATATATAAATGTAAAGCAAAGTTGCATAATAAATATAGGGTACTTAGTGAACTATTTTTGATCAAAAAAAGTATACAAGCCGTCCCACCAGCGGCAAGGTGACCCTAAATTGGGACGGTACCTATACTGCCTATATTAAAAACCTTACTGTATATCAAAGTTGAAGCAATGCATATAAAAGGGTAGACAAATAGGACCGGGTCCCAACTCCAGACCACCCAGGCCCGTGGTAAGCTACATATATACCAGTCAGCTCAACAAAGGGGATGCCACACCCTTAAATTGCACAGAATGCAAACAAGACAAAAAACCAGGCAATGTGAACTGAGGTCTAAGATGGTAGACATGCAAGAAATAGGAGCATGTTCACACTAGCAAAAAAGAAACAAAACCTACAAAAGACAAAAATATATCTCATACCCTACCATCATTATATATAAATGTAAAGCAAAGTTGCATAATAAATATAGGGTACTTAGTGAACTATTTTTGATCAAAAAAAGTATACAAGCCGTCCCACCAGCGGCAAGGTGACCCTAAATTGGGACGGTACCTATACTGCCTATATTAAAAACCTTACTGTATATCAAAGTTGAAGCAATGCATATAAAAGGGTAGACAATATACATACCATGTATAGAGCTCCCGTGTATAATGACACTTATGGTAATATTAGTAATGTGGTGGTAATATTAGTAATGTAGTGGTAATATGTGGTCTGGTCATGGTGTGGCAGTTTTTCTCCCTTCTGTGTGGTATTATTCGGTCACTATGTTGTGGTAATATGTGGTCTGGTCATGGTGTGGCGGTATTCCCTGTATGTGGTATTATTGGTCATTTAAAAAAAAAATGTATATGACACATTCCCTTAAAGAAAACTAAATAAAAATATATCTAAAAAGAGTATTGGATATTTTAAGAAAATTTTAATAGGTTAGAGTAGGGCCCGCCCAGAAGAGTCTACCTTATCGTGGTGGCGGCTTTAAAAATCTTTTGGCCAAAACAAAAGCTGATGGCTATGTATGTGGCGCCGTCACATGGCCGAACGTCAGGAGAACCTGGTGGCAGCGACGTGGACGAGCGCCAGGATTCTGCAGGGATTGCATGGGGGTAAGTATAACAAGTTTTATTTTTTTTAAATACAATTAATTAACTAGGAGTGGGGGGAATCAGAGATGCACGGGGGGGATGAGAGATGCACATGGGGGGGGTGAGAGATGCACATGGGGGGGTGAGAGATGCACATGGGGGGGTGAGAGATGCACATGGGGGGGTGAGAGATGCACATGGGGGGGTGAGAGATGCACATGGGGGGGATGAGAGATGCACATGGGGGGGATGAGAGATGCACATGGGGGGGATGAGAGATGCACATGGGGGGGATGAGAGATGCACATGGGGGGGATGAGAGATGCACATGGGGGGGATGAGAGATGCACATGGGGGGGATGAGAGATGCACATGGGGGGTGAGAGCTGCACATGGGGGGGTGAGAGATGCACATGGGGGGTTATGTTTACATAACTTTGTTGCCTTATGAAGGGCAGGGGGGCCCCCCAAAATTTCTTGCACAGGGGCCCACTACAGTCTGTGTCCGCCCCTGGTTATAACTATATATTGTCACTGTGTGGTGCTGTAACTGTATATTGGCACTGTGTGGCACTGTACACGGTGCCAATATACAATTACAGTACTACACATTGCCAATATACAGTTACAGCACCACATGGTGCTAATATACAGATATTGGCCCTGTGTGGTGCTGTATTAAGTACTGTTGCGATTCAGTTTGTTATTACTCCCTGTATCCTGCGCTACTTTTTGGCAACGTGTGGCACTTTAACTATGTGCACTCTATAGCGTCATGATCAGACTATTTTGAGGCATTCAAAAACGACAATTTTTTTCAAGTGGAAACTGCTTAAGAAAATGCTAAATTTTTCTTGAGTTTTTAGAGACGTTTTTCTCATTCTGAACCAATTTTGAAAACGTTTTATTTTTCTTAGCATGCTCTTACAGTCTTTTGATTGGGCAAGTGCCTATTTGGAGCAAATTTCATTAGGATCCGTTTTAGAGAAGCGACATGAACTTTCTTTTTTTCTTTCTGGATTTTTTTCAAAACCTCTTCAAGGGAAAAGAATGTGTAAAACAAAAAAGACAAAAACAAACAAACAAAAAAAAAAAAACCTCCTATGATCAACAAAGTGGAAGAGTTTTCAAAGCGCTTACTTTTAAGTGTTTTTTATTTAAATAGAATTTTGGAGAGGATGTGCACACGGTCTAAACTTTCCATTTTCATCCCTCATCTACTGAGTTTTTTTTAGTTTGAAATTCCCCAAAACCCCCAAACTCAAAACTCCTCAAAAACTTTAAGTTTCCGCTCCAAAAACTCAGCAAAAAGACTCAGTGTGCACAGACCCCCAGAGCTGCGGCTGATCACGCAGCATTATGCAGTTTTCCTTTATTGCTTCTTTCGTTGAAAATCGTTTTGGCATTAAAGAAACTTTTGACTGATAAATTACTTTGTGCATTTTACTCTGTGACACTTTAATGGTGCCGCGGTTTTATTGGTCTTGAGTCTTAGTTTTTCGCAGGTAAATCTACGGAAGAACACACAAAAATAATAGCGAGCTTCAATCTTGTGCGAGAACCGCCGGCTGTCAGAATAACGTCTGAATAACTTTCAACAAGAGCCCAGCTTGAAGCGCAGCCGCCATGGAAAGACAGGACGAGTTAGTAACTTAACCGAGTGTGAAAATGCAGGTGGTTCTGCAAGTTGCCAGCGCGAGGAGGAGCATTGCTGGGCACGGAAAACAACATTTATCCGACTCATTCATTATGTCTCCCCTTCACTGCAGATTAACCTCTTCAGCCCCCCCCCCCCGGGCGTTAAGATCGACACTGTATATTCACCGACGACGTCTTGGACCTTTGAAGGAAAAGCTCAACAGCAGGTTGAGTTCTGCATGAGCGGATCCAATCATGGCGTGATCGCTGATAGGATTACTCCACGCACACGAAGACGACAATGTTACACGGGTTAATGACAAAGCAAAGGAGACATTACAGCCGGAAGAATCAGTGTATTTCCGCAGGCAGCAAAGAATAAAGAACATTATCCTGAGCGAAAAAAGACGCCTGGGGCGCTTGGCCCAGATTTCTTTTTCATCCACTTTACATTAGCAAAACAGAAGTTTAGAGAAGGAGGAACCGGCTGGACTGACCGTTCACGGAGTCTTTACTGCTGATTACATAGGAACGCGCAGAAATAAGACGCAGCGGCCGCGAAGAATGGACGACTCTCCCTGAGTAATTTCTCCCAGTGCACGAAAGATGACGTAGAATAAAATTGTAACAGTTCTGGAAACATCGTAACAGCTCCAGACATAAATGTAACAAGGCAACTAGCGAAAAGACAAGGACAGATGTAGCAGAGCTGATGTTGCTGCTGCTTGAATTACAAAGTATTTCTGGTGATATTTTTTAAGATTCCTTGGAGGAAGATGTCACAGGGGGAATTATTGATATTCGATATTTTGTGTCAAGGAAATAAAAATATGTATATTATTATTTCTGTTTTCTACCAGATGGAGCCATCCATTGAATTGAATAGAAATTACATGTCCACACGGATCGGATTTAATGTGGGTTGCGGCGCAGATCAGACCACAATCCACATCCAATGCATGTGAATAATGTTCCAACAAACCTGGTGCATCTGAAAGTGTACGTTTTGTTTTTGTGTCGTATACTATTGGAAGTGGTGACTTGCTCCATAGTTGGCTGATCTCCTCCCATCAGCCTTAGAGCTCGTTCACATGACCGTGTTTTCGATCCAAGTGCTGTCCATGTAAAATGGTTTGCACTCGGACCAATGTTATTCAATTGGGCAGTGCAGATGAGTGATATTTTTCACGAGCCTAAACTGCGCGTTAAAAAAAAAAATTGCAGCATGCACTCATTTCTTCTGTAAATCAGGCGAGATTCACCCATGCAAATTTACAGGTGCGCAAAACAAATCATCTAAATTGATCCTTTGTACTTCACTCAAATCTTTCTTCTGCCCACAGTCTTCTGCACTGTACCCAGTACCGGCCAAGTATTCTGTCATTAACACTTCAAGGTCTGCTTACACATTGCCTCTATTCTTATTTTCTCCTTTGCTGTCTCAGGGTCCCCATAATCCTATAGTTGTACCTTCCCGGATGCTCGACTCCTTACAATGCTAATGCTGATCTCTTCTTCTTTTCTCTACTTTCCCGGGTACCAATTAGGTTCTGGACATAACTATGATACAATTATGTTATAAAGATAGAAAACATTCCACGGAAGAATTCTGGTGCTGTTACTAAGCCTGAAAAAAACATTCTTAAGGTTTCATTATCCCACCATAGGGAGTGATGGTACAGTGCTAGGATATGCTATCAATAATTGATTGGTGGGGGCAAACTGATCAGGAATGACATGTCTGACCCCACTTGTACCATAGCGCACTCAGCTCTGCTGCATCAGTGATCACTCCCAGCATTTCAGTATCATTATTCCTTTGAAGATTGATCATCCTGTCACCTCTTTCCAGAATTGCTCACAAATCTTACAAAGTGAAGATCTGACATCTGAGGGGCAGATTAACAAGTCCCGTCTGCTTGTTCTGTACAATCTGTCAGATGCTTTATATTTTACAGCTCTGATTATAGGACGTGTCAGGGAAGCTCCATACACACAGCTCCGGCTAATTTGACAAATTTGGACTTTCTTGCAATTAATTGTGGCCGTCTCTTCTATAGTCCATGTACTACAAATCAGTGAAAGCCCAAAGTCTAAAATATCAATCAGCAGAGTCAATCAGAGGTGTAGGGTGAAGCTCCGGGCATCAGTGTAAACGCTTTACATGGCTACCACCAAATCACCAGCGGCTTATGACATCACACTGTGTCTATGTGGTTATATAGTGACATCACACTGCATCTATGTGGCTATGTAGTGACATCACACTGTGTCTATGTGGTTATATAGTGACATCACACTGTGTCTATGTGGTTATATAGTGACATCACACTGCATCTATGTGGCTATGTAGTGACATCACACTGTGTCTATGTGGTTATATAGTGACATCACACTGAGGCAATGTGGCTATATAGTGACATCACACTGCGTCTATGTGGCTATATAGTGACATCACACTGAGGCTATGTGGCTATATAGTGACATCACACTGAGGCTATGTGGCTATATAGTGACATCACACTGCGTCTATATGGCTATATAGTTGCAAAAAGAACTTCGGCACTCCATACATGAAAATATAAGAAATATTGTATCTGGACTAATGTCACTTTGAAAAATGAAGTTTTTTTGCGCATAATTTGGCCAATTTATGTGTGCCCATCAACCACGACAAGGTCACCTTCGTATGATGGGAAACTACGCTACACTACCACTGGATATGCCACTCTTGGGCTGTAAGCCTGTATGGACAATATGTCTCTGCTTGGGCTTTTAACCTACAATGTATGGGCTGGTAGAGCTAGTTAAAACCACCTGTGACTGAATGGGAGGGACACATGGTCAGAAAAAAGGCTGTCAAACTTCTAATAGTGTGAACACGTACCTGCTGCAATGCTCCAGGAGCGGGATCCCAAAAATGATTAATAGAAAAAACGCAAAAAACCTTCATTTTTCAAAGTGACATTAGTCCAGATACAATATTTCTTATATTTTCATGTATGGAGTGCCGAAGTTCTTTTTGCAACTGAGATTACTTGAGATTCCTTTTTTCTTCAGAGCACCCGAATAGACCAGTGAGCGACCCCTCTCTTTTTTCTATATGGCTATATAGTGACATCACACTGTGTCTATGTGGCTATATAGTGACATCACACTGCATCTATGTGGTTGTATAGTGACATCACACTGCATCTCTGTGGTTGTATAGTGATATCACACTGCGTCTATGTGGCTATATAGTAACTTCACACTGCGTCTATGTGGCTATATAGTAACTTCACACTGCGTCTATGTGGCTATATAGTGACATCACACTGCGTCTATGTGGCTATATAGTGACATCACACTGCGTCTATGTGGCTATATAGTGACATCACACTGCGTCTATGTGGCTATATAGTGACATCACACTGCGTCTATGTGGTTATATAGTGACATCACACTGCGTCTATGTGGTTATATAGTGACATCACACTGCGTCTATGTGGTTATATAGTGACATCACACTGCGTCTATGTGGCTATATAGTGACATCACACTGCGTCTATGTGGCTATATAGTAACTTCACACTGCGTCTATGTGGCTATATAGTGACATCACACTGTGTCTATGTGGCTATATAGTGACATCACACTGCATCTATGTGGTTGTATAGTGACATCACACTGCATCTATGTGGTTGTATAGTGATATCACACTGCGTCTATGTGGCTATATAGTAACTTCACACTGCGTCTATGTGGCTATATAGTAACTTCACACTGCGTCTATGTGGCTATATAGTGACATCACACTGTGTCTATGTGGCTATATAGTGACATCACACTGCATCTATGTGGTTGTATAGTGACATCACACTGCATCTATGTGGTTGTATAGTGATATCACACTGTGTCTATGTGGCTATATAGTAACTTCACACTGCGTCTATGTGGCTATATAGTAACTTCACACTGCGTCTATGTGGCTATATAGTGACATCACACTGCGTCTATGTGGCTATATAGTGACATCACACTGCGTCTATGTGGCTATATAGTGACATCACACTGCGTCTATGTGGCTATATAGTGACATCACACTGCGTCTATGTGGCTATATAGTGACATCACACTGCGTCTATGTGGCTATATAGTGACATCACACTGCGTCTATGTGGCTATATAGTGACTTCACACTGCGTCTATGTGGCTATATAGTGACATCACACTGCGTCTATGTGGCTATATAGTGACATCACACTGCGTCTATGTGGTTATATAGTGACATCACACTGCGTCTATGTGGTTATATAGTGACATCACACTGCGTCTATGTGGTTGTATAGTGACATCACACTGCGTCTATGTGGTTATATAGTGACATCACACTGCGTCTATGTGGCTATATAGTGACATCACACTGCGTCTATGTGGCTATATAGTGACATCACACTGCGTCTATGTGGTTATATAGTGACATCACACTGCGTCTATGTGGTTATATAGTGACATCACACTGCGTCTATGTGGTTGTATAGTGACATCACACTGCGTCTATGTGGTTATATAGTGACATCACACTGCGTCTATGTGGCTATATAGTGACATCACACTGCGTCTATGTGGTTATATAGTGACATCACACTGCGTCTATGTGGCTATATAGTGACATCACACTGCGTCTATGTGGCTATATAGTGACATCACACTGCGTCTATGTGGTTATATAGTGACATCACACTGCGTCTATGTGGTTATATAGTGACATCACACTGCGTCTATGTGGTTGTATAGTGACATCACACTGCGTCTATGTGGTTATATAGTGACATCACACTGCATCTATGTGGCTATATAGTGACATCACACTGCGTCTATGTGGTTATATAGTGACATCACACTGCGTCTATGTGGCTATATAGTGACATCACACTGCGTCTATGTGGTTATATAGTGACATCACACTGCGTCTATGTGGCTATATAGTGACATCACACTGCGTCTATGTGGCTATATAGTGACATCACACTGCGTCTATGTGGCTATATAGTGACATCACACTGCGTCTATGTGGTTATATAGTGACATCACACTGCGTCTATGTGGTTATATAGTGACATCACACTGCGTCTATGTGGTTATATAGTGACATCACACTGCGTCTATGTGGCTATATAGTGACATCACACTGCGTCTATGTGGTTGTATAGTGACATCACACTGCATCTATGTGGTTGTATAGTGATATCACACTGCGTCTATGTGGCTATATAGTAACTTCACACTGCGTCTATGTGGCTATATAGTAACTTCACACTGCGTCTATGTGGCTATATAGTGACATCACACTGTGTCTATGTGGCTATATAGTGACATCACACTGCATCTATGTGGTTGTATAGTGACATCACACTGCGTCTATGTGGCTATATAGTAACTTCACACTGCGTCTATGTGGTTATATAGTGACATCACACTGCATCTATGTGGTTGTATAGTGATATCACACTGCGTCTATGTGGCTATATAGTGACATCACACTGCGTCTATGTGGTTGTATAGTGACATCACACTGCGTCTATGTGGCTATATAGTAACTTCACACTGCGTCTATGTGGCTATATAGTGACATCACACTGTGTCTATGTGGCTATATAGTGACATCACACTGCATCTATGTGGTTGTATAGTGACATCACACTGCATCTATGTGGTTGTATAGTGACATCACACTGTGTCTATGTGGCTATATAGTAACTTCACACTGCGTCTATGTGGCTATATAGTAACTTCACACTGCGTCTATGTGGCTATATAGTGACATCACACTGCGTCTATGTGGCTATATAGTGACATCACACTGCGTCTATGTGGTTATATAGTGACATCACACTGCGTCTATGTGGCTATATAGTGACATCACACTGCGTCTATGTGGCTATATAGTGACATCACACTGCGTCTATGTGGTTATATAGTGACATCACACTGCGTCTATGTGGTTATATAGTGACATCACACTGCGTCTATGTGGTTGTATAGTGACATCACACTGCGTCTATGTGGTTATATAGTGACATCACACTGCGTCTATGTGGCTATATAGTGACATCACACTGCGTCTATGTGGCTATATAGTGACATCACACTGCGTCTATGTGGCTATATAGTGACATCACACTGCGTCTGTAGTTATATAGTGACATCACACTGCGTCTATGTGGCTATATAGTGACATCACACTGCGTCTATGTGGTTGTATAGTGACATCACACTGCGTCTATGTGGCTATATAGTGACATCACACTGCGTCTATGTGGTTATATAGTGACATCACACTGTGTCTATGTGGCTATATAGTGACATCACACTGCGTCTATGTGGTTATATAGTGACATCACACTGTGTCTATGTGGTTATATAGTGACATCACACTGCATCTATGTGGCTATGTAGTGACATCACACTGTGTCTATGTGGCTATATAGTGACATCACACTGCGTCTATGTGGTTATATAGTGACATCACACTGTGTCTATGTGGCTATATAGTGACATCACACTGCGTCTATGTGGTTATATAGTGACATCACACTGTGTCTATGTGGTTATATAGTGACATCATTATCAGGTGTGATTCACTTTAGCCTTGTCTACTTATGGTGCTACTCTTCTTATTTGGAAGGATGACCCCTTTACACATAAGTAATGACGCTCATCCTCACTGATGCCGATACACATGGCTATGAGATGTATTTATGTGTAATGGTGGATTATTTATGTGTAATGGTGGATTGTGTACGGACTTCACTTTCCTCAGCCGTTTTCATCTTTGATGGAACAAAAGGAAAAAATAAAAACGATTTCCATCTTTTCTTGCTTCATCACTTGCATACAAAGCTCTGAGAATAAACCATGTATTTGGCAGAAAGAGGATATCCCTTAGCCATAGGGTTGGTGGGGCTGATTGCTGGGACCCCACTAGGGCCACAGCCCCACTATCAGTATTCGGTCAGTATTTTTTCTCAGGAGTGGGAGCCAAAACCAGGAGTGGGTGATAAATGCAGAATTGGTGACTTGTTTCTATTATACCTTTTCTCTGATTGTTCCTCACCTGGTTTTGGCTCCCACTACTTGCTCTGTATGGCAATGTATGTATATTCTGATGTGTACGTGACTGCCGACGTCATAGTGATTGACAGTCGGCTTCCCGCAGTTAGGCAGCGGGGAGCCGGCTGTCAATCACCATGACATTGGCAGGCCACGCCCCGTTAGCAGAGCAGAGCAGAAGAGAAGCTGCTGCTCTGTGGAAGTGACATCAGCAGAAGCTGCTGAATCGCTGGCATGACCAGTCAGTGACCGCTCTGTGCCAGCAGAAATCGGTGCCGGGTAGAACAGGCAGGTTAGCAGCTACTTGCCTGTTAGTTCTTAGGCCCATAGTAAAAATAAATAATATAGTCCTGGATAACTCTTTTAAGGTCCGATATACACACCAGACTAACATCGGCCGCACTCGCTGATATCAACGTGTTTGGCTCACAGTCAAAGGCTCTGTGCCTTTAAAAATAAAAGTGTCATTATAATGCAGCCTGAATAAGAATAGTTGTCTCTACTTTGCCTTAAATAAGTCCTACGCTGTGCCCCGAATAAATAATTGCCCCTCGCTGTGCTCTGTGCACAAAATATGACCCCCACACTGTCCCTCTTATGATACATGACCTCCTCTCCTATAAAATATTGCCCCCCCCATCCCCTCTTATATACTATAACCACCATCCCTACCCCATAATCTATGGCCGCCACACTGTCTTTTCTTATCAACAATAACTGTTAAATCATCCCCCCTTAAGATCTATGGCCTCCACACTGTCCTCATCCTTAGTGCGCCTCTTCACACTGTACGTCCTCCATATTGTGCCTACACAATGTCCCTTCTTTGGTATACTGCCTTCCAATACTGTGCCCTTACTGAATCTTCAATTCCACTAAGGAACACACAGCCTGCACTCCCATTTACGCTCCACACAGCCAGCTCCCCATGTAACTCTCAAGCAGCCAGCACCCTGTCACGGGTGTGTCAGGTGTGACAGACAGTCGCTCTGGATCCCGCTGTAGAAGGTCATTGTGCTTGGCATTGCAGACACCTTCTTGATCCTCTCATCTCTGTAGTATAGTTATACCCTTCTTCCTTTAGGACCCAGCAGCGACCTCCACCTTCTTCTGCTGATTGACACACCCTTGCTTGGTAGTTAAATACTCTCAGTTTCTCCAGAGAGGCGCCGGTGATAGTTCTATGTACCTTTGTGCAGGCTTGGAGCACTAGCAGTTTGATAGCTTCTTCTCTGGTGCTCTTGGAAGACAGTTGGTGTTATCTCTCTGGTGTCTGCTCAAGCTCCCCCTTTCCCTAGTTGTTGGGCTCCCTTCCTCCTCTTCCTGTCATTGTACACTTATTCCTTCTGTTACACGCACGCCGCTAGGTTCAGATAGGGGTGAGACAGGTTACATGAATTCTTTGGAATCCTGCGGGAATCGTTACTCAGGGCGACTATAGACCATGTGCTTCAGCTTCTCTCAGACACACAGGGGTATTGACCCTCAGGCTCAGGTAGGTTGTTTCACTTGCTGACCAGACACACTTGACAAGAGTCCTCATAAACGGTAGAACATTAGCATTTAATAAGAAGCCGCACAGCCAGTGCAAGTTAAGTCTTATGAGCAACAGGATCCAGTGACAAACAGTACAGTTTCCTTAGCAGCACAGCAGTTTACAGTCTTCCCAGTAGTACAGGACAGCACAGTTCTAATGCAAAGGCACAATAATGAACACAGCATTCTTAACAGCCAGCGAGATGGAGGAGGGGGGAGGGTTTGCTGAGGGAGATGATTCCTGTGACACCATTCCTTCCAGTCCTTATCTTTCTGCCTGACAATACTCTACACTGCTAGTTCAGGAACTCTACCTGACCTGTGCTTAGCTTCACTCCTGACTTGAATCCTTTTCACTTGCAGGGGCGCTTCTGTGAGATACAGAACACACACACCACCTTTCTCTTCAGCTCCAGCCAGATAGTAAACAACTTCCCCACAATCCTCCTGGGGCTCTGCTAAAACACTCCCCTTCTCCTGTGACTGTGTTAACCCCTCTAGTTGCTGGATGCTTCTGGAGCACAACACTTCCTGTCTCCTGTGCTTTTGTTACTTCTAATGGTTGCTGAATGCTTTTAAAGCAACAGCATTACTTCTGCATGTCACACTTCGCTCACCTTACGTGACACACTCCATAAACCCACCATATACAACCTGCAACCTCCACATACAGCCTGCACCCCCATGTTCCCCCCATATACAGCCAGCACCCCATGTACCCCCAATATACAGCCTGCGGCCAATGTACTCCCCATATACAACCTGCACTTCATGTACCCCCTTATATAACCTGCACCCCTATATACAACCTGCACCCCCACATGCAGCCTGCACCCCCATGTATCCCCTGTATACAGCCTGTGGCCCATGGACTCACCATATACAACCTGCACTCCCATGCACCCCCCATATACAGCCTGCACATTCCCATATTCAGCCAGTACCCAATGTTCCCCCATATACAGACTGCACTCCCATGTACCCCCATATACAGCCTGCACATTCCCATATACTGCCTGCACACCCATATACAGTCTGCACCCCCCATACATACAGCCTGCACCCCATGTACCACCCATATACAGCCTGCACACCTGATGCGCCCCCTGTGGCTGTGGGGTACTCGGTAGTCGGGCCGGTCCTTTTCAATTGGGATAGTCATGGTGGCTGTGACCCGGTCCGTGGCCCAGGGCGGTCAAATAAAGAACAGTTAATTGGGGAAATAAAGATTTGGGGATAATGTTCGTGACGCCACCCGTGGTATGCGGCTATATGGGGCCGCCGCTGCCGTGCAGATCTTCTGGAGCTGATGGTGATGCAGCAAAGATAGTTTAGCTCTCCACAGTCAGAGCTTAGCTCCAGGGCAGTATATGGTGATTTGAAAAGGTAGATGTTGTTGGTGCAGTGCAAGGCAGGTGACGCAGGTGACACAGCAATTAAGTCAAGGACACAGTCGGGTGCAGTCTTCAAATATTTACTCACAGTTGTCAAGCTGCTCCAGGTTACACTTGCCTGATTATAACCGCGCTCGTCGTCCTGTGTCCTCCGGGGAAGTGATCCAGCCAACTCTCAGTTCATTGCACCCTGCCATATATGTACTGCACCCCCCATATAAAGCCTTCACACCCCCATATACAGACTGCACGTTACACGCACGCCGCTAGGTTCAGATAGGGGCGAGACGGGTCTCATGAATTCTTTGGAATCCTGGGGGAACCGTCACTCAGGGCGACCCTTGGCTGCAGCTACTCTCAGGCACAGGATAGATTCAGTTGCTGACCAGACACATCTGACAAGAGTCTTTTTCAACAGTTTAACAGTGGAATTTAATCTGAAGCACGGCCAGTGCAATTCAGGGATATTACAGCAACAATCTTCATTACAGTACAGTCTGAGTTTCTTGAGCAACCGGCTCCAGTAACAATACAGTAGTTTCTTCACAAGGCACAGTATAACAGTCTCTTCAATAGCATAATTCAGCACACTTCTATGCATACACAACCACATGCTTTTCCTTCACAAGGACTCAATAGTACACAGCATTCTTAATCCTGCATGGAGATGGAGGGTGGAAGGTTTGATGAGGGAGATGATCCCTGTGACACAATTCCTTCCAGTCCTTATCTTCCTGCCTGACAATATTCTGCACTGTTACTTCAGGGAGTTTATCTGACTTGTGTTTAGTTTCTCTCCTGATCTGAATCCTGTTCAGTTGCCTTCTGTCAGATGCAAATAACACACCATCTCTCTCTTTGGCTTCAGCCAGACTACAATAACAAGTTCCCCACAATGCTAAACACTCCCTGTCTCCTGTGACTGTGTTAACCTCTCTAGTTGCTGGATGCTTCTGAAGCACAACACTTCCTGTCTCCTGTGCTTGTGTTATTTGCAACAGTTGCTGGATGCTTTGGAAGCAACAGCACTACTTCTGCATGTCACACACACCCCCATATACAGGCTGCACACCTCCATATACAGACTGCACATCCCCATATACAGGTTGCACACCTCCATATACAGACTGCACACCCCCATATACAGGCAGCACACCCCCATATACAGGCTGCACACCCCCATATACAGGCCGCACACCTCCATATACAGACTGCACACCCCCATATACAGGTTGCACACCTCCATATACAGACTGCACACCCCCATATACAGGCAGCACACCCCCATATACAGGCTGCACATCCCCATATACAGGCTGCACACCTCCATATACAGATGGCACAGCGCCATATACAGACTGCACACCCCCATATACAGGCTGCACACCCCCATATACAGGCTGCACACCCATATATGGGTTGCACCCTCCCATATACCTACCTTACCACCTATATAAAGCCTGTACACCCCATATACAGACAGCACCTCATGTACCCCTGTAACCTGATTACCTGTCACTTCTCCAGCTACTGCTTCCTGCAGGGGAAAACACTTCACTTCCTGCAATCTCTAGGATGCTCCTCCCATGCGAGTCACATGGACATGATGTCATCACAGAGCCTTCACCATTAGCATTAATGGTCTCTTCCATCCTGGCAGGGAGTTTATTACTGCTGCTATGCCCATGCAGTGCTCACCTCATCAACTTTCACCACCTTATCCCTCCCATCCCCCCAAACTAAAATGACCATATTGACACTTTGTCAATCAGAGAAAAAGGGACAAATTTTTTTAAAAAATATACACATTTTTTTTAACTTCTTCATGATGGTGCTGCCAGTAGCAACCTGCTGCACTAGGTACACTGGGTCACTTGCAAAGCCCAAGCGGAGCACAAGATAGTTTAGCAGACCGGGGTGAAGGGAGCAGAGCCCGGACCTGGGACAGGTGTGTAAGAGTAAGTACTGGAAAGCAGAGCAAAAGGCACGTCAGAATAGACCCCTTCACATACTCCAGGCCGCACATGATGTACATCCATTAACCAGGTGATTACAGACGATTACAATGGGTTCTAGACTGCCATACACAACAGACTATATAAATCCATACACTACAGACTGCCTCATACAACAGACTACAGACTGCCTCATACAACAGACTACAGACTGCCTCATACAACAGACTGCCTCATACAACAGACTACAGACTGCCTCATACAACAGACTACAGACTGCCTTATACAGCAGACTATAGACTGCCTTATACAGCAGACTATAGACTGCCGTATACAGCAGACTATAGACTGCCTTATACAGCAGACTACAGACTGCCTTATACAGCAGACTACAGACTGCCTTATACAGCAGACTATAGACTGCCTTATACAGCAGACTATAGACTGCCTTATACAGTAGACTATAGACTGCCTTATACAGCAGACTATAGACTGTCTTATACAACAGACTATAGACTGTCTTATAAAAAAGACTATAGACTGTCTTATACAACAGACTGTAGACTGCCTTATACAGCAGACTATAGACTGCCTTATACAACAGACTATAGGCTGCCTTATACTACAGTCTATAGACTGCCTTATACAACAGACTATAGGCTGCCTTATACTACAGACTATAGACTGCCTTATACTACAGACTATAGGCGGCCTTATACTACAGACTATAGGCTGCCTTATACAACAGACTATAGGCTTCCTTATACTACAGACTGCCTTATACTACAGACTATAGGCGGCCTTATACTACAGACTATAGACTGCCTTATACTACAGACTATAGGCGGCCTTATACTACAGACTATAGGCTGCCTTATACAACAGACTGTAGACTGCCTTATACAGCAGACTATAGACTGCCTTATACTACAGACTATAGGCTGCCTTATACTACAGACTATAGACTGCCTTATACTACAGACTATAGGCGGCCTTATACTACAGACTATAGGCTGCCTTATACTACAGACTATAGGCTGCCTTATACTACAGACTATAGGCTTCCTTATACTACAGACTGCCGTATACTACAGACTATAGGCTGCCGTATACTACAGACTATAGGCTGCCTTATACTACAGACTATAGGCTGCCGTATACTACAGACTATAGGCTGCCTTATACTACAGACTATAGGCTGCCTTATACTACAGACTATAGGCTGCCTTATACTACAGACTATAGGCTGCCTTATACTACAGACTATAGGCTTCCTTATACTACAGACTGCCTTATACTACACACTATAGACTGCCGTATACTACAGACTATAGGCTGCCTTATATTACAGACTATAGGCTGCCTTATACTACAGACTGCTTTATACTACAGACTATAGGCTGCCTTATACTACAGACTACAGGCTGCATTATACTACAGACTACAGGCTGCATTATACTACAGACTACAGGCTGCCTTATACTACAGACTATAGGCTGCCTTATACTACAGACTATAGACTGCCTTATACTACAGACTATAGGCGGCCTTATACTACAGACTATAGGCTGCCTTATACTACAGACTATAGACTGCCTTATACTACAGACTATAGGCTGCCTTATACTACAGACTATAGGCTGCCTTATAAAACAGACTACAGACTGCCCTATACAACATACTATAGACTGCCTTATACAACAGACTACAGACTGCCTGTCTGCAGTCTCCAGTACCACAGCTACCTGTCTCCAGTCTATAGGACTTCTGCTAACTGTCTGCAGTCTCCAGGACCTCTGCTGCCCATCTGCAGTCTCTAGGACCTGTGCTACCTGTCTGCGGTCTCCAGGACCTCTGCTACCTGTCTGCAGACTCCAGGACCTCTGCTACCTGTCTGCTGTCTCCAGGACTACAGCTATCTTCCTCCAGTCTACATGACTTCTGCTACCTGCCTGCAGTCCCAGGACCTCCTCTACCTGTCTGCAGTCTCCAGGACCTCTGCTACCTGTCTAACGTCTACAGGACTTCTACTAGTTGTCTGTGGTCTCCAGGACCTCTGCTATCTGTCTAACATCTACAGGACTTCTACTACCTGTCTGCGATCTCCAGGACCTCTGCTACCTGTCTAATTACAGAAATTCTACTACCTGTCTGCAGTCTCCAGGACGTCTGCCACCTGTCTGTGGTCTCCAAGACCTCTGCTACCTGTCTGCGGTCTCCATGACCTGTGCTAACTGTCTGCAGTCTCCAGGACCACTGCTAAGTGTCTGCAGTCTCTAGGACGTCTGCTACCTGTCTGCAGTCTACAGGACTTCTACTACCTGTCTGCGGTCTCCAGGACGTCTGCTAACTGTCTGCAGTCTCCAGGACCTCTGCTACCTGTCTAATGTCTACAGGACTTCTACTACCTGTCTGTGGTCTCCAGGATCTCTGCTACCTGTCTGCGGTCTCCAGGACCTCTGTTACCTGTCTAAAGTCTACTGGACTTCTACTACCTGTCTGCAGTCTCCAGAACGTCTGCTACCTATCTGCAGTCTCCAGGACCTTTGCTATCTGTCTAACATCTACAGGACTTCTACTACCTGTCTGCGGTCTCCAGGACATCTGCTACCTGTCTGCGGTCTCCAGGATTTCTACTACCTGTCTGTGGTCTCCAGGAACTCTGCTACCTGTCTGCGGTCTCCAGGACCTCTGTTACCTGTCTGCAGTCTCCAGGACCTCTGCTACCTGTCTGCGGTCTCCAGGACCTCTGCTACCTGTCTGCAGTCTCCAGGACCTCTGCTACCTGTCTGCGGTCTCCAGGACCTCTGCTACCTGTCTGCGGTCTCCAGGACCTCTGCTACCTGTCTGCGGTCCTCAGAATCTCTGCTACATATTTCCTGCGTGCCTCACCTGCCTGCGGCACTGACACTTGTGGCCTGTTTGCCTAATGAGCCTAACACTTACATTGCAGTCTCCGGAGAGGGGGGAGTGCCATAGCGGTAATATCACACATAAAGAAGTATTCGTAGGCACTGGCAGTGAAGTAACTATAAATCTTGTAATATATGGCTGCCAGATGAGGCCTAAGGATCCAAGGTATAGATTTCACATTGATGCTCAGATGCTGGTGTCAACCTTTTGGGGCATCCCATGGTGTCCCTCTATGACCCATTTCCCTTGACTATAGACTGTCTGCGGGTAAATCCGCTGGGTTCTCCGCACATCCTCCCTGCCACAGACACACAGCGCTATCATATTAATTTATGTGTAATGGCGGATTGTGGAGGGACATCATGTTCCTCAACCGTTCTCATCTCTAATGGAACCAAAGCGAAAAAATAAAAATAACCATTTAACCAGGTAATATCACACAGAATTACATACATTATAAATAGGTAACTCTCGTTAGTGCTCAGGCCCTGCTGCCGGATAGGAATGACCGTCCGCTACAATCACTGTCGCTGGAAACGCTCAGAATATCATTTCCTTACATCCAATGCATAAAATTTGCTTTGTGAACAAACTGCTTGTCCAATCTGACCCAATCCGCCGGTGATATATGGATTCGCCTCGGAAACTATTAAACAGCATCATTTAGTTGGAAGTGAGGACGAGGCGAGCGGCTATGGGGAGATACACAATCCCGCCTGCTACAGAATGTCTCTCCCGCAGAACAGTCATCATTTTCTGCACTAATCAAATCAATGTGTTGGGTAAATGTTGTTATATGGAAAGGATTTTTCCTGCAGATGGAGGTTTGAAAAATGAGACGACTGGCGAGATCGGAAAGGTGAAAATGAGTTCCGATGTAATAATGAAAATTAGGAGGAAAGCAGATACGTCTTGGTGGCGAATTGGATGAGGATTGGATGTGAAGATCCATTATCAATCTTTAAGTACAAGGATTTACAGTAAACACTAAAAAAATCATGAAGAAGGATGACACAATAAAGCCAACGTAATACCCATGAGAGCTGGCACAGGGTGCGCCGAGACAAAGGGGAGAGAAGCTCAAAAACAGGAGGAGGAATTCCAGATGGATACTTCTAGATACTGTTCATAATGGAGGGGGCTGGGCTGGTCTTGGATGGTGCCATGTGCATAATCTTCTAATGCCCTCTTCTGCAGTATATTATGCCACAAATGTCCACATAATACAATAATTAAAATAATAGCGCCAAACCATTACATAAATAACACTGTAAGTCATTAAGCTGGGTAGTGTACCTGATCTAGTACAGCTGGCTTCCCGGGTTTCGGCACCAAGATTGTAGATAAGCGTATGATATATCCACAAAATCTAGGCCAGTGATACCGCTTTGATTAGTGATAAGTGATATACCTTGGTTTGTTCTTACAGGATTCAGACACCTAGGGTCTGTCAAGAACAGGGACAATAGCCGCAATTGACCCTACAGTTATAAAGACTTTCTAGTGCACCCCACCATTTATAGAGTTATACGAAGATGTGAATATTACATAGTTTACACAATGTAGCATGAAAGTGGAGGAACATGAAGTCAGTGAGGCATTCAGGTGCAGTTTTTGCATTGAGGTCCAAGAGCTGAAAACTTGCAAGTAGTAATAACCTGCCCAGGAAATGACAGGTAGACCTATATTAAACAGAGACTGAGCAAAACTGGACATTGCATATTAATTACTAATTACATGTGTCATGCTGCGGCATTTCAGTGAATATATACTTTAAAATCCAACCGGGGACCATGCATTTCAGATGAATTGTCCTTGAGACGGGTCCCTAGTGGCTTCTCCCCGTGTGCCCCTAGACTGACAGCTCTCTCCCTATTTGTGTGTATAGGACATGACCTGTCAGTCTTGGGGAGTGGGACATGAAGAGCCACAGGGGACCTTCCTTTTGGACTAGTCATCTGAGACACATGGTTCCCAACTGGCTTTTCTACATCATTGCAGCTTTTCAATACACATGGCTGCGATAAGGAAGGCAGTGTTTGATACTTCCTGCCCACAACTTGGGCAGCATGAAATTCATTAAATTCCCTTAAAGAGCATCTTTTATAGGACTTTTTAAGAGCAGTCAATTGATTTCAGTGGGAATTGTGTGATACCTCATTTCTCTTGTAAAGATGTAGAAAAATTGATCATTAACCAGCAATTCAAATATGGGAAATAAAGAGAATGGCACCAAGAGTAATCACTGACCTGTAATTAATCATTAATAGTGATGAGCGAGCATGCTCGTTACTTGAGATTTACAAGCATGCTCAGGTGTTTCCCGAGTATCTTCAGCGTGCACGGGTGTTATGTTTGAGTCACTCCATGTGCATGATTTGCGACTGTTTGACAACTTTAATACATGTGAGGAATGCCTATTTCTTAGGCATTCCTCACATGTATTAAAGCTGTCAAACAGTCGAAAATCTTGCACACAGTGCGACTAAAACATAACCCCCGAGTACGCTGAAGATACTCGGCGAGCACCCGAGCATGCTCGCCGGTAGGGTTAACAGAACATACTTGCTCATCACTAATCATTAACCATCAACACTGACCAGTAATTCTAATACAGAATATGGGGGAAGAAAATAAATGGTACCCAGAGTAATATCCAAAATGTACCACCCTGTGAGTCGCACTACAGATAGTACAAGTGTGTGATACTGACCTAGAGAAGCACAGAAATACATCATTTACCGTGTAAGCCTGGAACAGGTCACCACAATGTCTGAGACCTTATATGATTTTTACACAATGCTACTGCTGGGCGTTTCTGCTGTGAGAGAGGGAGAACTGCTCCATAAACAGTCTGGACACATAGTTTCCACATGTCTGCTGTAGTGACCACACACTTTACAACTTTGAGAGTTGTAGTCTGACAGTTTCTTTACTACACTCTCAACATTGACTAATGGTGCAGCTTAAAGAATGTATGCCAACATTTGGAAGTTAAAGGGGATGGTCAGGATTAGAAATAACGGTGTCCATTCATTTTTTTTTACAGATATAGTGTTACTACGGGCCATGGATCAATGATGACTCAAGATGCAGCGACGACACCAGAAGTCAATAGGAGAATAGCTATGGGTAAATCAACAATGAAGTCAATGGACAAGGTCTTCAAATCGAGGAACATTTCACTGGCGATGAAGACACGGCTCGTACATAGTCTGGTCTTTTCTGTAGTAACATATGGATGCGAAACCTGGTTGACAAAGAAACAAGAATGAAAAAGAATTGACACCTTCAAAATGTGGTGGTGGAGAAGGATGTTATCAATATCATGGATGGCCAGAAGATCAAACAAATCAATCATGGAACAAATCAAGCCAGACATGTCACTCGAAAGAAGGATCACCAAGCTACGACTTGTCTACTTTGGACACATCATAAGAAGAGAGCGATCACTGGAGAAGGACATCATGGTCAGAAAAAGAGAAGGAACAAGGGGAAGAGGAAGACCAGCAACCCGATGGCTTGATACTATCAAGATAATGGCGGAGAAGACCCTGGTGGACTTATCTACTCTTACACAAGATCGAACTTCCTACAGAATGTTAATCCATAAAGTCGCCATGGCTCAAGATCCGTTAAATAAATAAAATGAAAATAATAAATAAAATTGGCCATGGGTTTGACACTTAAGCACAATTCACTTAAAAAGTTTCTCCACCGAAATGGTTGACGGGCCGTGGTTGGTTAATCACTGGCTGCAGCGGTCAGGTCACTGGTGACGTCATATGGCGGCAGGGAGCAAAGTACAGGGGTGAGTAGAAACTTTAATTGTTTTATCACTATGGTTCACCACTGAGAGATTTGCCTTTAAATGCTGCAATACCAGAAACCACCCATGAAAGTGGTGGCGCTGTTTGCAGAAGATAAAAATAAGCAAACCTTTTCTACTCCTGAGAAAATCCTTTTTAAATGGGTTTGGGTCAAAGCCCAAATGGCATCATGTAAAATTGTAAAGGTTATCCACAGTTGTCTGCTTCGCTGACAGAGTCCATTTAACCTCCTTTTGTAGCTTCACACTGGTGCAATCTGATAGAAAGTTTGTGAAAAACGCTGCCTGCTCCTGCCCGCAGACAGATAAGAATATAACGCACCGGAGCAGAGATCACCTTGTGCCGACGTGCGGAGATGAAATATTCCTACACCAGGATAGACCCCGGGCTCGCAGCTTTGCATATAGCTGACATAAATATATCCTCTCATTACTGGAAAGCATAGCACATCGCACGCTCTTATTATTCATTCTCCCATTTTTGTATAGTAAAAATTCTTGACACTCTATAAAAAGCCGCCGCTGTCTCCCCTCCGCAGATCTATTTCCCTCCAACAACAACAGTGTTTATTTTATGTTAAGAATGTAATACTCTCCCAGACATGGCGGACATTTCACACCCGAGAATTTCTAGCAATTGGAAAAATCGCATTATTTTTTCGCCCTCCTGAGAAAACACTCTGACAGAAAGATATAAAACTGTCTGATACTCTTTGTTCTTTTCAAGCAATGCAAAAAGTTACAGAATAGCGGTAATTCATTCATCGCCTTCAACGTCAGATATAAGAAGGAGAGGATTAATTCACCCGTAATCATCTGTCTCATACAATTATAATACACATACAGGGAGCATTAGAGTGGTTATATTCTTGTACATAGGGGCAGTATTATAGTAGTTATATTCTTGTACATAGGAGCAGTATTATAGTAGTTATATTCTTGTACATAGGGAGCAGTATTATAGTAGTTATATTCTTGCACATAGGGGCAGTATTATAGTAGTTATATTCTTGTACATAGGGGCAGTATTATAGTAGTTATATTCTTGTACATAGGGGCAGTATTATAGTAGTTATATTCTTGTATATAGGGGCAGTATTATAGTAGTTATATTCTTGTACATAGGGGCAGTATTATAGTAGTTATATTCTTATACATAGGGGCAGTATTATAGTAGTTATATTCTTGTACATAGGGGGCAGTATTATAGTAGTTATATTCTTGTACATAGAGGCAGTATTATAGTAGTTATATTCTTGTACATAGGAGCAGTATTATAGTAGTTATATTCTTGTACATAGAGGCAGTATTATAGTAGTTATATTCCTGTACATAGGGGTAGTATTATAGTAGTTATATTCTTGTACATAGGAGCAGTATTATAGTAGTTATATTCTAGTACATAGGGGCAGTATTATAGTAGTTATATTCTTGTACATAGGAGCAGTATTATAGTAGTTATATTCTTGTACATAGGAGCAGTATTATAGTAGTTATATTCTAGTACATAGGGGTAGTATTATAGTAGTTATATTCTTGTACATAGGAGCAGTATTATAGTAGTTATATTCTTGTACATAGGGGCAGTATTATAGTAGTTATATTCTTGTACATAGGAGCAGTATTATAGTAGTTATATTCTTGTACATAGGAGCAGTATTATAGTAGTTATATTCTTGTACATAGGGGGCAGTATTATAGTAGTTATATTCTTGTACATAGGGGGCAGTATTATAGTAGTTATATTCTTGTAAATACGAGCAGTATTATAGTAGTTATATTCTTGTACATAGGAGGCAGTATTATAGTAGTTATATTCTTGTACATAGGAGCAGTATTATAGTAGTTATATTGTTGTACATAGGGGGCAGTATTATAGTAGTTATATTCTTGTACATAGGAGCGGTATTATAGTAGTTATATTCTTGTACATAGGGGGCTGTATTATAGCAGTTATATTCTTGTACATAGAGGGCAGTATTATAGTAGTTATATTCTTGTACATAGGGGGCAGTATTACAGTAGTTATATTCTTGTACATTGGGGCGGTATTATAGTAGCTATATCCTTGTACATTGGGGGCGGTATTATAGTAGTTATATTCTTGTACATAGGGGGCAGTATTATAGTAGTTATATTCTTGTACATAGGAGCAGTATTATAGTACTTATATTCTTGTACATAGGAGCAGTATTATAGTAGTTATATTCTTGCACATAGAGGCAGTATTATAGTAGTTATATTCTTGTACATAGGGGGCAGTATTATAGTAGTTATATTCTTATACATAGGAGCAGTATTATAGTAGTTATATTCTTGTACATAGGGGCAGTATTATAGCAGTTATATTCTTGTACATAGGAGCAGTATTATAGTAGTTATATTCTTGTACATAGGAGCAGTATTATAGTAGTTATATTCTTGTATATAGGGGCAGTATTATAGTAGTTATATTCTTGTATATAGGAGCAGTATTATAGTAGTTATATTTTTGTATATAGGAGCAGTATTATAGTAGTTACATTCTTGTACATAGGAGCAGTATTATAGTAGTTATATTCTTGTATATAGGGGCCAGTATTATAGTAGTTATATTCTTGTACATAGGGGGCAGTATTATAGTAGATATATTCTTGTACATAGGAGCAGCATTATAGAAGTTATATTCTTGTATATAGGGGCAGTATTATAGTATATTCTTGTACATAGGAGCAGCATTATAGTAGTTATATTCTTGTACATAGGGGCAGTATTATAGTAGTTATATTCTTGTACATAGGGGGCAATATTATAGTAGTTATATTCTTGTACATAGGAGGCAGTATTATAGTAGTTATATTCTTGTACATAGGAGCAGTATTATAGTAGTTATATTCTTGTACATAGGGGGCAGTATTATAGTAGTTATATTCTTGTACATAGGAGCGGTATTATAGTAGTTATATTCTTGTACATAGGGGGCTGTATTATAGCAGTTATATTCTTGTACATAGAGGGCAGTATTATAGTAGTTATATTCTTGTACATAGGGGGCAGTATTATAGTAGTTATATTCTTGTACATTGGGGGCGGTATTATAGTAGCTATATTCTTGTACATTGGGGGCGGTATTATAGTAGTTATATTCTTGTACATAGGGGGCAGTATTATAGTAGTTATATTCTTGTACATAGGAGCAGTATTATAGTACTTATATTCTTGTACATAGGAGCAGTATTATAGTAGTTATATTCTTGCACATAGAGGCAGTATTATAGTAGTTATATTCTTGTACATAGGGGGCAGTATTATAGTAGTTATATTCTTATACATAGGAGCAGTATTATAGTAGTTATATTCTTGTACATAGGGGCAGTATTATAGCAGTTATATTCTTGTACATAGGAGCAGTATTATTGTAGTTATATTCTTGTACATAGGAGCAGTATTATAGTAGTTATATTCTTGTATATAGGGGCAGTATTATAGTAGTTATATTCTTGTATATAGGGGCAGTATTATAGTAGTTATATTTTTGTATATAGGAGCAGTATTATAGTAGTTACATTCTTGTACATAGGAGCAGTATTATAGTAGTTATATTCTTGTATATAGGGGCCAGTATTATAGTAGTTATATTCTTGTACATAGGGGGCAGTATTATAGTAGTTATATTCTTGTACATAGGGGGCAATATTATAGAAGTTATATTCTTGTATATAGGGGCAGTATTATAGTAGTTATATTCTTGTACATAGGGGGCAGTATTATAGTATATTCTTGTACATAGGAGCAGCATTATAGTAGTTATATTCTTGTACATAGGGGCAGTATTATAGTAGTTATATTCTTGTACATAGGGGGCAGTATTATAGTATATTCTTGTACATAGGAGCAGCATTATAGTAGTTATATTCTTGTACATAGGGGCAGTATTATAGTAGTTATATTCTTGTACATAGGGGGCAAAATTATAGTAGTTATATTCTTGTACATAGGAGCAGTATTATAGTAGTTATATTCTTATACATAGGGGCAGTATTATAGTAGGTATATTCTGGTACATAGGAGAAGTCTTATAGTAGTTATATTCTTGTACATAGGTGCATTATTATAGTAGTTATATTCTTGTACATATGGGGCAGTATTATAGTAGTTATATTCTTGTACATAGGGGCAGTATTATAGCAGTTATATTCTTGTACATAGGGGCAGTATTATAGTAGTTATATTCTTGTATATAGGGGCCAGTATTATAGTAGTTATATTCTTGTACATAGGGGGCAGTATTATAGTAGTTATATTCTTGTACATAGGGGGCAATATTATAGAAGTTATATTCTTGTATATAGGGGCAGTATTATAGTAGTTATATTCTTGTACATAGGGGGCAGTATTATAGTATATTCTTGTACATAGGAGCAGCATTATAGTAGCTATATTCTTGTACATAGGAGCAGTATTATAGTAGTTATATTCTTGTACATAGGGGGCAGTATTATAGTATATTCTTGTACATAGGAGCAGCATTATAGTAGTTATATTCTTGTACATAGGGGCAGTATTATAGTAGTTATATTCTTGTACATAGGGGGCAAAATTATAGTAGTTATATTCTTGTACATAGGAGCAGTATTATAGTAGTTATATTCTTATACATAGGGGCAGTATTATAGTAGGTATATTCTGGTACATAGGAGAAGTCTTATAGTAGTTATATTCTTGTACATAGGTGCATTATTATAGTAGTTATATTCTTGTACATATGGGGCAGTATTATAGTAGTTATATTCTTGTACATAGGGGCAGTATTATAGCAGTTATATTCTTGTACATAGGGGCAGTATTATAGTAGTTATATTCCTGTACATAGGAGCAGTATTATAGTAGTTATATTCCTGTACATAGGGGCAGTATTATAGTAGTTATATTCCTGTACATAGGGGCAGTATTATAGTAGTTACAGTGCCTACAAGTAGTATTCAACCCCCTGCAGATTTAGCTGGTTGACACATGTGGAATTAACTTGGCATTGTGACATTTGTACTGTAGATCTGCCTGGAAGTGGGAAATGCACTGCAGCAAATTTTTTATTTTTTATTTTTTATTTTTTTTAAACGTTAAAAGTTAATTCAGAGTGTCATTTATTATTCAACCCCTCAAACCACAAGAATTCTGTTTGGTCCCCCTAAAGTATTAAGAAGTAGTTCAGGCACCAAGAATAATGAGCTTCACACGTGTGGATTAAAGATCTCTTTTGCCAGCCTTTTCTGACTATTTAAGACCCTCCCCAAACTTGTGAACAGCACTCAGACATGGTCAACATGGGAAAGACAAAGGAGCATTCCAAGGCCATCAGAGACAAGATCGTGGAGGGTCACAAGGCTGGCAAGGGGTACAAAACCATTTCCAAGGAGTTGGGCCTACCTGTCTCCGCTGTTGGGAGCATCATCCGTAAGTGGAAGGCTTATGGAACTACTGTTAGCCTTCCACGGCCTGGACAGCCTTTGAAAGTGTCCTCCCGTGCCGAGGCCAGGCTTGTCCGAAGAGTCAAGGCTAACCCAAGGACAACAAGGAAGGAGCTCCGGGAAGATCTCATGGCAATGGGGACATTGGTTTCAGTCAATACCATAAGTAACGTACTCCACCGCAATGGTCTCCGTTCCAGACGAGCCTGTATGGTACCTTTACTTTCAAAGCGTCATGTCAAGGCTCATCTACAGTTTGCTCATGATCACTTGGAGGACTCTGAGACAGACTGGTTCAAGGTTCTATGGTCTGATGAGACCAAGATCGAGATCTTTGGTGCCAACCACACACGTGACGTTTGGAGACTGGATGGCACTGCATACGACCCCAAGAATACCATCCCTACAGTCAAGCATGGTGGTGGCAGCATCATGCTGTGGGGCTGTTTCTCAGCCAAGGGGCCTGGCCATCTGGTCCGCATCCATGGGAAGATGGATAGCACGGCCTACCTGGAGATTTTGGCCAAGAACCTCCGCTCCTCCATCAAGGATCTTAAGATGGGTCGTAATTTCATCTTCCAACAAGACAACGACCTAAAGCACACAGCCAAGAAAACCAAGGCCTGGTTCAAGAGGGAAAAAGTCAAGGTGTTGGAGTGGCCTAGTCAGTCTCCTGACCTTAACCCAATTGAAAACTTGTGGAAGGAGCTCAAGAATAAAGTCCACATGAGACACCCAAAGAACCTAGATAACTTGGAGAAGATCTGCATGGAGGAGTGGGCCAAGATAACTCCACAGACCTGTGCCGGCCTGATCAGGTCTTATAAAAGACGATTATTAGCTGTAATTGCAAACAAGGGTTATTCCAAAAAATATTAAACATAGGGGTTGTATAATAATTGACCCACACTTTTATGTTTAAAATTTAATAAAATTCAACTGAGCAACATAACTTTTTGGTTTGTAAGATTTATGCTTCTGTTCATAAAACCTACTCTCGAATGCAGTTTGAAGGCTCTAACTTATTTGCATCTTATCAAACCAGCTAAATCTGCAGGGGGTTGAATACTACTTGTAGGCACTGTATATTCTTGTACATAGGGAGCAGTATTATAGTAGTCATATTCCTGTACATAGGGGCAGTATAATAGTAGTTATATTCCTGTACATAGGGGGCAGTATTATAGTAGTTATATTCTTGTACATAGGAGCAGTATTATAGTAGTTATATTCTTGTACATAGGAGCAGTATTATAGTAGTTATATTCTTGTACATAGGGGGCAGTATTATAGTAGTTATATTTTTGTACATAGGAGCAGTATTATAGTAGTTATATTCTTGTACATAGGGGCAGTATTATAGTAGTCATATTCCTGTACATAGGGGCAGTATAATAGTAGTTATATTCTTGTACATAGGGGTAGTATTATAGTAGTTATATTCTAGTACATAGGGGGCAGTATTATAGTAGTTATATTCTTGTACATAGGAGCAGTATTATAGTAGTTATATTCTTGTACATAGGGGCAGTATTATGGTAGTTATATTCGTGTACATAGGGGGCAGTATAATAGTAGTTATATTCTTGTACATAGGGGTAGTATTATAGTAGTTATATTCTAGTACATAGGGGGCAGTATAATAGTAGTTATATTCCTGTACATAGGAGCAGTATTATGGTAGTTATATTCTTGTACATAGGGGGCAGTATTATAGTATTTATATTCTTGTACATAGGGGCAGTATTATAGTAGTTATATTCTTGTACATAGGGGGCAGTATTATAGTAGTTATATTCTTGTACATAGGGGCAGTATTATAGTAGTTATATTCTTGTACATAGGAGCAGTATTATAGTAGTTATATTCTTGTACATAGGAGCAGTATTATAGTAGTTATATTCCTGTACATAGGAGCAGTATTATAGTAGTTATATTCTTGTACATGGGGACAGTATTATAGTAGTTATATTCTTGTACATAGGGCGCAGTATTGTAGTAGATATATTCTTGTACATAGGGGGCAGTATTATAGTAGTTATATTCTTGTACATAGGGGGCAGTATTGTAGTAGATATATTCTTGTACATAGGAGCAGTATTATAGTATTTATATTCTTGTACATAGGGGGCAGTATTATAGTAGTTATATTCTTGTACATGGGGACAGTATTATAGTAGTTATATTCTTGTACATAGGGGGCAGTATTATAGTAGTTATATTCTTGTACATAGGGGGCAGTATTGTAGTAGTTATATTCTTGTACATAGGGGGCAGTATTATAGTAGTTATATTCTTGTACATAGGGGGCAGTATTATAGTAGTTATATTCTTGTACATAGGGGGCAGTATTATAGTAGTTATATTCTTGTACATAGGGGGCAGTATTGTAGTAGATATATTCTTGTACATAGGGGGCAGTGTTATAGTAGATATATTCCTATACATAGGGGGCAGTATACAGTAGATTTATTCTTGCACATAATCTTTATATTTGAAGTATCGGTTTCATGATGAGTGCACAAATTCAGAAGAGCGCTTCACGTTGAAGTGTGTAGGAGGTAAATATATGCTGCATCTGTATAGAAAATCCATGTGAAATAAGGCCACAAATTGTCACACTGCAGACGTCCAATCCATCAAGAAAAGAGTTGTTCTGTAAGTGAGATCTGCGCCGTCTGCAGCGCCGGCCACATGGAGGGAAAATGCACTCAGTGATTATGTGAGCGGAGCGCAGGCGATTATGCACTGAATGTATATGTGACTCACGGAAACAAGACGGAACAAAATGTAAACATTCCAATATTTCCTGTAAACATCAATTCTCTGCGTTATAATATAGAAAAGATGGAAAATCAGGGGAAGAAAACCCCGAAACTGAGCTAAACAGGTAACTACTGGAGGTGGAAGCAAATTTTATGTTCAGTATTGAAAGATACAGTGACTCAAGAGAAAGTATCAGATATGATCGGCGTAGATACACAGTTCAGTAGACAGTATCACACGTCATATGCTTAGATACAGTAACTTTGCAGCTCGTACCATACATGATAAGCTTAAATATGGCATTTCAGCAGATAGTTACATACATGGTCGGCTTAGATGGATCATAAAAAGGTTTACATGATAGACGTAGACATACAGGATTAGCGGACAGAATCAAACATGATAGGCTTGGATACATCAGCTCAGCAGACAATATCACACCTGGTAGGTTTAGATACATCAGCTCAGCAGACAATATCACATCTGGTAGGCTTAGATACATCAGCTCAGCAGACAATATCCCATCTGGTAGGCTTAGATACATCAGCTCAGCAGACAATATCACACCTGGTAGGCTGGGATACACAGCTCAGCAGACAGAATCACACCTGGTAGGCTTAGATACATAAACTTAGCAGACAGTATCATACGTGACAGCTTTTGAAATGGCAGCTCAATAGACAGTATCACAAATGTTTGACTAAGATACACTGATTCTAAAGGCATCACCACACATGAGAAGCTGAGATACACCAATTTAGAAGACAATATCACATATGATCAGATTTACTATAGCAGTTTACCAGACAGTATCACACATGAGAGGCTTAGATACAGCAGTTTAACATAGTATCACACATGAGATGCTTAGTTACAGCAGTTTAACATAGTATCACAGATGATGGGCTTAGATGCAGCAGTTTAACGTAGTATCACAGATGATGGGCTTAGGTGCATCAGTTTAACATAGTATCACAGATGATGGGCTTAGATGCAGCAGGTTAACATAGTATCACAGATGATGGGCTTAGATGCAGCAATTTAACATGGTATCACAGATGATGGGCTTAGATGCAGCAATTTAACATGGTATCACAGATGATGGGCTTAGATGCAGCAGTTTAACATAGTATCACAGATGATGGGCTTAGATGCAGCATTTTAGCAGACAGTATCACACAGGAGAGGCTTGGATACGTTGCTGCTGCATGTGTGTATTTGGTGCAGTGTACACAGTAGACACATATGGATACATAGTATATGGGCAGAGTGTGCGGTACATGGAGGTCACACATTGTCCTGTCCGCTCTGGTCGCAGCAGAGCTTTCCTCCTCGCTGCGGTCGCTGTCCTTCGCCTCTGGCCAGCTCCAGGCGGCAGCTGATCCTCTGCTTTGTGAGAGGACGTGATAGGCTGTGTGCCCACTATGCGTTTTTCAAGCGTATTTGATGCGGAATTTCCGCAGCGTAAACGCTTGGTAATCCGTGCCCCATGATCCCCAATGAAAATCTGCATGTTCTGTGCACATGCTGCGGAAAAATCCACAGCATGTCCATTATTTGTGCGTTTCTGCATGCGGATTTGAGGTCACAATGCATTTGAAAAACACAAGTCAAATCCGCATGTAAAAACGTTCCAAAAACGCGTGTAAAATCCATAAGCGTTTTTACTGCCAAGAACATGCAGAAACGCTGCGGAAAATTTCTGCTTCAATTCTGCATCTTCGGCACATAGCCATAAGGTGTTAAATCTCCATATCCTGCAGGGTGCGGAGAGCGGGGGCAGCAGATGGGCAACTCCGGTCTTATGGATGAAAATCAGGCTCAGAACTAAACACATTCACACTGACCTATGTCTGCTCTTACTGAGTGTGCAAAGACCAAGACAATTCACCACTCATCTGCTGTATCTAAGCCAGTCATGTATCATATCACTTGCTAAATAGCTGTATCTAATCACATATGTGTAATACTGCCTGGTAAATGGCTGTATCTAAGCCTATCATGTGTGATATGTTTGCTAAACTGCTGTACCTAAACCTATCATATGAGATACCTTCTGCTAAACGGCAGTCAGTAAGTTTATCATGTGTGATACCAATTGCTAACCGGCTGTATCTAAGTCTATTATATGTACTATGTCAGTTAAACTACTATAGCTAAGCCTATCATGCATGATACTGCCTGGTAAACTACTGTATCTCAGCTCATCATGTGTGATACTGCCTGGTAATCTACTGTATCTCAGCCTATCATGTGTGATACTGCCTGGTAATCTACTGTATCTCAGCCTATCATGTGTGATACTGCCTGGTAAACTACTGTATCTCAGCCTATCATGTGTGATACTGCCTGGTAATCTACTGTATCTCAGCCTATCATGCATGATACTGCCTGGTAAACTACTGTATCTCAGCTCATCATGTGTGATACTGCCTGGTAATCTACTGTATCTCAGCTCATCATGTGTGATACTGCCTGGTAAATTATTGTATCTCAGCCTATCATGCATGATACTGCCTGGTAAACTACTGTATCTCAGCCTATCATGCGTGATACTGCCTGGTAATCTACTGTATCTCAGCTCATCATGTGTGATACTGCCTGTTAAACTACTGTATCTCAGCCTATCATGCGTGATACTGCCTGGTAATCTACTGTATCTCAGCTCATCATGTGTGATACTGCCTGGTAAACTACTGTATCTCAGCCTATCATGCATGGTACCATCTGCTAAACTATTGTTACTAAACCTATTATGTGTGATAACGTTTACTGAACTGTGTATCTAATCCTATCATGTGTGATACTGACTTTTAAGATTTGTATCTAAGCTTTTAGTGTAAGGTCAGGAAGTTCCCTAGGTTCTTCGTATTGGATTTTTTGACTCCCTGTGTCCAATTATACCCCCATATCTGGTAGTCAGACTTTTCACGTCCAGTGGTTGCTGTACCCCCATATCTGGTAGTCAGACTTTTCACGTCCAGTGGTTGCTGTACCCCCATATCTGATAGTCAGACTTTTCACGTCCAGTGGTTGCTGTACCCCCATATCTGGTAGTCAGACTCTTCACGTCCAGTGGTTGCTGTACCCCCATATCTGGCAGTCAGACTTTTCATGTCCAGTGGTTGCTGTACCCCCATATCTGGCAGTCAGACTCTTCACGTCCAGTGGTTGCTGTACCCCCATATCTGGTAGTCAGACTCTTCACGTCCAGTGGTTGCTGTACCCCCATATCTGGCAGTCAGACTCTTCATGTCCAGTGGTTGCTGTACCCCCATATCTGGCAGTCAGACTCTTCACGTCCAGTGGTTGCTGTACCCCCATATCTGGCAGTCAGACTCTTCACGTCCAGTGGTTGCTGTACCCCCATATCTGGTAGTCAGACTCTTCACGTCCAGTGGTTGCTGTACCCCCATATCTGGCAGTCAGACTTTTCAAGTCCAGTGGTTGCTGTACCCCCATATCTGGTAGTCAGACTCTTCACGTCCAGTGGTTGCTGTACCCCCATATCTGGCAGTCAGACTCTTCATGTCCAGTGGTTGCTGTACCCCCATATCTGGCAGTCAGACTCTTCACGTCCAGTGGTTGCTGTACCCCCATATCTGGTAGTCAGACTCTTCACGTCCAGTGGTTGCTGTACCCCCATATCTGGCAGTCAGACTCTTCACGTCCAGTGGTTGCTGTACCCCCATATCTGGCAGTCAGACTCTTCATGTCCAGTGGTTGCTGTACCCCAATATCTGGTAGTCAGACTCTTCACGTCCAGTGGTTGCTGTACCCCCATATCTGGCAGTCAGACTCTTCACATCCAGTGGTTGCTGTACCCCCATATCTGGCAGTCAGACTCTTCACGTCCAGTGGTTGCTGTACCCCCATATCTGGTAGTCAGACTCTTCACGTCCAGTGGTTGTTGTACCCCCATATCTGGCAGTCAGACTCTTCATGTCCAGTGGTTGCTGTACCCCCATATCTGGCAGTCAGACTCTTCATGTCCAGTGGTTGCTGTACCCCCATATCTGGTAGTCAGACTCTTCACGTCCAGTGGTTGTTGTACCCCCATATCTGGCAGTCAGACTCTTCATGTCCAGTGGTTGCTGTACCCCCATATCTGGTACCCAGCCTCCTTCATCTCTCCTGTCCTCTCCTCTTTTTCCTCTGCTTTCTCTTTTTGTTGATTATTCTGAATCTTCCACACTGCTCGCTGATACAAAGTAACCATATTGGAAGAATCCTGTGATTTCCCCTGCTGGCAGCGGATGACTGGGGTAACAATGTATCAATCAGAGATGATCTACAACTGATACATATTGTCTGTCTCGGTGATGGATTCAGCGCCTGATGGGGATTGTCTTCCGTTTGTTGGGGGTAGTTGCTTCTGTCTCTGGTATATTGTATTATATCCAAGTTTCTGGGAAGATGCATCCACTGCGAGTTCGGAGGATTGTCAGTCGGCTGTCCACAACCATAAAGCTCATGAGACATTGCTGAAAAGTTCTGCAACTTTCTAAAATTTCATGCATTGCACATTCTTGCAATTTGCAACATCTCTGCTTTCTGTCAGCAATGAAATCATTCACTTTTTACATCTATGAGCTGAATGCAGCCCCCCTGATTATGACCGCACAGTACCAGGGTCCTTTACGTAGAAAAGCACCATAAGATGCCATACAAGCCCCATGGAGTAATGGGGTCTCATATTTGGAGATATTCTTGCTTAGAAGCATCCAATGGAGCAGCATAACTGTTCTTGGGTTACAGTAAATTAGTGTCAATTGTAATTTTCTGACAGCAAGCAAAGGTTTTAAGGAGGTGAAACACAAATGGGGAAATTTATCAGGAGACTTTCGAGACTCAGTTTTGCTTGTGGTTGCATTATTCTCATTTGCACCACATTGATCAATCTATTGCACAATATTTAATGCATTTATGCATCTTTCAAATTCTGTCTACAGATGTTTCCCCAGTTTTTACACCCCAGATGGAGGGGGAATTTTGACTTTACTTCAACTTTTTAAAAAGTAGCAATTGATAAATGTGACCCACTTACACAGCTAAGCTCCTCCACTTTAAGTGTTGAACAATGTGCAACAACATTTCCAACTTTCTGACTTGCAAGTTCCTTACTAATTCCCCTCCCCAAGTATCTTAAAAAGATACTGTACTTGTAAGAAACTAAATGAGTTATTCACACTTCAAGCCTTAGGCTAAGTGCCCACGATGCAGAAATGCTGCATATTTTTTCTGCTTCTCCCTGGCAGGAAAAACACATGCGGATTGTACATGCGGATTGTACATGCAGATTGTACATGCGTTTTTCCTGCCAGGTAGAAGCGTTTTTACATGCGATTTCGCATGTGGGTTGACAAGTGCTTTCCAAGCAATTTAGCATCACTTGGAAAAGTGCTTGACAACTTGGTCACACTATATAAATCCATGCAACCGGCATATATAGTGTGACCAAGTAATAGTTTTAAAAAAAAAAGAATAAGAATGGTAAAAAATAAAAAATAAAGATTATACTCACCTTCCGATGGCACACGGTGTTTTCTCCGCTGCGTCCGGTCTGTTGTATGGGTCGCGGTGGTGTGAAAGGACCTGCAATTTAGTCATATGACAGGTCACGCGACCGCCGACATCAGTGGTCGCGTGACCTGTCACATGACCAAATGAAGCTATGGCAGGTCCTTTCACATCACCGCGACCCATACAACAGACCGGACGTAGAGGAGAAAACAGCGGGAGCCATCAGAAGGTGAGTATAATCTTTATTTCTTATTTTAAATTCTTTTTTTAACAGGTTCTATGGTACCCCGGTCTGGAGGAGAATCTCCTCTTCTCCAAACCCGGGTACCATCCGCACATTGAACCATATGATATGTGCTCATACGGATAATATGTGCTTCAATGCAAGTCAATGGTGGCAATTATGATAATCCGCAACGGAAATTTCCACAGCATGTGCACAGCACATGCGGATTATCATTGGAGACCATGTATTACGAAGCATTTTTTAAGCGTTTTCGCTGCGGAAATTCCGCTGCAAAAACGCTTGAAAAACGCATAGTGGGCACACAGCCTTAAATAGTAACTGTTCGTGCAGTAAACTTTGCATAAATCAATAGTACAAAGAAAAAAGAATCTTTGCGATATAGCTCATCAATCATAGAAATCTGCTTCTTTCTCCGCTTAAGAACCACTTCTTCTCTCCCCCAGCTTCCTGAACTTATCATTTACACTAAAGCTAGAATCTGTAACATACCTGGCGGCGTCCTTGCATGGTGGTCCATCTCCCACTGTGCAAGAGGGCGCACTTGATCTCCTGTCCAGAATGTCTCTCTGGCTTCCCTCCATGCTGTCTGTTTGTGTCTGTTTCTGCTGCTTAAGGGCGGCGCCCGATCACTTCCTGCCTTTTGTACCTGCTGTGGGTCACACCCCTTGTGCGTCCTCAGCCTATTGCTGTCTGTCACTTGGTATATAGCTCAGAAGCTCCCTTCTATCCCTGCCTGAGCATAGTGTTTCCTTCAGTGTGTGCTTGCACTCTGAAGGTGCCAGGTCCCGTCTCTTGTCTCCTGCTTTTTGTATCAGTTCCCGTGTCTGAACTGAGTCCTGTATGTCTCCTGCTTTGCGGTATCAGCTCCCGTGTCTGAACTGTGTCCTGTATGTCTCCTGCTTTGCGGTATCAGCTCCCGTGTCTGAACTGAGTCCTGTATGTCTCCTGCTTTGCGGTATCAGCTCCCGTGTCTGAACTGAGTCCTGTATGTCTCCTGCTTTGCGGTATCAGCTCCCGTGTCTGAACTGAGTCCTTTCTGTGTTCTCTTGTCTGTCCTGTCTGAACACGCTCCTAGCCTGTTCCTCTCGCCTTCTAGTGGCCGATTTCCTAGACCCGCTCCTGTGTCTGGTCTGTCCTGTCTGAACACGCTCCTTGCCTGTTCGTTCCGCCTTCTAGTGGCCGATTTCCTAGACCCGCTCCTGCGTCTGGTCTGTCCTGTCTGAACACGCTCCTTGCCTGTTCGTTCCGCCTCTCTGGGGGCCGTATTCCCAGACCCGCTCCTGTATCCCTCTGCAGTGTCTGTCTCCTCCGTACACTCAGTTCCAGTCTGAACTCTCTCCTGTCCTTTACCTGTTTTGCCTCTATGTCCGTTCCCTTCCTTTTTCTGCAGAGTCTGAACTCGTACCTAACTCCTGCTTGTTGTCTCTGCAAGTACTGTGTGAGTATCTGGCTCTGTCTTTCCCTTCCTGTCTGTTCCGTGTGAACAGAGCCCTGTCCTCCCTGCTCAGCCTTGTCTGCACTCTAGCTGTGCTTGCCTGTAACCTTCTGCCTGTATTGTTCCTGAGTCCCGGTGTGTACTGGGTCCTATCCCGCCTGTGTTCCTACCTGCTAGTGCCTCCCTGTCTGCACTCTAGCTGTGCTTGCCTTTACCCCCCTGCCTGCATACCCGCCTGCCTGCATACCAGTCGTGCCTGCCTATACCCACCAGTCTGTGTGCCAGCCTACCAGCCTGTTCCTGTATTCCCCTGTGTGGGTCAACAGCCGTGTCCGGGGTCTGTCCTGGAGTAGCACCTGGTCCCTCTGCTCGGTTCCTCCTTGGTGCACTGGCGTCGTATGCCGTCGTGCGACCCTGGTCGGATCGGGTGAATACTTAGTCACGCCCCTCCAGGCATTCACTCTCCGGCACGGTCCAGTGGAATCACTACCAATCACACGCACACGCCGCTTAGCCCGGGCGTGTGCATAACAGAATCCATCTTGATCAAAGCATAATGGACTGCCAGCTCACTGAGGAATCAGATTACAGCTATTTATTGAAGCCTGTTGAGGGCGAGGAGTGAAAGAGATGAAAACACAGATGGTGGTGCTGCTTTCTAGTAAGTGTATTAATTTCATACTATTTCCATTCTGGATTCACAGGTGCACTGCTTAGTACTTCTGTATAATGTTCTCCAAGCTTCTGCTTTCTAGTAAGAGTTTTATCTCATCCCAGCTCAGTTGTACTGTATTATGCCCTCTATGCTGCTGCTGCTTCTGAACATGTGCTACACAGAGGCAGGAGAGCAGGAATCTCTCATGTCTGGGTGTGCTCTGTATGGGACACATCAGAGCAGTTAATCTCCACCCACCAGCTCAGAGACAGCTAAAAATTAGAAATAGAGCTAGAAGAGGGGAAAACTAGTGAAAAATGCAGTATGCAAATAATTTATTGGATTTTACCCCTTCCCACATGCAATCATGCAAAAGCTGAGCCTTCTCCATACATGTTGGGTGTCAGCTGTGTTATGCAGTCAGCACCTACCTCTATCACCAGTGATTGGAGATGTTTAACCCCCTACATGCTTCTTTCAAGATCCGACAATGTATTTAAATGTTGAGAGCTGGGGGCAGGGATCTTTTCCAATGGCCATTGTCCCCCTCTCAGAACAATCCCTACTAAGGGCCCCCCTGTAGCCACCTAATAGGAACACCTATGAAGCCCAATCACAAGCTGAGCATCATAGGAGAGTGTTATTTTTACTATGGAAAGCAGACTTAAGTATTGCAGTCTATAGTGCAAGCAAACAATGACAAAAGGGACTAGAAGAATAAATAAAAATAAATATATCTATACATATATATATTATATATACAGTATATATATATATATATATATATATATATATATATATATATATATATATATAAATTTGAATCAAAACTTTTCTCTATCCGAAAATAAATGAAATAAATAAAGTAAGAGCTATGAAATTATAAAATTAATGAACTCATACAGTTAATTAAAGGAATCTGTCACCAAGTTTTTGCTGCCCCGTCTGAGACTAGCAACATGTATGAGCCAAGACCCTGATTCCAGCGATGTGTCACTTACTGGGCTGCCTACTGTGGTTTTGATAATAACAGTTTTCTCTGCTGCAGATCTAGCAGTTTTCTGAAGGCTGAGCTCTGTATAACTCCGCCCACGCCACTGATTGGCAGCTTCCTGTGTATAACCCCGCCCCCACCACTGATTGGCAGCTTTCAGTGTACACTGTGCATAGGCAGAAAGCTGCCAATCAGTCTTTTAGTGATAATTTCCTGCTGTTAAAACTGATTTTATCAAAACTGCAATCAGCACTGTAAGTGATACAACGTTGGAATCAGGGTCTCTGTCTCTACATTATGCTGCTCTCAGATTGGGTGGCAAATACCTTTCATGAACTCAAACATGAATGCAGCTTTGGATGTGACTGGAGTCTAGAATATGTTACTAAAGGGAAACCTGTGACTGTGAGTAATATAAACCTTGTACAAGTAGAGGTAGTGTGGGATATGGCAGCGTAAGACACTATGAAGAATGCCTCCTACAGTGTCTTCTGCTGTGCAGTTATGCCAAAAATAGGCTTTTATTGATATTCAAATTAGGTCCTCAAGTGCACTGGTGGGCGTATCAATGCACTTGCAGTCATCAGCTCCTCTTGATTGACAGTGGAGAGAAAAGGTGACATTATGTCACTTAATAAGTTAGGAAGGTCACTAATCAGGGAGATTTGAAGAGAAGTTATAGACTGCAAGTGCACTAGTAATCCTTGATAATCCCAACAGTGCACTTGTGAATCTGATTGCAGTTTTTGGCTTCTCTTCACTGCTCCCCGTAGAGGCTCTGCTGCATAATGTCACCTCCACTGTCCACTGTCAATCAATAAGGGGGTGGGGACAAGCAAAGAGGAGCTGAAAACTGCAAGTGCACTAGTAATCCCTGATAATGCCACCAGTGCACTTGTGAATCTGATTGCAGTTTTTGGCTTCTCTTCACTTCTCCTTGCAGAGGCTGTGCTGCATAATGTCACTGTGGCGCCCAGCTGCGCTTGGTACCACAGATCCTAGAGGGTTGCATAGAAGGATTTCTCCACAAGAGGCCCCCACAGCATACACACACCTCCACCTTCCACCTCAAACCACCAGAGGGAGCCCGTTAGGGATATAAATAGGGAAGGTGGAGCTAGGCAGTTCAGTTCCTAGCCTGCTAGAGTACAGAGCAGCTAGGGAGTTCCTGCTCAGACACAGAAGGAGTCAGTGCAGTCGAGCCAGAGCCTAGCAGTTCCTGCAGAAAGAGTTCAGTACAGTCTGTAGAGTGAGTCCAGACTAGAACTCACAGAGCTCAGGATAGAGAGCTAGGAGTGTGCCAACACTCTGAGAGCGGCGAGGAAGAGCAGCGTCCTAGCTGCAGTGTGAGTAGCCTAGTGAGGGACTGAGCGTGGCCGAAGGCGAGTGGAAAGTGAGTAGCAGTGGGGGCAGAGGAGCTTACCCAGCTCACCCCCAAACATATACCGGACACCGGGTCCGAGCTTACCGGGATCTCTACGACCCAGTAAGGCATAACCGGAATCCCTGGAGAACTACAGGTCCCAAGTTCACCAGAGAGCTGATACGTAACAGAAACAGGAGACACATAGGCCCCGTAAGCTGGGAGCGTGCACTCCAAGAGAAGGCCCTACCACAACGTCAGCCGGTGCAGGTCAGAAACTTACTACGCAGAGGCAAGTAACAGGAGGCCCTACACCTGCTCATTGGGGAGGATCCTGATATGCACCCTTCACCCTACAGTGCTCCGGTACGTGCCTAAATTTCCTTCAGTAAAAGGTACTGAAGTGACTACCGTGTCCATCCCCGTTCTTGCTCTACCCGGCTGGGTCTCACCTGTCCTGCATCCCCCTCTCCGTACGCTGCTCTGAGGCCCAGCTCCACCTGTGGGGAGCTATACAGTCGAGCTGCCTTATCACCGGCCTCAGTGGACTGCGCAGCGCTGGTGATTCTCACCAGAAACCACAGGTGGCGTCACGAACTTTCATAGAATTAACAAACAATCCCCTTTTAAAAGCTGACCCCAGGGTACGGGCCCGGGAGCCGACCACCGCGACATCCCCAAGGCCAGGCAAAGGCCCGGGTACCGAGTCGTCCCCATCCCCCTAGGCTAGTCATCACCTCTACTGTCCACTGTCAATCAAGAAAGGGTGGGGAGAAGCAAAGAGGAGCTGAAGACTGCAAGTGCACTTGAGGATCTAATTCGTAAATTAGTAAAAGCCAAAATTTGGCTTAGCGGATGGAGCTGTAATAAGGCATCTTTCATAATGTTTTACGCTGACCTATCCCACCTGACCGGCTCCCTATTAGTGACCTTATCACCTTGCGGATGAGATTGGAGGATATAATTTTAGAAGTTTTACTTGCTGAGATATTTATCATTGCATATACTGTAGATAGCGGTGTAAACCAGGACGGCTTCTATCCAACTCTCTGCAGTCAGCGTCTCTATATTAGAAGCCGTAAAGTGAATGTATACAGCCTGCATATGTATAATGTATAACATCGGGTTATTTATTTAACGGCAGCAGCGGGGTTCACGGTTATTACACCAGACAAGAGAAACGTATGACTCTATTAGATATTTTCATGGTATAATCAATTTTCTAGGTCCGTTGCGACGCTCAGAAGACAAACCCGGCCGGGTGATGTATGGCTCCAGCAGACGTACGATGACTGAGCATCTGGTGCTGGACCGCGGATATCGGCTCGGGGGTCTCCGCTAACAGATGTTCCCCTACCAGACATTTTAATAAGAGATTTTAGCCGGTAACTACATTCATATTGAAAATGAAATTCCATAAAACAAGAAGTGAGCGTTATTCGCCTTAATGACGGTGGAAAGCGATGGCGGCGATTCTTCTGCCTTATGTCTGACCCGTCCGATCTTGTACTTGGGATTTCTCCTGTCGCAGTCACAAGTCTCGTTACCTGAATGATGTATTTTGTGTGAAGTATCAGCCATCGCAGAGATGGAAATGGGGGATTGAAGTTGATGAGAGTCGGCGTTTTTGCCGCTGTCATGCAGATGAGCACAGATAATGGAGATCATAGGAGGAGGCTTATCAGTCATGTAGGTTCAGGTTCATCAGATTAAAGACCCGGCCTGTAATGTCCAGTAATGACGGAGCAGACCGACGTTCTCGTGACAATGTGTCCGTCTATCGAGGGCCGGGAGTTAGTGATTCAACAGTAATAGTTTTAGGAAAGTGAAGAAAAGTTGTTGAGTTCAGAAAATATATTACAGCATAGAATGGGGAACGAAGACAAATGCTAGTGTACCCCAATAACACAGACCACATGCTGTTATAAAGAGACTAAATAATACTGAGGGAACAGAGGAGACAGCGCACCGCTACACTGCACACAATCCATCATACACATCACACACTCTGTCCTCCTACATACAGTTGTGATCAAAAGTTTACATACCCCGGCAGAATTTTTCCTTTCTTGGCCTTGTTTCAGAGAATATGAATGATAGCAAAAAAACTTTTTCTCCACTCATGCTTATTGGTTGGGTGAAGCCATTTATTGTCAAACTACTGTGTTTTCTCTTTTTAAATCATAATGAGAACCAAAAACATCCAAATGACCCTGATCAAAAGTTCACATACCCTGGTGATTTTGGCCTGATAACATGCACAGAATTTGACACAAATGGGTTTGAATGCGCTACTAAAGGTAACATCCTCACCTGTGACCTATTTGCTTGTAATCAGTGTGTGTGCATAAAAGCTGAGTGAGTTTCTGGGATCCAGACAGACTCTTGCATCTTTCATCCAGCCACTGATGTTTCTGGATTGTGAATCAAGGGGAAAGCAAAGGAATTGTCAACGAATTTACGGGAAAAGGTAGTTGAACATAGAGTGCGCTTTGCTTCATCCCGGCCCCGTCTCCCCGTGACAGTGACTCCCCGGTGCCTGCGCAATAGAACCCTGCAGCTCAGAGCATAGGTAGACGGGGCCGTGATAAAGCGAAGCGCGCTCTATGTGGGCTCTATGTGAGCGGTGCTTTGCACATGCCCGGGAAGTCAGGGAACACAGTGCACATCACAGGGCCCTGTGACGTGCAGGGGAGGGGGAGGGGGGGTATGATAATTAAGCATACAGGTGGGGATTTGGTGGAATAATAAGCACATAGGCGGGGATTGCTTTGCATCCCCCGGACGCCAAGCCTGTACAAAATAGAATTGGTTGAAGCGTTTTCTCTGCAATCAAACCTCTACTATGGGTCATACAGGTAAGTATAGATTTACTTTTCTATAACCTGTATGGCCATAGTAGAGGTCTGATAACTCCAAAGTGGTGACAGATTCCCTTTAAGAACGGGGGTATGTGAACTTTTGATCAGGGTCATTTGGATGTTTTTGGTTGTCATTAAGATTTAAAAAGAAAACACAGTAGTTTGACAATAAATGGCTTCACCCAACCAATAACCATGAGTGGAGAAAAAGTTTTTTTGTTATCATTCATATTCTCTGAAACAAGGCTTAGAAAGCAAAACTTCTGCCGGGGTATGCTCTGTCAGGTTTAATAAGTGGGATTTCTTGCCTTATAAATGGGGTTGGGAGGCCTCACAGGCTACAGTGGATGGGTGAGGATACTGAAGGTGAGGATAGAGGAGGTCATGCAGTAATGTGGTGGAGCGCTGGTTACTGCAGGTTGTAGGCTTGTCGGAAGAGGTGGGTCTTCAGGTTCCTTTTGAAGGTTTCCACGGTAGGAGAGAGTCTGATATGTTGGGGTAGAGAGTTCCAGAGTAGGGGGGAAGCACGGGAGAAATCTTGTATGCGATTGTGGTAAGAGGAGATAAGAGGGGAGTAGAGAAGGAGATCTTGTGAGGATCGGAGGTTGCGTGCAGGTAAGTACTGGGAGACTAGGTCACAGGTGTATGGAGGAGACAGGTTGTGGATGGTTTTGTATGCGAAGGTTAGGGTTTTGAACTGGAGTCTCTGGGTAATGGGGAGCCAGTTAAGGGATTGACAGAGGGGAGAGGCCGGGGAATAGTGGGGGGACAGGTGGATTAGTCAGGCAGCAGAGTTTAGGATGGATTGGAGGGGTGCGAGAGTGTTGGAAGGGAGGCCACAGAGCAGGAGTTTGCAGCAGTCTAGGCGAGAGATGATGAGGGCGTGCACTAGTGTTTTTGCAGATTTGTGGTTGATTAATGTGCGGATCCGGGAGATATTTTTGAGTTGGAGTCGGTAGGAGGTGGAAAGGGCTTGGATATGTGGTTTGAAGGAGAGTTCAGAGTCCAGGGTTACCCCGAGGCAGCGAGCCTGAGGGACTGGGGAGAGTGAGCAGCCATTCACGTTGATGGATAGGTCAGATGGGGAGTTGAATGAGATATTGTGGGATTTTGGTTAGTAGGGAGGAGATATCGGGTCCAGAGAGGTAGATCTGTGTGTCATCAGCATAGAGGTGATACTGAAAGCCGTGAGACTATTAGCTGTCCCAGGCCGAAGGTGTAGATGGAGAAGACCAGGGGTCCTAGAACTGAACCTTGGGGGACACAGACAGATAGGGGGCGAGGTGAGTAGGTGGTGTGTGAGTGGGAGACGCTGAATGTCCGTTCTGTTAGGTATGAGGAGATCCAAGATAGGGCCAAGTCTGTGATGCCAAGAGATGAGAGTTTGTAGTAAGAGGGAATGGTCCACTGGGTCGAAGGCAGAAGACAGGTCTAGGAGGAGGAGGACAGTAGTGTCGCTTTGATTTGGCGGTTAGTAGGTCGTTGGTGACTTTAGTCAGGGCGGTTTCAATGGAGTGATGCAGTTGGAAGCCAGATTGTAAGCGGTCGAAGAGGGAGCAGGAGGAGAGGTGGGAGGAGAGTTCATAGTGGACTTGTTGTTCCAGTAGTTTTGAGACCTAGGGGAGAAGTGATATGGGGCAGTAGCTAGACACAGAGGATGGGTCAAGGGAGGGCTTTTTGAGGATGGGTGTGATTGAGGCATGTTTGAAACATGAGGGAAAGACATCAGTTGTTAGTGACAGGTTGAAAAGGTGGGTTAGGGTTGGGATGAAGACTGTGGTAAGGTTGGGGATGAGGCGCCACGGAATTGGGTCAAGTTCGCAGGTGGTGAGGTGTGATTTGGAGAGTAAAGAGGAATCATGATCTTCTGTAATGGAGGAGAAGCTGGTTTTGGAGGAAGAGGATTGAATAGATGTAAGGAGGGGCTGTGGGGACTTTAGGCAAAAGCTTTGTCTGATGGTGTCAATCTTCTGCTTGAAAAATGAGGCAAAGTCTTCGGCTGAAATGAGTGGAGAGGGAGGAGGTGCTGGGGGACGGAGTAGAGAATTGAAACTGTTGAGTAGCTGTTTATGGTTGTGAGACAGGGAGGATATGAGAGATGAGAAGTAGGTTTGTTTTGCTGCAGTGATTGTGGACTTGAAGGTAGTGAGAGACTGTTTGAATGCGGTGAAGTCACATTTTGAATGCTCACCTGTATCACAAACTTTGCCCATTTACATATGCTCCAAAACCTTCCACCTTTATACACTTCACACACCTACATACAATCAACATTCTCCATCACACACTTTATCTATTCACCATACACACCCTGAATACTTACATACACTGAACACAATGCACACAACTACATCATACACATCATAGATATCCACAGACCTACATATACTTAAGACCATGTACACGTCTCCATCATACACATCACATACTCAACACAGCTGCACACACCTGTATACACTCCTAACACGTATATATGCCTCATACACATACATTTGTATACATTCTACACACCTACATACCATCCTCGTGCCTAAAGGTCCATCACACACACATATCTGCAGACCCTCCATACATCTAACACAAGGCAACAACAAAAAGTCTCAGGATTGTCATAAGTGTCAATTAACACCAATAATCCCCAATATGGCAGATCACCGATTTGATAAATGATTTAAAAGTGCTAGCCATAGACAAGATAAACGCAGTAGCTAATAGGGAGGATGTCAACAGGTTCCTCCATCGGCCCTGACTGGGGCACGTTCTTATAGCCAAAGGATCAATCGTCAAAGGACAACCTGTGAAAAGCGAATCCACCTGGAAGGGTTTTTTCACTCAATCAACTGTTACTTCTGGCATGAAAGGAAAACTGGATATTATGACGGAGCAGATTTTTACTTATTCAGCTTTTGAGCTATTTTCCAAGTGCGTGAAAGAAATTATATTTGGGGTTAACTGGAGTCACATAACTGATTGGTCATCTAAAGTTTGATTCACTAACTTTCCGAAGTGCACCAATGGGGGAGATGTATTAAAATGGTGCATGGAAAAGTGGAATGTTATCAGATTCCAGCAGCCATTTTTCACAAGCGCTTTGGAAAACTAAGAAGTAATCAGATTGGTTTCCATGAGCAAATACTCTACTCTTTCTTTGCACCAGTTGCATCCATTCTTCAGCACTGGGCACAGCCACATACAGTGCCTTGTGAAAGTATTTGGCCCCCTTGAACTTTTCTACCTTTTGCCACATTTCTGGCTTCAAACATAAAGATAAAAAATTCAATTTTTTGGGGGAAGAATCAACAACAAGTGGGACACAATCGTGAAGTGGAACGAAATTTATTGGATATTTTAAACTTTTTAAAAAAATTAAAAACTGAAAAGTGGGGCGTGCAATATTATTTGGCCCCCTTGAGTTAATACTTTGTAGCGCCACCTTTTGCTGCGATTACAGCTGCAAGTCGCTTGGGGTATGTCTCTATCAGTTTTGCACATCGAGAGGCTGAAATTCTTGGCCATTCTTCCTTGCAAAACAGCTCGAGCTCATTGAGGTTGGATGGAGAGCGTTTGTGAACAGCAGTTTTCAGCTCTTTCCACAGATTCTCGATTGGATTCAGGTCTGGACTTTGACTTGGCCATTCTAACACCTGGATACGTTTATTTTTGAACCATTCCATTGTAGATTTTGCTTTATGTTTGGGATCATTGTCTTGTTGGAAGATAAATCTCCATCCCAGTCTTAGGTCTTTTGCAGACTCCAACAGGTTTTCTTCTAGAATGGTCCTGTATTTGGCTCCGTCCATCTTCCCATCAATTTTAACCATCTTCCCTGTCCCTGCTGAAGAAAAGCAGGCCCAAACCACAATGCTGCCACCACCTTGTTTGACAGTGGGGATGGTGTTTTGAGGGTGATGAGTTGTGTAGCTTTTACGCCAAACATATAGTTTTGCATTGTGGCCAAAAAGTTAGATTTTGGTTTCATCTGACCAGAGCACCTTATTCCACATGTTTGGTGTGTCTCCCAGGTGGCTTGGGGCAAACTTCAAACGAGACTTTTTATAGATATCTTTGAGAAATGACTTCTTGCCACTCTTCCATAAAGGCCAGATTTGTGCAGTGTACGACTGATTGTTGTCCAATGGACAGACTCTCCCACCTCAGCTGTAGATCTCTGCAGTTCATCCAGAGTGATCATGGGCCTTTTGGCTGCATCTCTGATCAGTCTTCTCCTTGTTCGAGATGAAAGTTTAGAGGGACGGCCGGGTCTTGGTAGATTTGCAGTGGTCTGATACTCCTTCCATTTCCATATGATCGCTTGCACAGTGCTCCTTGAGATGTTTAAAACTTGGGAAATCTTTTTGTATCCAAATCCGGCTTTAAACTTCTCCACAACAGAATCTCGGACCTGCCTGGTGTGTTCCTTGGTCTCCATGATGCTCTCTGCACTTGAAACAGAACCCTGAGACTATCACAGAGCAGGTGCATTTATACGGAGACTTGATTACACACAGGTGGATCCTATTTATCATTACCAGTCATTTAGGACAACATTGGATCATTCAGAGATCCTCACTGAACTTCTGCACTGAAAGTAAAGGGGCTGAATAATATTGCACGCCCCACTTTTCAGTTTTTAATTTATTAAAAAAGTTTAAAATATCCAATAAATTTTGTTCCACTTCACGATTGTGTCCCACTTGTTGTTGATTCTTCCCCAAAAATTAGAATTTTATATCTTTATGTTTGAAACCAGAAATGTGGCAAAAGGTAGAAAAGCTCAAGGGGAGCAAATACTTTCACAATGCACTGTACATTGTACAGAGCTGTACGTGAGAAACAACGGAGGGGATATTTACCCCTCAAGTGTTCGTGGGGGTTCCTGAGATTGGACCATAGCTAAGCTGATAGTAATGGCTATGGAGAGGTCATCCATAACAAAGTCCCGGAAGCCGCCCTTAAGCCCTTTTAGTCTAGTGATGAAGAATACTTCAGGTAATGAATATGCTTTGACGTTCCAGTGGTGCCTTCAATTCATTTTCTTCACCACTAATGTGAAAGCTTGGACCAAGAAAGACCATAGGACGCCTGGAAAAGTTAAACTTAAAGGGATTGTCCAGGATTGGAAACATGGATGCTTATTTCCAAAACCAGCTCCATGTCATTGCAGGCGTCCGCCATTCACTGCTATGGTAATAAGCTGCAATACCAGACACAATGCATGGACCTGTGCTGTAGACCAGCTGATATTTTTGCTTCCATGCTTTGTGCCATGTCAAATTAGTCTTTTTCCTGTTGATTTGCTAAAAAAAAAAACAAAAAAAACAAATGTCAGAACCTAAAAGGGGTTAAAGACTGTGACAGTCGCGTTTGCTAAAATCTCTGCCGTTGTAAACACCACGATGCAGGATAATTGCGGCAGCTGTCAGGAGTTTTGGGATGCTGATGTGTTATGGGTCCTTGCAAATAACATACTATTAAATGCAATGACAGTGCTAATTAAGAACCCCAGGACTGTTTATTCATGAGCCGCTCCTCCGTCACCGCAATTAGGAAGAATGAGCCTCAGCCTATGATGAGAGTTATTGTCTTCTACGGCGCCTTGACTTATTTATTGGAGGCATAAACAGCTATTATTTTGACTGAAGCGCGCCCGGTCGACAGGTTGAGACGTGACTGAGACGTCCTGAGCAGTTTCTGGATCTGGTTACTTGCTTTAGAATGGGTTGTCCAAGTTGTAAAATTAGAAGATCCAGCCTTTCTTGATTTTTGGATCTACCGCTCTCCAAAATGTCTGAGCCACCGTCTACCTAATAAAACTAACTGCCCCAATATGTACCCCCAAAGGGAATTGTAATATGCTTATGTAAGGGGATGGTTGAAGATTCCCACTCCACTCCCATCTAAAGCTGTTTTAGTAGATATGATTACCTGTGTAAACATAAAAGATGTTATTGGTGTTTATCAGATATGTATTACATGTATAAACATAAGAGATGTTATTTGGGTTTTGGCCATTAGATGGCAGCAGTTTGCACATTCATACTACTATCACCTGTGTGTCAGTTGACACACAGGGAAATAACCAGTTTGAGGCGCCCCAAACGACAGTTGAAATCTGAAGGATTTCTGAGGGTTATTGAGGGGGCACCTGAACCTGAGTCAGGGAGAGCGGACCCGCCCATAGATGATGATTGGTGGGCTGTACCTGCTCCCCTATAGACTATTTCACAACCTGTGGTTTCCCACAGAGACAATATACAGGTAAAGATGACTGCCCCAGTCCAACCTGTGGCTGCCCCCAGCGAGAGTGCACCGGGGGAGTCAACAACTCCAGTCCTGCGAAGAACCACTTAGGTTACCGCAAGCATACCCCCACAACGTTATGCGCAGGATGACTTCATCTGGGAAGGTGTGTCGAGGACGCCAACCTCTAGTGGGGTGGCATGTGAGGGGGTGGTTGAAGATTCCCACTCCACTCCCATTTAAAGCTGTTTTAATAGATATGATTACCTGTGTAAACATAAAAGATGTTATTGGTGTTTAGCAGATATGTATTACATGTATAAACATAACATATTTTATTAGTGTTTAGCAGATATGTATTACATGTATAAACATAAGAGATGTTATTTGGGTTTTGGCCATTAGATGGCAGCGGTTTGCACATTCATACTACTGTTACCTGTGTGTCAGTTGGCACACAGGGAAATAACTAGTTTGAGCCGCCACAAGCGACAGTTGAAAACTCAAGTATTTCTGAGGGTTGAAGGCGGCCACCTTAGAGCGCAGTTGTAAGAGACAGTGAATAGAGACAGACGTGATATTGTTCCTGTCAGAGATAGACTGTTCCTGTTATTCCTGTCAGAGAAGAAGAAACACGTTGGGGGGACGACTACGGTTAGATGCAGACTTGGATTCCCCCCAAAAGCATTGGCTGTGACGTGAATGGTCTTCTGCTAGCCTGTCAGGCTAAAACTGTGCTTTAGGTGACAAGCCCAGGATCCATTCCATGGTCTCCCAGCTAAACGGCCGTTCGGATGATCAGACAGCCTTTTCAGTGATCAGTTAATGGCCGGTAAGTCCTGAGCTCAGGCCCCACCACAGGGATCCCAGTGGGAGTATGCACGCAGTCTATAGAGAGAGTTTGGCACCAAACATAAATTCTCAGTTAGAGACATTGTTTGCTAATAGGGCTGTGTGAATATTAGCTAGATACTCCCCTCAGTGGGTGAGCTTGTGTATAGAGAGAATAACTGAATTGTTATTTTAGAGAATTGTTAGGTTTGTGAATCTCTGTGCTGCACCACTGCAGGGGTTGCCTCTTGCACCCATCTGATTACACCCTTCATCTGGGAAACTCACGATTACCGCATTAGGCGGACCCACAGGTCAGGCAAATTATACTGTATCTGATAGGCCCAGTATGTTCTATCGGTTGTGCAGGGCAGGGGTCCTAACTGATCTGGGCTAGGTGTGTGTGATATTTATCTGTGTTTCTTTCTTATGTTTCCGGGGTAACACTGTTTTTGTCTACAATTATACAATGGTCACCATCAAATTGGCCTCTCAATGCAAATTAGAGGCAGCAAGAGGAAACCCTGTCATTGTATCTCCATATATTCATTACAAGATTGATAGAGGTGAGTCAATCGATTCAATGCAATCGAATTCATGTTGAATTTTTATGAATTCTCTGGACCCGGCAAGTACGAACAATTTGTGATTCAAATCTAGATAGTGAGAGGACATCAGAGCTCAGCCATAGAGATAGGGGAGAAAGCCATAAAACACTGAAGAAACAGTACAGATAGAGTGTGACAGAACGGCAGTGAAGAAGATTAGTGTGTGAGGAAGAGGCTGTTGGCTACCACCGGTTATCCATACTCAGGTATGTTGAGGTCATTTTGACATTACCATGGCTGTTTTTGCATTAAAGAACATGAAAGGAGTTGGATACATTCCTAGAAGACCTCAAAGTGTTACACTTCTTTTGAGTACTTACGTTGTGAATCTATTTTTTGGGGAATAAATCACCAAAGCTGGCACATTCAAATTTAAATAAAAAATGAATGGCATTTCCAGCTTTTAATGGGACTTGGTCAGGAAAGGCTGAAATGTCCTCCTGTCTGGTGTTCACACGCTCATGTTTGGTCTGTATGTCGCTCCACGGTTATTCTCTTATCTCTACACTGTGTGCCAAATTATTAGGCAAGCTGTATTTTAGAGGATTATTTTTATTATTGATCAACAACTATGTTCTCAATCAACCCAAAAGACTCATAAATATCCAAGCTTAATATTTTTGGAAGTTGGAGTGGTTTTCTTTTAGATTTGGCTATCTTAGGAGGATATCTGTTTGTGCAGGTAACTATTACTGTGCAGAATTATTAGCCAACTTAATAAAAACCAAATATAATCCCACCTCACTTGTTTATTTTCACCAGGTAAACCAATATTAGTGCACAAAATTTAGAAATAAACATTTCTGACATGCAAAAACAAAAACCAAAGAAATTAGTGATGAATATAGCCACCTTTCTTTATGATGACCCTCAGCAGCCTCCATCCATAGATTCTGTCAGTTGCTTGATCTGTTTGCGATCAACATTGCGTGCAGCCACCACCACAGTCTCCCAGACACTGTTCCCAGAGGTGTACTGTTTTCCCTCCCTGTAGATCTCACATTTTATGATGGACCACAGGTACTCTATGGGGTTCAGATCAGGTGAACAAGGGGGCCATGTCATTATTTTTTCTTCTTTTAGACCTTTACTGGCCAGCCACGCTGTGGAGTAGTTGGATGCATGTGATGGAGCATTGTCCTGCATGAAAATCATGTTTTTCTTGAACGATACTGACTTCTTCCTGCTTGAAGAAGTTGTCTTCCAGAAACTGGCAGTAGGTCTGGGAGTTGAGCTTCACTCCATCCTCAACCCGAAAAGGTCCCACAAGTTCATGTTTGCTGATACCAGCCCATGCCAGTACCCCACCTCCACCTTGCTGGCGTCTGAGTCGGAGTGGAGCTCTCTGCCCTGTACTGATCCAGCCTCTGGCCCATCCATCTGGCCCATTAAGAGTCACGCTCATTTCATCAGTCCATAAAACCTTTGAAAAATCAGTCTTAAGATATTTCTTGGCCCATTCTTGACGTTTTATCTTATGTTTCTTGTTCATAGGTGGTCGTTTTTCAGCCTTCCTTACCTTGGCCATGTCCCTGAGTATCGCACACCTTGTGCTTTTTGATACTCCAGTAACGTTGCAGCTCTGAAATATGGCAAAACTGGTGGTGAATGGCATTTTGGCAGCTTCACGCTTGATTTTCCTCAATTCATGGGCAGTTATTTTGCACCTTTTTTGGCCAACACGCTTCTTGCGACCCTGTTGGCTATTTGCCATGAAACACTTGATTGTTCGGTGATCACGCTTCAAAAGTTTGGAAATTTCAAGACTGCTGCATCCCTCTGCAAGACATCTCACAATTTTGGACATTTCAGAGCCCGTCAAAACTCTCTTCTGACCCATTTTGCCAAAGGAAAGGAAGTTGCCTAATAATTAAGCACACCTTATATAGGATGTTGATGTCATTAGTCAACACCCCTCCTCATTACAGAGATGCACATCACCAGATTTACTTAATTGGTAGTTGGCTCTCAAGCCTATGCAGCTTGGAGTAGGACGACATGTATAAAAAGTATCATGTGATCAAAATACTCATTTGCCAAATAATTCTGCACGCAGTGTAGAGACCGTAATCGTCTATAATTCAGAGCAGAAAGAACTCTCTATATCGTGGACCCAGCATGCCCGGGAATTACACGAGCAGCTCACTGAATTCAAGGGAAAGTTCTTCACTTATTATTGGAGGAACCATTTAACCCTAAAGATTGTCCTAAGTGCAAGCTCACCCAATGCTTATTTGTGGCTTCTGGAGGTGCAGAATAGGGAAATGTATGAATATGGTGCCTGGAAAAGTGGAATATTGGTGATGGCAACCAATCAGATCCCACCTGTCATTTTTCTCCTGCAAAACTAAAGAAGTTACTAGATTGGCTTTGATGGGCTGTACTCTTTATTTGCACCATTTTAATGCATCTTCACCACTATGGCCAGTCGTGTGCAAGTTTCATCCCATAGGAAATATTTACGGGGGTACTCTGGACCCCTTAAAATGTAGTTTTTTTCATCGGATTGGTTACCAATACTAGATGTGGGGGGAAACTCACAGCACCCCCACATAAGGGGGCACAGTGCTCCTTACCTTCATGGATTACCAGGCAGAATGCCATATGTTTTGCAGCATCTGTACGATACGTCCAGCCGTCCCAGCCATTTCTGGGTGCTCTGTGGTCAGATTGCAGTCATGTTGCCCCTGTAATAGAAGTATTGTCTGAAGAAAGCTTAAAAGGGTCATTTTTAATAAGTCAATAAATAAATAAATTGGTCTCAGCGTGAAACATTGTGAATCTCTGACTTCATAGAACTTCTCTGGAGCTGCACCTATTTCCTGGATTTATCATTCTTCTGCAAATACTGGTTACCTTGCTTTATAGATTGATAATTATAGTAGTGATTTTATTGTTCTTACCTCTTAATCAGCATCAGAGCACACTGGTGATTTCTTCCACTAGTGTCACCCACTGCCTTAATTCAGAGTTTCTTGATACTTGGTAACAGAGGCAAAATGCCACATCTGTAATATGGTCCCCACCTCCCATGTGCCACATATACAATGTCTTCCTGTGGCAGAGAGATCCTAGACTTTCCTTATAGTTGATATCTCTGCACCCTGGACTGTAGCGAAGTTTACAATCTATTCGGCTTTTTCCAGCCCCAGACTTGATTTATTGGTGTAACACGCCAGGAAACCACTTTTAATGACATTATATCCGGAGGCTTCTCATTCTGCAGTGTTCACTCCACAATTTTGCTCTTCTCTTATAATATCTGATATTGATTATTTATACTCCACAGACATGAATTTCATATTTCATATAATGGGAAAAAATATAATCTATATATATATATATATATATATATATATATATATATATATATATATATATATATATATATATATATAACTGTGCAAAAGTTTTAGGCAGGTGTGAATTTATCCTGCAAAGGTTATAACTGATATAATTCTGGATTTTATCATTTTTTATGATGTTTTTGCTTTTTTTCTCCCATTATATTTACAATCCCGTCATCATCCAAATCCGACTTTCTATGAAACAAACAGAGGTTGAAATCTCTTGTTTTATTTCTTTTTCGGATCTAAGACATCTTCTTGGCATGTTAAGAACTTTAATTAAACTGGTATCACAGCGGAGCTGAGCGGGGGAGGAGGGGGCCGAGGCTGCAGGTGAGTTTCCATAGGATGCAATCAGGTAGATGTAGATGTCTAAATTGTAGATAGTGGAAATAATTGGGAGTTAACATATGGATCTGCCAGAGATTTTTTTTTAACTCCTTAAGAACCAAGCCTTTTTTTTTTTTTTAAGTGTTTAATATGAACACATGCTCAGTCGAGAAGTAATGGGCCGTCTAGTGATCTTGTGAAGAGATGAGCGAAAGCCGGGCAGAGGGGGGGGGGCACCTTCTGCCACCATACAATAGACCCTTGACAGGGCATCAGCATTCCCATATTGTTTCCCAGGCCTATGCTCTACCCGGAAACTAAAATCTTGTAGGTCTAGGAACCACCTAGTTACTCGGGCATTGTTCCCCTTCTTTTCTCGCATCCACCTCAGTAGGGCATGGTCCGACACTAACCTGAACCTTATACCTAACAAGTAACACCTCAGAGTACCTAACGCCCACTTGATGGCCAAACATTCTTTTTCCACTATGGAGTAGTTCTTCTCACATGTGGACAGCTTCCGACTGGAGGTACATTACAGGGTGTTCTTCTCCATTAATCTCCTGGGACAAGACTGCTCCCAGTCCAACATCCGATGCATCTGTCTGGACCACAAACTCTTTGGAGAAGTTGGGCGCCACCAAGACTGGCTGTTTATAGAGGGCCAGTTTCAATTCCTGGAAGGCCGCTTCAGCTTCTGGGGAACACTTGGCCATAGCTGACTTCGTCCCTTTCATAAGATCCATCAGCGGGGCTGCTATCAGGGCAAAGTTAGGGACAAATCTTCGATAGTAGCCCACGATGCCTATAAATGCCCTGACCTGCTTCTTCGAGAGGGGCTGTGGCCAGTTCAGGATCGACCCTATTTATTTGTGGTTTTATTTCCCTTCTACCAACCACGTAGCCCAGATACTAGGCTTCCTCCATCCCCATGGATCATTTCTTTGGGTTAATGGTAAAGACAGCTTTCCTTAGGTTGACGCGAACATGAGGCTCTGTGAGTACCTCATGCTCTATGACCTGAGTGAGTCCTGGCAACTCCGAAAACAGGTCTTTATTTTGCTGTAGCAACTCTTTGCACTGTTGCTTTTGGGCACATGACAGCGACTCTGCCACCTTGACCTCTTTCAGATCGGCGTCAGCCTCAGCCACTAAACAGGGAGCTTCCACAGGCTCCCTATCTCGCCATGGCTTAATCAAGTTAACATGGTAAATTTGCTAGGGCTTCCTCTTCCCCGGTTGGTGTATTTTATAGTTGACTTCCCCAACTTTCTCTACCACCTCATAGGGGCCCTGCCACTTGGCCATGAACTTGCTCTCCACTGTGGGCACTAGCACAAGCACTCGTTCTCCTGGGTTGAACTGTCTTACCATGGCCGACCTATCATACACCCTGGACTGTGCCTTTTGTGTCTTGAGGAGGTGCTCCCTCACAATGGGCATCATGTTGGCAATCTTCTCTTGCATCTGGGCAATGTGCTCCACCACGCTCCTTTGGGAGTGGTCTCAGCTTCCCAGGACTTCTCGAGGAGTCCTCGAGGGTGTCAACCATAGAGTAGTTCAAACGGGGAGAAGCCTGTCAAAGCTTGAGGAACTTCACTGATGGCGAACAACAGATAGGGAAGCAGACAGTCCCAGTCTTGGCCATCCTTTTCCACTGCTTTTCTCAACATTGCCTTCAAGGTATTGTTAAAACTCTCGACCAGTCCGTCCGTCTGGGGATGGTACACGGAGGTTCTCAGTTGTGCAATCTGCAATGTCTTGCACAATTCCCTTATGACTTTCGACATAAATGGAGTTCCTTGGTCTGTTAGGATCTCCTTAGGCAACCCCGTTCTGGAAAATATGTGGACTAACTCCCGGGGTATACACCTGTCAGAGGAGTTTCGTAATGGTACGGCCTCCGGATACCGTGTAACATAATGTAATGTTACACGCACGCCGCTAGGTTCAGATAGGGCGAGACAGGTTTCATGAATTCTTTGAAATCCTGGGGGAACCATTACTCAGATACTCAGGGCGACCATAGGCTGCAGCTTCTCTCAGGCACACGATAGATTCAGTTGCTGACCAGACACATCTGACAAGAGTCTTTTTCAACAGTTTAACAGTGGAATTTAATCTGAAGCACGGCCAGTGCAATTCAGGGATATTTCAGCAACAATCTTCAATTCAGTACAGTCTGAGTTTCTTGAGCAACCGGCTCCAGTAACAATACAGTAGTTTCTTCACAAGGCACAATATTACAGTCTCTTCAGTAGCATAATTCAGCATATTAGATCTCTTAGCAGCACACTTCTATGCATACACAACCACAGGCTTTTTGTTCACAAGTACACAATAGTACACAGCATTATTTATCCTGCATGGAGATGGAGGGGGGGGAGGGTTTGATGAGGAGGAATGATCCCTTCCAGTCCTTATCTTCCTGCCCGATAATACTCTGCACTGTTAGTTCAGTGAGTTTATCTGACCTGTGTTTAGTTTCTCTCCTGATCTGAATCCTGTTCAGTTGGCTTCTGTCAGATCCAGATAACACACCACCTTTCTTTTTGGCTTCAGCCAGACTACAATAACAAGTTCCCCACAATCCCATTGGGGCTTTGCTAAAACACTCCCCTTCTCCTGTGACTGAGTTAACCCCTCTAGTTGCTGGATGCTTCTGAAGCACAACACTTCCTGTCTCCTGTGCTTGTGTTATTTGGAACAGTTGCTGGATGCTTTTGAAGCAACAGCACTACTTCTGCATGTCACACTAATACCACCAGGATATACTGATGCCCTCGGGTGGACTTGACCAGGGACCCAATAGATCCATTGCTATGCGTTCGAATGGGACCTGTTCCATTATCTCACCCCTTGGCTTCGTTACTCTGGACAGCAAATCCCCGTTCATAGCAAAATGAGGGAACCGAGTGTCGGCCCCCGGCTCCTGAGGCACTCAAGTTGACGCGCCCCTGGGCCTGCTGTGTCGCGCAGCGTCTCGCGCACGGGGCTTACCCGGAACCGGATCAGATGAGGGTTGTAGTCTCCGAGTGGCGGGGACCCGGTCCGTGCCCAGGGAGTCAAACTCAGTGTGTGGCAGTCTTGATAGATGTTATTTGAGTGTCGACTACGCCACCCGTTGATTTGCAGCTATGGAGCTGCCGCTGCAGGGCAGACCGCTGAGGCCGGTGTAGAATTGTGCAGCGTGATAGTATAACCCCCAACGGGAGGGGTATGGCCTCAGGGCAGCCGACGTGGAAGATGGGGGTAGCAGGAACCACTCAGAGACGGTGCGGTGTAATTCAGGGTCTTTACTGGTAACAACGATAGACCCTCCCGGAGTACTTGCTAGCGAACGGGGCCTGGTCAGTCCTTGAGCAGATGGGATCTCCCCTGGCCAGGCGGAGTTGTAGGCCTCCCAAACTGACTGTACTCTTCTGGCTACCTTGCTAGAAGCGGATATAAGTAGCCCACGTCCCTGAGTGTGCCGTGTGGTGCTCACCCGTATGGCCGGTGACTCGGGGCCTTCTATGGCTTCCGCTCCACGATGGAGGTGCTGGTCCCACGCGTGTGACCTTGCCTTCGGGTTTCTGGGCCTGAGGACCTGAAATCCCCTGCCGGTTGGCTTCTGCTGCTGGGTAAGAGTTAGTCCCCACAGCCTCGGATGCCGGGTCCGGTAAGAAAGCTTCTCAGTCAGGGCGAGCTCTGCAGCTGCCAGCCCCTGACTCGTAGTAGTATTGCTCCCACTGAGCTTCTGCTGTTTCTTCCTATGACTGTTTCTCGTCTCTACTTCTTCTCTACTCCTAACCCTGCCTCAGCCCCGGGTTTATATAGGGGAAGTTTTTCCCCTCCCCAGACTGGGCAGGAGGTGTGGCATGCACAGGATGCCTGACCAAAGGACCTCCCACCTGCTCTCAGACATAACATTACATTACTGTGGGAAACCAGACCCCTGGGGTGCCACACATTTAACACAGTAACATTTTCAAAGGCCCCTTTCAGAGTTAAATCCCTGAGTTGGGCAGTTCTAAAGTTTCCCTTGGACACCTCCAGCTCAGGGAACATAGGAAACTCGTCTACTATGGTCTATGGCGAGGTTTCTTTAGGGGTGATCTTGCCGTTGTCCGAGCCACCAGCTGTCCCCGCTTTCCCCCACATTTCCCAGAATAATGCAAAGTCACATCCAATTATTATGGGATGCAATAAATCCTTAACGACCCCCACTTCATGAGATGTCGTGCCACAGTCCGTGTTTACATCCACCCGGCCACAGGATAGTTCTTAGCGTCCCCATGGATACACCGGACACCCACCACCTTCCCAGGAACCAATCGATAAGGGAGTGTGGCCCTTATCAGGGTCACCAAACTTCCTGAGTCCAATAGTCCAGACACTTGCACCCCATTTTCGGAAGCTGAGCATGCCTGAGGGTCCTCGCCATGTTGAGGAACCGCTCTGCAGTCGGGGTAGGCAAAATAGGAGCAACACCGGCCTATGTTGCAGTCCATTGGCTCAGAGTTGATGGGACACCGCGCGGCTATATGGCCAGGGGCATGACACCACCAACAGAGGATGGATTGGGACTGATTCCCCAGCTGCGATTCAGCTGCCTCTTGGGACTTCGGACGAACACCCAGTGAAGATTTAGTCCCCTCCTTTTGGGAGCCCCAGAAAGGAGACCTAACCCCTGCTTGACCACCCAGGGAACCCTCTACTTCCCGGTACCTCTCTACCACCAGGTCGTCTGCATTTTGGGGATCTCCCTGGGCAACCCAGGATTGAATCGGCTTGGGCAATGAGTGGATAAACCGATCCATGACCACTCTCTCGACCATCTGGGCTGGGGTACAAGTCTCTGGCTGCAGCCACTTCTGTACCAGATGCAAAAGATCAAACATCTGTGACCGAGGAGGTTTGTCCCTGTGGAAGTCTCAGAGGTGGACTCGTTGTGCTCTGACTGCTAGGGTTACGCCCAGCCGCGCCAGGATCTCAGCCTTAAGCTTACTATACTCCTTAGCGCCCTGCAGGGCCACATCAAAATATGCCTTCTGTGGTTCCTCGGTCAGATATGGCGCTAGAACCTCCACCCACTGCTCCGGTGGTAGCCTCTCACGGTCCGCCACCCTCTCAAACACGGCCAGGAATGCCTCGACGTCATCGCCTGGAGTCATCTTTTGCAACGCCCCTTTTACGTTTTTTCTCACCTGGGTCTCGTCGCTTCGGCCTGGAGGTGGTGCGGCTTCTCTGACAAGGAGGGCCTCCGCCAGGAGCGTCATCTGCTCCTGCTGCTGCATCTGTTGCTGCTGAAGCTGGAACTGTTGTACTAACAATTTGTTGGTCACCTGCTGAGCTTGCTGCTGATGCATGTTCGCCTGCACCAGTTGCTTTATCATCTCCATGCTGCCGGACGAACCTTGCTGGCTGGCGGCCTTCACCCAGGACATGTACGTTTTCCTGTAGCAGTCACACTGCCCCTTGGGATCTGTGCCCGTGCTTCTAGCACCAATTGTAGGGATTTATACTCACTGAGCCGCGTTGGAGGTAGGCACAGGTTCACACAGTGATGCAGTCCGCGGGTTCAAACAAACTGGTGGTTTATTTAGTGTCCATAAACCAATCAGGAAACAAAATATAACGGCCTTTTCCCGGCACAAAAAGGAATAACAGAACAAAACTCAAAATAACCAGTCCATACAGCACGGCCTCAGCCGTTTAAATGAAGTGCCTTCCTCTGCCTTCTGCAGAGTCTAAGGAGCAAATGCAAGGTCTGCTCACCTTGCACAACACACAGACTGACAGAGACAGGCGCAGCTGTCTTAAATCAGCCTTCCAAGACCTGGACTGGAGGTAAGTGAGCAGCTGTCCCCCCCCAGCTCTTTCAGCTGCTCGTAAAACCCGGCCCTATAATCCGGGCCCATTAAATTCCTCTCAGCACTATGTGTGCTGGAGCCTGCTTCTCCGTGTCCTATATCACCGAAGCTTGGTACTTCGGGGACGCATACCTCCCATCCACGACCAATCCGGCAGCCACCTTACAGGTGGTATGATCTGAGCACTATATGGTGGTATGATCTGATTACTATATGGTGGTATGATCTGATTACTATATGGTGGTATGATCTGAGCACTGTATGGTGGTATGATCTGATTACTATATGGTGGTATGATCTGAGCACTGTATGATGGTATGATCTGATTACTATATGGTGGTATGATCTGATTACTATATGGTGGTATGATCTGATTACTATATGGTGGTATGATCTGAGCACTATATGGTGGTATGATCTGATTACTATATGGTGGTATGATCTGATTACTATATGGTGGTATGATCTGATTACTATATGGTGGTATGATCTGATTACTATATGGTGGTATGATCTGAGCACTATATGGTGGTATGATCTGATTACTATGTGGTGATATGATCTGAGCACTATATGGTGATATGATCTGAGCACTGTATGGTGGTATGATCTGATTACTATATGGTGGTATGATCTGAGCACTGTATGATGGTATGATCTGATTACTATATGGTGGTATGATCTGAGCACTATATGGTGGCATGATCTGATTACTATATGGTGGTATGATCTGAGCACTATAGCACTATATGGTGGTATGATCTGAGCACTATATGGTGGTATGATCTGATTACTGTATGGTGGTATGATCTGAGCACTGTATGATGGTATGATCTGATTACTATATGGTGGTATGATCTGAGCACTATATGGTGGTATGATCTGAGCACTATATGGTGGTATGATCTGATTACTATATGGTGGTATGATCTGAGCACTATAGCACTATATGGTGGTATGATTTGAGCACTATATGGTGGTATGATCTGATTACTATGTGGTGGTATGATCTGAGCATTGTATGTGGTATTATATGAGCACTATATGGTGTTTTTATCTGAGTACTATACTGTGTTTTTATCTGAGTACTATATGGTGGTATTATCTGAGCACTGTATGGTGGTATTATCTGAGCATTATATGGTGGTAATTTATGAGCCTTGTATTTTAGTATATTTGAATACTGTGTATGTTTTAGGCCTCTTTCACACGTCCTGATATTTCCTGTACTAGAAAAAACAGTATCGGAGATATCCGTGTCCGTGTGTATGATCCGTGTGCCGCATCAGTATCACACGTACTGGCGCCTGGGAAACAGTGTACAGTTAGCGCTGTTCCCAAGCGCCGGTGGTATGATCTGAGCACTGTATGGTGCTATGATCTGATTACTATGTGGTGGTATGATCTGATTACTATATGGTGGTATGATCTGATTACTATATGGTGGTATGATCTGAGCACTATATGGTGGTATGATCTGATTACTATATGGTGGTATGATCTGAGCACTGTCTGGTGGTATGATCTGATTACTCTATGGTGATATGATCTGAGCACTATATGGTGGTATGATCTGAGCACTGTATGGTGGTATGATCTGATTACTATATGGTGGTATGATCTGAGCACTGTATGGTGCTATGATCTGATTACTATGTGGTGGTATGATCTGATTACTATATGGTGGTATGATCTGAGCACTATATGGTGGTATGATCTGATTACTATATGGTGGTATGATCTGAGCACTGTCTGGTGGTATGATCTGATTACTCTATGGTGATATGATCTGAGCACTATATGGTGGTATGATCTGAGCACTGTATGGTGGTATGATCTGATTACTATATGGTGGTATGATCTGAGCACTGTATGGTAGTATGATCTGATTACTATAGGGTGGTATGATCTGAGCACTATAGGGTGGTATGATCTGATTACTATAGGGTGGTATGATCTGAGCACTATATGGTGGTATGATCTGACTACTATGTGGTGGTATGATCTGAGCACTGTATGTGGTATTATCTGAGCACTATATGGTGGTTTTATCTGAGTACTATATTGTGGTATTATCTGAGCATTATATGGTGGTATTATCTGAGCACTGTATGGTGGTATTATCTGAGCATTATATGGTGGTATTATCTGAGCATTATATGGTGGTAATTTATGAGCCTTGTATTTTAGTATATTTGAATACTGTGTATGTTTTAGGCCTCTTTCACACGTCCTGATATTTCCGGGACTAGAAAAAAAAAGTACCGGAGATATCCGTGTCCGTGTGTATGATCCGTGTGTCGCATCAGTATCACACGTACTGGCGCCTGGGAATCAGTGTACAGTTAGCGCTGTTCCCAAGCACCGGATGCTGAACGCTGCCCTCATCATTGTCCCCTGCCGGCGCTGCGATCAGCAGCAGCAGGGAACCATGATGACGGTAGTAGTGTCTGGTTCCGCAGTGTCCACCTGTAAAAATGAGAATAAAATAAAAAAAATCCTTATACTCACCTGTCCTAAGTGTCCCCCACTGTAATCCATGCTACCGCTCACACTGAGGAGCCAGGGAGATTGACTCGCTTCAGCGAGCCAGCCTTGGAGCTGATCTCAGTGAGTGACAGGACACCGCTCGCTGAGCGCAGCTCCGGGTCCCGGTTGCTGCAGGTTTCATTCTCCCCAGCTCCTCAGCGTGAGCGGTCACATGCATTACAGCGGGGGACACTTAGCACAGGTGAATATAAGGATTTTTTAAATTTTATTCTTATTTTTACAGGTGGACACTGCGGGAGCAGAATACTACTCTCATCACCTGCTGATACTGATCGCTGGCAGCGCTGGCAGGGAACCATGATGAGGGCAGCATTCAGCACCCGGTGCTTGGGAACAGCACTAACTGTACACTGATTCCCAGACGCTGTTACATGTCACACTGATGACACACGGATGACACACAGGTGCACATGGACACGGATATTTCCGGTACTGGTTTTTATGGTACCGGCAATATCAGGACGTGTGAAAGACGCCTAAGGAAGTATTGCTTGAGCACAGTATGGAGGTTTTTTTTGTGCACTATATGGTGATATTATTTTGAAGACTGTGTGTTGTATTATTTGTACACTGTATGGTGGTTTTATTTAAGCACTGTATTGTGGTAATATTTGAGCACTATAAGGTAACATTACTTGAGCACAGTATAGTGGTTTTCATTGTGCACGCTAGGGTGGTATTATTTTGAGGACTGCCTGTTTTTATCTGAAAACTATATGACAGTATTATCTGAACAATGTATATAACACTACAGTGCATAAGAAACAGAGTACTGTATGGTGGTATTATTTGTGCACTGTATGGTAGTAATATTTGAGCTCTGTATGTTGTATTTTTTAGACACTTCATGGTATTCAGCATTAAATCTGCACATACTTGAACATTTTTTTTTACATTTTGCTACATTTTAAATATTAAAATATATTGTACTTGTATCATTTTCACCTTTCACCTGTCATCTATTTGTTTTGTTGATTAAGTATTTCTTAACCTTTTTCTAATTTCAGAAGAGCCTATTATTGTAGGGCATTTTAGATTGCTAACCCAATATAAACCCCTTAGCAGTGGTCAGACGCTGAGCACATCCATAATTTGGTGAGATCCCCATATCATCTTTTTCGGGATGCATTTGTTTTTTCTCCTACCTGCAGCTGTGCCCATTACTACAGATCGGTCCTGTTAACTGGGCGCTGTCCCGTGAATTTGGGACAAGGTATCTGGCCCTCGCTGTCTTGAGGAGGCGTCGCAGATTCTGGGCACATCCTCTTCTTTTCCAACGTGTGACATTTTGCCCGTATATGGGTTGAGCTACGCCGGCACCCTGGAGAAGTCTTTGCGTCCTGCAGAATGAGCGTCCTCACCCCTGACCGTCTGTTGGAGGAGCTTCATTCAGGTATCTCTTACCAGAACACACGTCTCTGGTGAGGTATCTCTGCGGAAGAACGACTGCTGCTTACCCCGAGGTAGTTGAACAATCCACGGTTGTTGTTTTTTAATTGATGGTGAACTGATGAATTTGATGGTGAACAATGATGTAACATCCGTCTTTTACTTTAAAATTATAATTTATTTTTTTTTGTAAACTTTGTAAGATTTTCAATTTTTTGTTCCGCCAATTTTGCTTCAGTAGTTGTTTTCCGGCAAAAAAATTACATCTTTTGGGAGTCCCATCATGCCTCTTGTGTTGGCTAAACATGTTGGCTCAGATGTTTTTTCTTTTTAATTGTTTGTAATATTCTTTTGGATCTGTCATTGCCGGCTGCCTACAATCCTTTATTTTTACATTTAAAAAAAAGAACCGAACCCAAATGAGACTTTAATTTAATGAAATTGCACAAATGTTCCTTTGTGTGTTTCTGAATTATCTATATTTCTTTTTATTGACCCTTTAGATTTTTTACCGCCGGCCTCTCCTCTCTTCTCCTCTGCTGCGCTGCACCTCGAGATTCTTCTCAGGAAGTCAACTATCTCCGACATCATGAGAAATACCAGCAAATCTGGGACCGTCTTCAGCCCCAAGTCATGGCAGAGCCACCCCTGAAGACTGGGAGAGCATTTTCAGGGGGATGTGTACTACCTGCCAATATCTCTACTATATTGGTGCTTTGTATGGCAAACGCATCCGTGTGAAGAAGCCGCCGAACTCGGTGTCCCAATGCTACAATTACAATCAGTAGTTTTCTGCCGTGCTGTTGGCCTGGGTAGATATTGAGGCCTATGGAAGAACTGAAGATTCGTGAACCTTCAATTCTTCCGTAATGGGTCGGCGACTTCGGAGCAATGAAATGGGTGTGCCACCCACGGATCCTCCCTGGCTCAACTGGAGAACCGGTCCCGTTCGTCTTGGTTGGGGATGAGGCGTTTCATCTGAGCCGGCATTTGATGAGGCCTTATCCCCACCGGGGTCTGGACCACTGACGGCAGATTTTCTATGACAGGCTTACTAGAGCACGGCGTCCGGTCAAGCGCGCTAAATGGAGGGTATTGCTGAGTGTCCTGCAACTAAGCGAGCAAAATGCCAATGGCGTCATCAAGGCCTGTGTAATACTACAGTATTTCACCCGCATCCACGATTCTCCTATGTCTGTGGATGCTGAGGGAGGACTGGTCTCCTATCCTGGTACAGTATCACAGGTTTGGCCCTGATGCCGTCACCCTTCTGGCCTCAGAGTCTGTGAATTGCTCGGTGATTATTTCCTGATGCCTGAAGGGTTAACACCCAGGCAGGATAATTGTGTGCTGTGATTTTTGCCCAAATGTTTATTTTGAGGTAACAAAAAGTACACAAAAACCAGCCTTAACTCTGTACAAAACGATGGACAAGTCACAAACACAATGAAAAATTTGTGTTTGGGCCTAATGGGAAAAGCAAAATAATCATAGATTATAAAATGAGGGAGGGGATGTGGAAGATGAAGACCGGCGGAAGGGTTAGGTTGTGTAGAAGGGTAGAAGGATGAGGGGAGAGAACATATGTTGGATGACGGAGGGTTGAAAGGGGGGTGGTATGGGTGAGCCCGTGGTGGCACATAGCTCCCATGACAATAGAGCCACATGCTGCCTCCTGGTGGTGGTCTCTGGGATGGCGTTGGCTTCTGTGACCCACATTGTAGCGATGGGACTGTGGTCCATGATGCATGATGCCATCATGCTTCACTTGGGTCGGTGATGTGGTGTTGTTTAGAGTGGTCAGCATGGTATCCATGTAAGAAAGACGGTGGTGGGGTTGGGGGTGGTGGTGGCTGGGAGGACACGGTGCTGGCTGACTCTTGCCTCTGGCCACGTCTCAGCTGCCTTCATTTCAGCAGGTCAAGAACCTCCTGGGGGTTATTTTGCGGGATTTTATCTTGATATCTGTGGGAACTTCTCGCAGATGCTGGGCCATACTGCGGCAAAATGTCTCCTCACCCATCATCATTGACTGTGACATAGGTAGTCAGTGACTCAACTATCTACATTGCCCCGTGTGGCGTTGGGGAGGGCCTCATTCTTTCTTTGGACTCTGCAGCGTATGGGTGCCGCTTGGGGTGAGGTATCAAGTGGTAAGGTGGGGCTGCTCCACACCTGGTCCTCTTTTCTGGGGCAGCCGATGGTCCTGTCTCCTCCTCTGGTGGATCCACCACCTCGGACTCAGATGGTGTTTCCCTGTCCCGTAAGTTGCTTTCAGTTCTGTAATGACAATTTTGGATGATAATATTGTGTTACCAAATCACAAACCACTATTTTTTTTTTTTTTTTTTAGAAAAACTGCACAGATGTTTGAACTTATGGTTTCAGATCTCTGATGGGCACCAGGAAATTCAGCTTCTCCATGTACAGATAGGGTCTTTTTAGGGGCCCCGTCTCCACTTTTGCCTCGCTGCTGCCGCTCCCTTCTAAACTGATCCCGTCATCTTCTTGTCACATCATTCACTGCAATGGGTAGAAGACAAAAAATATCTGATCAAAATTCAAATAAACATAAATAAACACTCGTGTGCGTTTTTCCCTATTCTGCAATAGAGGTTTTTTTTTTTTAAACTAAAAAAACAACAACAAAACATTGGCAGTTCCAGGAGGCCCAACCTGAGGAATTATGTAATGTATATTTGGTCCAAATTTTTTTTATCAGCCATAAATAAGGCATCTAACAATACGCAGATGGTCATTTGGTAAAATTACACAATGTAGCTCGAAACTATGTAAAGAAAAATAGACAAAAAAAAACAGCCTCAAGTGCAAAATACTTTAATTTGTGCTACAACATAATGCATGTCGGGGGGACGTCGGGGGGACGATGTGGGTCACACATGTAGCATGATGGTGGATGTGGCATTAGGTAAGTTGGGCCAATAATCAATAAATAAAAAACGATCCTAACAAGAGATCTCTCTCGTGGGACAAAAATGAGGGAAATAAACAATAATTTTTTTTTTTTTTTTAAAAAAAAGCAAAACGTACAAATATCAAGTTGGACATCACGTGGACTCTCCTCATACTGCGGATACACTTGCCTGTGAATCCACATTTGTATCAGAAATGAATTCTACGATTCTCCCAGAAAACTATATCTATAAGTCGGCAAGTATGCAAGGCACTGTCTGTGGGCACCTTATTGCATCACTCTTGGGCACCTTGCGGCACTATTTTCCATCCTCTGTATGAGTTTCTTATTTGAGCATTATATTGCTCCATTATTGGGCACTGTATCAGGATGCTTGGTCGTGGCCGGGCACCATTATTTCGGCATTATTCCTTCATTATTATTCAGTGGCATGGTGCAGCTATAAGACGCTCCCCTGACTGCGCTCCAGCATTGTATGTCTGACGGATGCGCTCTGAACACGACTGCTCTATATGACAAAACTTGTGCAACACTTTGATAAATTCTGTGCAAATAACGGACCTGACTGATAAAGCCCTTTCTAATCATTCCTCTCCGTAGTTTCCACCCTCGCTCGCACCGGCTGCGCTGTATAAAACCATCCGAACGCTCCTAAATAAGAAAACGGGTCACTCTCTAGTACAGAAAAATGACGAATCGTGGAATCATCTTATGAAAATCGATTTCTGATGTTTTGACTGTGATTGTCAATGATGTGGGCAGCGACGGCTGAATGTGACGATGACGGAGCGTAATTCCGCTGGTGAGAAACATCGCCGAATTATAGTTTGCTGGTGACAATTAAACCCAACAGTAACGGCAGATATGAAATGCAGGTGCTCACATAATATGGGATAATTGGATAATGGGATTTCTGCATGAAGTGGCTGACGCACGTTATTCTGTGTTCCGGTGCGCTTCCATAAGCGAAACACCTGCATATCATCGGGGAGCTGCGTTGCTTTCTGGAATCAAGGGGTTAATTTTCTCCCAGAGCAAACACGATTGGGGCTTATAGGGCTCCTGTACACAGCATAGTCCTGTGCAGGGAGCCTGCGCGGAGATGCATGACTTTGTGCCTTGCCCTAGCGGCTCTGGAGTCCAGGAGCTGTGGGGTGAGACCATGGGACAGTATGATGTCTTAGAACTTTTACCTTCTTTTTTCTTCTAAAATTTCATTTTTTTTTTTGCCTTAATTCAAACAACCCCTTTAAATTGCATGTAAAAAAAAAAAAAACCTAAGTCACATAATCATGTCCATAAAATAACACTGACGTTTTTACACGTTAGTAATGGCAAAATAATCACAGTCACATAGAAACGCAACACCAAGGAGAAGGCAAAATAAGATGCCCAGAAAATGGAGTGAGCCTCGTGGTACTGCCCGTGTAATAGCACAGACCTCACAGAAGCATCTGGGGGGGTGCCAAAACTTTATTAAGGGGAACCTGTCAGTAGGATCGTCCCTCCTGAGCCATCTGTGTAGGCAGTGGCGTATCTAGAGTCTGATGGGCCTGGTGAAAGACAGGGACCGGGGTGCCCCCCATCCTGTCCTCCATCCTGATATATATATATATATATTTCCCCCATCCTGGTATATACGTCCCCCGTTCTGCCGCTGTTCTTTAATGTATAGAAAAAAAAATGAAACCATTATACTCACCTTCCCTCCGCTCCCCCGTCGTCCTCTTCTGAAGCCGTCAGCTGACTGCAGCGTGCAAGCGAGGGAAGCCCATGACGTCACTGCATTGTGCCCCCGGTCACGGGCATGCCGACGTCAGCTCCTGGCCTCTGATTGGCCGGCAGCGTGTATTGCCGCACATGGATGTGACCAGTCGCTGCACCGCACTACACTTCATCTGAATGTTCACCGAGGACGCTCATCCGGCTGGCATCGCCGGACCCCTCACCCGCTGGACCTGAATAAAATGGAAACTGAATAAAATTTGAATAAAATGATACCATGATATCTGCGATTCGAAGTTTTATTCCCGAGAAATCCATTTGTTTCTTAATATGTAAATGAGCTGTTGAGATCTATGGGCCGGACATAGATCTCCCTTAGACTCCGCCTCCAGAGCATATTATAAATGAAAGGGGGTGTTACCAGTGTGAGACATGTAGATCCGGAGAGAGCAGACTGTTAGTCATTACGTGTCTCACAATGGTAACGGCTCCCTTTCATTTATAATAAGCTCTGGAGGCGGAGTCTTGGGAAGATCTATGTCCGGCCCATAGATCTTAACAGCTCAATTACATAATAAGAACTATGTGGATTTCTCTGGAATAAGATATCGGATCGCAGATATCAAGATGTCATTTTATTCAGCTTCCTATGACCTACGTGTCGATATAGACAGCTCAGGAGGGACGATCCTGCTGAGATATGTCTTTTAAGAACCACATAAAACCACTTTATAACTAAGTCAGTCTCACAGCTTCCTAATTAATCTATACACTAACGTAGGCTTTGGGGAAGTGCAGAGAGTGTCAGACGGCAGCCCCATGTAACCCCAGCGCTGCCCTACAATGTATCACTTCTGTCTGGAGTTTTGCTATAAACTCTTAGCATTGGTGGAATATTCCCTTTCTCCGCTGATGTGACCCCATTTTCTGCCTTCACATTAACATCTATTTATATAGGATCTGACATGTGCGTCAGTCTCACATCCGATGACTCCATATTCCGGGGGAATCCCAGGAATCTTTCAGTTAGGGCACAGCTGACTACTATATAGGTCTTCTTCGCAGTCATTGCCTTTTTTATCTTTGTTTTTTTTTTTTGCTTGTTTAGGAGTCAGTTAAATTAGGGCAATGGATGTGTCATATATAAGAGTGATTCATTGCCTTAAAAAAGAGCAAAAACTGCAAACAGCTCCAGAAGACGAGCGCTAAAACTAGGAATGAATGTGGGAAATACAATAAAGCGATACACTGAGAGCCCCCTGGACCGGCATCAGAGGGTCTGCGGACAAAAGCCTAAAGTGGTTGTCTCACAAACTATACACGTCGCCTATCTATAAGATAGGCAATAAATGTATGATCGCTGGTGGGGGGGCGGAAGCTGAGACCACTGCCAATTGCAAGAGCAGGGGTCCCGAAGTCCGCAGTATAAGTGGAGGAGTCGTGAGCATGTGTGACCACCGCTCCATTCAGGGTCTATAGGGATGGTGGTCGCACATGATCACTACTGCTCCGGTCACACAGGGGACTTTTTCCTATAGACAGGAGAGAAATATTATTTATGGGACAACCCCTTTAATAAGCAGATTGCCTTACACTATGAAGGGTGTAATGTGGAGGAGGATGAATTATGGAGGCTGGGTGGGATTGAAGACTAATCATAGATATAAACATGGCGCTGACATTACCTTTAAGGGAAATATAACTTAAGATCATTTATAGAATGAACAAATAATTCACAAAGGACGGACAATTATCACTGCTTTACAAAACTGAAGATTTGTGTTACTTTGTTGCACCCATCCATTGTTCAGCACCTCTACACCTTGGTTCTCCTTGATTTTTCCTCCTTTTTTATACAGACATCCTTCTTCCCCTCTATGCTCCAAGTTACATGATGTATGGAGCCATAATATAATTCCTATAAAAGTGTATGGTTCCATAGTCTACCTCTGCACGCTCCCAATACTATACTGAGGTCTACAGAGATTTCTCCTATCCGATTTATTTGGAGGTCCAAGGAATACCACTCACTCGGTAATATTGAGCATACTAGTCAATAGAGATGAGCGTTGTTCGACTCGAACTGTTCGCCAATCTCAAATTCGAGCTGTTTTGGGCGGTGTTCGAGCCGTTCGGCGAACACGAACAATTTGATAAAAATTCGGCTGTTCGAGGTTATGTTCGATAACTGTTCGTGCACCAAAATCATAACTGGATTTTTTCTCAGTAATGATGAAAATTAATGTTAATACGCAGTTTGAGTGTACAGCGGGGCGGGGGGAGGGGCAGGGGATGGATCTCTGCAGGAATAATGAAGATCTCCATTTTTTTTTCTCTTTCCCGCATTTACAGTGGGGAGGTGCAATCTGTCAGCCTATCAGCAGCGCACACACGGAGCGAACTGATTTATTTCACACAAGCAAGGGCATGTGTCATTGGCAGTGTATGTCACATGACCTTGCCCTATAAGAACCAGCCATTTTCCCCGTCGCCAACATTTTCTCACTGCTGCAGCTGCGCATTAGATGGCACCGCTGCTGCTGTTAGCGCTATATTGTGTAACTGAATTGCAAGCGAATTTTCTCTTAAATAGACAGAAAGGTTTAGGGAGTAGGGACTAGTTTGTAATTGCAGTCCTTTTGAGGGCTAGGTTACATCAGTTCCTATCACTTTTGCCAGGCAGGTCTGTTTTAGTGCTGTGCAAGTGTTTTTCACAGCATTTGGCTAAATCTAGCTAAGCAAATCCTTTTGGGCCTCTTGCAGTGTGTGTTAGTCAGTGGAGTAGCCTATCTGTGTTGCAAGCTACACCACCTGTGTACGTAATACTAATTTTTTACTGCACCTAGCCAAGTTAATCCTTTTGGGCCTGTAGCAGTGTGTGGTACTGAATCTATTAGGCCATCTATACCAAGCTCCACCAGCTTTGAAATTAATAATAATTTTTAGCTGCATCTTGCCTGTAAAATAATTTTGGGCATAGTAGCAGTTTGTGGGACTCATTCTATTAGGCCATCTATACCAAGCTCCACCAGCTTTCAAATTACTAATAATTTTTAGCTGCATCTTGTCTGGAAAATAATTTTTGGCCTGTAGCAGTGTGCGGGACTCATTGTATTAGGCCATCTCTACCAAGCTCTACCAACTTTGAAATTAATAATAATTTTTAGCTGCATCTAGCCCGGAAAATAATTTTTCTTCCCAATAGTAGTAGCAATAGAAATATGGGGCGCGCACCTAGCTAACAAAAATATACACTTCATAACAAAAAACACCAGCCTAGCGCACTGCATTAATAAGATGGCATCATCGTCTCTCCCAGTGCTAGGCCTACTACGTCGGCTAGCATTCCTGTGCCTAAAACACAATGTATGGGTCCGCGCTAGCCACGATGCTGAGGTGTCTAAAGCTGCTGCTAACGCTTTATCACAATTCAATTGGCAGATTTTCACAGAGCTCTTCCACAACGCCCACCCATCGGGCAACAGTTGCCACCCTCCCTATGGGATCTAGTGGCGAATAGTTGATGCCATTAATCAGAGCGTCAGTTGCCCCATCGACATGGCAAGCATACGGTAAGGCATGGGAAGAGTGGACACGACTAGTAGCAGGCAGACGGGTTGACCAATGTGAACAAGCCAGATCACAAGTCACCATAGAATTTCTCCACCAGCTAATGATGAGGGGCATATCAGGGGCGTCAGCGCAGCGGTGTCTGACCGGAGTAGCATTTCACTTCCAACTACTGAATTTGGAACATGTGACAAAGAGATTCATCATCAGACAATCCATAAAAGGGTGGAAAAGGGGTCAGCCAAGTCAGGAGTGTAGACGTCCCATCCCGTGTCACTAAAACTGATTTCTCACATCATATCCCTAACACCATTAACATGACACTCACAATTTGAAGCAACACTACTGTCTACTGCATTTGCCTTCTTCTGGGCGCTATGCATAAGCGAATTAGTCCCTCAATCCAAAATTACCACCAGTGGAGGCTTATTACACCAGAATGTAGTCATAGCCAATAATGCAATACGTCTACGCATACACAAATCGAAAACAGTTCCAGCGGGCAGGGGCACTTGGGTACTTCTACAACCCACAAACGGTACACTGAATCGGGTAACAATAGTAAAAACTTATATAACCATCAGATCACAAAGTAATTTCTTCCTATCACACATTGATGGAATGCCATTATCAAGATACCAGTTCCAAGCTATATTTAATAAATGCCTAATATCAGCATGGAACCACCCCAAAGATTACGGGACACACTCATTCCGCATAGGCGCGGCCACGGAAGCAGCAAGAGCAGGACTGTCAGAAACAGAAGTTCAGAGGATAGGGAGATGGTGATCCACGTGTTTGGCGAGATACATAAGACCGGACTTGTTATCCTAACATGGTTTGTTTCTTTTACAGGTGATGCTAAGCCAACAGTGTGGGTGATAGGCCACTCGTATATATATTGGGCAGAAAATAGGGCGAAAGTCCGCCCTGGCGGGATGAAATTAGAGTTTCATAACACATATTTCAACAGGAGAGGTATTAGAGGCCTGCTATGGCCACAGGTACTAATGGAGGTAATCAAGGTAGGGAGAGAGGCAAGAGGACCGGTCATCTTAGTTATACAGGCCGGGGAAAACGACCTAGGTCATCACAAGAGCGCATAACTAATGGCAATAATGAAACTAGACACTGAGCGCGTCAGAGAATTTTTCACAAAACTAACTATAGTATGGTCAGAGATTGTGCCGATAGCGGTATGGCAAGGTGCGCGAGACATCACCGCCATCGAACGGACAAGGCGGGTAATAAATATTCGGATGGCAAAATTTAGAAGAGACAGAGGCGGTGTAGTGATACGACACCGACAACTGGAAGGAGATAAAGCAGGCCTCATACGGCCCGACGGTGTTCACTTAATGGATATTGGACTGGACATATTCCTGTCAGGACTCCAGGACGGAGTGGAGCAAGCATTAAGAGTGATGGATGGGGATCAGAGTCCTGCATACGAGTACGCAGGATCCTCCGTGGCCTGGAAATAGAAAGGACATGTTGGAGAGTTACACTTGTTGGCCAACTTGCCGGTGTGGAGACCCAGGGCTTGCTGCAAGAAGCTGAATTATTTTAGAAATAAAATGCCTTTCTAATGGAATGAGTATAAAGAGTTAATAAAGCTGTGACCGATCCTCACCCATCCAGTTTTAAGAGTTACATTATTGTATTGTCAAGGAAAGGGGGGCGGTAGGGGGCTGAGCGTCTGGGTTTGGTTGGTGGTCCCCACAGTCTGCCTAGACTAGATGCATTTAAAAATTCTTATTAGATACACAGGCGGTGCAGCTTGCTTCGCAGCTGGGCTACTACGCCCAAAGTTTTGCCTAGGTTAGATGCAGTTAAAAATTCTACGCTGACTAGCAGACACTGAAGCTTTGGAGCAGACCTCTGAGTAAACAGCTCTTCAGACTCAACCATCTGTGTTACCCCAAGCCATAGTGTATGTAGTTTCTTACAGTTAAAAGGGGGGGGGGCGACCCAACCCACCTGGAATTGACGATGCCAACGTCACGTAAAACACAGCAAGGGGACTCCAAAAAGAGTCTTCCTTTTTTCAAAAAATTGTGGCACAGATACCACTTAAGTGGCATCAATTGCCCCAGAGTTGCTTAAAACGGTTGGTGAGGTGATTTTACCAAATCCTCAAGCTTTTACTCTCCCCAGGATGACACAGGGGTAGAAAAGTCCTTGCAGATCCATGATTTGTTCATCTTTATGAACGTGAGTCTGTCTACATTATCAGTGGAGAGCCGCGTGCGCTTATCTGTCAGCACACCACCAGCAGCGCTGAACACACGTTCAGACAGAACGCTGGCTGCGGGGCATGACAAGATCTCCAAGGCGTAAGTGGCTAGCTCCGGCCATTTATCCAGATTGGAATCCCAAAATGAGCAAGGGTCCAGTGACACAGTCATGGCTTCGATGTTCACTTGGAGATACTCCTGTACCATCGTCTCTAGGCGTTGACTATGTGTCAGACTTCTTGTCTCCTGTGGCCTTGCAAAGGATGGGCTAAAAAAGTGGTGAAACGATTCCACAAAATTGATGTTACCAGCAGATACTGTGGTTCTGTTACGGTTTGAGTGATGAAGACTCGACAGTCCCACGGTTTGCAAGTTAGAACTGTGAGATTCACTACATGCACCACTGGTGTTTTGTAGAAAAGCACATGTAAGATTCTGCAACAGCCTCCGCTGATACTCCTGCATGCGTGCATCCCTTTCTAGGAATTATTTTGGCAAATTTACTTTTGTACCGGGGATCTAAGAGTGTGGCAACCCAGTAGTCGGGATTACTTCGAATTCTGACAATCCGAGGGTCATGTTGCAGGTAGTGCAGCAAGAAGGCACTCATGTGTCTTGTGCATCCAGGAGGACCAAGTCCTTGTTGTGTTGGTAGCGAGGTAACAATCATGCTTCCTTCCTCTGTCCTCTCCCCCGAACCTCGCACAAAAGAAATGTGATCAAGGTCTCCCTCATCTGATGAGTCTTCCATCAGTTCGTCCTCCACTTCTTCCTCGGCTCCTGCACCTTCCTCAACAGTTTGGCTGCTACCATGCACCCTGGTTAATCCCTCTCCCCCACCCTCCCATGCCTGCCGCCTTGGTGCTGCCGACCGTCTGGACCTTGGAGATGTTATCCCTTCCACATACGACTCCTCCTCTACTTCCTCCACCTCCTCTTGTCCCACCACCTGACTCTGAATTCTGTTTAACGTGTGCTCCAGCATGTAAATCACCGGAATAGTCATGCTGATAATGGCATCGTCAGCACTAAACATCTTCATCGCCATTTCAAAACTGTGCAGAAGGGTGTGTGGCGCCCCTGAGGGTTCAGTCGCCACAGAGTTACTGCATCTCACCCAGAGGTGTGGTATCTCACCCTCAGGTAAGGAAGGAGTATGGCTCGGGACCCTAACACCTGCATCCAACACATACCCGCAGTGGGGGTAGGGTGAGATTGCTCCTAAGGGAGAGCACAGTCCCAGGTCCCTAGCTGGCGGGAGGGTCCTATGTAGTGGGTGCTTAGGGGAGCAGCTTAGGGGAGCACATGACAGGGAGAGTATAAATAGGAAGCCATCTTAGAAAGAGCAAGCCAGTCAGAGGAGGAGAAGTGACAGGAGCAGAGGCTCTGCATGAGCTCTGCTCCGGAGGCGGGCCTAGCCTGGGAGGCCCAGGACTGAAGGAGAGAAGAGAGGAGTGTGAGCAGGAAGGCTCCAGAAACCGAAGGGACCCTAGGGGTACAGGCCGTGCAGAAGGCCACCCGTATGCCCGCTGCTACCAGGAGGTAGAGGGGTCAGGCCAGATAAGGGGAACCGGTCCCTCAACTAGCGGAGAAGCAGCAAGGCTCAACTAGAAACCGGAGGCTGCAGCATTTCATGTACTGCAGGCCAAAGTCCACACCAGTCTCACTAAGAAGGTAGCCACATAGGACCCAGGGGACGGAACACACGTCGCCCACCAAGGCCCGAGGATACCGGATAGAAGTGCCAATGGGTGTGAGGTGCAGGGAGAAGGCCAGAGAAAGGACACACAGAAGGGGTCCAGCTAAGTACTCCGGAGCTATCTGGAGGTGGACTGAGCCCCTCACTGAGTACGCACCGCACGACGGGGGAGATTGCTCTGGTACCTGTAATCTGGACTGCAACAACTGTGAGTAAAAATCTTGGGACTGCATCACACGGACTCTGTGTTCATTACTGACTCCCTGCACTACAACCACCATCATCCACCCACACTGCCCTGAAGCTACACTCTTCCTGTGGGGAGTAATAATACCATTGCTGCAAAACCACCAGCTTCAGAGGACTGCTCCGCAGCGGCGGCCCCTTTGGCCGCACTCCACAGGTGGCGTAGTCGGACATTATAAAACCCATATATACAAATTATCCTTGGATTGAGCGCCCTGGGTCACGGACCGGGTCACTGCCACAGTGACTACAACCCCCAGCGTCTACCGGCCCGGCTCCGGGTACCCCACGGCCCAGGGGGAGCGTCAACTTCATAGGTCCCTGATCTGAGACCACTCCTGCAGCGTGATTTGCCCCACCTCTGGATCTCGTTGGCCCAGGCTATAAGTCAGAAAGTATTGCACCAGGGCTTGTCGGTGCTGCCACAGTCGCTGCAACATGTGCAGAGTTGAATTCCACCGTGTCGGCACATCGCATTTCAGCCGGTGAACTGGCAGGCCCAACGACTTCTGTAGAGATGTAAGTCGCTGAGCTGCGGGATGCGAACGGCGGAAGTGAGCACACAGCGACCGTGCCCTCTGCAGAAGGCCATCTAGTCTGGGATAGTGGGCTAAAAATTGCTGGACAACCAGGTTCAACACGTGAGCCATACAAGGCACGTGTGTGACATTGCCCCGGTGAAGGGCCGCACCGAGGTTTGCAGCATTGTCGCACACGGCCTTCCCTGGTTTCAGGTCCAGTGGAGACAACCATTCATGAAACTGGTTCTCCAGAGCTGACCACAACTCCTCAGCTGTGTGACTCACATTTCCCAGACATTTCAAAGTAAAAACCGCCTGATGACGTTGAGCCCTGCTGCCAGCATAGTAAGGAAGTGTGCCGGATTCTTTCTGCGCAGTTTGAAAGTGGGTGGCATTACCAGACAGGCTTTGGGTGCAGGTGGAGGACCGAGAGGAGGTTGAGGAGGCAGAAGCAGTGGAGGAATTTCTAGATAAAGAGGATTGATGTACAACTTGTGGGGACGGCAAGACTTGGACAGCAGCCCCTTGTCCTGCTGTCACCATACTTACCCAGTGCTCAGTCAGCAACATGTAACGCCCCTGTCCATGCCTTCTCGTCCAAGTGTCTGTGGTGAAATGCACCCTGTCACACACAGAGTTTCTCAAAGAAGCGGTGACGTTGTGTGCGACATGCTGGTGGAGCGCAGGTACACCTTTCTTTGAGAAGTAGTGCCGACTGGGCATCTGGTACTGGGGCACTGCGACGGAGATAAGGTATCGAAAATCCTCTGTGTCCACCAGGTGGAAAGGCAGCATTTTTGTAGCCAACAGCTTGCAGATGGTGAAATTCAACCTCTTAGCTTTGTCATGGCTAGGAGGAAATGGTCTTTTACTTGTCCACATCTGAGGGACCGAGGGCTGGCTGTTGTACTTAGATGGGGTTGAGTAGGGTGTCACCGGCAAACTGCCGGTCTGTGAGGAAGATGAAGGCGGAAAAGTTAGGTTGCCTTGATCCAAAGATGGTGCTCTCGATGTCGGAGAGCGCTCAACACCAGCTGGTGTTTCCACTTCCACATGAAATGATGACCTGCCAATCACACTGGCTGTTGCGGGTAAAGAGGTGGCAGGTCTGCGTCCAAAAACATGTGTGATTGCTGTCCCCCCAGTCACAGAGGATGAAGAGGCCACGGATGCACAAGATGGGGCAGACGGTGGTTGGCCTGGCCCGCTAGGCCGCATTGTAGCACAGTGAGCTTCCCACTGCAACTTATGCTTCATCTCCATGTGACGGTTCATGCATGAAGTACTCAAACTATGGATTTTTTTGGCCTCTACTTAGCTTTTGGTGACAAATATTACAGATAACACGAGTTGGGTCATCCTTATCGATCTGAAAAAATGCCCAGGCTATACAAGGCTTAGAGCCCATGCGACCTGAAGAGCCCCTACGACTTGTGGTCAGAGGCAGAGTTGTGGTTGAGGATGCAGTTGTTGACTTGCTTCCAGTATTCCGTCTCTGTCCAGGAAGGCGCAACCTAACATCGTCATCAATAGCATCTGTGACGCCCAGCTGCACTTGGTATCACAGATCCTAGAAGAGTGCATTGATGGAATCCTCCACAAGAGGATAAACATTCACACATCTCCACCTTCCACCTCAGACCAGCAGAGGGAGCCCGTTAGGGATATAAATAGGGAAGGTGGAGCTAGGCAGTTCAGTTCCTCTGAAGAGTTCCTGCAGTAGAGAAGCCTAAGAGAGGTCAGTCTGCAGTGGAGCTCAGTCTAGTCTAGAGAACTCAGTTAATAGTTCAGCAGTGGAGCATGAGGCTCCTGCTAGCTAGATTCAGGGAGCCCAGTTAGAGCTTAAGGTGTGCCGGCACCATAAGATCGGTGAAGCGCAGTAAGCTGCCGTTAGTGTGTATAGGGCCCGAGTAGGCCGAAGGCGAGTGGAGAGTTAGTACATAGGGGGCAGAGGAGCTTAACCAGCTCACCCCGAAGCATTTACCAGACACCGGATCCGAGCTTACCGGGATCTCTATGACCCAGTAAGGCATAACTACAAGTCCCAGGATCGCTAAGGTGCTGATACGTAACATAGCCAGGAGACGCTTAGGCCCCGCATACTAGGAGCGTGAACTCCAAGACAAGGCCCTACCACAAGGTCAGCCAGCGCAGGACAGAGACAAAGTTAGGCCTAGCTCCAGGCAGGTCAGAAACTTACTACGCAGAGGCAAGAAACAGGAGGCCCTACACCCGCTCATTGGGGAGGATCCTGATATGCACCCTTCACCCTACAGTGCTCCGGGATGTGCCTGAATTTCCACCAGTAAAAGGTACTGAAGTGACTACCGTGTCCGTTCCCGTTCTTGCTCTGACCCAGCTGGGTCTCGCCTGTCCTGCATTCCCCCTGCATATGCTTTTCTGAGGCCTAGCTCCACCTGTGGGGAGCTATACCATCGAGCTGCCTTATCACCGGCCTCAGTGGACTGCTGCAGCGCTGGTGCTTCTCACCAGATACCACAGGTGGCGTCACGAACTCTTATAAAATTAACAATTATCCACCCTTTTAAAGAGTGACCCCAGGGTACGGGCCCGGGAGCCGACCACCGCGACATCCCCAAGGCCAGGCAAAGGCCCGGGTACCGAGTCATCCCCATCCCCTGGGCTAGTCACATCCTCTGCTGACCTCATCGACTGACTGACTGTGGGTTGACAGTAAGTGGGATCTCCAACTTCGTCATCATCACCCTGTGTGTTCTCACACCCGTCGTCCTCAGAGCCAACCTCTTCCTGCCCTGACCGAAAAGTCAAGTTGTCGCTCCAATCAGGTATTTGAGTCTCATCATCGTCTTCATCATTGTCTCCACCAGGAGTTACAGTTTGGGAACGAGGGTCTACATTATGCTCAGAACCTTCTTCATCTGGTCCTGGATCCGACTCATAAAGATTCTGGGCATCAGTGCAGATCATTTCCTCGTCTGAATTAACAGAATCTCTGGAGCAGACCTCCATTTCCCAGGCTATAGTATGAGTAAACAGCTCAACCATCTGTGTTACCCCATACTCAGACTGGCAGCTGGAGACTTGGGAGCTGTGAGGAAGCAAGTGTGATTGGGGTGACACCTCTGAGGACTGGAGTATTTGTGATGTTGAAGTTGAGGTGGAGGAGAGCCCACTTGAAGGAGCACTTGATATCCGTTGAAGCACCTGCTGTTTTTGTGCCTCATCTGGAATTTGTAGCGATGGGCGTGTCCTTAAGAAAGGGATCGTATCACATTGTCCGCGAAAAGAAGTAGACATCTTAGTTTGGCTGGAAGATGGTCTTTCTTCTGCAGATGTTACTCCCCCCCCCACCGTGGGGGGGCTTGACCCACCAACGGACAGGCACCAGTATTGGGAGAGGGAGGCTGGCCGTCAGGGTCCACCGCGGCTCTGGCACAAAACCGGCGACACGGAGGTCGCACGGGCAGGAACGGCCTGGCCGTGTCGGCTTCGCACTCCAGCGTAGTCCCTCTGCCCGCTCGCGCCCGTAACCTCAAAGGGATGCGCAAGCGGCTTTTCTTACCAGGACTGTTTCCCGCCCAGCAGGAACGTGGGGGAGCTCAGGTCAGCCTTCCACTGTACTCCCTTACCTCCCTCGCCCTCTTTCCTTCTTCCGTTCTCCATCTAACCCCTCGGCTCTGTGGTGTCCGCTCTCCCTCCAGCTCTCTACTTCTCACAGGTGGACTACCGCGTGTATTCACACTGTGGCGAATCTTTTGGGCCCAGGCATAAGAAGTTGTCGAGGTAATGGATAATATGTGCCCCCATAGAAACGTCTATTACAACCCATTCGAGGAAGCAACTAAACACCTTAAATAGTGAGCAGGATCTGAACCACCCCATGGGCAAACAGCGATCTATATATTATGCTCCTTCCCAGAAGCAGCCCAATAGGTGGACACTATTCGCAGGCACAGGTAGTAAGTAACCGGAACGCCGCATCAACGTCTGTTTTGGCCATTAGGATGATCCTTCCCAACTTCTTGATCCGCCTGATTGCCTTGTCAAAAGAGGTACAGTATATACTACTGTACTTGGTTCCGCGTCGATGTTGTCGTTTACTGACCTGCCCCTTGGATATGACAAATGGTGGATTAGTCCGAATGTATTGGGTTCCGTTTTTGGCACAACTCACAATGGGGATACCACTACGTCTTGTAAGGAAAGTGTTCTGAATGGAACCGCCATTCTACCTAAAGATATTTATTTTTTTAATTTTCTTGTCACGACGTCTGGGTGTTGGTAGGATGATTTTAGATTTTTACTCCAGCCTTTATTGATTTTAGAAGGGCATGACATGCCTATATCTGTGTCTCCCCCTCCTTTTACTCCTCCACCTCTTTTCTTTTCGCATGACTATATGTGCTTGTCACTTTTCCATGTGTTAGTTGTGTCTTCTGAGCAGTTTTTCAGCTTTTGGACACCTTTGAAGTGTTTTCTATGTGTTTTCTATGTGTTTCTATGTGTTTTTGTTTGCCTGCCATTGGTTTTAACGGTGTTCGAAGGTGTTCGACGAACAGTTCGATGAACAGTTCGACGAACATACGGGTGTTCGATGAACTGAACCGAACTCGAACACTACAGGGGTGGCTCAACACTACTAGTCAACCATTGCTCTTGTATTCTGAGAGATGAATTTTGGGCATTAACCAAAGACCCCTCAATGCCCACATCCTGCTCCATCCATTCCCCATTCCTCGCCTTCATGTCTGTAAACTGCTGGATCCTGGAAAGTTTGAGGACGTTTCATCAGGACGTGGGCATCCAACTGCTCCAGGAGATCAGAAGATTTCCCCAGGAGCCTCCAAGAAGGTTGGCCATGAATGAGCTTTGAGTGCCGCCATACATGCGACGGGTCATCTCACCAGAGCAAGCGGTGGCCTGCGAGTGGATGAGGTGTTGGCGTTGTACATGTTGTGATCATCACATCAACAGAAGAGGAACAAGAATAACATTGGACAATGAGGGTCTACATTCAAAACCCAAAGTGGCAAATGGCCCATACTGTATAACAAAATCAAGAAGAAGACAGGACCAGGGTCAATATCAAGACCTGGCGCTACGGGAATCGCTGCTGGTTTCTTAAATCAATTTTGCAGGTTCTGAAAGAAAATATGGAGCAGAGTATTTGTCCCCTATAGAAATTACTGGCGCCATATAATGCAGATCCGCAGTATGAGGCTTCCAGGTCTTCAGCTGTTACACAGCATCAAGTAGAAATAGAAAGATACTAAAATAATAGAAAACATCCGGTCTCTTCTCATTGATGAGTTTAAGATGACGGCAGAGTTGTTAAAATGAGAAATGACTGTCAATCACGTCGCTCCTTGTCAGAAAGCCAATAAGGAAAGAGAGAGTGGAGACGCGGGCGCTCATAAAACTCAATAAGATGCCAACCGCGTCTGGCGGAAATCTCATTCCTTAACGTTCCCATTTATTTAGGAATATAGACAGTAACTCAGCCGATGAGTGGATCCCGCCGTGCTCCGGATCAGGAATGAACTTGTCACTTCTACCAACCGCTCCACAGTTTCCAAACCCTGACGCAGTTAAAAGAAGAAACTAAAGCCTGAACGTCTGCACAGCAGGGCGCTTCTACATTGCTGCGCACTATGTGCATTTTTTGTGGCAGTTTTGTGATGCTTTTTCAGGTAGATTCCAGGCAGAAAATGTTGTGTGCACATTGCCTTAAAAGACACTTGGCTTTGGCGTGGTTTTGTGAGAACATGCAGTTGTTGATGTTTTGATTGATTAGAATATAAGAAAAAGGTGATAGGATGTGTTTTTATGGTGTTTCTGCTGCAGAAAACTTGCAAAAAAATGCATCAAAATCCTAGATATAAACCATAGTAAAAATGCATGTTTTAGCACCAAAGAATTGACATAACTCATGTTAAAGAATGATCAGAAAAAAACTGCTACATCTGCACTTCAGACGCCGCTTCTCATTTGATTTGCGGCATTTTTTGAGATTCAAAACCACATTAAAAACTTTGTGTGAACGCTCCCTTAATACAGAGCTTTGCCGTCCCAACTTCAGGACACCATGTGCTCCGCTTATTACAATGGAGCCTTCCTAAATAATGGGGTCGTCCCAAACCCAATTTTATTCACTTAAATTTGGAATTCCAACTTTGTATTTCCTGATATTGTTTTTTATTTTATTTCTTTTTGATCTGAACTTTTTTTTTTTTACATTTTCATTATTTTTTTAAATATTTCCCAAACTGTGAAAATGAATAGCAGAACCTGAAGATAATTTCCTCCTCAATTAGAGAGATCCTTCATGCTCTGCTCCGGTGGCAGAACATATATTATCCTCGGACGGACCTCGTATGGAAACGAGATAAATTAATTTTTTATTTCAGGACATTGTTGCCAAGCAACAATTGAAATAATCCTGTTTTTTTCAAATGATAAAATGCTTGGAAACAGCAGGATCGTCCCGAAATGTTATTATGTTCTTCAAAATGTTCGAACAACGTGAAAAGACTTTCTAGGTGACGCTCCGGGAAATTTACTCTCATCTTGCTAATGATTATGGGAAGATTTATTACAAATATTGAAGTGGTTAAGTATAAGATTAGAAAAACATGGCTGCTTTTTTCCAGCAACAGCGCCACTCTTGTTCTCAGTTCGTATCCGGTATTGCAGCTCTGTTACATTCACTTCAAAAGATTTTTCCATTTTCAGTAAACTATTGACCCCAGTCACAGTACAGTGAGTCTCCATCGCTGCCCTGGTCTGTGATTGACTGCAGCGGTGACGTCACGATACATTGTGGAATTTGAAACAGAATCTGAAGCAAATCTGCAACAAGAACATGGTGGACTTTGCTGCAGATTCTTTTTCTGATTTTGTGGGGAATCTGCAATGGATTTTTTTTTTCTGTAATTTACCTTTGATGTCAGAATACGCGAAAAACAATTCTCCCAATTATTATTTTTTATGGAGCAGCGTCGTAGATGACATCTTAGGAGATGTAGCAAAGTGCAGAAAATATTTTCATTGTGGATTTTACACTTTGCAATGCACGAAAAATCTATAAAATATAAGAAAAATCTGTAAAACGATGTCACTGCAGACTCTAGGTGGATTCTGTATTACAGAAAATGCAGATATGGCTCTTGTGGATGTGTCTGTTACTCACTTGTCCCAGCTGCAGCACCTGCTCCTTCTGTTCCTATGCGTTTTGGGTTCCCTCTGAAGTCACCCTAAAACCTGGCTCAGGTGGCAGCATGCGCCTGAGTATTCAGGTAGTTGGCATCCTAGCTGCTATCTTGGACTTTAGCACTGCGCTCATCTTCACTGTGAGTCTCCTGACATACCCAAATCTTCTGTGCCGCCGGGCTCTGCTACATCACTACAGGTGAGTCCAGTGACAAATCCAGTACTCTAGTGCTGTTGGACTTTGCTACATCACTACATGTGAGTCACTTACCATACATAGCTCTGCTACACAGCTGTGCTCTGCTACCATACTCAACTAGGCTATATCACTGGACTGGACAATTATATATCCAGTACTCTAATGCTGTTGCACTCCATTACATCACGAAAAGTAAGTCACCTGATATACAAAGGTCTGCTATACCATCCTGCTCTGGATGATTTTATTTCTGTTTTTTATGATCTAAAAATGGATCAAAAAATGGACATAACTCCTGGACATGTGAACGGAGCCTAAGGTCGGTTTCACACGTCCGTATATTTCCGGTACCGGAGATATCTGTGTCTATGTGTGTCACATGTGTGGCAATCATCTGCCACATCAGGATCGCACGGACCAGCGCCTGGGAATCAGCGGTAGAGTTAGGGTGCTGAATGCTGCCCTCATCATGGTTCCCTGTCGGTGCTGTGATCAGCACCAGCAGGGACAGTGATGAGGGTAGTAGTAGTCTTCTCCTGCAGTGTCCACCTGTGTAAAAATAAGAATAAAATAATACATTTCTTATACTCACCTCTCCTAGGTGTCCCCCCCTGCAATCTATGCGGCCACTGCTACAGAGGAGTCGGGGAGAATGAGGCGCTCTGGTGCAGCAGCTCAGGAGCGGTGTCTTGTCAATCACTGAGCGCAGCTCCGGAGCAACACATTCTTCCGAGCTCCTCTGCAGCAGTGGTCACATGGATTACAGCGGGGGACACCTAGGAGAGGTGAGTATAAGAAATGTATTATTTTATTCTTATTTTTACACAGGTGGACACTGCAGGAGAAGAGTACTACTACCCTCATCACTGTCCCTGCTGGTGCTGATCACAGCACCGACAGAGAACCATGATGAGGGCAGTGTTCAGCACCCAGCGATTGGGAACAGCGCTACCTCTACCACTGATTCCCAAGCGCTGGTACGTGTCACACGCACAGATATCATCCATGTGGGATGTTTTCCGGACTGTGCATTCGCAAAAAAACAGACATGTCAGCGTGTGAAGCACATAGACACATGGTCCATGGAAACACACTGAGCCATGTGTGTGTCAGTGTTTCCGGTACGTACCGGAAACACTGACGTGTGAAAGAACCCTAAGAGTGTGTGAACGCGGCAGGGAAGGAGGCCGTGCAGCATCAGGAGCTCCTCAAGTATATGAGAAAAAGAAGTACCACATCATTGAAACCTGGATACATTGTTAACGGAAGGTCCCCTTTAAGAGTATTTTGTCAGATAAGCAACAATGTGTCTGATCCAGGTTACAGCCCCCCTGACACCTTCACTCCGGGTAACAATTAGCCATTTCAATGTGATATTTCACAATAACGAGGAGACAATTTAGATTTGAAAACGTTTGTTTTGTGCAAAATGAAATTCTCCTTTGGATAGAGATTCCCAGAAGCCGACGCGTCTGCAGTATTTTCTGCTGTGTAATAATAAGCCATCTGGAGCAAAATGCAGGAGGACGCAAGGAACACGTGTCCAAGTCCCCCCGAGAGTGGTTCTGCCTGCCCCCCACCATTGCTGGAGTCAGCAGGTTCCCCCTCCTGCTCTACAGGGTTCATCACATTTCAGGGAGATCCTAAATTCATTGACTTCCATATTGAGGTTTGTTTTGCGTAAATAATGCCGCCACACCTCATCCCTGTGCATCCAGGGCAAGAGGAGACGAGACGATGGGAAGCAGATGGATCATTTAATTTATCTTCCAATTACAGCTGACACTTTGGGTACAGCTCCCGCAAGTCATCTGTTCGCCTTTTAATGATCCATTACACATCTGTGTTTATTGTTATCCTCAGATGCATTATCTCATTAAGACCTGTAGTGTGATGGCGGAGGTTTTTAATGGCACCATTTCATATTCTCTTATTAATGGCTGCTCCAATATCTCCCAGGGCCTTCTGTGTGAGTGATTAGGCGGGGAATCGAGCCGTTTTGTGTGGCGCATACAATTTATTGTGTCTGCCGTCGGCTGCTCAGGGGGCTGATTGGAGGGTACGGGGTGTTTATGGAGTTGTGCAAGAAAAGTCTAATTTTTTGTCTTTATCGAGACTTTGAATGGGAAGATGAACGTTTCCTGGCAGATTTAGTTATGGTTGGTGGCAGGAAGAAAAGCAAATCAGGAAATTAAAGGGGTAATCCAGTCTACAGGAGTGATCACTGGATTAATGGCGGGTGTTAGATCGCTGCGTCCCAGCACTGGAAATATCTCCTGTTCTTCACGACTCTCCTCTGTCTGCAAGACATCGGCCAGGGGGAAGCAAGGACAAAGTCAATTCTTATACTCAACTTTTGTTTTTTTTTTCTATTATTCCTTCAATTTATGGGTTCTGAGTTTTTTTTTTGTTTTCCTTACGTGACGACTTGAAGTTTTGAATGACATTCACTTTTCCATACAATGTGCTTAAAATGGGAAAAAAATGAGTGAGAAATGGCGAAAAATACTCAATTCCATCATTGTTTTGGGGTTTTCATTTTTATGATGTTCATTAAAATGATCCGGCAACTTGATACTTCAGAAAATGGCTTCTGGATTTCTCTCTTACATCATTTAGAATGTGGAGGAAATACATTTATATTTTGATAGATCAGACTTTTACAGATGTGTTAGCACGTAATAAGCTGTTTTTTTTTTTTAATTAATTAATTTTTTTTAAATGGGAAAAGATGTTAGATTGAAATTTTGAAGTTTGTATTTTTTAATTTTTAAAAGTTTTTAAAATTTACTTTTCATATAATTTTTTTTTTTACATTTCCCCAGCGGACTTAATGGGGTAGTCTCAAAGTAGACTTTGTTTGTGGGAAAACCCTTTCAAACCAGCAATTGTTTCTTTGTAAAATTCATGACCTCCAATGAAGTCCAGCCATGAAGTCATGTGTAGAACTCCATAAAAGCCATCCCACCTCGTCAAGGCAACCCTTGTGGGACAGTCCTAACTCTGTATTAAAATCTTACCATTTGTCAAGTGACGTACAGTACAGACCAAAAGTTTGGACACACCTTTTCATTTAAAGATTTTTCTGTATTTTCAGGACTATGAAAATTGTACATTCACACTGAAGGCATCAAAACTATGAATTAACACATGTGGAATTATATACTTAATAAAAAAGTGTGAAACAACTGAAAATATGTCTTATATTCTAGGTTCTTCAAAGTAGCCACCTTTTGCTTTGATGACTGCTTTGCACACTCTTGGCATTCTCTTGATGAGCTTCAAGAGGTAGTCACCGGAAATGGTCTTCCAACAATCTTGAAGGAGTTCCCAGAGATGCTTAGCACGTGTTGGCCCCTTTGCCTTCACTCTGCGGTCCAGCTCACCCCAAACCATCTCGATTGGGTTCAGGTCTGGTGACTGTGGAGGCCAGGTCATCTGGCGTAGCACCCCATCACTCTCCTTGTTGGTCAAATAGCCCTTACACAGCCTGGAGGTGTGTTTGGGGTCATTGTCACTGTACATATGAATAAGGATGAGAGACTGAACCACTTGTAGTAGGATAGACCTGGGAAGCAGAATGAATTTTCCAGTTCAGAGGAAGGGCGGCCACACCCTTATCATAGAATCATAGAATCATAGAATCATAGAATGGTAGAGTTGGAAGGGACCTCCTGGGTCATCTGGTCCAACCCCCTGCTCAAAGCAGGATTCACTAGATCATCTCAGACAGATGTCTGTCCAGCCTCTGTTTGAAGACGTCCATTGAAGGGGAACTCACCACCTCTCGTGGCAGCCTGTTCCACTCATTAATCACCCTAACTGTCAAAAAGTTTTTTCTAATATCTAATCTGTGTCTCCTCCCATTTAGTTTCATCCCATTGCTTCTAGTCTTTCCTTGTGCAAATGAGAATAAAGATGATCCTTCTACAATGTGACAGCCCTTGACATATTTGTAGACAGCTATTAAGTCTCCTCTCAGTCTTCTTTTTTGCAAGCTAAACATTCCCAAATCCTGCAACCGTTCCTCATAGGACATGGTTTGCAGACCAGTCACCATTCTGGTCGCTCTTCTCTGAACTTGCTCCAGTTTGTCTATGTCTTTTTTAAAATGTGGTGCCCAAAACTGTACACAGTATTCCAGATGAGGTCTGACCAAAGAGGAGTAAAGACCGATAATGACTTCACGTGATCTAGACTGTATGCTTCTGTTAATACATCCCAGAATTGTATTTGCCTTTTTTGCTGCTGCATCGCACTGTTGACTCATGTTCAGTCTATGATCTATTAGTATACCTAAGTCTTTTTCACATGTACTGTTGCTTAGCTCTATTCCTCCCATTCTGTATATGCTTTTTTCATTTTTATTGCCCAGATGTAGTACTTTGCATTTTTCCCTGTTAAAAACCATTCTGTTGGTTGCTGCCCACTGCTCCAGTTTATTTAGGTCTTTTTGAATCCTCTCTATCTCTTCTCTAGTATTAGCTATCCCTCCTAGCTTTGTGTCATCAGCAAATGTAATCAGTTTACCCTCAATTCCTTCATCTAAATCATTGATAAAGATGTTGAACAATACAGGTCCCAGGACGGAGCCCTGTGGTACCCCACTTGAGACATTCATCCAGCTGGATGTGAAGCCATTTACAACCACCCTTTGAGTCCGATCACTAAGCCAGTTATGAATCCACCTAACAGTTGCCTGGTCCATTGCATACTTGGTCATTTTTTCAATGACCAAGTATGCACTAATGCACATTGGACTGAAAAAAAACCCGGAAATTCTGAACTGAAAATGTAAATTAGTGTAAGTACATGTTCACACATGGCCACTGAACAGAAAAAAAAACAAAGACAAAAGCACAATACACAGTTACCCTAAAGTAAATAAAAGAAATAAATAAACTGCAAAAGTGCATGAAGGTAATGATAATAATGAAAATAATAAAGGGGATTTAGTTAACATAATTTTGATCAAAATAATGTAAAAGCCATCCCGCCTCGTCACGGCAACCTTTATGCACTTTTGCAGTTTATTTATTTCTTTTATTTACTTTAGGGTAACTGTGTATTGTGCTTTTGTCTTTGTTTTTTTTCTGTTCAATGGCCATGTGTAAACATATACTTACACTGCATGCACACTAATTTGCTTTTTCAGTTCAGAATTTCCAGTTTTTTTACTCTTTCTTCCCAGAGCCATAACTTTTTTATTTTTTGTGGGACAAGTTGTACTATTGAACACCACCAGTGGTTTTACCATATCATGTACTGGAAAACAGGAAAAAAAATACAAGTGCGGTGAAATTGCAAAAAAAAGTGCAATTCCACAGTTTTTTTTTCTTTTTACCATGTTCACTGAATGCTAAAACTGACCTGTCATTATGATTTTCCAGGTCATTACGAGTTCATAGATACCAAACATGTAGAAGCTCATTGTTATGTAAGTGGTGAAAAAAAAAATCCAAAATCGCCATTTTCTGAGTTCCGTAGCGTCTCCATTTTTCGGGATCTAAGGCCGTGGGAGGACTTACTTTTTGCAATGGGGTAGATACGATGTTTTGATCGCCCGTTATTACATTTTATTCCAACGTTGCGGTGATCAAAAAACGTAATTCTGGCGTTTTTATTTTTTTTCTCGTTACACCGTTTACCGATCGGATTAATGCTTATTATATATTGATAGATCGGGCGATTCTGAAGCAGCGATACCAAATATGTGTAGATGTGATTTTTTTTTTTATTGTTTTATTTTGAATGGGGCGAAAGGGGAGTGATTTAAACTTTTATATTTCTTTTATTTTTTAAATATTTTTAAAAACTTTTTTTTTTACTTTACGCTTGATTCAATAGACTCCACGGGAGACTAGAAGCTGCGATTGTCTGATCTCCTGTGTGTAGCAGAAATGATCACTGGCTATGAGTGCTCGACCGCTGGATCAAATCAGCTGTCATGTGCCTGGAAAGGTGCGGGCTCATTGCCAGAGCCCGCACCAAAGGGAGAGACCGGACATGTACGACGCATTTGTTTTAATTTTTATTTCATAAATGAATCGTACACATGAAAATAAGCAACTTTGTAACATATTTTATCAGTGAAATCTGCTTCTTTCTCCTCCTGGACAGATCATGAATGCTCAAAATTTCTGGGTAAAATCTGTATTCAATGAAGATAAATGGTTACATTGCTGAGATCGGAGATGGAAGTTGATACATTTAACATTCTATGGAGGGAGGAGCTCGAGGCGACAGAGATTCTGCTGCACTTCTCCCCGTCCTCTCTTGGCTCAGTAATGGGAAAGTCTCTATTCACTGAAGACAGATTTTAATTTTGGGAATGAATGATCCGTCCAGGAGGAGAAAGAAGCAGATTTATGTGATAAAATATATTACAAAGTTGCTTATTTTCATATGTCAGGAACCTGTCAATCACTGGTATTGGCACCGGAAAAGATGTAAATGTTCTCTTAAACACCAAAACATCTCAGCGAGTAATATCACTGGCTGAAATAGTGCATTCGATTCATTCTGCCCACGGTTTGGGCAGCATGAATCGCCTGACAGGTTCCCGTTAATGATATGTAGTTTGAGCCAAAATTAAGTTTTGCAATAGGGTTTCATTAAAAATGTTGTCCCCATTGCATTCCATAGCCTCTGCATTGCATTATCTATTGTTGGCTGCAGAATGAGCTAACTAAGAATTCATCAGTGAGCTCGTTCTGACGGGAGAGTTTATAACGCTTTTATTTGTATTTTTCTCAGCGTATTTAGGATGATTTATGATCACCTGAAAAATCAGTTCTGCGGTCATAAATCAGTCCAGAGGAGTTCAGAAAAAGACACATAAAACTGCTACAAACTCTTAGTTAAAGGGGGTATCTGGAAGACAAGTTATCACCTAACAGTGTATCAGTGGGATTCTGATCGCTGGGACCCCCATCACACGGCAGAACAGGGCACTTTGACCCCCATTAGAATGGAACAGCGCATTCTCGACCGCTGCACCATTCAGTCCCCATGGGGCTGCCGAGGACTATGTTCTGCTTTTTCTAGTAGTCCCATAGAGAATGAATGGAGCGTCCGTCCGGTGTCAGACCTGCCGCGCCATTATTGGTTAAATAAAAGTTCCCTTGGAAGTCACCAGAAGAATGGTCAGGACACTTCATGTCTTTGCAAGCCTAAAGTGTAGAATCTCAAAAAGACAGTACATGTGCACAGCAAGACATTTTCACAATGCTGCGCATAAGCTCATTCTGTTTCATGTTTTATTAGCGCTTTTATGGTTCCCAGCGGGGGGGGGGGGGAGGGGGATCTGCCTGAAAATGACTCTCCAAAATCCAAAAACTCAACAAAAACTCTTGAGTGAGAACACATCCTATATAGCCGTCCATTAAGGATTTGTTCAGGTGGAGTTTTTTTTTGTAGACTGCCATAAAACAATGAGTTTTCTAGAGGACACCTCTTCGGGAAGCCGTCCTTCATTGGGAAGTTTAGGGAGGAGTTTGTAATTTCCTGAAGAACTTTTTGAAGCCTTTCAGAAGAGCGACATTTTCCTGATGAGTTATTTTACAGCTTTCAGATTGGGCAGCGCCTGGTATCGAGCAGATTCCATCAGGAGACGCTACAAACATCTAACATGAACTTTCTTTGTTACTCTCAAACATTTTTCAAAATCTGAAGTGTGAAAAAAAGCTCAAAACACGAACGTAAGAACAGAACAATGGTTTTACAATAGAAATTAATAGGGAGAGTGGTTGAAGAAGTTTAGAAGCGATTTTTTCAGGTGTTTTTTTTTTGTAGCAGCCTTGCCCAAAAAAACCCCACTAAGACTAAGACCAGCATGTGCACAAACCCTTAGGCCGGAGGATGGTGATGCGTGGACCGGCCACGCAGGGCCGGCGTCACCACCTGGGCAAGTGCCGGGGCCCTGGACAAACAGGGGGGCCCACTCGCCATCAGGGACCCCGGCACTTGAGATTTGAGACCCGTGAGTCGGGGGGCCCAATGCCAGCAACACCCCCCGCAACGTACTTTCAACTGTTTTGGAATCCTGGATGCTGATACAGTTGAAGACAACAATGGGAGAGGGAGCCATCAGCTGATACTGCCTCTCCCATCACTCCCCCTTTGTGTCTGAGCTCTGCGACGTCTCAGCGCAGAGGGCGCGATGACATCACTACAGTGCACCCCCTGTGCCGAGCAGTGCAGAGGGTTAGAAGACGCAGAGGAGACCAGAGCAGCGGAGGAACGGGGAGAGGTGAGTATTTGATTATTTATTTTTTTATGTAAGGAGCATTATATGGGGCCCATTATATTGTATGTAGCACTATGTGAGGCCATTATACTGTATGGAGTGTAAGGTGACAGCTGGACAGGTTGTGGATGGGAGGTATGTGTCCCCGAGGTGCCAAGCCTTGGTGATGTAGGACTCGGAGAAGCAGGCTCCAGCACACATAGTGCTGAGAGGTGTTTAATGGGGCCGGGTTTTACGAACAGCTGAAAGAGCTGGGGGGGATCAGCTGCTCACTTACCTCTAGTCCAGGTCTTGGAAGATTTGATTTAAGGCAGCTGCGCCTGTCTCAGTCTGGCTGTGTGTGTTGCAAGGTGAGCAGACCTTGCATGTGCGGCTCAGACCTGCTGAAGGCAGAGAAAGGCTCTTCATTTAAACGGCTGAGGCCGTGCTGTATGGTTCTGTTATACCTTTTTGGAACCTGAAAGAGGCTGTGATATTTGTGTTTCCTGCCTGGTTTATGGACACTTAATAAACCACCAGTTTGTTTGAACCTGCATCTACCACAGAGTTGACCCCTCACAGGAGAAATATATAGGGCCCATTATACTGTATGAAGCACTATATGGGGCCCATTATACTGTATGAAGCACTATGTGGGGCCCATTATACTGTATGGAGGACTATGTGGGGCCATTATACTGTATGGAGAACTATGTGGGGCCCATTATACAGTATGGAGCAATATATGGGGCCCATAATACTGTACTGAGGACTATGTGGAGCCATTATACTGTATGTAGGACTATGTGGGGCCCATTATACTGTATTGAGGACTATGTGGAGCCATTATACTGTATGAAACACTATATGGGGCCCATTATACTGTACGGAGGACTATGTGGGGCCCATTATACTGTATGGAGGACTATGTGGGGCCATTATACTGTATGGAGAACTATGTGGGGCCCATTATACAGTATGTAGCAATATATGGGGCCCATAATACTGTACTGAGGACTATGTGGAGCCATTATACTGTATGGAGGACTATGTGGGGCCCATTATACTGTATTGAGGACTATGTGGAGCCATTATACTGTATGAAGCACTATATGGGGCACATTATACTGTATGAAGCACTATATGGGGTCCATTATACTGTATGGAGGACTATGTGAGGCCATTATACTGTATGGAGGACTATGTGGGGCCATTATACTGTATGGAGCACTATGTGGGGCCATTATACTGTATGGAGAACTATGTGGGGCCATTATACTGTATGGAGGACTATGTGGGCCCATTATACGGTATGGAGGACTATGTGAGGCCCATTATACTGTACGGAGGACTATGTGGGGCCATTATACTGTATGGAGGATTATGTGGGGCCATTATACTGTATGGAGAACTATGTGGGGCCATTATACTGTATGGAGGATTATGTGGGGCCATTATACTGTATGGAGAACTATGTGGGCCCATTATACTGTATGGAGGACTATGTGGGGTCCATTATAATGTATGGAGGACTATGTGGGGCCATTATACTGTATGGATAACTATGTGGGCCCATTATACTGTATGGAGGACTATGTGGGGCCATTATACTGTATAGAGGACTATGTGGGGCCATTATACTGTATGGAGCACTATATGGAGCCCATTATACTGTATGGAGGACTATGTGGGGCCATTATACTGTATGGAGGACTATGTAAGGCCCATTATACTGGTATGGAGGACTATGTGGGCCCATTATACGGTATGGAGGACTATGTGAGGCCCATTATACTGTACGGAGGACTATGTGGGGCCATTATACTGTATGGAGGATTATGTGGGGCCATTATACTGTATGGAGAACTATGTGGGGCCATTATACTGTATGGAGGATTATGTGGGGCCATTATACTGTATGGAGAACTATGTGGGCCCATTATACTGTATGGAGGACTATGTGGGGTCCATTATAATGTATGGAGGACTATGTGGGGCCATTATACTGTATGGATAACTATGTGGGCCCATTATACTGTATGGAGGACTATGTGGGGCCATTATACTGTATAGAGGACTATGTGGGGCCATTATACTGTATGGATAACTATGTGGGCCCATTATACTGTATGGAGGACTATGTGGGCCCATTATACTGTATGGAGGACTATGTGGGGCCATTATACTGTATGGATAACTATGTGGGCCCATTATACTGTATGGAGGACTATGTGGGGCCATTATACTGTATAGAGGACTATGTGGGGCCATTATACTGTATGGAGCACTATATGGAGCCCATTATACTGTATGGAGGACTATGTGGGGCCATTATACTGTATGGAGAACTATGTGGGGCCATTATACTGTATGGAGGACTATGTGGGCCCATTATACGGTATGGAGGACTATGTGAGGCCCATTATACTGTACGGAGGACTATGTGGGGCCATTATACTGTATGGAGGATTATGTGGGGCCATTATACTGTATGGAGAACTATGTGGGGCCATTATACTGTATGGAGGATTATGTGGGGCCATTATACTGTATGGAGAACTATGTGGGCCCATTATACTGTATGGAGGACTATGTGGGGTCCATTATAATGTATGGAGGACTATGTGGGGCCATTATACTGTATGGATAACTATGTGGGCCCATTATACTGTATGGAGGACTATGTGGGGCCATTATACTGTATAGAGGACTATGTGGGGCCATTATACTGTATGGAGCACTATATGGAGCCCATTATACTGTATGGAGGACTATGTGGGGCCATTATACTGTATGGAGGACTATGTAAGGCCCATTATACTGGTATGGAGGACTATGTGGGCCCATTATACGGTATGGAGGACTATGTGAGGCCCATTATACTGTACGGAGGACTATGTGGGGCCATTATACTGTATGGAGGATTATGTGGGGCCATTATACTGTATGGAGAACTATGTGGGGCCATTATACTGTATGGAGGATTATGTGGGGCCATTATACTGTATGGAGGACTATGTGGGGCCCATTATACTGTATGGAGGACTATGTGGGGCCATTATACTGTATGGAGGACTATGTGGGGCCATTATACTGTATGGAGCACTATATGGAGCCCATTATACTGTATGGAGGGCTATGTGGGGCCATTATACTGTATGGAGGACTATGTAAGGCCCATTATACTGGTATGGAGGACTATGTGGGGCTTATTATACTGTATGGAGGACTATGTGGGGCCATTATACTGTGGGGGTCGTGATGACATTCCACTCGTCCTCCAGTCACTCCAAATTCAAACTATGAGCATGGGTCAACCATTCAAAGAATGAGTCAGACAACAAGCTGGTTCAAGCTCAGAGCATGCTCAGAAGACTACTACAGTCAACGTCCTCAGCATTGTTCTGCATTTATTTTTTTTACATGCACAAATCTAAATACACTACATAATGGGAGGGGAAAGGGGTTGTCCGGGGCGGGGTAAGCCATGAAAGTCCAATGTCTGGCCACTCCTGATTGGTCCACATCTCCTTATCTCAGTCTCTGGGCAGATATTGCAGCCGTCAGCTTATAATCTTGTTTCGTTTCTCTGAAATGTCTTGGCAACACTGGAAATGTCTTAGTTTAAGTTTCGATTTGAGTATTATGTAGCAAGGAAAGCTTATTGTTATATGACACAAAATGGTGGTTAGTACATTAGCAAAAAAGCGTATAAAAGTTACAAAAGTATAAAAGTTACAAATATATATATTCTCTTTTTCCCCGACATTCCCCCCTAAACACTAAGCTTTCCTTTGCTTCGGGGCCTTTGAGACTGTCCATGTGTGGGGAGAGGGGAGGTGGATTTCTTCACCCAATCATCTTAGAAGCTGCCCCCTTATGGGACGCCCCCAGACAATTGAGCCCTATCCTGGGTGACACATGGAGTTCTCCCAACTGATCCTAAACTGAATCTTTCAATTGGACTTTGTTATGGGGGGGTCTGGTCAGACTTGTTCAAAGGAGTGTATTTCTCTATATAAGGGGACTATGCAGCACAGGACCACCAGGCCCAATACTAGTAGACCTCCCATTACTAGACAAACTTGTTGGAGGAATCCCTTGAGCCCTCCCAACCAACCTGAGAAGAAGGAGGTATCTACCCCTGTGTGGTAGCTGTCCACCCTGGGACAGACAGTAAGCATATGGAAAGGATATAGAAGAAGGTAGTCATCTTTTATAGACTCGTTCTGTCTCTCGTGCAGTGGGAGGTGTGAATCCAGGTGCTCCTGCCCTCAAGCTTCAGGGCCGTCGGGGTGGTGAGAAGCACAGTGTACGGTCCCTCGAACCGCGGCTGGAGGCAGTCTTTCCGGACAAACTTCTTCACATACACTAGATCGCCTGGGGTGAAATCATGTACTGCATCACCTGTAAATTCTGGGAGAGAAGCAGATACTGGAGAGCGGGTGTTAGTCAATTCTCTAGACAAAACAATCACAAATTTTACCACTCTATCATGTGTTTCAGACAACTCTTGGGGCCTAATCTCTCCTATCTTGGGTGGGGTCCTAAACAAAATTTTATAGGGAGTCAGCCCATGTTTGGCCTGAGGAGTGTGTGTGATATGATACAATACTATAGGGAGTAGGTCGGGCCAGGGGAGGGGATGATCTTAGGTCATTTTCAAGAGCTGGGTCTTGAGTGTGGAATTCATCCTTTCCACTTTGCCTGAACTGGCAGGATGGTATGGAGTGTGGAGGCCCAAATCTGTTCCCAACATGTTCCAGAGTTCTTCGTAGATATTTGCTGTGAAAGCTGGTCCTTGATCCGATTCTATGACTTGGGGAAACTCCAAATCTGCAGGCAATTTCGGTGATCAGTTTCCTGGCTGTGACTTTAGCAGTCATGTTGACGACCGGGTAGGCCTCGGGCCAGGCTGAGAACATATCCACGGCTACCAAAACGTACTCCTATTTTCTTGCTTTAGGCATTTGGATATGGTCGACTTGTATTCTCTGCCAAGGGTAGTCTGGTTTAGCCAGGTGTTGGAGAGGGACCCGTGCCATACACGTTGGGTTGCAGGTAGCGCAGACAGAGCAGGATTTTGAGTACGCAGTCACAGTGGAAGAGATTCCGGGTGCAAAGTACAGTTTCTTGATACATGCCAAAGCTTGATTCTTTCCTCTGTGTGTAGGCCCGTGAGCCCATGCTGCCACAGCTGAGTACATGCGTCTAGGCAAGCAAGGCTTCCCATCCACTTGGTAAAGAGTCGAGTTGACCTTTGAATCTTTGCGACCTGCCAGCACGGCTCCTGCCGCTTTCCATTGCTTGACTTCTTCAGTGGGGGTCTCCCTTTGTTCCTCACACAATTTTTCTTCAGGCATCCTGACCCCCCTGGATTCCATTCGTGTCTCCGCTGGACTTGTATGGTCTTCCGCCGGCTGTTCTTTGGCTCTTGCTCTAGTGAGCGCCACAGCTACGGTTTGCAGGGTTTCTCCTATCTCTTCTTCCTTTTCCTGCCACTTTGATGACACATTCTCCACTGCTGCAGTCTTGGCTGCTTGGTCAGCTAGGTGGTTGCCCCTGGCTTCTCTGGATTCTAGTCTTCCATGAGCCTTGACCTTCATAACAGCAACCTGAATGGGTAATTCCAGGGCCTTCATTAGGGCCTTAATCCATGAGGCATGTTTCACTGGTGTACCTGCAGCTGTGATGAATCCTCTAGACTTCCACAAAAGTCCAAAATCGTTGCAAATTCCATGTCCATACCTGGAATCGGTATATATATATATATATATTCGCCTTTGTTCCTGCTGCCAGGTGGCAGGCCTCTGTGAGAGCCACAAGTTCAGCTTCTTGTGCAGACATGTATGGTGGTAGAGCTTCAGCCTTGAGGACTGTTAGGTCTGTTGTGACAGCATATCCCGTGTGGAACTTCCCTTGAGGGTCTGCGAGCGGATGTGCCACCATATTCTCTGGAGCAGAAGTCTCTTCCTGCAAAATTTTTATACAATCATGAGGTTCCACCAATGGACCTTCACCCTCTTCACCTTCCCCCCTAGAAGGTGGAAGCAAAGTGGCAGGATTGATAGTCAGACATCTGGTAAATGTTATATTGGAGGGCAACAATAGGGAACACTGCAGACGCAGGTGTCTTTGGTTGGTGAGATGTTTCGGAAATGTTTGTTGCAGAACAGCTGAGAGATCATGACCGGCCTGTATAACTAGATCATATCCAAGGACGATATCAGCTGACTTGTCAAGGAGGATGTGAGCAGCGTGGACCGCCTTAAGGCACATGGGGGCAGTTCGGGCGACAGGGTCCAGGCGGGCTGAGTAGTAGCCTAAAGGCCGATACTTATGATCATAGCGTTGTGCTAGAACTCCAGAGGCATGACCTTCCGATTCCGAGGCAAAAAGATGAAATGTCTGAGTATAGTCTGGTAAGCCCAAGGCCGGGGCAGAGACAACAGCCTGTTTAAGGCGGTCAAAACATAGTCTGTGTTGATGAGAAACACGTGGATTTTCAGCATGAAACCAAACTGAGCCTTCATCCCTGAGACAGTCGTACAGAGGTTGCATGAGCTTTGAGGCATCAGGGATCCATTGTCTGCAGTAAGTGATGAGGCCAAGGAAAGTCTGCATAGTGGAGTAGGTGGTTGGGAAGGTGATATCCATGATGGCTTGCTTTCTTTCTTCAGTCAGATGTCTAGCACCTTGTGATATACAATGTCCGAGGAAAATGACCTTGGGCAGACACCATTGGACTTCGCCTTTCGAGACTTTACAGTTAGCTGAGTGAAGAAACCAGAGAAGGGATTCTGACATCTCTGGCAAATTTTCTTCAGTGCCACAGAGTAAAAGATCATCCACATACCGTAGAAGGGTGACCTGAGGGTTCTCTTGAACCCATGGCTCCAGAATAGACTTCATAGAATGAGTGAATTGGTTAGGAGAGTTCTGGGCTCTTTGCGGAGTCCTGGTCCATATAAGCTGTGCTCCTTGAAAGGTGAAGGCAGAAAGAAACCACGAATCTTCATGTAAGGGTATACTGAAGAAGGCGTTGGCTAGATCTAACACCGTAAACAAGGTGGCCGTTGGAGGCAGCTGAGACAAGAGGGTGTTTGAGTTGGGTACCACTGGAGTTTCTAAAATGGTAGCTGCATTGACGGCTCTGAGATCCTGAACCAACTGGTATCTTGGAGACTCTCCCGGAACGGTTTTCTTTTTTACAGGAAAGAGGGGTGTATTGCATGGAGATACACATCTGACAAGGACTCCTGATTCCAGGAGGGAAACGATTTGGGTACCCAAGCTTTGTTCTTGTGCAGCCTTGAGGGGGTATTGTGGCAACCGTGGATACCTGTGTCCAGGCTTGAGGTGTACTCGGACCGGGGGAACCTGCAGGAGGCCGACGTCCTCTGGCCCACTGGACCACAGAGAGTGAGGGAACTGTGAGGTTGTATGGTCATCATCATGAGAGGGAAGGCTTTAAAAACACAGTGGTCTTCAGTCCCTTGTTCGGAATGAGGGTCCCGCAAAAGAAGCTCCATACCATGGTTTCCGAAGGTAATTGTTGCCTTCATTCGCTCTAAGAGATCGGTTCCCAACAGATTGACAGGACAAGTTTCAGAGACCAAGAATCTTGTGAGTACTCCGGTGAACGGTCCTGCAGACACAGGGACTGTGGGTGGAGAGGAAATATGTTGGCCTTCCACCCCAACACAGGTGAGGGTATCCGGTGATAGGGATACAGAAGGAGGGAGCTGTGCAGAGGAAATGACAGATGTGGCCGCCCCAGTGTCCACCAGGAACTTCAGTGGTTGATGGTCCACCTGTAAAGTGACAGTCTCTGAGGATGTGGTCAAGGCTACCACACTGCCAACATAACATTCATCCTTCAGAATCACGAGGTTGTCTTCTGTTTTTAGATGATCCCTTGTCATCTCTTCTGTCTTGTTTTCTATATGTGGGAGGAGTATCATCACCTGTGCCTTTAACCATTACCCACTTGATTCCATGTTGGTTGCCAGGGGTGGGTAGCTTTCTTGAGCTTGATATACCGTGGCAGAAGCGGCTTTCTTCCTTGGCTTAGTATCCTTTTCCATTTTTAGCATGGCTTTTTGGAAAGCTTTGACAATGTTCACTACGTCGTTGAAAGAAGAAGAACGAATCTCGGGCCGTACTCTCAGGACTTCATCTCTGAGAGCGTCTTGTAGGCCATCTACTAGGGCCTGAACCAACAGGGCGGCCTGCGTCTTGACATGAGGACTGTATCCAAGATCCTCAAAATGCATGCTGAGTCTTGCAGCATATCTTTCCACAGATTCATCAGGGTCTTGTTGAACATCTTGTACAGACCCAGCTTGATCTGACAAGCGATCCTGAGCCCAGGCTTTTAACTGTTTCATGTATTCTAGGCCGGATTCATACGTACTAAGGGATCCTGCTTTTGTGGAATTCATGGCCTTTTGAAAGCTCTCCGTTTTCGGCTAAGTGAGCCTGGCATTCTGCAGCCAGAGTAGAACCAGCAGCAAGGGCAATTTTACGAACCAATCCTCCAACATGGCTCATACAGGTGTTTGCAGGGTTGGCTATGGCCCCCACCCGATGTGTAAGGATGTCACCATAGCCTATTGACAGAGTGACAGGGTGTCCTGATGGGTCTACTAGGTTCCGGGAGCGGCAGGGGTCCCAGACTTCTGAGGGGCTGGGGGGTGGTGTTCTGTCAGCAGTTGCTTGGAGCAAGGGCCGGAATATGGGTAATGAATGTGGGGTGGAGGATGCCATAGGAGACGTATGGGGTAAAAAGGGGGGGGGGGGCTGGAGTATCTTGAGCCCATCCCTCATCTGGCTCCGTATCGTCTTGAGTAACAGTATGTTGGCGGAGGGAGAGCAGTCTGGCCTGAAATTCTGGGGGGGTTGAGGAGGATATCCCCAGGGTTGTGGGTGACTCCCATAGGAAACAGGGGAAGCGTCTCAGCATCGTGGACTGGAGCAGAGGGTATCACATTAGTTTCAGATGGGTGCTCTGGGACTACGGGCTTTTCCACCTGTGCTGGTGGCTGGTAATATGCACCGGACGGATCTAGTAGTGGATATAGGCTGGATTGGGGCTTTACGGGCCTCCCACAACAAGTAAGAGGTGTAGCAAGATGGCCGTGGGAGGGAGGAGTTAAAATGGAAGTGGGATTATTCTTGGAGGCAGGAAAAGGTGTAGTAAGATGGCCGTTGGAGGGAGGAGGGGGGAGTGGGGGTGGGATTGTTCTTGGGGGCAGGCTGGGCATCGTGCCATGGGCGGCCCGCCCAGAGTGGGTTTTGCTCTCCACACACCCGACACGTCCACCCCTCCGGTGATTTGTTGTTGGCACCATTATAGGGCGGTGGCTGAAGGCTCGGTGTAGTGACAGGCATCAACGGGGTTACGGCCAATTTAGGGTCACATAACAAATCACATTCTGTAGCTTTCATGTATCCGAACAAAGGCTCGGCATTCTCTGTCCCCCCCCTGCACCATCTACTCTAAGATGTGCTTGCAGAAATCCTCACCCAACTTTCCCAACTTCTGTGTAACACATTCATAAGCTTATCATATTCTACAAATTCCTAACATTCTTCTTGCCTTCTTGCCTTCCCGTAACTCCACTAATTGGCTTAACTCCTACAGCAGCATTCCGCAACTTACGAAATCTTTCAAATTTGAATATACACAACATTTTCTTATAGAATGCAATGATCTGTCGCGACTCAGATCACTGGTGCAGCCGACAGGTCGCCACTCCTCAGTGTAGAGACACCTCGATACACTGTTGAGATAGAGAGACACCTCAATCTAACTCCTTTCCTAGCCTTGAATGGCGACTTTACAGTGCGACTCACCACGGCACCCTGACTACAGGTCACCACCCGTCAGTGTAGAGACGCCTCGATACACTGATGAGATAGAGAGACACCTCGATCTATCTCCTTTCCTACCACGGTACCACCCGACAGTGTAGAGACACCTCAATACACTGTTTAGATAGAGAGACACCTCAATCTATCTGCTTTCCTACCACAGCACCACCCGACAGTGTAGAGACACCTCAATACACTGTTTCCTAACCTTGACTTAACAGCAGTCTCTGTATTAGACGAAGAGTACTCCTCAATTCGTCACAGATTCTTTCTCCCTTACACTACAATTCAGGAATGCTTTGTAACCTTGACTATCAGTCACGGGAGGCAGCTATCTAAGAAAAGTACAGTGACCGGGGGAGGAGGAGGTGGTGTGCACACGAGCACGCGCAGGCATGCGACGTCACTCGGTTTAACACTTGCTGGTTCAGGACGTGGTGCGGGACGCCCAAGGTCTCACCACTCGACCGGTCACCCACCCAGATCCAACCTGACAATCCCAACAGGAACTGCTGCGGCTGACACACAGGCAAGTGAGACATATAAAATACATCTCAACTTACCGTGTTCGATGGAGGTTGATCAGGCCTCAAATTCAGCCACCGCGGTCACCACCAGGGAAGTCAGCAATATGGGTCCGGGAGGGCGGCGTACCGCTAGCCACGCCGCACGTTGAGCGCCATTTGTGGGGGTCGTGATGACATTCCACTCGTCCTCCAGTCACTCCAAATTCAAACTATGAGCATGGGTCAACCATTCAAAGAATGAGTCAGACAACAAGCTGGTTCAAGCTCAGAGCATGCTCAGAAGACTACTACAGTCAACGTCCTCAGCATTGTTCTGCATTTATTTTTTTTACATGCACAAATCTAAATACACTACATAATGGGAGGGGAAAGGGGTTGTCCGGGGCGGGGTAAGCCATGAAAGTCCAATGTCTGGCCACTCCTGATTGGTCCACATCTCCTTATCTCAGTCTCTGGGCAGATATTGCAGCCGTCAGCTTATAATCTTGTTTCGTTTCTCTGAAATGTCTTGGCAACACTGGAAATGTCTTAGTTTAAGTTTCGATTTGAGTATTATGTAGCAAGGAAAGCTTATTGTTATATGACACAAAATGGTGGTTAGTACATTAGCAAAAAAGCGTATAAAAGTTACAAAAGTATAAAAGTTACAAATATATATATTCTCTTTTTCCCCGACAATACTGTATGGAGAACTGTGTGGGGCCATTATACTATATGGAGTACTTCTGTACTACTACTTCTATATGGGGCAATCTGTTTCCATCTGACCATTACAGCTGATCCCATGATTATCTAAACTGGATCAACCTTAATGGACTGGAGATGGGAGATAGAAGTCCATTGTTGTGAAGCTTGTGAAAAACACACTGATGAGATTCTGAAAATAAAGATGGCAACAGGAAGAAACATATGAAGAAGTGAGACATGTGGAAAATAAAAGCATATGGCAGCCAGGAGAAGCTCTCACTGCAGACAAAGAACCTAAAGTGGAAAATGAAACACAGGAAACCAAGGAAGGGTTCACAACCTCCTGTAATGGATGAGTGACCAACATAACATTCTCCAGACCAGACAAAGTGTTTTATAGATCCTGATACAATGTATACAAGAAATATCCTCAGGAAGATAAAGTCAACATCTACTATATGACTTATACAGTTCCTTGAAAAAGTATTCACACCCTGTGAACTTTTCCATATTTTCCTCATTACACCCACAAACTTAAATGTAGTTTATTGGGGTTTCTCATATGTGATATTGACGCGCCCCCTGGGCCGTGGGGTACTCGGTGCCGGGCCGGTCGTCGCTAGGGGAGATGTCACAGTGGTAGTGACCCGGTGCGTGACCCAGGGCGGTCAATCAAAAGGGGAATATTATTTACAGGGGATTTATAGTTCTTATATATAGTTTGTGACGCCACCTGTGGTATGTGGCTAGGGGAGCCGCCGCTGCGGAGCAGGTCCTCTGGAGCTGGTGTGAATGCAGCAGAGTTGGTTCAGCTCTCCACAGGTAGAGCTTAGCTCCAGGGCAGTGTAGATGTTGCTGTTATGGTGTAGTGCAGAGGATGGCGCAGATAATGATCACAGAGACAGTAAGGTGCAGTCCTCGGGGTTTGCTCACGGTTTCTTAGACTTCCAGTTACCAGTACTAGAGTATCTTCCCACGGTGTCCTGTGCTTACTGAGGGAGAGGTTCAGCAAACTCCCAGGTCTCTCCGGAGTACGTAACGGGACCCCCTTCTGTGTGTTCCTTCTGGCTGTCTCCCTGCACCTCACACCTAGTGTCTCAGGCCAGTGGCCGCGGACCTTGCCGGGCGACGTCTTCTCTGTCCCCTGGGTCCTCTATGGCTACCTTCTTGGTGAGACAGATGTGGCTTGTGGCTGCAGTACCTGAAATACTGCAGCCTCTGGTTTCCTAGTTGAGGCTTAAAGAACTCAGCTAGTTTAGGGACCGGTTCCCTCTGTGCGACCTGACCCTTCCACCTCCTGGTAGATTCGGGCGTACGGGTGGCCTCCAGCACTACCCGTACCCCTGGGGTCCCTTGCACGTTCCTGGAGCCTTTCCTGCTCCTCTCTCTCTCCCCTCAGTCTTGGGCCTCTCTGGCTAGGCCCTCCTCCTGAGCAGAGCTCCTACAGAGCACCTGCTCCCTCGACTTCTCCTCTCAGACTCCACTGACTGACTGAACTCCCAAGATGGCTTCTCTCTTTGTACTATCACTAACAATTGCTCCCCTGAACTTCTTCCTCCACCCACACCCACTACATGGTTCCCCCTCTCTTGGTTCCCCCCACTCCAGCCAGGGACAGGGCTCAGCAGGAAGCGCAACATATCTTGCCCCTCCTGCTGGTCTGGAGCAGTGTAGTGTTGGATGCAGGTGTTAGGGTCCCGGGCAGTACTCCTTCCTTACCTGAGAGTGAGATACCACACCTCTGGGTGAGAAGCAGTACCTCTGTGGCGACTGAACCCGCAGGGCTGCCGCAATATCAACACAAAGTAGCAAGTATTTGTGAAGTGTGAAGGAAATGATACAATGTTTTCTAAACATATAATAAATATAAATCTGAAAATTGTGAGATGCATTAGTATTCAGCCCCCCTGAGTCAATACTTTATAGGACCACCTTTCGCTGCATTTATTTCTGCAGTCTTTTGGGGTCTGTCTCTCCTGCTTTGCACATCTAGGAGGTGATATTTTTGTCCCGTCTTCTTTGCACACTCGCTCTCGCTCTTTGAGATTGGATTGAGACGTCTGTGATCAGCAATATTCATGTCTTGTCACAGAATCTCATTGGTTTTAGGTTTGGACTGTGACTGGGCCGTTCACACATATGAATAGGCTTTGATCTAAACCAGTGTTTCCCAAACTCCAGTCCTCACGGACCCCACAGGTCATGTTTTCAGGATCTCCTTAGTATTGCACAGGTGATGGAATTACTATCAAGGCATCAGGAATTCTCTCACCTGTGCAATACTAAGGAGATCCTCAAAACATAACCTGTGGGGGCCATGAGGACTGGAGTTTGTGAAACACTGATCTAAACCCACAATTGTAGCTCTGGCAGGATGTTTAGAGTTGTTGGTGAACCTACGTCCCAGTCTTAAGTCTTTGGCAGCCTAAAACAGCTTTTCCTCCAGGATTGACCTGTATTCAGCTCCATCCATCTTTCCATCAACTGACCAGCTTCCCTGTCTCTACTTAAGAAAAGCCTCCCCACAGCAGAATGCTGCCACCACCATGTGCAATGGTGGGGATGGTGTTTTCAAGGTGATGTGCAGTATTAGTCTTCCACCACACAAAGCGTTTTGAATTTAGCCCAAAAAGTTCTCCTTTGGTCTCATCTGACCAGAGCCCCTTCTTCCACATGCTCGCTGCACACACTACATAGCTTTTTGCAAAATATAACTGTGACTTCTTATGGCTTTCTTTCAAAAATGGTTTTCTTCGTTCTACTTTTCCATAAAGGCCAAATTTGTGGAGTACACGACTAATAGTTGTCGTGTGGACAGTCTTCCCATCCTGAGCTGTGGAACTCTGCAGCTGCTCCAGTGACCATGGGCCTCTTGGCTGCTTCTCTAATTAGTGCTCTCCTTGCTTAGAATATCAGGTTAGGTGGACAATCATGTCTTAGTAGGTTTTCAGTTGTGCCATACTCCTTACAATTTTGGATGACAAATTGAACTGTGCTCAGTGAGATGTTCAGAGCCAGGCTATTTTTTTATAACCTAATCCTGCTTTACTCTTCTCCACAATTTTATCCCAGACCTGTCTGGTGGGCTCCTTGGTTTTCATGATGATGTTTGGTCCCTAATATTCTCACACAAAACTCTGAGGCCTTCAAAGAACAGATGTAGTTATACTGATAAGAAATTAGACACAGGTAGACGCAATGTACTAATTATGTGACTTCTGGAGGCAATTGGTCACTCAGGATGTTATTTAGGCTTGTTTGGACTTTGCAAAAAAGACATGTGAGGAGATTCCCCAAATGTATGGAGGATGGTGCTGTGGTCAGCTGAAACCAAAATCAAACTTTTTGACTACCAAGGGAAATACTATGCCTGGCGCCAAACCAGCACTGATCATCACCTTAAGAACACCATTCCCACAGTGAAGCATGGTGACGGCAGCATCATGCTGTGGGGACGTGTTTCGGCAGCAGGGACAGGGAATATAGTCTGAGTTTAGGCGAATTTGGATGGTCTGAAATACAGGGATATTCTTCAGCAAAACCTATTTCAGTCTGTCAGTGATTTGAGACTGGGACGGAGGTTCATCTTCCAACAAGACAATGACCGAAAGCATACTGCTAAAGCAACACTCGAGTGGTTTAAAGGAAAAATGTATAAATGTTCTGGAGTGGCCGAGTCACAGCCCAGACCTTAATCCAATGGTGAATCTGTGGTCAGACTCGATGATTGCTGTTCACCAGTGGAAACCATCTAAATTGAAGGAGCTGGAGCAGTTTTGCCTTGAGGAATGAGCAAAAATCCCAGAGACAGATGTGGAAAGCTCATAGAGACTTATCCAAAGTGACTTGCCGCAAAAGGAGGCTCTAAAAAGTAATGACTATAGGGGAGTGAATAGTTATGCACTCTGAAGTACTGAAAAAAAATCTGTGAAATTCCAAGTTGAGGAAGCAAACCACAAAAGTTATATTCTTGTATATAATAGCAGTATTATAGTAATTATATTCTTGTACATAGGGACAGTATTATAGTAGTAATATTCCTGTAGATAGGGGCAGTATTATAGGAGTTATATTCTTGTACATAGGAGCAGTATTATCGTAGTTATATTCTTTTACATAGGGGCAGTATTATATTATAGTAGTTATATTCTTGTACATAGGAGCAGTATTATAGTAGTTATATTCTTGTACATAAGGAGCAGTATTATAGTAGTTATATTCTTGTACATAGTAGCAGTATTATAGAAGTTATATAGTTGTACAGAGCGGGCAGTATTATAGTAGTTATATCTTTGTATATAGGGAGCAGTGTTATAGTAGCTATATTCTTGTACATAGGAGCAGTATTATAGTAGATATATTCTTGCACATAGGAGCAGTATTATAGTAGTTATATTCTTGTACATAGGAGCAGTATTATAGTAGTTATATTCTTGTACATAGGAGCAGTATTATAGTAGTTATATTCTTGTACATAGGAGCAGTATTATAGTAGTTATATTCTTGTACATAGGTGCAGTATTATAGTAGTTATAATCTTGTACATAGGTGCAGTATAATAGTAGTTATATTCTTGTACATAGGAGGCAGTATTATACAGTAGTAGTTATATTCTTGTACATAGGAGCAGTATTATAGTAGCTATATTCTTGTACATAGGGGGCAGTATTATAGTAGCTATATTCTTGTACATAGGGGGCAGTATTATAGTAGTTATATTCTTGTACATAGGGGCAGTATTATAGTAGCTATATTCTTGTACATAGGGGCAGTATTATAGTAGATATATTCTTGTACATAGGGACAGTATTATAGTAGTTATATTCTTGTACATAGGGGCAGTATTATATCAGTTATATTCTTGTACATAGGAGCAGTATTATAGTAGTTATATTCTTGTACATAGGGGCAGTTTTATAGTAGTTATATTCTTTTACATAGGGGCAGTATTGTAGTAGTTATATTCTTGTACATATGAGCAGCATTATAGTAGTTATATTCTTGTACATGGAGGCAGTATTATAGTAGTTATATTTTTGTACATAGCAGCAGTATTATAGTAGTTATATTCTTGTACATAGGAAGCTGTATTATAGTAGTTATATTCTTGTACATAGGAGCAGTATTATAGTAGTTATAATATTGCACATAGGAGCAGTATTATAGTAGTTATATTCTTGTACATAGGAGCAGTATTATAGTAGTTATATTCTTGTACATAGGGGCAGTATTATAGTAGTTATATTCTTGTACATAGGAGGCTGTATTATAGTAGTTATATTCTTGAACATAGGAGCAGTATTATAGTAGTTATATTCTTGTACATAGGGGCAGTATTATAGTAGTTATATTCTTGTACATAGGAGCAGTATTATAGTAGTTATATTCTTGTACATAGGGGCAGTATTATAGTAGTTATATTCTTGTACATAGGGGCAGTATTATAGTAGTTATATTCTTGTACATAGGGGCAGTATTATAGTAGTTATATTCTTGTACATAGGAGCAGTATTATAGTAGTTATATTCTTGTACATAGGAGCAGTATTATAGTAGTTATATTCTTGTACATAGGGGCAGTATTATAGTAGTTATATTCTTGTACATAGGTGCAGTATTATAGTAGTTATATTCTTGTACATAGGAGGCAGTATTATACAGTAGTAGTTATATTCTTGTACATAGGAGCAGTATTATAGTAGCTATATTCTTGTACATAGGGGGCAGTATTATAGTAGCTATATTCTTGTACATAGGGGGCAGTATTATAGTAGTTATATTCTTGTACATAGGGGCAGTATTATAGTAGCTATATTCTTGTACATAGGGGCAGTATTATAGTAGTTATATTCTTGTACATAGGAGCAGTATTATAGTAGTTATATTCTTGTACATAGGAGCAGTATTATAGTAGTTATATTCTTGTACATAGGAGCAGTATTATAGTAGTTATATTCTTGTACATAGGGACAGTATTATAGTAGTTATATTCTTGTACATAGGGGCAGTATTATATCAGTTATATTCTTGTACATAGGAGCAGTATTATAGTAGTTATATTCTTGTACATAGGGGCAGTATTATAGTAGCTATATTCTTGCACATAGGGGGCAGTATTATAGTAGTTATATTCTTTTACATAGGGGGCAGTATTGTAGTAGTTATATTCTTGTACATATGAGCAGTATTATAGTAGTTATATTCTTGTACATGGAGGCAGTATTATAGTAGTTATATTTTTGTACATAGGAGCAGTATTATAGTAGTTATATTCTTGTACATAGGAGCAGTATTATAGTAGTTTATATTCTTGTGCATAGGAAGCTGTATTATAGTAGTTATATTCTTGTACATAGGAGCAGTATTATAGTAGTTATATTATTGCACATAGGAGCAGTATTATAGTAGTTATATTCTTGTACATAGGAGCAGTATTATAGTAGTTATATTCTTGTACATAGGAGGCAGTATTATAGTAGTTATATTCTTGTACATAGGGGCAGTATTATAGTAGTTATATTCTTGTACATAGGGAGCAGTATTATAGTAGTTATATTCTTGTACATAGGGGCAGTATTATAGTAGTTATATTCTTGTACATAGGGGCAGTATTATAGTAGTTATATTCTTGTACATAGGAGGCTGTATGTAGCATCGGCGTCTCTGCCCCGTACTAGGCAGAGACGCTGTCCCTCTCACCTCCCCGCTCCTGGCGCGGCGTCCTCCAGCGCTTCTCTCCCCGCTGCTTCCCGCACGCGCTCCTTCCCCGGCAGTGTGCTTAGGGTGCGCGCGCTCCCCCTCTCTTAAAGGGACTGCGCACGCCGTCCTAAGGAGTCCCTGGCCAATTTCCGGAGGACCTCCCATATATAGGCACCTCCTCCAAAATGGAGGTGCCCGAGCAATGTTGTTGCAAAGCCTTCACTCTGCTTCAGCCCCCAGGTCCCGTTACCAGTTACCTGCCAGATTCCTGCCTGTTACTTGCCAGTCACCTGCCAGATTCCTGCTTATTACCTGCCAGATTCCTGCCTGTTACCTGCCAGTCACCTGCCAGATTCCTGCTTGGTGCCTGCCTGATATCCGTTTACCTGCTTGCAAGCCTGCGGTCCGACGGTCTGCCTTCCGACACCTGTCAGTCTGTCTATGGACCAGCCTGCCCGCTCACCTGGGAGCGCTCATCTGCTACCTGCCTGCTAGCCTACCTGGAGGCTCCGCCGTCACTTGCCGTGACCACCTGCCCGTCCAGAGACTCTTGCCCGCTCACCTGGGAGCGCTCACCTGCTACCTGCCTGCTAGCCTACCTGGAGGCTCTGCCGTCACTTGCCGTGACCACCTGCCTGTCCAAAGACTCTCGCCCGCTCACCTGGGAGCGCTCACCAGCCACCTGCCTGCTGTCCTTCTACCCAGAGACTCCCCTGTCACTTGCCGTGAGTACCCGTCCTTCTACTCAGAGACTGTCCCTGCCACTTGCCGTGACTACCTGCCCTTCTACCCAGAGACTGTCCCTGTCACTTGCCGTGACTACCTGCCCTTCTACCCAGAGACTGTCCCTGTCACTTGCCGTGACTACCTGCCCGTCTTCCCTGGGAGCCACCCGCTTCCTTACAAGGACCGCCCCCTTGTATAGTTGCTCAGAGGTTCCGCCTCCCAGACCCGTGACAGTTTGCTCGGGCCATGGAACCCGGTGGCCCCCAGATCTCCGATCTGCACCAGGAAGTCTTACGTCAGAAAACTCAGCAGGAGGTGGTACTGTCCTATCTACGGTCCGTTAACTCTCGTCTAGGTGCATTGTGTGACTTGTCTATGTCTACCTCTGGTCCTGCCGTGCCCATTCCTGCGGTACCGCAATCCAGTCCCTTCATGGTACCCGACTATGGACCTCGGCTTCTGGCACCTCCACGCTTTGCCGGCGAACCTACTTTAGCTCGGGGTTTCATAAACCAGTGCACCCTGCACTTTGAGCTATTGGCATACCAGTTCATCTCCGACCGGGTGGCCTTCATCATGTCCCATCTCACTGGGGAGGCACTGGCATGGCTAAATCCCCTGTGGGAGAGAGGGGATCCCCTGGTGTCCGACCTGCCGTCTTTCCTCGCTGCTTTCCGGAAAGTCTTCGATGAACCTGGACGGAAAACCTCTTCTGCCTCCTTTCTGCTACGTCTCCGCCAAGGGAGTCTCACCGTGGGCCAATATGCCATACGGTTCCGCACCCTCGCTTCTGAGCTTGCCTGGGAAAATGAGGCTCTGGTGTCCGTCTTCTGGGAGGGTCTTTCCGGTCGGATTAAGGACGAGTTAGCTGGTCGGGACATTCCTACCACTCTGGATGACCTGGTGTCACTAGCTACCCGGATTGGCATCCGGTTCCAAGAACGTGCCAAAGAGACTACCTGTGAGAAAGACTTTTCTTGCTCTGCTCCTACTTCCCTGACACCTGCCTCTCAATCAGTCACTCCGCGGGCGATCTCGCCTGAACCTATGCAGATCGACCAGACCAAGATGGTCAGATCTCGCCAAGAATCTCGCCGAGCCGAGGGAAGCTGTTTCTATTGTGGCAGTATGGAGCACTTCATCCGTTCCTGCCCGGAGAAGACGGGAAACGCCAGTGTCTAGGACCGCTCGGAGAGGTCGTCCTAGACAAAAGTAAGCCCTCTCCGTCTCTGACTTTACCGGTCTCTATTGCTTGGGGAGAAAACCGACACTTTGAACTCGCCCACCTGGATTCTGGAGCTGCTGGAAACCTCATCTCCCAGTCTCTGGTAGAGAGATACCGTATTCCCACCAAGTCCCTGGCTGAACCATTATCAGTCGCCTCCGTGGATGGAAGACTTCTCTCGGAGACCATCCTGCTCGTCACTGAACCCATAACCCTGCAGGTGGGAATGCTGCACTCTGAGGAAATCTCATTCCATGTGTTGTCCGGACTTTCTCACTCCCTGTTGCTAGGTCTACCTTGGCTCCAGACACACGAACCCGTATTGAACTGGCGATCCGGTGAAGTACTCCGATGGGGTCCAGACTGCCGTAGGACCTGCCTGGTTCCGGTCCGCCCAGCTCGCCCTCCGCCAACTCCAGCTAATTTACCAGGTCTCCCGGCTCCTTACTGGCCCTATGCGGACGTCTTTGGTAAGAAGGAAGCAGAGACGTTGCCACCCCATAGGCCATATGACTGCCCGATCGACCTGGTACCTGGCACCACTCCTCCCCGTGGGCGTATCTACCCGTTGTCTGCAGCCGAGACCCGGGCCATGTCTGAGTACATTGAAGAGAATCTAGCTAGGGGATTTATCCGGAAATCTACCTCCCCGGCTGGAGCCGGATTCTTCTTTGTCAAAAAGAAAGACGGCTCGCTACGCCCCTGTATTGACTATAGAGGACTCAATCAGATCACGGTTAAAAATAAATACCCCCTTCCGCTCATCTCTGAGTTATTTGATCGTCTTAAAGGCGCCAGGATCTTCTCCAAGCTGGATCTACGTGGAGCGTATAACCTGGTCCGTATCCGTCAGGGAGACAAGTGGAAAACAGCATTTAATACCCGGGACGGACACTATGAGTACCGTGTGATGCCCTTCGGTCTCTGCAATGCTCCCGCCGTCTTCCAAGAACTGGTCAACGACATCTTCCGTGACCTTCTTTACTCCTGCGTGGTGGTATACCTGGACGACATCTTGGTCTTCTCTCCGGATCTTCCCACACACCGGAGGGATGTTCGTCAGGTCCTGCTTAGGCTCAGGCAGAACCACCTCTATGCTAAATACGAGAAGTGCCTTTTTGAGCAGACCTCTCTTCCTTTCCTGGGCTATGTTATCTCCCAGACAGGCTTGCGAATGGATCCCGAGAAGCTCTCTGCTGTCCTAAAGTGGCCCCGTACGGAGGGCTTGAAGGCGATACAGCGATTCCTGGGCTTCGCTAATTACTATCGTCTCTTCATTCCTCACTTCTCGTCACGGACTGCTCCCATATCTGCGCTCACCCTTAAGGGAGCAAATTCCAAGGTATGGTCATCCGAAGCTGAGGAGGCCTTCCTTTCCCTGAAACAAGCCTTCTCCTCTGCCCCTGTGCTGCACCGTCCGGACTGCAACAAACAGTTCTACCTGGAGATTGATGCCTCCTCCTCTGGAGCCGGAGCGGTGCTCACCCAGAAGTCTTCCTCCGGGAGAATGGTAACTTGCGGCTTTTTCTCTAAAATCTTCTCCTCCTCTGAGCGCAATTACTCCATAGGAGACCGAGAACTGCTTGCCGTTAAATTGGCGCTGGAGGAGTGGCGTTACCTGCTTGAAGGGGCTCTATACCCGGTGATCATCTATACGATCACAAGAACCTGGCATATCTCCAAAATGCCCAGAGACTTAATCCACGTCAGGCCCGGTGGTCTTTGTTCTTTGCCCGCTTCGATTTCATCCTTCATTTCCGCCCGGCGGACAAAAATGTCAAAGCTGATGCCTTGTCCCGATCCTTCCTGTCCTCCGACCAAGAGGAGGAGCCTATGCACATTATCGACCCCTCCAAGGTGATGAATGTGGCCCCCTTGGATTTGACTCGTCTTCCACCCGGCAAGACGTTCGTGGCGCCTCCAGACCGTGAGAGGGTTCTTCGCTGGGGTCATTCTTCTAAACTAGCTGGCCATGCCGGCCAAAAGAAGACCTTCCTACTCATTTCCCGGCATTACTGGTGGTCTACCCTGCGTAAGGATGAGGTAGACTTCGTCTCTGCCTGTTCATCTTGTGGCCGCAACAAAATTCCCAGACACTTACCAGCTGGTCATCTCCTGCCACTTCCCATACCTGTTGCCCCGTGGCAACACATCGCTATGGACTTCATTACCGATCTTCCTGTCTCTGCCGGGTGTACTGTCATTTGGGTGGTCGCGGACCGCTTCTCTAAAATGGCCCACTTCATTCCCCTGCCTGGTCTTCCGTCTGCACCTGAGCTGGCTAAGGACTTTATTCGCCATATCTTCCGTCTCCATGGCCTACCCCTCCACATCGTGTCGGATCGAGGGGTTCAGTTTACCTCACGCTTCTGGAGAGCCACATGTAAACTGCTGGACGTCACCCTGGACTTCTCCTCCGCTTACCACCCTCAGTCCAATGGTCAAGTGGAGCGGATCAATCAGATCCTTATCAGCTATCTCCGGCACTTTGTTAATGCCCACCATTCTGATTGGGTGGACCTCCTTCCTTGGGCCGAGTTCGCTTATAATAACCACGAGAGCGAATCCTCTTCCAAGTCCCCGTTCTCTATTGTCTATGGCGAGCACCCCCGGATTCCGCTTCCTGTCTCCGTTTCTGTGGACAACCCTGCTGCGGAGTCTCTTGTCAGCGAATTTTCTACTATTTGGGAGAGTACCAGGTCCGCTCTTCTTTTGTCCTCTGAGCGGATGAAGAGATATGCTGATAAGAGACGTCTGGATCCGCCTCAATTCCGTCCGGGAGACAAGGTTTGGCTCTCGTCCAAACATGTGCGGCTCAAAGTACCCTCCTTCAAGTTGGGCCCTCGATTCATCGGTCCCTTCGAAGTCCTCAGGCAAATTAACCCTGTGGCCTACAAATTAAAACTCCCGGCCACCCTACGGATTCCCAACTCCTTCCACGTATCTCTCCTCAAACCCGTTGTCTTTAACTCTTTTTCCAATAATCCAGGTGCCCCTCCTGCTCCGGTTTCCGCTGATGACGTCTTTGAGGTAGAGAGTATTCTGGCCTCCAAGAGGGTAAGAGGAAAGACCTTTTTTCTGGTAGATTGGAAGGGGTTTGGTCCTGAGGAGAGAACTTGGGAACCAAGGGAGAACATCAACGCCCCGCTTCTCCTTGAAAAATTTCTTTCTGGCCAAAAAAAGAGGGGGCCTAAAGGGGGGGTACTGTAGCATCGGCGTCTCTGCCCCGTACTAGGCAGAGACGCCGTCCCTCTCACCTCCCCGCTCCTGGCGCGGCGTCCTCCAGCGCTTCTCTCCCCGCTGCTTCCCGCACGCGCTCCTTCCCCGGCAGTGTGCTTAGGGCGCGCGCGCTCCCCCTCTCTTAAAGGGACCGCGCGCGCCGTCCTAAGGAGTCCCCGGCCAATTACCGGAGGACCTCCCATATATAGGCACCTCCTCCAAAATGGAGGTGCCCGAGAAATGTTGTTGCAAAGCCTTCACTCTGCTTCAGCCCTCAGGTCCCGTTACCAGTTACCTGCCAGTCACCTGCCAGATTCCTGCCTGTTACCTGCCAGTCACCTGCCAGATTCCTGCTTGTTACCTGCCAGCTACCTGCCAGATTCCTGCCTGTTACCTGCCAGTCACCTGCCAGATTCCTGCTTGGTACCTGCCTGATATCCGTTTACCTGCTTGCAAGCCTGCGGTCCGACGGTCTGCCTTCCGACACCTGTCAGTCTGTCTATGGACCAGCCTGCCCGCTCACCTGGGAGCGCTCATCTGCTACCTGCCTGCTAGCCTGCCTGGAGGCTCCGCCGTCACTTGCCGTGACCACCTGCCCGTCCAGAGACTCTTGCCCGCTCACCTGGGAGCGCTCACCTGCTACCTGCCTGCTAGCCTACCTGGAGGCTCTGCCGTCACTTGCCGTGACCACCTGCCTGTCCAAAGACTCTCGCCCGCTCACCTGGGAGCGCTCACCAGCCACCTGCCTGCTGTCCTTCTACCCAGAGACTCCCCTGTCACTTGCCGTGAGTACCCGTCCTTCTACTCAGAGACTGTCCCTGCCACTTGCCGTGACTACCTGCCCTTCTACCCAGAGACTGTCCCTGTCACTTGCCGTGACTACCTGACCTTCTACCCAGAGACTGTCCCTGTCACTTGCCGTGACTACCTGCCCGTCTTCCCTGGGAGCCACCGGCTTCCTTACAAGGACCGCCCCCTTGTATAGTTGCTCAGAGGTTCCGCCTCCCAGACCCGTGACACTGTATTATAGTAGTTATATTCTTGAACATAGGAGCAGTATTATAGTAGTTATATTCTTGTACATAGGGGCAGTATTATAGTAGTTATATTCTTGTACATTGGGGCAGTATTATAGTAGATATATTCTTGTACATAGGGGCAGTATTATAGTAGTTATATTCTTGTATATGGGGCAGTATTATGGTAGTTATATTCTTGTACATAGGGGGCAGTATTATAGTAGTTATATTCTTGTACATGGGGCAGTATTATGGTAGTTATATTCTTGTACATAGGGGCAGTATTATAGTAGTTATATTCTTGTACATAGGAGCAGTATTATAGTAGTTATATTCTTGTACATAGGGGCAGTATTATAGTAGTTATATTCTTGTACATACAGTGGTGGCCAAAAGTATTGGCACCCCTGCAATTCTGTCAGATAATACTCAGTTTCTTCCTGAAAATGATTGCAATCACAAATTCTTTGGTCTTATTCTCTTCATTTAATTTGCTTGGAAGGAAAAAGCACAAAAGAGAATGAAGCAAAAATCAAATCATTGATCAATTCACACAAAACTCCCAAAATGGGCCGGACAAAAGTATTGGCACCCTCAGCCTAATACTGCACAACCTTTAGCCAAAATAACTGCGAACAACCACTTCCGGTAACCATCAATGAGCTTCTTACAATGCTCTGCTGGAATTGTAGACCATTCTTCTTTGGCAAACTGCTCCAGGTCCCTGATATTTGAAGGGTGCCTTCTCCAAACTGCCATTTTGAGATCTCTCCACAGGTGTTCTATGGGATTCAGGTCTGGACTCATTGCTGGACACCTTAGAAGTCTCCAGTGCTTTCTCTCAAACCATTTTATAGTGCTTTTGGAAGTGTGTTTTGGGTCACTGTCCTGCTGGAAGACCCATGACCTCTGAGGGAGACCCAGCTCTCTCACACTGGGCCCTACATTATGCTGCAAAATTTGTTGGTAGTCTTCAGACTTCATAATGCCATGCACACGGTCAAGCAGTCCAGTGCCAGAGGCAGCAAAGCAACCCCAAAACATCAGGGAACCTCCGCCATGTTTGACTGTAGGAACCGTGTTCTTTTCTTTGAATGCCTCTTTTTTTTCCTGTACACTCTATGTTGATGCTTTTTGCCAAAAAGCTCTACTTTTGTCTCATCTGACCAGAGAACATTCTTCCAAAACGTTTTAGGCTTTCTCAGGTAAGTTTTGGCAAACTCCAGCCTGGCTTTTTTATGTCTTGGGGTAAGAAGTGGGGTCTTCCTGGGTATCCTACCATACAGTCCCTTTTCATTCAGATGCTGACGGATAGTACGGGCTGACACTGTTGTACCCTCGGACTGCAGGCAGCTTGAACTTGTTTGGATGTTAGTCGAGGTTCTTTATTCACCATCCGCACAATCTTGCGTTGAAATCTCTCGTCAATTTTTCTTTTCCGTCCACATCTAGGGAGGTCAGCCACAGTGCCATGGGCTTTACACTTCTTGATGACACTGCGCATGGAAGACACGGGAACATTCAGGTCATTGGAGATGGACTTGAAGCCTTGAGATTGCTCATGCTTCCTCACAATTTGGTTTCTCAAGTCCTCAGACAGTTCTTTGGTCTTCTTTCTTTTCTCCATGCTCAATGTGGTACACACAAGGACACAGGACAGAGGTTGAGTCAACTTTAATCCATGTTAACTGGCTGCAAGTGTGATTTAGTTATTGCCATCACCTGTTAGGTGCCACAGGTAAGTTACAGGTGCTGTTAATTACACGAATTACAGAAGCATCACAGGATTTTTCAAACAGTGCCAATACTTTTGTCCACCCCCTTTTTTAGGTTTGGTGTGGAATTATATCCAATTTGGCTTTAGGACAATTCTTTTTGTGTTTTTTCATTGAAGACAAATTAAATGAAGATAATAAGACCAAAGAATTTGTGATTGCAATCATTTTCAGGAAGAAACTGAGTATTATCTGACAGAATTGCAGGGGTGCCAATACTTTTGGCCACCACTATAGCAGGCTGTATTATAGTAGTTATATTCTTGTATATAGGAGCAGTATTATAGTAGCTATATTCTTGTACATAGGGAGCAGTATTATAGTAGCTATATTCTTGTACATAGGGGGCAGTATTATAGTAGTTATATTCTTGTACATAGGAGCAGTATTATAGTAGTTATATTCTTGTACATAGGAGCAGTATTATAGAAGTTATATTCTTGTACATATGGGGGAAGTATTATAGTAGTTATATTCTTGTACATAGGGGGCAGTATTATAGTAGTGATATTCTTGTACATAGGAGCAGTATTATAGTAGTTCTATTCTTGTACATAGGAGCAGTATTATAGTAGTTATATTCTTTACATAGGAGCAGTATTATAGTAGTTATATTCTTTACATAGGAGCAGTATTATAGTAATTATATTCTTCTATATAGGAGCAGTATTATAGTAGTTATATTCTTGTACATAGGGGGCAGTATTATAGTAGTTAGATTCTTGTACATAGGGGCAGTATTATAGTAGTTATATTCTTGTACATAGGAGCAGTATTATAGTAGTTATATTCTTGTACATAGGAGCAGTATTATAGTAGTTATATTCTTGTACATAGGAGCAGTATTATAGTAGTTATATTCTTGTACATAGGAGCAGTATTATATTAATTATATTCTTGTATATAGGAGCAGTATTATAGTAGTTATATTCTTGTACATAGGAGCAGTATTATAGTAGTTATATTCTTTACATAGGAGCAGTATTATATTAATTATATTCTTGTATATAGAAGCAGTATTATAGTAGTTATATTCTTGTACATAGGAGCAGTATTATAGTAGTTATATTCTTGTGCATAGGAGCAGTATTATAGTAGCTATATTCTTGTACATAGGGGCAGTATTATAGTAGTTATATTCTTGTACATAGGGGGCAGTATTAAAGTAGTTATATTCTTGTACATAGGGGCAGTAGTATAGTAGTTATATTCTTGTACATACGGGCAGTATTATAGTAGTTATATTCTTGTACATATGGGCAGTATGATAGTAGTTATATTCTTGTACATAGGGGCAGTATTATAGTAGTTATATTCTTGTACATAGGGGCAGTATTATAGTAGTTATATTCTTGTACATAGGAGTAGTATTATAGTAGTTATATTCTTGTACATAGGGGCAGTATTATAGTAGTTATATTCTTGTACATAGGAGCAGTATTATAGTAGTTATATTCTTGTACATATGGGCAGTATTATAGTAGTTATATTCTTCTACATAGGGGCAGTATTATAGTAGTTATATTCTTGTACATAGGGGCAGTATTATAGTAGTTATATTCTTGTACATAGGAGCAGTATTATAGTAGTTATATTCTTGTACATAGGAGCAGTATTATAGTAGTTATATTCTTGTACATAGGGGCAGTATTATAGTAGTTATATTCTTGTACATAGGAGCAGTATTATAGTAGTTATATTCTTGTACATAGGAGCAGTATTATAGTAGTTATATTCTTGTACATAGGGGGCAGTATTATAGTAGTTATAATCTTGTACATAGGGGGCAGTATTATTGTAGTTATATTCTTTTTACATAGGAGCAGTACTATTGTAGTTATATTCTTTTTACATAGGGGGCAGTATTATAATAGTTATATTCTTGTACATAGGGGCAGTATTATAGTAGTTATATTCTTGTACATAGGGGCAGTATTATAGTAGTTATATTCTTGTACATAGGGGCAGTATTATAGTAGTTATATTCTTGTACATAGGGGCAGTATTATAGTAGTTATATTCTTGTACATAGGGGGCAGTATTATAGTAGTTATATTCTTGTACATAGGGGTAGTATTATAAAAGTTATATTCTTGTACATAGGGGCAGTATTATAGTAGTTATATTCTTGTACATAGGGGCAGTATTATAGTAGTTATATTCTTGTACATAGGAGCAGTATTATAGTAGTTATATTCTTGTATATAGGAGCAGTATTATAGTAGTTATACTCTTGTACATAGGGGCAGTATTATAGTAGTTATATTCTTGTACATAGAAGCAGTATTATAGTAGTTATATTCTTGTACATAGGGGGCAGTATTATAGTAGTTATATTCTTGTACATAGGAGCAGTATTATAGTAGTTATATTCTTGTACATAGGGGCAGTATTATAATAGTTATATTCTAGTACATAGGGGCAGTATTATAGTAGTTATATTCTTGTACATAGGAGCAGTATTATAGTAGTTATATTCTTGTACATAGGGGGCAGTATTATAGTAGTTATATTCTTGTACATAGGAGCAATATTATAGTAGTTATATTCTTGTACATAGGGAGCAGTATTATAGTAGTTATATTCTTGTACATAGGAGCAGTATTATAGTAGTTATATTCTTGTACATAGGGGCAGTATTATAGTAGTTATATTCTTGTACATAGGAACAGTATTATAGTAGTTATATTCTTGTACATAGGGGGCAGTATTATAGTAGTTATATTCTTGTACATAGGAGCAATATTATAGTAGTTATATTCTTGTACATAGGGAGCAGTATTATAGTAGTTATATTCTTGTACATAGGAGCAGTATTATAGTAGTTATATTCTTTTACATAGGGGCAGTATTATAGTAGTTATATTCTTGTACATAGGGAGCAGTATTATAGTAGTTATATTCTTGTACATAGGGAGCAGTATTATAGTAGTTATATTCTTTTACATAGGGGCAGTATTATAGTAGTTATATTCTTTTACATAGGGGCAGTATTATAGTAGTTATATTCTTGTACATAGGGGGCAGTATTATTGTAGTTATATTCTTTTTACATAGGGGCAGTATTATAGTAGTTATATTCTTGTACATAGGGGCAGTATTATAGTAGTTATATTCTTGTACATACAGTGGTGGCCAAAAGTATTGGCACCCCTGCAATTCTGTCAGATAATACTCAGTTTCTTCCTGAAAATGATTGCAATCACAAATTCTTTGGTCTTATTCTCTTCATTTAATTTGCTTGGAAGGAAAAAGCACAAAAGAGAATGAAGCAAAAATCAAATCATTGATCAATTCACACAAAACTCCCAAAATGGGCCGGACAAAAGTATTGGCACCCTCAGCCTAATACTGCACAACCTTTAGCCAAAATAACTGCGAACAACCACTTCCGGTAACCATCAATGAGTTTCTTACAATGCTCTGCTGGAATTGTAGACCATTCTTCTTTGGCAAACTGCTCCAGGTCCCTGATATTTGAAGGGTGCCTTCTCCAAACTGCCATTTTGAGATCTCTCCACAGGTGTTCTATGGGATTCAGGTCTGGACTCATTGCTGGACACCTTAGAAGTCTCCAGTGCTTTCTCTCAAACCATTTTATAGTGCTTTTGGAAGTGTGTTTTGGGTCACTGTCCTGCTGGAAGACCCATGACCTCTGAGGGAGACCCAGCTTTCTCACACTGGGCCCTACATTATGCTGCAAAATTTGTTGGTAGTCTTCAGACTTCATAATGCCATGCACACGGTCAAGCAGTCCAGTGCCAGAGGCAGCAAAGCAACCCCAAAACATCAGGGAACCTCCGCCATGTTTGACTGTAGGGACCGTGTTCTTTTCTTTGAATGCCTCTTTTTTTTCCTGTACACTCTATGTTGATGCTTTTTCCCAAAAAGCTCTACTTTTGTCTCATCTGACCAGAGAACATTCTTCCAAAACGTTTTAGGCTTTCTCAGGTAAGTTTTGGCAAACTCCAGCCTGGCTTTTTTATGTCTTGGGGTAAGAAGTGGGGTCTTCCTGGGTATCCTACCATACAGTCCCTTTTCATTCAGATGCTGACGGATAGTACGGGCTGACACTGTTGTACCCTCGGACTGCAGGCAGCTTGAACTTGTTTGGATGTTAGTCGAGGTTCTTTATCCACCATCCGCACAATCTTGCGTTGAAATCTCTCGTCAATTTTTCTTTTCCGTCCACATCTAGGGAGGTCAGCCACAGTGCCATGGGCTTTACACTTCTTGATGACACTGCGCATGGAAGACACGGGAACATTCAGGTCATTGGAGATGGACTTGAAGCCTTGAGATTGCTCATGCTTCCTCACAATTTGGTTTCTCAAGTCCTCAGACAGTTCTTTGGTCTTCTTTCTTTTCTCCATGCTCAATGTGGTACACACAAGGACACAGGACAGAGGTTGAGTCAACTTTAATCCATGTTAACTGGCTGCAAGTGTGATTTAGTTATTGCCATCACCTGTTAGGTGCCACAGGTAAGTTACAGGTGCTGTTAATTACACGAATTACAGAAGCATCACATGATTTTTCAAACAGTGCCAATACTTTTGTCCACCCCCTTTTTTAGGTTTGGTGTGGAATTATATCCAATTTGGCTTTAGGACAATTCTTTTTGTGTTTTTTCATTGAAGACAAATTAAATGAAGATAATAAGACCAAAGAATTTGTGATTGCAATCATTTTCAGGAAGAAACTGAGTATTATCTGACAGAATTGCAGGGGTGCCAATACTTTTGGCCACCACTATAGCGGGCTGTATTATAGTAATTATATTCTTGTATATAGGAGCAGTATTATAGTAGCTATATTCTTGTACATAGGGGGCAGTATTATAGTAGTTATATATTCTTGTACATAGGAGCAGTATTATAGTAGTTATATTCTTGTACATAGGAGCAGTATTATAGTAGTTATATTCTTGTACATAGGGGGCAGTATTATAGTAGTTATATTCTTGTACATAGGGGGCAGTATTATAGTAGTGATATTCTTGTACATAGGAGCAGTATTATAGTAGTTCTATTCTTGTACATAGGAGCAGTATTATAGTAGTTATATTCTTTACATAGGAGCAGTATTATAGTAGTTATATTCTTTACATAGGAGCAGTATTATAGTAATTATATTCTTCTATATAGGAGCAGTATTATAGTAGTTATATTCTTGTACATAGGGGGCAGTATTATAGTAGTTAGATTCTTGTACATAGGGGCAGTATTATAGTAGTTATATTCTTGTACATAGGAGCAGTATTATAGTAGTTATATTCTTGTACATAGGAGCAGTATTATAGTAGTTATATTCTTGTACATAGGAGCAGTATTATAGTAGTTATATTCTTGTACATAGGAGCAGTATTATATTAATTATATTCTTGTATATAGGAGCAGTATTATAGTAGTTATATTCTTGTACATAGGAGCAGTATTATAGTAGTTATATTCTTTACATAGGAGCAGTATTATATTAATTATATTCTTGTATATAGAAGCAGTATTATAGTAGTTATATTCTTGTACATAGGAGCAGTATTATAGTAGTTATATTCTTGTGCATAGGAGCAGTATTATAGTAGTTATATTCTTGTACATAGGGGCAGTATTATAGTAGTTATATTCTTGTACATAGGGGGCAGTATTAAAGTAGTTATATTCTTGTACATAGGGGCAGTATTATAGTAGTTATATTCTTGTACATACGGGCAGTATTATAGTAGTTATATTCTTGTACATATGGGCAGTATGATAGTAGTTATATTCTTGTACATAGGGGCAGTATTATAGTAGTTATATTCTTGTACATAGGGGCAGTATTATAGTAGTTATATTCTTGTATATAGGAGTAGTATTATAGTAGTTATATTCTGGTACATAGGGGCAGTATTATAGTAGTTATATTCTTGTACATAGGAGCAGTATTATAGTAGTTATATTCTTGTACATATGGGCAGTATTATAGTAGTTATATTCTTCTACATAGGGGCAGTATTATAGTAGTTATATTCTTGTACATAGGGGCAGTATTATAGTAGTTATATTCTTGTACATAGGAGCAGTATTATAGTAGTTATATTCTTGTACATAGGAGCAGTATTATAGTAGTTATATTCTTGTACATAGGGGCAGTATTATAGTAGTTATATTCTTGTACATAGGAGCAGTATTATAGTAGTTATATTCTTGTACATAGGAGCAGTATTATAGTAGTTATATTCTTGTACATAGGGGGCAGTATTATAGTAGTTATATTCTTGTACATAGGGGGCAGTATTATTGTAGTTATATTCTTTTTACATAGGAGCAGTACTATTGTAGTTATATTCTTTTTACATAGGGGGCAGTATTATAATAGTTATATTCTTGTACATAGGGGCAGTATTATAGTAGTTATATTCTTGTACATAGGGGCAGTATTATAGTAGTTATATTCTTGTACATAGGGGCAGTATTATAGTAGTTATATTCTTGTACATAGGGGCAGTATTATAGTAGTTATATTCTTGTACATAGGGGGCAGTATTATAGTAGTTATATTCTTGTACATAGGGGTAGTATTATAAAAGTTATATTCTTGTACATAGGGGCAGTATTATAGTAGTTATATTCTTGTACATAGGAGCAGTATTATAGTAGTTATATTCTTGTACATAGGAGCAGTATTATAGTAGTTATATTCTTGTATATAGGAGCAGTATTATAGTAGTTATACTCTTGTACATAGGGGCAGTATTATAGTAGTTATATTCTTGTACATAGAAGCAGTATTATAGTAGTTATATTCTTGTACATAGGGGGCAGTATTATAGTAGTTATATTCTTGTACATAGGAGCAGTATTATAGTAGTTATATTCTTGTACATAGGGGCAGTATTATAATAGTTATATTCTAGTACATAGGGGCAGTATTATAGTAGTTATATTCTTGTACATAGGAGCAGTATTATAGTAGTTATATTCTTGTACATAGGGGGCAGTATTATAGTAGTTATATTCTTGTACATAGGAGCAATATTATAGTGTGGGGGTCGTGATGACATTCCACTCGTCCTCCAGTCACTCCAAATTCAAACTATGAGCATGGGTCAACCATTCAAAGAATGAGTCAGACAACAAGCTGGTTCAAGCTCAGAGCATGCTCAGAAGACTACTACAGTCAACCTCCTCAGCAATGTTCTGCCTTTATTTTTACATGCACAAATCTAAATACACTACATAATGGGAGGGGAAAGAGGTTGTCCGGGGCGGGGTAAACCATGAAAGTCCAGTGTCTGGCCACTCCTGATTGGTCCACATCTCCTTATCTCAGTCTCTGGGCAGATATTGCAGCCGTCAGCTTATAATCTTGTTTCGTTTCTCTGAAATAAGTTTTGGCAACGCTGGAAATGTCTTAGTTTAAGTTTCGATTTGAGTATTACGTAGCAAGGAAAGCTTATTGTTATAAGACACAAAATGGTGGTTAGTACATTAGCAAAAAAGCGTATAAAAGTTACAAAAGTATAAAAGTTACAAATATATATATTCTCTTTTACCCCGACAATATCACACACACTCCTCAGGCCAAACATGGGCTGACTCCCTATAAAATTTTGTTTGGGACCCCACCCAAGATAGGAGAGATTAGGCCCCAAGAGTTGTCTGAAACACATGATAGAGTGGTAAAATTTGTGATTGCCTTGTCTAGAGAATTGACTAACACCCGCTCTCCAGTATCTGCTTCTCTCCCAGAATCTACAGGTGATGCAGTACATGATTTCATCCCAGGCGATCTAGTGTATGTGAAGAAGTTTGTCCGGAAAGACTGCCTCCAGCCGCGGTTCGAGGGACCGTACACTGTGCTTCTCACCACCCCGACGGCTCTGAAGCTTGAGGGCAAGAGCACCTGGATTCACGCCTCCCACTGCAAGAGAGACAGAACGAGTCTATAAAAGATGACTACCTTTTTCTATATCCTTTCCATATGCTTACTGTCTGTCCCAGGGTGGACAGCTACCACACAGGGGTAGATACCTCCTTTTTCTCAAGTTGGTTGGGAGGGCTCAAGGGATTCCTCCAACAAGTTTGTCTAGTAATGGGAGGTCTACTAGTATTGGGCCTGGTGGTCCTGTGCTGCATAGTCCCCTTATATAGGAAAGCTATAACCAATGCTGTCCCAACCTCCGGGACCTTTCTGAATCAAGAGAAGATATGGAGAAATACACTTCTTTGAACAAGTCTAACCAGCCCCCCCATAACAAAGTTCAATTGAAAGATTCAGTTTAGGATCAGTTGGGAGAACTCCATGTGTCATTCAGGATAGGGCTCGATTGTCTGGGGGCGTCCCATAAGGGGGCAGCTTCTAAGATGATTGGGTGAAGAAATCCACCTCCCCTCTCCCCACACATGGACAGTCTCAAAGGCCCCGAAGCAAGGGAAAGCTTAGTGTTTAGGGGGGAATGTCGGGGTAAAAGAGAATATATATATTTGTAACTTTTATACTTTTGTAACTTTTATACGCTTTTTTGCTAATGTACTAACCACCATTTTGTGTCTTATAACAATAAGCTTTCCTTGCTACGTAATACTCAAATCGAAACTTAAACTAAGACATTTCCAGCGTTGCCAAAACTTATTTCAGAGAAACGAAACAAGATTATAAGCTGACGGCTGCAATATCTGCCCAGAGACTGAGATAAGGAGATGTGGACCAATCAGGAGTGGCCAGACACTGGACTTTCATGGTTTACCCCGCCCCGGACAACCTCTTTCCCCTCCCATTATGTAGTGTATTTAGATTTGTGCATGTAAAAATAAAGGCAGAACATTGCTGAGGAGGTTGACTGTAGTAGTCTTCTGAGCATGCTCTGAGCTTGAACCAGCTTGTTGTCTGACTCATTCTTTGAATGGTTGACCCATGCTCATAGTTTGAATTTGGAGTGACTGGAGGACGAGTGGAATGTCATCACGACCCCCACAATATGATACAATACTATAGGGAGTAGGTCGGGCCAGGGGAGGGGATGATCTTAGGTCATTTTCAAGAGCTGGGTCTTGAGTGTGGAATTCATCCTTTCCACTTTGCCTGAACTGGCAGGATGGTATGGAGTGTGGAGGCCCAAATCTGTTCCCAACATGTTCCAGAGTTCTTCGTAGATATTTGCTGTGAAAGCTGGTCCTTGATCCGATTCTATGACTTGGGGAACTCCAAATCTGCAGGCAATTTCGGTGATCAGTTTCTTGGCTGTGACTTTAGCAGTCATGTTGACAACCGGGTAGGCCTCGGGCCAGGCTGAGAACATATCCACGGCTACCAAAACGTACTCCTATTTTCCTGCTTTAGACATTTGGATATGGTCGACTTGTATTCTCTGCCAAGGGTAGTCTGGTTTAGCCAGGTGTTGGAGAGGGACCCGTGCCGTACACGTTGGGTTGCAGGTAGCGCAGACAGAGCAGGATTTTGAGTATGCAGTCACAGTGGAAGAGATTCCGGGTGCAAAGTACAGTTTCTTGATACATGCCAAGGCTTGATTCTTTCCTCTGTGTGTAGGCCCGTGAGCCCATGCTGCCACAGCTGAGTACATGCGTCTAGGCAAGCAAGGCTTCCCATCCACTTGGTAAAGAGTCGAGTTGACCTTTGAATCTTTGCGACCTGCCAGCACGGCTCCTGCCGCTTTCCATTGCTTGACTTCTTCAGTGGGGGTCTTCCTTTGTTCCTCACACAATTTTTCTTCAGGCATCCTGACCCCCCTGGATTCCACTCGTGTCTCCGCTGGACTTGTATGGTCTTCCGCCGGCTGTTCTTTGGCTCTTGCTCTAGTGAGCGCCACAGCTACGGTTTGCAGGGTCTCCCCCATCTCTTCTTCCTTTTCCTGCCACTTTGATGACACATTCTCCACTGCTGCAGTCTTGGCTGCTTGGTCAGCTAGGTGGTTGCCCCTGGCTTCTCTGGATTCTAGTCTTCCATGAGCCTTGACCTTCATAACAGCAACCTGAATGGGTAGTTCCAGGGCCTTCATTAGGGCCTTAATCCATGAGGCATGTTTCACTGGTGTACCTGCAGCTGTGATGAATCCTCTAGACTTCCACAAGAGTCCAGAATCATTGCAAATTCCATGTCCATACCTGGAATCGGTATATATATATATTCGCCTTTGTTCCTGCTGCCAGGTGGCAGGCTTCTGTGAGAGCCACAAGTTCAGCTTCTTGTGCAGACATGTATGGTGGTAGAGCTTCAGCCTTGAGGACTGTTAGGTCTGTTGTGACAGCATATCCCGTGTGGAACTTCCCTTAAGGGTCTGCGAAACGGGATCCATCAGTCCATAGGTGCAAGGCAGGGTCTGCGAGCGGATGTGCCACCATATTCTCTGGAGCAGAAGTCTCTTCCTGCAAAATTTTTATACAATCATGAAGTTCCACCAATGGATCTTCACCCTCTTCACCTTCCCCCCTAGAAGGTGGAAGCAAAGTGGCAGGGTTGATAGTCAGACATCTGGTCAGCTGACTTGTCAAGGAGGATGTGAGCAGCGTGGACCGCCTTAAGGCACGTGGGGGCAGTTCGGGCGACAGGGTCCAGGCGGGCTGAGTAGTAGCCCAAAGGCCGATACTTAAGATCATAGCGTTGTGCTAGAACTCCAGAGACATGACCTTCTGATTCAGAGACAAAAAAGTGAAATGGCTGAGTATAGTCTGGTAAGCCCAAGACCGGGGCAGAGACAACAGCCTGTTTAAGGCGGTCAAAACATAGTCTGTGTTGATGAGAAACACGTGGATCTTCAGCATGAAGCCAAACTGAGCCTTCATTCTTGAGACAGTCGTACAGAGGTTGCATGAGCTTTGAGGCATCAGGGATCCATTGCCTGCAGTAAGTGATGAGGCCAAGGAAAGTCTGCATAGCGGAGTAGGTGGTTGGGAAGGTGATATCCATGATGGCTTGTTTTCTTTCTTCAGTCAGATGTCTAGTACCTTGTGAAATACAATGTCCGAGGAAAATGACCTTGGGCAGACACCATTGGACTTTGCCTTTCGAGACTTTACAGTTAGCTGAGTGAAGAAACCAGAATAGGGATGCTGACATCTCTGGCAAATTTTCTTCAGTGCCACAGAGTAAAAGATTATCCACATACTGTAGAAGGGTGACCTGAGGGTTCTCTTGAACCCATGGCTCCAGAATAGACTTCATAGAATGAGTGAATTGGTTAGGAGAGTTCTGGGCTCTTTGCGGAGTCCTGGTCCATGTAAACTGTGCTCCTTGAAAGGTGAAGGCAAAAAGAAACCACGAATCTTCATGTAAGGGTATACTGAAGAAGGCGTTGGCCAGATCTAACACCGTAAACAAGGTGGCCGTTGGAGGCACCTGAGACAAAAGGGTGTTTGGGTTAGGTACCACTGGAGTTTCTAAAATGGTAGCTGCATTGACGGCTCTGAGATCCTGAACCAACCGGTATCTTAGAGGCTCTCCCGGAGCGGTTTTCTTTTTACAGGAAAGAGGGGTGTATTGCATGGAGATACACATCTGACAAGGACTCCTGATTCCAGGAGGAAAACGATTTGGGTACCCAAGCTTTGTTCTTGTGCAGCCTTGAGGGGGGGGGGGGGGTATTGTGGCAACCGTGGGTACCAGTGTCCAGGCTAGAGGTGTACTCGGACCGGGGGAACCTGCAGGAGGCCGACGTCCTCTGGCCCACTGGACCACAGAGAGTGAGGTTGTATGGTCATCATCATAAAAGGGAAGGCTTTAAGAACACAGCGGTCTTCAGTCCCTTGTTCGGAATGAGGGTCCCGCAAAAAAAAAGCTCCATACCATGGTTTCCGAAGGTAATTGTTGCCTTCATCCGCTCTAAGAGATCGGCTCCCAACAGATTGACAGGGCAAGTTTCAGAGACCAAGAATCTTGTGAGTACTCCGGTGAACGGTCCTGCAGACACAGGGACTGTGAGTGGAGAGGAAATATGTTGGCCTTCCACCCCAACACAGGTGAGGGTATCCGGTGATAGGGATACAGAAGGAGGGAGCTGTGCAGAGGAAATGACAGATGTGGCCACCCCAGTGTCCACCAGGAACTCCAGTGGTTGATGGTCCACCTGTAAAATGACAGTCTCTGAGGATGTGGTCAAGGCTACCACACTCCCAACATAACATTCATCCTTCAGAATCACGAGGTTGTCTTCTGTTTCTAGATGATCCCTTGTCATCTCTTCTGTCTTGTTTTCTATATGTGGGAGGAGTATCATCACCTGTGCCTTTAACCATTACCCACTTGATTCCATGTTGGTTGCCAGGGGGTGGGTAGCTTTCTTGAGCTTGATATACCATGGCAGAAACGGCTTTCTTCCTTGGCTTAGTATCCTTTTCCATTTTTAGCATGGCTTTTTTGGAAAGCTTTGACAATGTTTACTGCGTCGTTAAAAGAAGAAGAACGAATCTCGGGCCGTACTCTCAGGATGTCATCTCTGAAAGCGTCTTGTAGGCCATCTACTAGGGCCTGAACCAACAGGGCGGCCTGCGTCTTGACGTGAGGACTGTATCCGAGATCCTCAAAATGCAAGCTGAGTCTTGCAGCATATCTTTCCACAGATTCATCAGGGTCTTGTTGAACATCTTGTACAGACCCAGCTTGATCTGACAAGCGATTCTGAGCCCAGGCTTTTAACTGTTTCATGTATTCTAGGCCGGATTCATAAGTACTAAGGGATCCTGCTTTTGTGGAATCCATGGCCTTTTGAAAGCTCTCCGTTTTCGGCCAAGTGAGCCTGGCATTCTGCAGCCAGAGTAGAACCAGCAGCAAGGGCAATTTTACGAGCCAATCCTCCAGCATGGCTCATACAGGTGTTTGCAGGGTTGACTATGGCCCCCACCCGATGTGTAAGGATGTCACCATAGCCTATTGACAGAGTGACAGGGCGTCCTAATGGGTCTACTAGATTACGGGAGCGGCAGGGGTCCTAAACTTCTGAGGGGCTGGGGGGGGGTGCTCTTTCAGCAGTTGTTTGGAGCAAGGGCCGGAGTACGGGTAATGGATATGGGGTGGAGGATGCCATAGGAGACGTATGGGGTAAAGGGGGGGCTGGAGTATCTTGAGCCCATCCCTCATCTGGCTCCGTATCGTCTTGAGTAACAGTATGTTGGCGGAGGGAGAGCAGTCTGGCCTGAAATTCTGGGGAGTTGAGGAGGATATCCCCAGGGTTGTGGGTGACTCCCATAGGAAACAGGGGAAGCGTCTCAGCATCGTGGACTGGAGCAGAGGGTGTCACATTAGTTTCAGATGGGTACTCTGGGACTACGGGCTTTTCCACCTGTGCTGGTGGCTGGTAATATGCACCGGACGGATCTAGTAGTGGATATAGGCCGGATTGGGGCTTTCCGGGCCTCCCACAACAAGTAAGAGGTGTAGCAAGATGGCCGTTGGAGGGAGGAGGTGGGAGTGGGGGTGGGATTATTCTTGGGGGCAGGCTGGGCATCGTGCCATGGGCGCCCCCCCCCCCCCACAGACACAGCAGAACTTCGGGTTCTGCTGTCAGCACATACGACACGTCCATCCTTCCGATGATTTAGCGTCGGCGCCATTATAGGGTGGTGGCTGAGGGCTCGGTGTAGTGACAGGCATCAAAGGTGTAACGGCCATTTTGGGGGCACATAACAAATCACAATCTGCAGCTTTCATGTATCCGAACAAAGGCTCGGCATTATCTGTTCCCCCCCTGCACCATCTACTCTAAGATGTGCATGAGCCTGGAGTAGAAATCCTCACCCAACTTTCCCAACTTCTGTGTAACACATTCATTCTAAACTGAAAAGTAAAGCCTGCCTGTACTGGATAAGCTATTATGTTATATAAATTCCTAACATTCTTCTTGCCTTCTTGCCTTCCCGTAACTCCACTAATTGGCTTAACTCTCACAGCAGCATTCCGCAACTTACGAAATCTTTCAAATTTGAATATACGCAACATTTTCTTATAGAATGCAATGATCTGTCGCGACTCAGATCACTGGTGCAGTCCACAGGTCGCCACTCCTCAGTGTAGAGACACCTCGATACACTGTTGAGATAGAGAGACACCTCAATCTATCTCCTTTCCTACCACGGTACCACCCGACAGTGTAGAGACACCTCGATACACTGTTTAGATAGAGAGACACCTCAATCTATCTCCTTTCCTAGCCTTGAATGGCGACTTTACAGTGCGACTCACCACGGCACCCTGACTACAGGTCACCACCCGTCAGTGTAGAGACACCTCGATACACTGATGAGATAGAGAGACGCCTCGATCTATCTCCTTTCCTACCACGGTACCACCCGACAGTGTAGAGACACCTCGATACACTGTTTAGATAGAGAGACACCTCAATCTATCTCCTTTCCTACCACGGTACCACCCGACAGTGTAGAGACACCTCGATACACTGTTTAGATAGAGAGACACCTCAATCTATCTGCTTTCCTACCACGGTACCACCCGACAGTGTAGAGACACCTCGATACACTGTTTCCTAACCTTGACTTAACAGCAGTCTCTGTGTTAGACGAAGAGCACACCTCAATTCGTCACAGATTCTGACAGCACAACACCTCCTTATGAGGTTTCTCTGTATAAGACGAAGAGTACACCTCAATTCGTCACAGATTCTTTCTCCCTTACACTACAATTCAGGAATGCTTTGTAACCTTGACTATCAGTTACGGGAGGCAGCTATCTAAGAAAAGTACAGTGACCGGGGGAGGAGGAGGTGGTGTGCACACGAGCACGCGCAGGCATGCGACGTCACTCGGTTTAACACTTGCTGGTTCAGGACGTGGTGCGGGACGCCCAAGGTCTCACCACTCGACCGGTCACCCACCCAGATCCATCCTGACAATCCCACAGAAACCGCTGCGGCTGACACACAGGCAAGTGAGACATATAAAATACATCTCAACTTACCGTGTTCGATGGAGGTTGATCAGGCCTCAAATTCAGCCACCGCGGTCACCACCAGGGAAATCAGCAATATGGGTCCGGGAGGGCAGCGTACCGCTAGCCACGCCGCACGTTGAGCGCCATTTGTGGGGGTCGTGATGACATTCCACTCGTCCTCCAGTCACTCCAAATTCAAACTATGAGCATGGGTCAACCATTCAAAGAATGAGTCAGACAACAAGCTGGTTCAAGCTCAGAGCATGCTCAGAAGACTACTACAGTCAACCTCCTCAGCAATGTTCTGCCTTTATTTTTACATGCACAAATCTAAATACACTACATAATGGGAGGGGAAAGAGGTTGTCCGGGGCGGGGTAAACCATGAAAGTCCAGTGTCTGGCCACTCCTGATTGGTCCACATCTCCTTATCTCAGTCTCTGGGCAGATATTGCAGCCGTCAGCTTATAATCTTGTTTCGTTTCTCTGAAATAAGTTTTGGCAACGCTGGAAATGTCTTAGTTTAAGTTTCGATTTGAGTATTACGTAGCAAGGAAAGCTTATTGTTATAAGACACAAAATGGTGGTTAGTACATTAGCAAAAAAGCGTATAAAAGTTACAAAAGTATAAAAGTTACAAATATATATATTCTCTTTTACCCCGACAATAGTAGTTATATTCTTGTACATAGGGAGCAGTATTATAGTAGTTATATTCTTGTACATAGGAGCAGTATTATAGTAGTTATATTCTTGTACATAGGGGCAGTATTATAGTAGTTATATTCTTGTACATAGGAACAGTATTATAGTAGTTATATTCTTGTACATAGGGGGCAGTATTATAGTAGTTATATTCTTGTACATAGGAGCAATATTATAGTAGTTATATTCTTGTACATAGGGAGCAGTATTATAGTAGTTATATTCTTGTACATAGGAGCAGTATTATAGTAGTTATATTCTTTTACATAGGGGCAGTATTATAGTAGTTATATTCTTGTACATAGGGAGCAGTATTATAGTAGTTATATTCTTGTACATAGGGAGCAGTATTATAGTAGTTATATTCTTTTACATAGGGGCAGTATTATAGTAGTTACATTCTTTTACATAGGGGCAGTATTATAGTAGTTATATTCTTGTACATAGGGGGCAGTATTATTGTAGTTATATTCTTTTTACATAGGGGCAGTATTATAGTAGTTATATTCTTGTACATAGGGGCAGTATTATAGTAGTTATATTCTTGTACATAGGGGCAGTATTATAGTAGTTATATTCTTGTACATAGGAGTAGTATTATAGTAGTTATATTCTTGTACATAGGGGCAGTATTATAGTAGTTATATTCTTGTACATAGGAGCAGTATTATAGTAGTTATATTCTTGTATATATGGGCAGTATTATAGTAGTTATATTCTTCTACATAGGGGCAGTATTATAGTAGTTATATTCTTGTACATAGGGGCAGTATTATAGTAGTTATATTCTTGTACATAGGAGCAGTATTATAGTAGTTATATTCTTGTACATAGGAGCAGTATTATAGTAGTTATATTCTTGTACATAGGGGCAGTATTATAGTAGTTATATTCTTGTACATAGGAGCAGTATTATAGTAGTTATATTCTTGTACATAGGAGCAGTATTATAGTAGTTATATTCTTGTACATAGGGGGCAGTATTATAGTAGTTATATTCTTGTACATAGGGGGCAGTATTATTGTAGTTATATTCTTTTTACATAGGAGCAGTACTATTGTAGTTATATTCTTTTTACATAGGGGGCAGTATTATAATAGTTATATTCTTGTACATAGGGGCAGTATTATAGTAGTTATATTCTTGTACATAGGGGCAGTATTATAGTAGTTATATTCTTGTACATAGGGGCAGTATTATAGTAGTTATATTCTTGTACATAGGGGCAGTATTATAGTAGTTATATTCTTGTACATAGGGGGCAGTATTATAGTAGTTATATTCTTGTACATAGGGGTAGCATTATAAAAGTTATATTCTTGTACATAGGGGCAGTATTATAGTAGTTATATTCTTGTACATAGGAGCAGTATTATAGTAGTTATATTCTTGTACATAGGAGCAGTATTATAGTAGTTATATTCTTGTATATAGGAGCAGTATTATAGTAGTTATACTCTTGTACATAGGGGCAGTATTATAGTAGTTATATTCTTGTACATAGAAGCAGTATTATAGTAGTTATATTCTTGTACATAGGGGGCAGTATTATAGTAGTTATATTCTTGTACATAGGAGCAGTATTATAGTAGTTATATTCTTGTACATAGGGGCAGTATTATAATAGTTATATTCTAGTACATAGGGGCAGTATTATAGTAGTTATATTCTTGTACATAGGAGCAGTATTATAGTAGTTATATTCTTGTACATAGGGGGCAGTATTATAGTAGTTATATTCTTGTACATAGGAGCAATATTATAGTAGTTATATTCTTGTACATAGGGAGCAGTATTATAGTAGTTATATTCTTGTACATAGGGGGCAGTATTATAGTAGTTATATTCTTGTACATAGGGGTAGCATTATAAAAGTTATATTCTTGTACATAGGGGCAGTATTATAGTAGTTATATTCTTGTACATAGGAGCAGTATTATAGTAGTTATATTCTTGTACATAGGAGCAGTATTATAGTAGTTATATTCTTGTATATAGGAGCAGTATTATAGTAGTTATACTCTTGTACATAGGGGCAGTATTATAGTAGTTATATTCTTGTACATAGAAGCAGTATTATAGTAGTTATATTCTTGTACATAGGGGGCAGTATTATAGTAGTTATATTCTTGTACATAGGAGCAGTATTATAGTAGTTATATTCTTGTACATAGGGGCAGTATTATAATAGTTATATTCTAGTACATAGGGGCAGTATTATAGTAGTTATATTCTTGTACATAGGAGCAGTATTATAGTAGTTATATTCTTGTACATAGGGGGCAGTATTATAGTAGTTATATTCTTGTACATAGGAGCAATATTATAGTAGTTATATTCTTGTACATAGGGAGCAGTATTATAGTAGTTATATTCTTGTACATAGGAGCAGTATTATAGTAGTTATATTCTTGTACATAGGGGCAGTATTATAGTAGTTATATTCTTGTACATAGGAACAGTATTATAGTAGTTATATTCTTGTACATAGGGGGCAGTATTATAGTAGTTATATTCTTGTACATAGGAGCAATATTATAGTAGTTATATTCTTGTACATAGGGAGCAGTATTATAGTAGTTATATTCTTGTACATAGGAGCAGTATTATAGTAGTTATATTCTTTTACATAGGGGCAGTATTATAGTAGTTATATTCTTGTACATAGGGAGCAGTATTATAGTAGTTATATTCTTGTACATAGGGAGCAGTATTATAGTAGTTATATTCTTTTACATAGGGGCAGTATTATAGTAGTTACATTCTTTTACATAGGGGCAGTATTATAGTAGTTATATTCTTGTACATAGGGGGCAGTATTATTGTAGTTATATTCTTTTTACATAGGGGCAGTATTATAGTAGTTATATTCTTGTACATAGGAGCAGTATTATAGTAGTTATATTCTTGTACATAGGGGGCAGTATTATAGTAGTTATATTCTTGTACATAGGAGCAGTATTATAGTAGTTATATTCTTGTACATAGGAGCAGTATTATAGTAGTTATATTCTTGTACATAGGGGCAGTATTATAGTAGTTATATTCTTGTACATAGGAGCAGTATTATAGTAGTTATATTCTTGTACATAGGGGGCAGTATTATAGTAGTTATATTCTTGTACATAGGGGCAGTATTATAGTAGTTATATTCTTTTACATAGGGGCAGTATTATAGTAGTTATATTCTTTTACATATTGGGTACAAAATATCTATGAAGTTATGAAAGGGAAGGAGATCGGATTGCAGGGTAATTATTTCAGATTGTCTCACAGCATACGACATTATATCATACTCATCTGTTCATGATCAGAAATAGAAAATGTGAAACAAATTTAAGGAAAACGACACGACATCTGAGAGTTACACAGATTTCTGACAGCGCTCTACATCATATACACTTGTACAGCTGGCTGATTATAGATTGGCGGCTTTTATTGTAATGACAGGTTCAGCTGTAATAATCAATTGTCTTGACTGTGGATGAATGAAGAGTCAGATCACTGTAATCCCCGATTCCTTCCTCTGCCCTCCAGACATCAAGGTGAGCGCTCAGATCAATGTAACATGCCAGTAGATGCATCTCTGTACAATAATGGGTATTATAGTCCTTCACAGAATTTAACCTTTGCCCCTAGACGTCCCCAAAGGAACCTTTCAGGCGGAGGTTAGAGAGATACATTTGTTTCCAGAAGTTTGTTCTTCCAAAAACATTTAATAATTGTAAAGAATTTAGGTAAAAACTTTAGCTTGTTGTTCTTGCAGGTGAAAGTAACCCTTTCACTTCCATGATGATAGAGAGGGCTGTGGAGGAGTAACATGAAACACTCGGTACTGCTGTCCAGGATGCAAACGATTCTTCGGTATGTGGAAACTGCTCCTGAGTTAGGCTGTGTGAACACGATGCGTTTTTTAAGCGTTTCTGCAGTGGCAAAAACGCTGCAGAAACGCTTAAAAAACTCTTGGTAGAAGGTCTGCCATGTTCCCCAATGATAATCCGCATGTGCTGTGCGCATGCTGCGGAAATTTCCGCTGCAGATTATCATTGCGGAAAAATCCGCAGCACTACCAATTATTTTGTGGAAGCGCTGCGTTTTCGCCGCCATTGACTTGCATTGAAACGCATGGAATCCGCATCACTGCATCTATACATGCGGAATCCAAGCGTTTCAATGTGCGGATGGTACCCGGGAGTGGAGGACAGGAGACTCTCCTCCGGACCCGGGTACCATAGAACCTGTAAAAAAAAGAATAAAATAAAAAATAAATATTATACTTACCTTCTGATGGCCCCTGATCTCCTTGTCTCTGCTTGCCAGCAGATCGCGATGGACTGAAGGACCTGCGCTGACGTCATAGTCATGTGACGGGTCACGCGACGCTGATGTCGGCAGGTCCTTCAGTGTACCGCGAGCTGCCAGCAAGCCGAGACGCATCAGATAAAGACTCTGGGGGCCATCAGAAGGTAAGTATAGATTTATTTTTTTATCTTTAAACATTCTTTTACGGTCACACTATATATGCCGGTTGCATGGATTTATATAGTGTGACCAAGTTGTCAAGCACTTTCCAAGTGATGCTAAAATCGCTTGTCAACCCGCATGCGGAAATGTATGTGAAGAACGCTTCACATCTGCATGTCCCTGGCAGGAAAAACGCATGTACAATCCGCATGTACAATCCGCATGTACAATCCGCATGTACAATCCGCATGCGTTTTTTCTGCCAGGGAGATGCAGTAATGCTCAGGAAAAAATCCGGAGCATTTCTGCATCGTGGGCACATAGCCTTACAGCACCATGAGTTGTAAACTTCTTGATTATGTTGTGCATCCTGGACAAAGGAACATCAAGATCTCTGAAGATGGACTTATAACCTTGAGATTGTTGATATTTTTCAACCATTTTGGTTCTCAAGTCCTCAGACAGTTCTCTTCTCCTCTTTGTGTTCTCCATGCTTAGTCTGGCACACACAGCCATACAATGCAAAGATTGAGTCAACTTCTCCCCTTTTTATCTTGTTTCAGGTGAGATTTTCATATTGCCCACACCTGTTACTTGCCACAGGTGAGTTTGAATGAGCATCACATGCTGGAAACAAAGTTATTTATTTATAGTTTTGGAAAGGTGCCAACAATTTTGGGATTTTGTGTGAAATTATGTCCAATTTGCCTTTTTTCTCATTTTTTTTTCCAATACACAGAAAGGAAATAAACGTGTGTGTATAACAAAACATGTGTAATTGCAATAATGTTCTGGGTGAAATACTTCATTTTCTGGAACAATTTCAAGGGTGCCAACACTTTCGGACATGCCTGTACATCTACACATTTTGCATGGTGAATATTGTGTCAGCGTGCCTTTAATGAGCAGTTTTCAGGCACGGCGCCCAGAGCTGTAAATATGGCCGTGTCCCTGGGGAGCAGTCACAATGTGAGAAGAGGAAACAAGTAGGAGATCTCTGTTGCATGGTGTGGTGATCCCGGTCCCCAGCAGCGCAGAGTATTTCAGATGATGATCTTCTTTGAGGTCACTGTACTGTAGTCGATAAGCGCTCCTATTTGATGGGACCTGTCTGCTCGGACCCCCGCCGTTTCATCCCCTTGCCATGATGATGGAGTAAGTTTTGACGTGAAATCGTCATCTGGAACGAGCTCCATCTACACGACTCGTTGGGGGGGAGCAATAAAGCCGCCATCTGCTTGTCCCCGCGAGCGGAGGATCCATCATATCTGAGAGGAGATAAATGCGGAGGCCTCTGTACTCTGCACTTTTATTACTCCGAGAGCGACTCCAGCAAACGTCCTACAGACACTCCGCGCTGGAACTCTGCGCAGTCGGTAATGCAGCACATGCTTCATTGACGCCAAATTCAGAAAATCTCAGCTGTCCCATTACCGTGACAAAGGTGCCAGTAAAGCAGTTACTAAAGGGCTGTTTTTCCTCCACTCCACTCGTTCGGAGCCTGTTCTCCCCTTTTGCGCAGATTTATCATGGAGCAGGTGGGTGAGCTGAAGTGGAGCCGGCGATGACTGTGTTTATATGCTTTTATAGGCTTTTAAGGAATTGCATACTCGGAGCTGTAAATACGGGTTTGTCTCGCTGTGCAGATGTTTATTTTACACAGTGGGAGAAAAGCAGGGTTAAGCAGGCGTTCTGATGAATCCTTTCAGTGCCGCTCAAGCCCTTAAAACACAACGAGCGCACAAAGTGGAATGTCGCTTTTCCAATCCGGCTTCTGTTAACGCCTTGCATTAGCAATCAGTGCTTCCGACACCAGGGCCGCTCATCATCCGCCTCGGCGCTGAACGGGTCCCGATCCGGCGTCATGCCGGGAATTTTATTCCTTTTTATATGTTACTTAAGATATATTTCAATGAGTCGAAACAGAGCTGAACTCCAGCCAAGAAACCCCGGGGGTGAAAAGTTGCCGTTTGGCTCGAAGCTGAACTTGTGATTGAAACGTTAGTAGAACTTTTGCTTCTTTTAAAACAGTTACTGAGATAGGTCTGAACTTTTTGCTTAAGACTAAGATATTAAAAACCTCTCCATATCAGATCGTGGGGGTCCAACACCCAGGGCCGCACTACTCAGCTGATACCTGGAGTCACCAGAATCTCTCATTGAAGTGAATGTGATCAGAGCTGCAGTAGCCAGGAACGATGGAGAACGATCGCTACAATGTGCAGAGCTGTGAACTTTCTATCTCTGGAGCTGCAAGTGTCAGATGATAGATGGGGTGTGGGGTGTCAGATCTCCACCCATCTGATGTTGATATCCTAAGAATGGATCATCAACAGGGGTGGACACATCATTGGTGCAACCTGTGCAGCTGCACAGGGCCCAGGAAATAAGAGGGGTCACTACCACCTCCAAAGCTGGTGGAATTGGGCTGCAAAGGGCCCATATGTTGTGGCTGCGCGATGCTGGGGGATGTCACGGTGGCAGTGACCCGGTCCGTGACCCAGGGCGGTCAATTAAAGGGGAATAAAGTAAAAGGAATAAAGTTTTTATATTTAATGTTCGTGACGCCACCTGTGGTATGCGGCTATATGGGGCCGCCGCTGCGGTGCAGAACCTCTGGAGCTGGTGGTGACGCAGCAGAGTTGGTTCAGCTCTCCACCTTAGCTCCAGGGCAGGATATAGTGATGTTATGAGGTAGATGTTGTTGGTGCTGTGTTGTGCAGGGCTGGTGATGGCGCAGCAATAATTCTAGGACACCCACTGTGCAGTCTTCAGGTTTACTCACAGTTGTCTGACTCCAGGTTCCCAGCGCCAGGGTAACCTCCCACGTCGTCCTGTGTTCACCAAGGAAGGGGTTCAGCAATCTCTCAGGTGTTTCAGGAGTACATAACGGGACCCCATTCTGTGTGCCTTCCTCGGTCGTCTTCCTGCGCTGGCTCTCACCCTCCTGCCTTGCACCTCGCAACCAGAGTCCCAAGCCAGTAACCTTGGATTTTGGCGGGCAATGTGCAGTCCCCTGAATCCTATGCGGCTACCTTTTTAGCGATTTAGTTGCGGTTGTGAGCAGCTGCACCCTGAATGTACAGCAGCCTTCGGTTTCTAGCTGAGCCTTATAGTTCTCCGCTAGTTAGGGGCCGGTCCCCTTTGCGGCCTGATCCCTCCACGTTCTTGTAGGTTCAGGGGCTTCCGCACTCGCCGTGCCCCTGGGATCCCCTTGTTCCTGGAGCCTTCCCTCTGCTCCCGTCCTCTTCCAGCCTGTCCTCCTGGGCCTCTCCGTCTAGGCCCGCTCCTCTCTCCTCTCTTTCTGAGCAGAGCTCCTGCTCCTACTCCTTCTCCTCTCAGACTGTCTGACTTCCTACAAGATGGTTCCCTATTTGTACTTCTACTCAAAGTGCTCCCCTGTTCTGCTTCCTCCACCCACACCCACTACTTGGTTCCCCCTCTCTCGGTTCCCCCCACTTCCAACCAGGGACAGGGCTCAGCATAAGCCAGTGCATCTTGCCCCTCATGCGGGTCTGGAATGGTGTAGTGTTGGATGCAGGTGTTAGGGTCCCGGACAGTACTCCATCCTTACCTGAGAGTGGGGTACCACACCTCTGGGTGAGATGCAATACCTCTGTGGTGACTGAACCCGCAGGGGCACCACACTTGCACAGGAGCCTCTTCTGTCTGTGTCCCCTAGTGGTCAGCAATATCTTTGTCCAAGGCTGCCCCTGTAGGAGAATAGAATGGAGGAGAAAAAGGAAGACTCATCTGGGGCAGCAATAAAGAGGGTTGGAGGGATGTGATAATGATAACTTATACTTCATCTACATCATCAGATTGATGGGGGTCTGACTCTTGGGACCCTCACCAGTAGCTCCAGATAGGTGATCTCATCGCTGGGTGGGTCTCAACCCTGGGATCCCTATGATGTCTAGATTGGGTGTCCCATTTGCTTTTCTCTTGTTGGCTATCTCTGTCAGTCCCATAGACAATCAATGTGTGACCACAACACTTCATTCAATAAAGACCTCAGAGAGGAGGAATGATAACTGGACCCCAATTCTATTGAGAACATTGGGTCCCCAAGAGATCAGACATGTATTACCTATCATAGATGATGAATGTCTAAAAGTCTTTAATGCAAAAACTCCTTTAAGATTAAATATATGGGATTTACCTGCAGTACCAGGGACAGCCACAACCTAAAGTATGGCGCCGTGCATCAGTAAGCAATAAAGGGGAGGGAGGATTGGCTGGATTGTTCCTTCATTCATTTTGGCAGCATTTCTGGAGTCTGATCTCCATTAATCAGATATTAATGGCTCTTCTGAAGGATTGGCTGCTTTTACTACTGGGAAATATGTTAAGGAGCTTCCTTTCCAGGGTAATGACTTGTATATAAAGCAAAATAAATAACCAAAAACAAAAATGCTCCCCCACACCTTGGGCTATGTTCACACGTAGCGTTTTTGATGCGTTTTTGCACTTTTGCATTGCTTTCAACCGTGACAAATGCATTCACCAGGAAAGGTCATTTTAACATTTTACCACCTTATCTGGCCATGTGGTGTGTGACACATCATCAGACACATCGTGTGTCATTTATGATGGAGGGACTCTGAAAGTCACAAAGCCTATTTTTATAGGGCCATCAGGCGGCCTTTACTATTCTTAAAGGGCCAGCAGACGGCCCTCGCTATTCTTAGAGATCCATCAGCCGGCTATGTTTTATTGTTCCCATTACTAAAGAGTGGGTCTCCTATACTGTTATTGCATATGCAGTGAGTGGCAGGGCTGCCCAAAATTTGGACGCACCCCAATACCCCTTTGAAGAGACTTAGAGGGAGGCCTCCTAAAAACAATGTTCACATTATTAGGAAGTAGGTCTCCCATTGTGTTTGCCTATGCAGTGAATGCAAGGGTTGCCAAAAATTTGGAGGAACTTCAATGTTCCTTGGAAGAGACATGGACATCAGAGGGCCTCCTCAAAACAATGTTCCCATTATTAGGAAGTGGGTCTCCTATAGTGTTGGTCTATGCAGTGAACGCAAGGGTTGCCAAAAATTTGGAGGCACTTCAATGCCCCTTGGAAGAGACATGGAGGAGGGCCTCATAAAAAAATGTTCACATTAGAAAGGAGCGGGCCTCCTATACTTGTAATGCCCATGCACTAAGTATATGGGCTGACAAACATTTACCCCTGGGGGGTATACATGAACATACTGTATACATTTTTTTTTTTTTATCGGGCATCATAAACACCCTTTAAAAAAATTATGTGGGTGTTGCATCACGAACCACGGTCACCCTGGTGATATGGTGGTGGAGGATGAGGAGAAGGAGGAGGACAAGAGCAAATAGACAAAATCAGGAAGCGTATACCCATGTGTGGGTGTGAAAAGGTGCATGGGAATACACCTCCCAAGAAAAGACACTGGATTTGAGTTTATGTTACGCTGCTATCATTCGGTGGTGTTGAGAAGTCTGGCCCAATCCAGCCCTTGTTCATTTTTATAAGAGTCAGCCTGTCAGCATTTTCAGTTGACAGGCGGATGCGCTTATCAGTAGTGTTGAGCGAGCACTAAAATGCTCGGGTGCTCAAAGCTCAGGCCGAGCTCGCCGTGATACTCGGGTGCTCGACCCGAGCAACGAGCCCAATGTTAGTCTATGGGAGACTCGAGCATTTTTGCGGTGGCACACCCGGCAGTCTTTTAAAAGCCTAACAAGTGCCCAAAACGATAGTGACAGTGCTCAAATGACATGGGGACAGCATGGGGATTGCCCCAGGAAGCATTTCTGACCCCCAGGTCACTGCTGTCAACAACGTGGTCTGAGGTATTAAGCCACTTTTACAGGCTCACATTAAAATGTTCTAAAACGAAAGTGAAACTTTTTTCCTGTGAAATATGTTAAGGAACTTCCTTTCCAGGGTAAAGACTTGTGTATAAGTTAAAATAAAATGACCAAAAACAAAAATACTCCTCCACACCTTCGGCTATGTTCACAAGTAGCATTTTTTATGCGTTTTTGCTCTTTTGTATTGCTTTCAACTATGACAAGTGCATTCACCGTGAAATGTCATTTTAACATTTTACAACCTTATCTGGCCATGTGCTGTGTGACACATGCATAAAGTGCTGAAAAGACAAGGGAACAGCATGGGGAAGACCCTTGGAAGCATCTCTGACTCCCAGGTCACTGTCTAAAAGTGTGCCCATCATAAGTGATCCTTACCGCATCAGAAGATGCAGACTTGCAACTATCCCCATGCAAGTTCTAGTCCCAGGGCAGTGTTCAATTGTACCTCCCCCATTCCTTGCAATACAAGCTCAAGTATGCAGCCTGCCACCCACCCACCCCCAGGCTGCAATACCATACTGCTTGCTTGCTTGAACTTGAAATTGGGCCTTTTAGGCATGTGGAGGTGGAATCTGGCCACCACGTCATGGCTGTGTTGGCGGCCTGGAATCCATACTCAGTCCCCAGCCGCCCGGCGGCCGGGTGTCCATACTCGGTCCCCTGCCGCCCCGCGGCCGGGTGTCCACACACGGTCCCCAGCCGCCTGGGGGCAGCCGGGTGTCCATAAATGGTCCCCAGCCGCCCCTATTTCTCCTTGGAACATCCCCCCACACACTTTTCTTAGCCCGGCCTGCTTTAGGCAGCATTGGACGAGCCCACCAGAGAACCAGACTCCTCCGGTGGGCCCTGACTTCTCCATCGGTGGAGTTGAGAGTGCCAAGTTGAGGAGCATGATGATGATGACAGAAGTTAGCATCTGCTATGTTTTCTTTTAATGCAAGTGTAAGTGTGCAGCCTGCCACCCACCCACCCCCAGACTGCAATTCCATACTGCTAGCTTGCACTTGAAATGGGGCCTTTTAGTTTGGAGGAGGCCGAAGCTGGCCACTACCTCATGGCTGCTTCGGCAGCGAGGTATCCATACTCAGTCCCCAGCCGCCCATATTTGTCCTGGTGTGCCTTATACATAAAATTAAGCGCGTATACCAAAACATTACCTGTGCCCTCCCCAGTGCATTTAGTGGGAAGGAGAGCCTATTCCGCTGTAGTGTGTGCATGCCAAACCCCTGTTCATGGTACATGCGAAGATGCCTCCCACCTTGCACCTGTCGTTGCAGACTTGCAACTATCCCCATTCAAGTCCTTGTCCCAGGGCAGTGTTCAATTGTACCTCTCCCATTCCTTGCAATGCAAGCGCAAGTATGCAGCCTGCCACCCACCCACCCCCAGGCTGCAATACCATACTGCTTGCTTGCTTGCACTTTAAATTGGGCCTTTTAGGCATGTGGAGGCGGAATCTGGCCACCACGCCATGGCTGTGTCGGCGGCCTGGTATCCATACTCAGTCCCCAGCCGCCTGGTGGCCGGGTGTCCCCGCTTGCTCCCCAGCCTCCAGGGGGTGGCCGGGTGTCCATACTCGGTCCCCAGCCACCCCTATTTGTCCCGGTAACCTTTCCCACACTTTTCTTAGCCTGGCCTGCTTTAGGGCAGCATTGGCCGAGCCCACCGGACAATCAGACTCCTCCGGTGGGCCCTGGCTTCTCCATCAGGGGAGTTGAGAGTGCCAAGGTGAGGAGCATGATGATGATGATAGAAGTTAGCATCTGCTTTGTTTTGTTGTAATGCAAGCGCATGTATGTAGTAGCGGCTAGGCCTGAGGTGGTCAGCGTTTTGGCGCATATCCTACCTCCTCCGAGGATTGCTGGATGTTTTCCTGCTACTATCCAAGTTCTATGACTCCCGTTAAAACAAAGCTTCAGGTGATAAATGATGGATGAGGTAGTGGCAAAGGAGAAAGAGCAGGAGGAACAGGGACCATTCACATCAATATCAGGCCAGTCAACCAGATATGTCTTGTAGGATATGTTTCTGTAACAAAAGGAGCGGTTCGGCTAGACAGTTATAGGGCATACAGTGAGTGCAATGCCTACCAAAAATTTCGAGCCACTCCAATGCCCCTTGGAAATGACATGGAGGTCAGAGGGCGTTAATTAAACCTTTTTTTCCATTTATAGCAACTGGGTCTCCCGTGCACTGTTGGCCTAAGCAGTGAATGGAAGGCTTTCCAAAAATTATGAGGAACTGCAATGCCCCTTACAAGAGCCATGTGTGGCACCCCAGGGGTCTGGTCACCACAGTAATAGAGATATTACGTCGTAGAGCAAGGGGGAGGTTTCCTGGTCAGGATCCCTTAGACATGCAACATCCTCCTGCCCCAATCCTGGGAGGGGAGAATTCTGCCCTTATAAACTGGATCTGGGGCGGGGTTGAGTGAGTTAGAGAACAGTCAGAGTCAGACAGAGAGCAAGGGAAAGTAACAGCAAGGAGCTCTGTAGGAGCTAGGAGCTAAAGACCAGGGGCTGGAAGCTGAGCAGAGCTCGCCCTGGCAGAAGACAATAGGAACCGGACACAGGAGTCCGAAGCTGTGAGGACTTATATATCCACCAGCAGAAACCAGTCGGCAGGGGATTTCAGGTCCTCTGGCCATAGAAGCCCGGAGGCTCAGTCACAAGCAAGGGACCAGCACCGCCGTCGTGGAGCGGAGGCTAACAGAAGGCCCCAAGTCACCAGCCATACGGGTGAGCACTACACGGTACACTCAGGGACGTGGGCTACTTCTACCCGCTTACAGCAAGGTAGCCAGGAAGAGTGCAGACAGATGGGGAGGCCTACAACTCCACCTGGCCAGGGGAACTCCTGCTTGCTCACAGACTGACCAGGCCTCTTATGCTAGCCAGTACTCCCGGGAGGGTCTACCTTATAATCATCAGTAAAGACCCTGAACTGCACCGCCACGGAGACTACAGACCCCAGAGACCCGGCACCGGGTATCCCACACACGTGTACACATGGCCCAGGGGGCGCGTCACATGCAGTACAGCATATTACAAACATAAGTCCCATTATTGGGGAGTGGGTGTCCCATGGTATTTGCTTATGCTTTCCCAGCAAAAGCTGCCAAAAATTAGGACGGAGCAACTTGCAATGCCCCTTACAAGAGCCATGCAGTACAGCATATTACAAACATAAGTCCCATTATTGGGGAGTGGATGTCCCATAGTATTTGCTTATGCTTTCCAAGCAAAAGCTGCCAAAAATTAGGACGGAGCAACTTGCAATGCCCCTTACAAGAGCCATGCAGTACAGCATATTACAAACATAAGTCCCATTATTGGGGAGTGGGTGTCCCATAGTATTTGCTTATGCCTTGCAAGCAAAACCAGCCAAAAATAAGGACGGAGGAACTTGCAATGCTGGCACCCTGGTGGTATAGTGGTGGTGGAGGCTGAGGATAAGGAGAAGAAGATTAAACAGCCGAAACTTGGAAGCATATACCCATGTGTGGGTGTGAAGCGGTGCATGTGAATACACCTCCCGAAATAACACAGTGGATTTGACTTTATGTTACTCTGCTGTCATTTGGTGGTGATGAGAAGTCTGGCCCAATCCAGCCCTTGTTCATTTTGATAAGGGTCAGCTTGTCAGCATTGTCAGTTGACAGGCGAGTGCGCTTATCAGTTATAATTCCCCCAGCGGCACTAAAAACACGCTCCGATAACACGCTAGCGGCAGAGCAGGCCAGGACCTCCAAGGCGTACAGAGCGAGTTCATTCCAAGTGTCCAGCTTGGATACCCAATAATTAAAAGGCACAGAGGAATCACGGAGGACGCTGGTACGATCGGCAAGGTACTCCCTCACCATCTTTTGAAACTTTCCACTCCTTGTGAGAGTACCCCGCGCCTCAGGGCCTGTAACCGGGGCGGGTGTCAGAAAACTGTCCCAGAACGTTGACAGTGTTCCCCTGCCTCTGCTGGATTGGAGTTGCATCTCTCTCGCCTGTACGCCTTGGTTGGGCAACGAACTGTGACCTCTGCCGCTAGCGTGTTCAGATGGGAATTTTTTTAAGAGTTCTGCAGCAAGGGCCTTCTGGTATTGCCCCATTTTTGTAGACCTCTCCACCTCAGGAATAAGAGAGTGAAAGTTCTCCTTGTAGCGGGGGTCTACAAGTGTCACCAACCAGTAATGACTGTCACCCAACATTTTGACAACGCGAGGGTCACGGTTAAGGCAGCGTAACATAAAGTCAGCCATGCGTGCCAGACTGGTAACGGGCAAGATTTCCGTGTCCTCACCAAGATGATGACTGACCATGCTCTCCTCCTCCTCCTCCTCTTCCTCCTCCCCCCTGTCCTCAGGCCACCCACGCTGAACCGACGGTATGACACTTGTACAGGTACTACCGTCTACAACGCATGATAGCAGCTGCTGTTCTTCCTCCTCCTCTTCTCCCTCATTGTCCCCCAATGCACGTTGGGATGAGATGAGGCTGGGCTGTGTGTAATCACCCGCTACGGCTTCTTGATCCATCTCATCATACTCTGGCTGCAATGCCTCCTCTTTAATTCTCTGCAGAGAGCGTTGCAAAAGACAGACAAGTGGGATGCTGACATTAATGATGGTGTCATCGCCACTCACCATCTTGGTGGCCTCCTCAAAGTTTGTCAGGATGGTACATATGTCAGACATCCAGGTCCACTCCTGAGGTCTTATGTGTGGAGTCTGACCTGAATATCGACGGCCTTGTTGCAGCTGGTACTCCACAACTGCTCTCTTCTGCTCACAAATCCTTTGCAACATGTGGAGGGTAGAGTTCCAACGTGTGGGGACATCACACACCAGTCGGTGTGCCGGAAGCTGCAAACGCTGCTGCAACACAGCAAGGGCGGCGGAAGCTGTAGCCGACTTGCGAAAATGAGCTGACAGGCGGCGTACTTTCACGAGCAGATCTGGCAACTCGGGGTACGATTTAAGAAACCGCAGAACCACGAGGTTAAGCACATGAGCCAGGCATGGTACGTGTGTGATCTCACCTCACCTCAGAGCCGCCACCAGGTTACGGCCATTGTCACACACGACCATGCCGGGATGTAGGTTCAGCGGTCTCAGCCACAGATCTGCCTGCTCTTTCACAGCTGTCCACAACTCACAAGCAGTGTGAGGTTTATCACCTAAGCTTATGAGTTTCAGCACAGCCTGTTGCCGCTTGGCGGAGGCAGTACTGCAATGCTTCCAGCTTGTAACTGATGTGGTGATATCTGAGATGGAGGCTGAACATCAGGAGGAGGAGGAGGAGGAGGATGCGCAGGAGCTGTACACTGTGGGGGCAACTCTGACTGACATAGGGCCCGCAATCCTCGGTGTGGGGAGGATGTGTTCCGTCCCAAGGTCCGACTGGATCCCGGCTTCCACTATGTTTACCCAGTGTGCCGTCAGAGAGATGTACAATCCCTGGCCACAAGCACTTGTCCACGTGTCCGTTGTCAGGTGAGCTCTCCCAGTAACTGCGTTGTTGAGGGCACGGCAGATGCTTTGGGACACGTGCTTGTGTAGTGCGGGGATGGCACACCGGGCAAAATAGTGTCGGCTGGGGACCGAGTACCGAGGGACGGCCACCGCCATAAGATTGCGGAAGGATTCCGTCTCCACCAGCCTAAGAGGCAGCATTTCCAATGCAAACAGTCGTGAAATGTGCGAATTTAGGACTGTGGCCTGTGGGGCGTTAGCTGCGAATTTCCGCTTTCGTTCAAAGGTCTGGGATATGGACAATTGAACGCTGCGGTGGGACGTGGACGTGGACGTTGATGCTGTTTCTTGAGAAACTGCCATAACAAGTGAAGACTGAGAGGAGGGGGCATCTTTACATGCAGTATGGACAGGGGATTGCCTTGCACACACAACAGGGGGTTCTATTGCACGCACAACAGTGGAAGAAGCAGTGGTGACACCCGCTGACACTGGTCGTGGACCCTGGATTTGCTGGTGGTGGTCAGGCTGGTAGTTTTGTCACCCCTGCTGATGCTGGCATGGCAGGTGGAACATATGGCCTTTTTGGGGTTATCAGCAGAGTCTTTAAAAAAATTCCAGACTCTGGAAGACCTACCGCTTGTACTGGCAACGTCCCTCGTGTTGATGTTACGGGGAACGGTTGCCTGCCTTCTGTCTGCGGCCACCACACTGCTTCTTCCTGCCTGTTGGGGTATTCTGCCTCCCTCCCCCTGTGTGCTGCTGGCCTCACTCTGCATGTCCTCCTTCCACGTTGGGTCAGTTACTAGATCATCCGCCACCTCCTCCTCTTCCACTTGCGCACCACGATCCTCCTCCTCACTTCCTGGCAATTGTGTCTCGTCATCGTCCACCTCTTGTGACAGATTGCCAACGTCGACTTCCTGTGGCCATGGCTGTTCAAATATTTGGGCATCGCAACATGGGATCTCCTCTTCCACCACTTCAAGCGTATCAGGCGAGGGGCCCAAATATGGAAATGGACCAGTGAACAGCTCTTCAGAGTGTCCAAGTGTGGGATCACTTGCTGTCTGACGACACTCGGCATGGTGGGAGGAAGGAGCATCAGGGTGAGGAGGAGTATGCGGTCGAGACTCACCGCTACTAAGAGTTGACCGTGTGGAAGACAGACCGGAGGTGGTGGTGCCCAGGTAACTGGAAGTATTATCTGCTATCCAATTAATAACCTGTTCACACTGATCAGTTCTCAATACTGGTGTTGTTCTGTGCTTCTCTAGTAATTCGGTCAAGAAGTGGGAGCGAGAAGATGTGGCTGTTGGTTGTGGCACATTTTCACCTTGGCCACGGCCCCGTCCTCTGCACGAACCATCACCAGAACGTCCACTTCCACGTCCCTTGCCACGCGCCTTGCCCATTGTAAATGAAGTAAAATAGCTTACACTTGCACTATCAATGGAAAAAGGGTAATAAAGAGTAGATTAGAACCGTGGAAAAGGAAAACCACAGTTATTGTTTACTGGGGTATACCACACTTTTTTAAATAGAGATATTTGCGGCTGAACAGTGAGCGACACACTCAAACTGCTTTTTTTTTAGATACCAAAGGCCCAAAACTGGATAGTACAGCGATTTGACCCGTGGAACTGCGAAACCACACTGGGATGTCGGGCCTACACAAGACTATTTTCAACAGATATATTTTTGTGTCACAACAGTCAGGAGACACTACTGTTTTTCTTTACGGAAAAAACTACCAAAAGCTGAATAATAGAGATTTTTTACCGTGGGATGGCAAAACCACAGTTATTGTTTACTGGGGTATACCACACTTTTTTAAATAGAGATATTTGCGGCTGAACAGTGAGCGACACACTCAAACTGCTTTTTTTTTTAGATACCAAAGGCCCAAAACTGGATAGTACAGCGATTTGACCCGTGGAACTGCGAAACCACACTGGGATGTCGGGCCTACACAAGACTATTTTCAACAGATATATTTTTGTGTCACAACAGTCAGGAGACACTACTGTTTTTCTTTACGGAAAAAACTACCAAAAGCTGAATAATAGAGATTTTTTACCGTGGGATGGCAAAACCACAGTTATTGTTTACTGGGGTATACCACACTTTTTTAAATAGAGATATTTGCAGCTGAACAGTGAGCGACACACTCAAACTGCTTTTTTTTAGATACAAATGGCCCAAAATGGAAAATACAGAGGTTTGAACCGTGGAAGTGCAAAACAACACTTCTGTTTCTCTAGCCTGCACCAGACTATTTTCAACAGTTATATTTGTGTCTGAAAAATCAGAAACATGCTTTTTTTGGGGGGGGGGAGGGGGCACACCAAAAGGTTAATAAGACGGGTATTTGTACAGTGTGAAGGAGGAAAAAAAAAGGAGGATTTAGATGAAAAAAAAGGATTTTCCTGGCCCCCGACACCTGGTGCTAAGTCCAGCAATTTCAGCAACAGGAGCACACAGGACTGTAATGCAGCGTTTGCTGGTATAACCACTGTGTCTCCTATACAGCCTGCCTGCCTGATATCTGGGATGGATATTAGTCCTGAAAAGGACTGTTTGTTTGTTCTGTCAGCCTTTACAGACCCTACACTAACTATTTAGCAGTTTATATCTCTCCCTAAATCAGCAGCGCTGTCCCTACACTGTCTAATCCGGAGCGACTGTGTCCAAGATGGCGGCGCCCCGTTTTAAATACTCGAGGTGACGCTGTGCGGCCAGCCAATCACTGTAATGCCCACAACCAACATGGCTGCAGCATTACAGTGACTGGCTGGCAATCTCTGCATGTTCATTGGCTCTGTAAAGAGCGCCAAACATGCAGGGCGGAGACCCGAGCTCCCGCCCGAGTAACCCGGAAATGCTCGGTGCTCGCCGAACATCCCGAGTAGCGTGATGCTCGGGCGAGTACCGAGCAGTGTCGAGCATGTTCGCTCAACACTACTTATCAGTTATAATGCCACCACTGGCACTAAATACCCGCTCTGATAAAACGCTGGCGGCAGGGCAGGCCAGCAACTCCAAGGCATAGAGAGCGAGTTCATTCCACGTATCCAGCTTGGATACCCAATAATTATAAGGCACAGAGGAATCATGGAGGATGTTGGTACGGTCGGCAAGGTACTCCCTCAGCATCTTCCCAAACTTTGCACTCCTTGTGAGAGTACTCCGCGCCTCAGGGCCTGTGCGATGGGAGGGTCTGAGAAAACTCTCCCAGAACTTTGACAGTGTTCACCTGCCTCTGCTGTATTGGAGTTGTGTCTCTCTCGCCGGTACTCCTTGGTTGTCCAACGAAGTGTGCCCTCTGCCACTAGCGTTTTCAGATGCAAATTTTTTTAATAGTTCCGCAACAAGGGCCTTCTGGTACAGCCCCATTTTTGTAGACCTGTCCGCCTCAGGAATAATAGATGTAAAGTTCTCCTTGTAGCGTGGGTCTAGAAGTGTCACCAACCAGTAATGACTGTCACCCAAAATTTTGAGAACGCGAGGGTCATGGGAAAGGCAGCGTAACATAAACTCAGCCATGCGTGCCAGACTACTAACAGGCACGACTTCCGTGTACTCACCAAGAGGATGACTGACCAAGCTCTCCTCCTTCTCCTCTCTGTCCTCTGGCAATCCACGCTGAACAGACGGTATGACAGCTGTGCAGGTAGTACCGTCTATAGTGCATGAAACTAGCTCCTGTTCTTCCTCCTCCTCCTCCTCTTCCTCATTGTCACCCAATCCACGTTGGGATGAGATGAGGCTGGGCTGTGTGTAATCACCCTGTATGATTCCTTGCTCCATCTCATCGTGCTCCGCCTGCAATGCATCCTCTTTGATTGTGAGCAGAGAGCATTTCAGAAGACAGAAAAGCAGGATGGTGACGCTAATTATGGCATCATCGTCGCTCACCATCTTGGTGGAGTCCTCAAAGTTTTGGAGGATGGTACATATGTCTGACATCCATGTCCACTCCTGAGGTCTTATGTGTGGAGTCTGAACTGAATACCGACGGCCTTGTTGATGCTGGTACTCAGCAACTGCCCTCTTCTGCTCACAAATCCTTCCCAACATCTGCAGTGTAGAGTTTCAATGCGTGGGGACATCACACACCAGTCTATGAGCCAGAAGCTGCAAACGCTGCTGAAACACTGCAAGGGCGGTGGAAGCTGTAGCTGACTTTCTAAAATGGGCACACAGGCGGCGTACTTTAACAAGCAGATCTGGCAGCTCCGGGTAGGATTTGAGAAACTGCTGAACCACGAGGTTAAGCACATGGGCCAGGCATGGTACGTGTGTGAGCTCGCCTCGCCTCAGAGCCGCCACCAGGTTCCGGCCATTGTCATACACGACCATGCCTGGCTGTAGGTTCAGCGGTGTGAGCCACAGATCTACCTGCTCTTTCAGAGCTGTCCACAACTCTTCAGCATTTTCTCCTAAGCATATTAGCTTCAGCACAGATTGTTGCCGCTTGGCCGAGGCAGTGCTGCAGTGCTTCCGGCTTGTGACTGATGTGGTCACTTCAGAGATGGAGGCTGAAGAGGAGGAGGAGGCTGAGGAGGATGAGGTGCAGGAGCTGTAGACCGTGGGGACAACCCTGATTGACATAGGGCCCGCAATCCTTGGCGTCTGGAGGACGTGTTCCGTCCCAAGGTCTGACTGGGTCCCGGCTTCCACTATGTTAACCCAGTGTGCCGTCAGCGAGAAGTACCGTCCTTGCCCACAAGCTCTTGTCCACGTGTCCGTGGTTAGGTGGACTTTCCCGGTAACTGCATTGTTGAGAGCACGGCTAATGTTTTGGGACACGTGCTTGTGTAATGTGGGGACGGCACACAGGGAGAAATAGTGGCGGCTGGGGACCGAGTACCGAGGGATGGCCGCCGCCATCAGGTTGCGGAATGCTTCCGTCTCCACGAGCCTAAAAGGCAACATTTCGAGTGCAAGCAGTCGTGAAATGTGAGAATTTAGTAGTGTGGCCTGTGTTTTGTCACCCCTGCTGATGCTGGCCTGGCAGGTGGTGCAAATGGCCTTTTTGGGGTTATCGGCAGAGTCTTTAAAAAACAACGAGACACGGTAAGACCTAACTGTTGTACTGGCAACTTCCTTTGTGTTGGTGTTACTGCCTGCCTTCTGTCTGCGGCCACCACACTGCTTCTTCCTGCCTGTCGGGGTACTCTGCCTCCCTCCCCCTGTGTGCTGCTGTCCTCGCTCTGCATGTTCTCCTGCCAGATTGGGTCAGTTACTATATCATCCACCACCTTGTCTTCCACCTCCGCACCCTGGTCCTCCTCCTGACTTTCTGGCAATTGTGTCTCATCATCGTCCACCTCTTGTGACACTTTCCCACCGTCGCCTTCGTGTGACCGTGGCTGCTGAAATATTTGGTCATCGCTACATGCGATCTCCTCTTGCCCCGCTTCAAGTGGACCAGGCGAGAGCCCGAATCTATAAATGGAAAAGTGAACAGCTCTTTGGAGTGTCCAAGTGTGACATCAGTTGTCTCCGGGCACTCGACATGGTGGGAAGAAGGAGGATCAGCGTGTGGAAGACAGGGTGGTGGTGGTGGTGGCTAAGTGACTGGAAGCATTATCCGCTATCCAACCAACAACCTTTTGACACTGCTCTGGGTTCAATAGTGGTGTGCTGTGGTCCCCTAGAAATTGGGACAGGAAGGTCGGGCGAGAAGATGTGGGTGTTTGTTGTGGCACAATTTCAGCTAGCCCACGGCCTTGTCCTCGGCCTCTGCATGCACCATTATCATCACGTCCAGTTCCCCGTCCCTTGTCATGTGCCCCGCCAATTTTAAATGGAGGACAGTATCTTCCACGCTCGCTACAAATGACTGAGTTTGGAGCGAACTTATATGTGATCCGTGTGATGGAGAAAACAGAGTTTTAAATACCTGGCCTGTAGGTAAGTAGTTTGAACAGCAAACTGCTGTGAATTGCTTCACTGACACACTGAAAGAAATTTTTAATGGAGGCAAGAAATGGCAGTATTTTCTGACAACATATATGTGATCTGACGCGCCCCCTGGGCCGTGGGGTACTCGGCAGCCGGGCCTCTGGTTGCCGGGGGATATCACGGTGGCTGGCCCGGTCCGTGACCCAGGGCGGTCAGTAAAAAGGGGAGCTTTATAGGGGATTTGGGAAAGTGTTCGTGATGCCACCTGTGGATTGCGGCTAGAGGGAACCGCCGCTGCGGAGCAGTCCTCTGGAGCTGGTGTTACGGCAGCAGGGATGGTGTGGCTCTCCACAGGTAGAGCTAGCTCCAGGGCAGCGTGGGGTGTAATGGATAGTGGTGCAGGGGTGAGACGGCAGGACGGTCCCGGAAAGACAGACACTCACATGGGAATAAGCTTCAGTACCTTTACTGGTGATGTTGCAGGCACGGTCCAGGGTACTCCAGGCGAAGGGCACACTTTTGGACTCTCCCCAGTGTGCGGGTATATGGCCTTCTGATCCGTTGCTTTATTCTCTAAGCTTCTGACCTGCCTGGAACTAGGCCTAGCTTGGTTACTGTCTCTCTTTGCACCTGCTGACCTGGTGGTAGGGCCTTCTCTTGGAGATCACTCTCCCTGGATGCTGGGGCCTCCGTGACCCCTAGCCCTGGTACTGTAGTCAGCGTTTGGTGAACCTGGGACCTGTAGTCCTCCAGGGGTTCCGGTTGTTCCTACTGGGTATAAATGACCCTGTAGGCGCGGACCCGGTGTCCGGTTTATATATCGGGGTGAGCTTGGTTTGCTCCTCTGCCCCCTCGCTACTTCTTCCTTCTCCTCTCGCCTTCGGCCCACTCAAGGCCCTCACTAGGCCTTCACACGTGCTGTAGACCTTGGCTCGCCTAAGCACAGCAGCCTGCGTGCTGCTCTCTGAGTGTCAGCACGCTCTCAGCTCAACTCTGAGCTCTGTTCCTCTCTGTCTCTCAGCAGGAACTAAACTAAACTGCCTGGCTCCACCCTCCCTAAATATATCCCTAACGGGCTCCCTCTGCTGGTCTGAGGTGGTAGGGTGGAGGTGTGTGAATGTGTGAGGGCCTCTTGTGGAGAAGTCCATCCATGCACGCCTTCTGGGTACTGTGGCACCAATGCGCAGCAGGGCGCCACATTCCCCCCTAGTAAAACTCAGTACTCCTGGACTGAAGCATTTTTTTTCAAAACAGGTTTAACAATAACATTTCTTCCCTTTATGGGAGGCACTTTTCTTGAACGTTACAGGCAACATTATAATACAATAATTTCAACTATAAATAACAATAAAGTTACAGCAAGTCCCGTAACTTGGTGTGCATTTCACCGATGAAGGAACATGAGGGACCCGCCTGAAAACCCTCAACGTTGGCCCTGGGCGTGGCTACAGGGCATAGGAGATCCAGGTGCTGGACCACGTCTTCGGCCACGCCAAACGGGTTTTTGTTCCGTGGTAACTTAAAAGGCACTCCAGGGAGTGCAACTATGTATATGACAGTTTTTGGGCTGCTCACAGCCCTCAGCCACCAAGTCCTTTATATATACCCTGACGGGTAATTAAATAAACACATATGGTTAATTTCAGTTTATACAATAAACAATATGCAATACGCTACTGGGTAACTATTTATACTACAGGTATTTTTACTTCTTCCTTATATCTGACAGGGGTCTGGCCTTTTGTGCTACGCGATGACCTACGTAGTACTGGAATGCGTGTAGTGTGGATGCTTGCGCTATTTTCCGCTCTATGTGTTAGTGGACTGCAAGGACTGCCATGACCTCTCTACGGGACTGGCAAGTACACTGCGTACTGGGCCTACTGGCTCTGCTTCTACTGGTGACCCTTCTTCCGGGGACTCTTCCTGAGCAGGCTCTTCTGGGGCACTTACAGGTCTTACTTGCAGTGGAGTGTCTTCTGGCTGTTGGTAGAAGTGTAGCACAGGTATTATTACCGCTCCATCCAATTGAGGCCAATCTGCCGGGAAATCTCCTAAGACAGTATGGAGTACTTCTTCTTTAGGCTCCTCCGGTACGGTGAGAGGTACTTCCTCCTGGGGCTTCAGGGAACTCGGGCACAACTTCAGATGTTCTCTTGATACCGTTGCAGTCGTTCTTCCTCCGTCTTTGCTAATTAGACAGGTTTTCCTATTATCGAATCTGGAATTCAACACATTGTAAGGTTCCCTTTCCCACTGGTCGTCAAGCTTGTGGCTTCTTCTCTTTCGTTTCAGCGCAACTTCTCCAGATGTCAAGGGTTCAGCTGGTGCACTCTTGTTGTACTGTGCTTCCTGCTTATCTCTCACCCTACTTAGACTGTCTTCGACACAGGCCTGTACTCTCTTGTACTGCTCCTGTCGGGTCACATCCCAGTCTTCAGTGGACATATCTTCTTCTGGCTCTACCACTCCAAGCTCCAGGTCCATGGGCAACTTTCCGGGTCTTGCTCTCATGAGGTACGCTGGAGTACAATTGGTGGAACTCACAGGTATGTGGTTGTACAGATCTACCAGGTCAGGTAGTTTGTCTGGCCACTGGTTTCTTTCTTCTAGAGGTAAGGTCTTCAACAGGTCGATGACTATATTATTCATCTTTTCACATAACCCATTGGTTTGGGGGTGGTACGGTGTAGTCCAGATCTTCTTACACCCGTACAGATGACAAAACTCTTTGAACAGCTCGGCTTCAAAGGCAGGGCCTTGATCCGTCAGCACCTTATCCGGGTATCCATGGGGTCTGCAGAAATAGGCTTGAAACGCAGTTTCTGCCCTCAGATACTTGACGGGGGCTACCACCAGGAACCGGGAGTAGTAATCCACCATGGTCAGTGCATAAGAGTAGCCCGACCTGCTGGGTGACAGCTTGACATGATTCAGAGCCACAATCTCTAGGGGCTGGGTTGTCTTGATGGACTGCAAGGGTGCTTTCTGGCTGCTGTAGTCTTTTCTTCTGAGGCTACAGGGTCCACAATCCCGGCACCACCTCTCTATGGAACTCCGCATTCCAACCCAATAAAACCGACTCTTCAGGAGGGTTTCCAGCTTCTTCCAGCCAAAGTGCCCCGCTTGATCGTGGTACACCTCCAACACCATCTGGATGTCTGTCCTGGGCACTACAATCTGCCATACCATCTCATGGGTCCTTGGGTTGACATACCTTCGGCACAGCTTCTCTCTATAGATGAACAGCTGGCTTCTCTTATTCCACAGTTGCTTGGCTTGTGGAGACGCGTCCTTCTCCAGGGAGGAGCCTTCCTGGGTTATCAGTTCTTTAATACGGCTGACAACCAGGTCGCTGTCCTGGGTCTCCTTACAACTGTGGTGAGGCAAAGGGTTTAGTTTCTTACCACGATACCTCCTGGAGGTGCGCTGCTCATGGACCATCCCATTTCTGTGGAAGGCAGGTAGCTCAATCTTCCAGGTCATCCACTTCTTCTTCAGTGTCCGACTGGTGAGGCATTCTGAACAGGGCATCGGCGTTGGCGTTCTTGTGGCCTGCCCGGTACTTGATGGTGAATTGATAGTTTGACAGCTGGGCCATCCAATGCTGTTCCATGGCTCCCAACTTGGCTGTCTCTAGATGTGTCAAGGGGTTGTTGTCAGTGTAAGCCGTGAACTTACTGTAGGCCAAGTAGTGCTTGAATCGTTCAGTGATGGCCCAGACCAAGGCCAGGAGCTCCAACTTGAAGGAGCTATAGTTTTCTGGATTTCTCTCGGTCGGACGAAGCTTCCTGCTGGCATAGGCAATCACCTTCTCTTTGCCACACTGCTTCTGGCTTAACACAGCTCCTAGTCCCTCGTTGCTGGCATCAGTGTACAGCAGGAAAGGTTGGCTTTAGTCAGGGTAGGCCAGGATTTCTTCGCCAGTCAGGATCTCTTTCCTCACTGCAAAGGACTCAGCCTGCTCTTTACCCCACTGGAAGGGGGGGGGGGGAGTTTGCCTCTGTGGGACTGTTCTACCAGGAGATCTTGCAAAGGCGCTGACTTCTTGGTGTAGTCCTTTACAAACCTCCGGTAATACCCGACCAGTCCCAGGAACTGACGTACCTCCTTGAGATTCTTCGGCTCCGGCCATTTCTGGATGGCAGTGACCTTCTCCGGGTCTGGTGCTACTCCTTCTGGACTGACGATGTGCCCCAGGTACTGAACCTTCCGTTTGAGCAGGTGACACTTGGAAGGCTTCAATTTCATCCCATACCGGGACAACGATTCAAATACCTTCGCCAGGTGCTTCAAATGGTCCTCATACGTCTTGGAGTACACTATCACGTCATCCAGGTATAGCAGCACGGTCTCGAAGTTACGGTGTCCCAAACAGCACTCCATCAATCTCTGGAACGTTCCAGGGGCGTTGCAGAGTCCGAACTGCATACTGTTGTACTCGCAGAGTCCCATCGGGGTAGTGAAGGCCGTCTTCTCTCGGTCCTCCTCAGCAACTGCTACTTGCCAGTACACACTAGTGAGGTCAAGGGTGGAGAAGTAATTTGCAGACTTTAATGCAGCCAGGGATTCCTCTATACTGGGCAAAGAGTATGCATCTTTATGTGATATGCGATTTACCTGTCTGTAATCTACACATATTCTCATGCTTCCATCCTTTTTCCTGACCAGGACCAGGGGAGCTGCCCAGGGGCTACAGCTATCTCTTATTACCCCTGCCTTCTTCATGTCATGCAACATTTCGTTCGCTTTCTGGTAGTGTGCTGGTGGGATTGGCCTGTAATGTTCTTTGATGGGTGGATGGTCACCAGTGGGTATATGGTGTTGTACCCCTTTAATCCTCCCGAAATCAAGTGGGTGTTTGCTGAATACTCCCTCGTATTCCTGAACCACCCTGTGTACACCCTGTTTCTGATGGACAGGAGTGGCGTCAGTCCCAACATGGAGCTGTTGACACCAATCCCCCACCTGGGTTTCCGAGTCGTTATCCTACACTCTGTCTGGTAAGGTTAAGGACTCCACTGTGTGGATAGCGTTGTTATTTACAGTGTACAATCTGGCAACAGTGGCATATCGTGGTAATTTGACTTCATCCTCTCCATAGTTTAGGAGACGTACAGGTACCCTCCCATTGCGTACATCAACTACCCCTCTAGCAGTTAGGAGTGTAGGTCTGTGCTCTGAGCTAATGGGCTCTACTACCGCCTGGTAGCTCTGTCCTTTGAGACCTATTGCTGCCCTACACCAAATCAGCATTTCACTCATCGGGGGAATCACAATGGGTATCGGGTCTGTCACCCGTACATTACCAATTTCACCACCTGTTAGCTTTACCTGTTGCTGGTACATAACGGCTCGGATCTCTCTCTGGAGCACCCTTCTCTGCCCTGGTCTGGCGGTGTCAGCCATCTGTTGGAGCAAGAACAACACTTCTCCCAAACAGTTACCAACAACATTAGTACCAAGTATCATGTACAAGTCTGTATCATCAGGATTAGTCTCTACTACAATTAGTCCCTGGTCCTTCAGTTCCGCTCTCCCCACCTTCACTGTCACATCCTTAACCCCGACTAGGTTAAGGGGAAGGCCATTGGAGGCATAAACGGAAAGGTTTGGAGGTGGCGGGTTCAGTTCGTCTATGGACCAGAACCTTTTGTAGAGGACATCAGGCATGATGGTTACCTGAGATCCTGTGTCCAGTAGAGCAGGTGTCGCAATGCCATCCAGCACAATGGACAGGAAAGGTCTTCCTCCCACGAACCGATGGTACAAGCCTGATGGGCCTGCTTGATCTACTCCTGGGTGTTGGCCCTCAGCCCCAGGGTTTGCTCGTTTAAAGGACAGTTCCGCGCTGTGTGGCCTGCCTTCTGGCAGCGATAGCAGATAAACTCTCCTGGAGGGCGAAATTGGTTGTTGGTCCTCCCACGGGGTGGCGTTGTCCTCCTACGGGGTGGCGTTGTCCTCCTTCTTCTTCTCATTCAGGGGACATCCTCAGGGCTGTCGGCGAGTAGTATCCTTCCTTCCAGCTCGGGCTCCTCCTGTAGCTGCAGGGTGCTCAGGACAGTGGCCAGGGTTTTACTTAACTTGCGCACTTCAGAGCGTAGGCAGTCCAGCTCTCTAGGGGGTACTGTTTGCATCTTTGTTCCGGCCATTAGTGAAGGAGCAGTTGGTGCTGCGGGCACTGGGGTGGCCCCACCCTGGTAACATTGGATAGCAGTATCTGATGTTTCCAGGGGCTGCAGACCCTTTATAGCCATGTCCTTAAGGGTGTCAAAGGTGGCATCTGGATGATCTAAGGCCCACCACCGTACAGTTCTGCTCTCCTCCTGGGATCTCAACCCCCGGACGAACTGTTCCATCAGCATTTTATTTTCATTTTGTATGCTGGCTGGACTGACCTGTTTCAGGGCCCGCAGGGCTTCCTGTAGGCGCCAGTCGTAGTCCCGGACACTGTCCTCAGGTTTCTGGACACAGTGGTAGAACCTCATCCGGAGATCTGTCTCAGTGCGGTTTTCAAACACAGCTTGCAGTGTCTTAAAGATGATAGATACTGATTCCTGGTCTGCGGCTGGCCAGGTTTCAACTTCCCGCTCTGCAGCACCAGTCAATTGTCCCAGCACAACAGCGGCTCTCTGCTTACCGGTCATAGAATACATATCTAGCACACCCCATATTTTTCTCTTGAATCCGGACAAGATGTCTGGTTTGCCATTATACTGGGAAAGCCATTTCGCTCCAGGGATATATGGCAGGGCCATGGGTATCACCCTGCTGGTGGAGCGGCCGCTCTGGTCTGTGCAGCGCCGGGCGCAAGTTGGGCATCAGGAGCGTTAACCGGTGCTCCGGCGGCTTGCCAGTCATCGGCCATGGTTGCGCCCCCCTAGTGAACCAGAGCCTACCTTCTTAACTTTTCTTTATTAGGTAGGCCGCAGCTCCAATGGCGACGGTCTTGTTCCAGGACCTTGCGTCGCTCGCCTCTGACGTCAGAGCGTCCTCTGGACTCCTTCCAGGACCTGATGCTTCCTGGTTCGACGTCAGGGGCGGGGCTTGTCCTGGGCTTTGCGCGCTTCCAGCGGTTACGCCTCTCCGATTCCCGCGGTTACGCCCCTCTTCTTCCCTCACGGCGACAGGAAAAATGACGGACAATGACAGGAAATCTCAGGAATGGCGGGAAAACTTCACCACAGTGAGTATTACAGTCTCTTAATGCGCACAGTACCCGGTGGCAACGGGCACGGAATCCTGTTCGTGACGCCAAGGCTGACGCGCCCCCTGGGCCATGGGGTACTCGGCAGCCGGGCCTCTGGTTGCCGGGGGATATCACGGTGGCTAGCCCGGTCCGTGACCTAGGGCGGTCAGTAAAAAGGGGGAGCTTTATAGGGGATTTGGAAAAGTGTTCGTGACACCACCTGTGGATTGCGGCTAGAGGGAGCCGCCGCTGCTGAGCAGTCCTCTGGAGCTGGTGTTACGGCAGCAGGGATGGTGTGGCTCTCCAAAGGTAGAGCTAGCTCCAGGGCAGTTGTAATAGTGGGGAAGGGCACAGCCTTCCCTTGGCACTGAGATAGTTAAAGGAAGTGTTCCTGAAGTCAGACCTCTCTGAACTGTTGGTAGACCAAGCTAAGGGGTTAGCTTTAGTGGTCCAGTCAGTAGAGTAGAGGGGGAACTTAGTGCCCTGATCAAGCCTTGAGTGATATAGAGATTGTTCCTGGCATAATTCCTTGTGGGCTGCAGTACCTGTAAACAGCCACAAGATGCCACTGTCCTGGGTGCAGATGTCAGGTTGAGTCTGCTAGCAGTGTTACCGACAGTGATGAGTTAATGCTGTGTGATGACAGCTCACCGAGGGTGGGCACATTAGGAAAATCTCTGTTTTAGTTTCCAGAATCAGGAAGTGATTCTTCAGTGAGAGATAGGACAGTGAATTGTACGGGCAGCCAATATATGTGACTGCTAGGGTAGACGGGAGCTCCATACCCTCAGACAGTGGGATCACCAGTGTGAAAGTCTCCCTACGCAAGAGCAAGAGTCCTGTTAGCCGGCCGGAGAAACTCATCAAAGGTAGTGAGGACCCGGGGCACTTCTAGTCTGCAGGAAGCAAAGGAAGATAAATAGGACTCCAGGCTAAGACGTGGGGGAGAGATATCGGATCCAGATCACTGTTGGTATTTCAGAAGAGTCTCTTGGGCCAGAGATTAGAGTCACAGAGATGCTTCACTTAAAGAGGGAACCAGGGCTGAAGGAGTTACCAGTGCCTGTGAGAGAGATGATAACCTGTCGGGCCTTATCCATTATATCTGCCTGTAAATATTGTACATATTCCTCTTCCCCAAGTAAAGTTCAAGTTCTGGTTAAGAACCTCGTGTCCTCTGAATTTATTGCTGCCCTGGTCCCAGAAGAGAAATGCCTGGAGACAGCCGCGATCGGATGGTTTGAAGTAAGTGGAGAGTCCCACATACACAGCCACACATCAGAGGGAGGACACAAATTGTCTGTAGGGTGCCAGAGCGAGAGGGGGCTACAGCTCGCCCACGACTACCTCGCTGGGGCACCTTACACAGTGTGAGGTGTAATGGATGGTGGTGCAGGGGAGAGACGGCAGGACGGTCCTGGAGGAAAGACGGACACTCACATGGGGATAAGCTTCAGTACCTTTACTGGTGATGTTGCAGGCACGGTCCAGGGTAGTCCAGGCGACAGGCACACTTTTGGACTCTCCCCAGTGAGTGTGTATAGGGCCTCCTGAGCCGTTGCTTTATTCTCTAAGCTTCTGACCTGCCTGGAACTAGGCCTAGCTTGGTTACTGTCTCTCTTTGCACCTGCTGACCTGGTGGTAGGGCCTTCTCTTGGAGATCACTCTCCCTGGATGCTGGGACCTCTGTGACTTCTAGCCCTGGTACTGTAGTCAGCGTTTGGTGAACCTGGGACCTGTAGTCCTCCAGGGGTTCCGGTTGTTCCTACTGGGTATAAATGACCCTGCAGGCACGGACCCGGTGTCCGGTTTATATATCGGGGTGAGCCTGGTATGCTCCTCTGCCCCCTCGCTACTTCTTCCTTCTCCTCTCGCCTTCGGCCCACTCAAGGCCCTCACTAGGCCTTCACACGTGCTGTAGGCCTTGGCTCGCCTAAGTACAGCAGCCTGCGTGCTGCTCTCTGAGCGTTAGCACGCTCTCAGCTCAACTCTGTGCTCTGTTCCTCTCTGTCTCTCAGCAGGAACTAAACTAAACTGCCTGGCTCCACCCTCCCTATATATATCCCTAACGGGCTCCCTCTGCTGGTCTGAGGTGGTAGGGTGGAGGTGTGTGAATGTGTGAGGGCCTCTTGTGAAGTCCATCCATGCACCCTTCTGGGTTCTGTGGCACCAATGCGCAGCAGGGCGCCACAGATCCGTGTGACGGAGAAAACACAGTTTTAAATAGCTGGATTTTAGCGCTGTAATATGGAAAGGACCTGGCTGTATTCTGCAGTGCCAACAAGCAAATGGCGCAGAAAAAACGTGTTCTCTGGATTGCTTTTTAAGTAAATAATGAGGATTAAGAACCAAAAAAAAGTATTCCTGGCCCCTGAGACCTGGGCCTTTGTATAGAAATATCTAACAGCAGCAGAAGGCAGAAGTGGAATGGAGCCTCTTGTGCTATATGCACTGCAGTCTGCTATATACACTGCCTGCCTACCTATATACACTGCCTGCCTGATATCTTTGCAGATGGATTAGTCCTCAGAAGGACTATTTGTTGAGATGGATATCTGTCTCTAATATAGTCTGTACACCTACACTAACTAGAAACAAGCAAATCTCTCCCTGACACAGCAGCAGCTGTCTGATCCGGAGTGACTGTGACGAGCATGGCGGCGCCAAGTCTGATATAGACCTGATGACGCTGTGCGGCCAGTCAATCACTGTAATGCCACAACCAACATGGCTACGGCATTACAGTGCATGGCAGGCAATCCCTGCATGATCATTGTCTCTGTAAAGAGCGCCAGACGTGCAAGTACTCGGCGAGCTCCGAGAATCTGAATACTGAGATGGTCGGGAGAGTACCGAGTACTTGTGAGTATGCTCGCTCATCACTAGTAATGACTTATCTATCGCCAGCAGTGCAGAGGGGCACATGGCCGACGCTCAGCGCGCTCCTATGATCTGCACCTGTCACACTATTCTTATAATGCAAAAGAAACGCAGCAAAAAGCTGCAGCTGTGCTCAGTGTCAGACTGAAGAACATTGTGCCCACCAGAGGATTTGTTTCTGAGGGCTAACCTTTCTCTCCCACTCAAGAGCTTCATAGCAGCTGCAAAGTTAGCGCTATCATGAACTCTCCTGAAGGAGAAGCCAGGGCCCACCGGAGGATTCTCCAGTTCTCTGTTGGGCCAGTCCAACCCTGATTGTGGTTATCCTGCAGCAAGGATGATCCTAATGAATGTCCAGTCAAAGACAGGATTTGAGTTCGGGCAGAATCTGGGCTGGATTTAATTCATTTGGCAATTGGTAATTGTAATAAGACTTAAAGGGGGTCTTCATGCTTGCTTCCTCCTTGCCGGGGGGCGGTGCACTCCTGATAACTGACAGTTCGGACCAGCAGCATGGCCGAGCTGTTGCTCTGTGCTGTGCTCTCTCCCATGCTGAAAGCAAAGGTAGGATTATCTCTGCAGCATTGGAGGAGAACAAACGCACGATTCTTGCAATCCTTGCAAACATTAGAGCAGTCTTTACAAACTCTATGGCAAAGAGCTTGGAAATGCTACACTCATTGACTAGGAGACCGGCTACCTCAGACTGAAAAAGTGGCCGGTCACCTAGGCAATGAGCAGCAAACTATAGAATGAAAAATCCCTCAGATCTTGTCAATGGACAGGAATTTTTTAAATTGCAATGTTGCTTGTTTGCAAGAAAAAGTTTCCAGTTTGTCAGGGAGCGCTTCCAGGTGATTCATTACTTACTCCAAATCTTTCAGGAATAATCCAGTTTATTTTTATATAAACAACGCGTTTCGGCTATACATAGCATTAGCCTTCATCAGGTGAAATCATAGTTGTCTTTAAAGAATACATTTATATAGCATAAAAAGAGGAGGAGGAACTAATCCAACCCCTCAATCAATTTTCATCAATTTAAAACACATGTGCACTTCCAAAAGGTATTAAGCAGTTAATTAAAAGTGAACTCTATATAGATTTAGAAAGGGGGGAGGGGGAAACAAAAACAAAAACAAAAAAAAAAATAAATAAATTTAAAAAAAAAAATAAATAAATAAAATAAAAATAAAAAACACCACTATATATTGTTTTTTCCTATTCAATAAATTTTTTTTTCCTCCTCTTTTTATGCTATATAAATGTATTCTTTAAAGACAACTATGATTTCACCTGATGAAGGCTAATGCTATGTATAGCCGAAACGCGTTGTTTATATAAAAATAAACTGGATTATTCCTGAAAGATTTGGAGTAAGTAATGAATCACCTGGAAGCGCTCCCTGACAAACTGGAAACTTTTTCTTGCACTTTCTGACGAGTCTCCTGCAAAGGAGCTCGTTTTACCTGTTTTTGAGCTGCAGGCCAGCAGATCCAGACAACTACTCCACTCCCTAAAGACAGGGATACATGCTGGATAACAAGACACCACAAAGGTGAGAGCAATTTTTAATTCTAATTCGATATTGTTAAAATATTACACTTAGATCTGCGCCCCCCTTTCTTTTCTCCTTTTCCCTTTTTTTTATTCATCCAATGTTGCTTGTTTGCACAACCCCTTCAACAATCGACTATGGCTGCGGTCCGGAGGAATACATGGAGTTGCATCCTGCACGGGGCGCTCATATAATCTGCTCCTGTCACACATTATTCATGTCCCTGGTATAGAGATAATATGCATGAAAAGTGCAGCCAGGTCCGCTATAAATATGGCGACATGACTATAATCAGCGATCAATAGGTGATATATAACCAATAACTGTCCGATCCATTGCTTGATTGCCTGCTGGACTCCATAGACACAATGGAGGTCTTGATACAGAAGAGAACAGATACCACAGTGCTTGTGTGATACTTATTGTTGGGGGTCTTAGGGCTGGACCTTAGGGTAGGACCCCACCAATCACATTAATTGATGTAAGGTTGTAGAAAATCCCTTTAAGTGCCATCTATGTGTATTAAATGTGTCTTGGTGAAACATGGTATGGCCAATGGCGATAAGCTCTGGGAATATAATGGAAGGTTATAGCGCCCTCTACAGCCATGAAACTCCGAGCCATAGACAGATACATCTTCCTTACAATGAATTACTTAAAGCCGCGGTGTTTCCTGAATACAGCCGGTCGTAAAATGATATTGCAGGTTACTCTGCAGCGAGGGCTGTAATCCGTTAAACGAGGACACATTTTATTAATGTCACTTTTTCTCGGAGCCGTTTCTGTAATTCTGCACTCGCTGGAAACACAATAATGAGACACCGGGTCAAATTGTTTACTGTGCAAGGGGTACAATAACAGCTATTGTTTCTCTGGTGTAAAATCACCGCCTCGCCATCTAATGATTTGCTATGCATAATTTAATTTCCTAATTTACTGATATGAGACTGCGGAAGAAGCCGGAACGCAAGAGCCCCCTATGGGGATATAAATTGTACGGGCGGCGGAGGGGTCGCTCCACACAGGTTCATTTTATTACAAGACAACAATGCGGCTCTATGTTATCGATACCAAAGAATTATCCTCAGGTCTCACTCCCTCCAGTGTTTAATATTGTATAGACTCATATAACATGTAATAATAACAAATAATCAACATCGATCCGCCAAAAAGATTATTAACAGAAAATGGGAAATAATGATTCATGTGTCAGCGGATCGTACGGAGCCAGAAAAAGAGGAAACAGTACAATGGAAGCAAGAAAGAAAAGCAACATAATAAGCTATCTGTAAGGCTATGTGCACACGATGCGGATTTAATCCATTTTTGCAGTGGATTTTCGATGCGAAAACGCATTAATATCGCTTGTAATAGGTCTGCCGTGTACTGCAATGCAAATCCGCATGTGCTGTGCAAGTCATGCGGTAATTTCCGCTGCAGATTCGCATTGCGGTAACAACCGCAGCAAGACCAATTCTAGTGAGATTCCGCTGCGAAATCACCGCCATTGACTTGCATTGGATCGCATAATATCCGCATGACTATGTGGCGCCCCTGAGGGTTCGGTTGCACAGAGGTACTGCACCTCACCCAGAGGTGTGGTGTCTCCCTTCTCTCAGGTAAGGAGGGAGTGCTTCACAGAACCCCAACACCTACATCCAACACTACACTACCCCAGGCCAGCAGGAGGGGCAAGACGCAATGTAGTTTTCTGCTGAGCCCTGACCCTTGTTGGGGTTGGGGAACCCAAAATTAGGGGGAACCAGTAGTGGGTGTGGGTGGAGGAAGTAGTTCATGGGAGCACTCATACAGTAAAGATATAAAATGGGGAAGCCATCTTGGGGTGGCAGACTAGTAGTTGGAGAACAATTTGGGAGCAGAGTCTCTCTAGGAGCTCTGCTCCACTTCAAGGGCCCAGGACTGGGGCTCAGGAGGGGAGCAGGGAGTAGGCTCCCTTCTACAGAAGGGATACTAAGGGGTACGACGAGTGCTGGTGTGGCGCCCCTGAGGGTTCGGTCGCCACAAGGGAGGATACTGCAGTCTGTCAGCAGGTGTAGTGTCTCCTCACCCAGGTAAGGATGGTGCACTGGTCAGGACCCTAATCTACATTCAACACTACACACACTCCTGACCTATGGGAGGCAATTATGCACCATAGTGGTGCCTCAGCAGGATCACGAGTGGGGGAACCAAAAGATAGGGGAACCATGTAGTGGGTGAAGGGTAGAACACAGTTTTAGTTTACACACATAATTTCATACATAATAGCCAGCCATCTTAAGCACAAGGTTCTTGCTTCTTGCTTCTTGGTTCTTGGTTCTTGGCTCCTGTTCTTTGATTGTGGTCTTTGCAGCTGACAGTGGCCTTGTGTAGGAGCCTGCAGTGTGCTGAAGATGCACGGTCCTCGTGCTCTGACCTTGACACGAGGAGCGGGTATGAGTTAACAGTGTCTCTACCCCGGTCAAGTTCCCTTGCTTAAGAAGGTCGGGAGCTATAGTGAAACAGCTCCACAAGCAAAAGGATCCCCGGGAGCACGGACAGAGCGGCGTACGCCACCTGTACTCTCCATTCAGGCCCTGCCAGAGGGACTCCTGCTGCAAGAGGGGTACCGGCCCCGACATCTGACTCTGCCACTTCACGTCTCTGTCAGAGAAGCCCAGTAGGCTACAGTGGATCCCGTCGGGTGACGGGCGGAACGGAATTGCCGCCTTACCCTATATCTGTGCATAGTCCAGAGGGAGACCCAGCCTTTGCACGCACACAGACAGGAGAGGTTCAAAGGGGACTGTTAGGAACACTCAGAGGGTCCTGATCGAGGTACCTGAATACCTTGGGTGCGCTGAGCCCTCATCCCTGGTGGCCGCAGTGATCCGTGAGGAGCTGGGAGAAGCCTTGCCGCTGCTTAAAAAACTGTGAGTAAAAGACCTGGAAGACTATCCCTATGGCCTCTGATTCCTTCATTTCTGCACTGCACCACACAGCACCTGAGTGACCCAGGACTACTCTCCCCATCCTCCTGTCACATCTGCCCTGAGGCCCTGCTCCGCCTGTGGGGAGTTATAACATCTCCTGCTGCCACTACATCCCGCCTCAGAGGGCAGTTAGCAGCGCTGGTGGCCTTCACCAGACACCACAGGTGGCGTAGTCGATAAATACCACTCAACCCTGAAAGCCCTTACATCTTTTTTAATGTGACGGCCGTGAGCACGGGTCGGGCCCGGGCCACGGCTGCATCCCACCTCTCCATCACGGGGCCCGACACCGAGTCCCCCAACACCCAGGGTAAAACACAGGCTTTACGAGTAGAGGCGTCACACAGGCGGCACCCGTACAACCCGAACCTGCCAGGTGTCAGGAGGATCTAGGCCGCAAGAAGGGGACCGGCCCCTGGCCCAGTCGTGCAGCTTCAAGCCTCGGCTGGAAAAAACGGAGGCTTCTGACTTCTATAGCAGAAGCCAAACTCTCACTTCAATCCCAGTAAGGTCGAGCAGGTCTGTGCAACTCCGACGGACAGGGGGGACCTCGCAGCACCCGAATAGGATTCACAGTGAGAAGCGCAGGGCAGGAGGGAGTAAAGAGAGCGTGAAGTCGGTCTAGGAAGGTACATATGAAAGTGGGGTTCTGCCAGGTACATCTGAGCCGCCTGAGGAAGGACTGAACCCCTGCCCGGTGAACGCAGTGTGACGCGGGAGGCTTGCACCGGTACTGTGCACCTGAGAAACTTGAACAGAACTGTAAGTAAACTCGGATGACAGCACTGAGCTGCCTCCTCTCCTTCATTTCGCCGGTACCATTTCCCTCCCTGCACTACAACGCCCAGCGCACCTCCTCCATTTTCTCTACACTGCCCAGAGGCCTGCTCCACCTGTGGAGAGCCGTTCCATCTCAAGCTGCCTTATCACCTGCCTCAGAGGACTGTCGCAGCGCTGGTGATCCTCGCCAGACACCACAGGTGGCGTCACGACGATTTCCACAACCTATAATTTCCCTTTTCAGTGACCGCCCTGGGCCACGGACCGGGCCAGCCACCGTGATATCCCCCGGCAACCAGAGGCCTGGCTGCCGAGCACCCCACGGCCCTGGGGGCGCGTCAACTACATGTGCACATGCGTATCTTATGCGATTTAATGCGCGGATGGTATCCGAGTCTGGAGAAGAGGAGACTCTCATCTGACCCAGGTACCATCGTACCTACAAGTTAAAAAATAATTGTAAAGTTAAAAAATAAAAAAAAATAATCATACTCACCTCTCCGGCGCCCCCGGTGTCCTCCCGGTCTCCTCCATGCGATGATGCGCTCTCCTTGGCTCCCAGGGGTGATCTGCAAGGACCTTGGGTCACGTCATTTAGTCAGCTGATGGTCACGCGACCATCACCTGACCGCTGATGTCATGGAAGGTCCTCTTACATTACCGGTACCCGCCACGGAGCTAGCAGCAACGCCGGGAGCAGACCGAGACCGCTGGAAAGGTGAGTATAAGATTATTTTTTATTTTTTACGATCTAATTCTTTTTTTTTAACATTATGTTGGTCACACAATATAAATCCATGCCGGTTGCATGGATTTATATAGTGTGACCAACTTTCAAGCACTTTTCCAAGTGATGCTAAAATCTCTTGACAAACGCTTGTCCCTGCCAGAAAAAACGAATATACAATCCGCATGTACAATCCGCATGTACAATCCGCATGCGTTTTTTCTGCCAGGGAGATGCAGAAACGCTCAGGAAAAATCCAGAGCATTTCTGCTTCATGGGCACATAGCCTAAAACTCACATTAACCTGTGGAGCAGTATTATAGTAGTTATATTCTTGTACATAGGGGCAGTATTATAGTAGTTATATTCTTGTACATAGGGGGCAGTATTATAGTAGTTATATTCTTGTACATAGGGGCAGTATTATAGTAGTTTTATTCTTGTACATAGAAGCAGTATTACAGTAGTTATATTCTTGTACATAGGGGCAGTATTATAGTAGTTATATTCTTGTATTTAGGAGCAGTATTATAGTAGTTATATTCTTGTACATAGGAGCAGTATTATAGTAGTTATATTCTTGTATATAGGAGCAGTATTATAGTAGTTATATTCTTGTACATAGGAGCAGTATTATAGTAGTTATATTCTTGTACATATGGGGCAGTATTATAGTAGTTATATTCTTGTACATATGGGACAGTATTATAGTAGTTATATTCTTGTACATAGGGGCAGTATTATAGTAGTTATATTCTTGTATTTAGGAGCAGTATTATAGTAGTTATATTCTTGTACATAGGAGCAGTATTATAGCAGTTATATTCTTGTACATAGGGGACTGTATTATAGTAGTTATATTCTTGTATTTAGGAGCAGTATTATAGTAGTTATATTCTTGTACATAGGGGGCAGTATTATAGTAGTTATAGTCTTGTACATAGGGGCAGCATTATAGTAGTTATATTATTGTACATAGGGGCAGTATTATAGTAGTTATATTCTTGTGCATAGGGGACAGTATTATAGTAGTGATATTCTTGTACATAGGGGGCAGTATTATAGTAGTTATATTCTTGTACATAGGAGCAGTATTATAGTAGTTATATTCTTGTACAAAGGAGGCAGTATTATAGTAGTTATATTCTTGCACATAGGGGCAGTATTATAGTAGTTATATTCTTGTACATAGGAGCAGTATTATAGCAGTTATATTCTTGTACATAGGGGCAGTATTATAGTAGTTTTATTCTTGTACATAGGGGACAATATTATAGTAGTTATATTCTTGCACATAGGAGCAGTATTATAGTAGTTATATTCTTGTACATAGGAGGCTGTATTGTAGTAGTTATATTCTTGTACATAGGGACAGTATTATAGTAGTTATATTCTTGTACATAGGAGCAGTGTTATAGTAGTTATATTCTTGTACATAGGAGCAGTATTATAGTAGTTATATTCTTGTACATAGGGGGCAGCATTATAGTAGTTATATTCTTGTACATAGGGAGCAGTATTATAGTAGTTATATTCTTGTACATAGGAGCAGTATTATAGTAATTATATTCTTGTACATAGGGGCAGTATTATAGTAATTATATTCTTGTACATAGGGAGCAGTATTATAGTAGTTATATTCTTGTACATATGAGCAGTATTATAGTAGTTATATTCTTTTACATAGGGGCAGTATTATAGTAGTTATATTCTTGTACATAGGAGCAGTATTATAGTAGTTATGTTCTTGTACGTAGGAGCAGTATTATAGTAGTTATATTCTTGTATATAGGGGCAGCATTATAGTAGTTATATTCTTGTACATAGGAGCAGTATTATAGTAGTTATATTCTTGTACATAGGAGCAGTATTATAGTAGTTATATTCTTGTACATAGGGGGCAGTATTATAGTAGTTATATTCTTGTACATAGGAGCAGTATTATAGTAGTTATATTCTTGTACATAGGGGCAGTATTATAGTAGTTATATTCTTGTACATAGGAGCAGTATTATAGTATTTATATTCTCGTACATAGGGGCAGTATTATAGTAGTTATATTCTTGTACATAGGGGCAGTATTATAGTAGCTATATTCTTGTACATAGGGGCAGTATTATAGTAGTTATATTCTTGTACATAGGGGCAGTATTATAGTAGTTATATTCTTGTACATAGGGGCAGTATTATAGTAGTTATATTCTTGTACATAGGGAGCAGTATTATAGTAGTTATATTCTTGCACATAGGAGCTGTATTATAGTAGTTATATTCTTGTACATAGGGGCAGTATTATAGTAGTTATATTCTTGCACATAGGTGCAGTATTATAGTAGTTATATTCTTTTACATAGGGGCAGTATTATAGTAGTTATATTCTTGTACATAGGAGCAGTATTATAGTAGTTATGTTCTTGTACGTAGGAGCAGTATTATAGTAGTTATATTCTTGTATATAGGGGCAGCATTATAGTAGTTATATTCTTGTACATAGGAGCAGTATTATAGTAGTTATATTCTTGTACATAGGAGCAGTATTATAGTAGTTATATTCTTGTACATAGGGGCAGTATTATAGTAGTTATATTCTTGTACATAGGAGCAGTATTATAGTATTTATATTCTCGTACATAGGGGCAGTATTATAGTAGTTATATTCTTGTACATAGGGGCAGTATTATAGTAGCTATATTCTTGTACATAGGGGCAGTATTATAGTAGTTATATTCTTGTACATAGGGGCAGTATTATAGTAGTTATATTCTTGTACATAGGGGCAGTATTATAGTAGTTATATTCTTGTACATAGGGAGCAGTATTATAGTAGTTATATTCTTGCACATAGGAGCTGTATTATAGTAGTTATATTCTTGTACATAGGGGCAGTATTATAGTAGTTATATTCTTGTACATAGGTGTAGTATTATAGTAGTTATATTCTTGTACATAGGGGCAGTATTATAGTAGTTATATTCTTGTACATAGGAGCAGTATTATAGTAGTTATATTTTTGTACATAGGAGCAGTATTATAGTAGTTATATTCTTGTACATAGGGGGCAGCATTATAGTAGTTATATTCTTGTACATAGGAGCAGTATTATAGTACTTATATTCTTGTACACAGGAGCAGTATTATAGTAGTTATATTCTTGTACATAGCGGCAGTATTACAGTAGTTATTTTCTTGTACATAGTGGGCAGTATTATAGTAGTTATATTCTTGTACATAGTGGGCAGTATTATAGTAGTTATATTCTTGTACATAGTGGGCAGTATTATAGTAGTTATATTCTTGTACATAGGGGGCAGTATTATAGTAGTTATATTCTTGTACATAGTGGGCAGTATTATAGTAGTTATATTCTTGTACATAGTGGGCAGTATTATAGTAGTTATATTCTTGTACATAGGGGGCAGTATTATAGTAGTTATATTCTTGTACATAGTGGGCAGTATTATAGTAGTTATATTCTTGTACATAGGGGGCAGTATTATAGTAGTTATATTCTTGTACATAGGGGCAGTATTATAGTAGTTATATTCTTGTACATAGTGGGCAGCATTATAGTAGTTATATTCTTGTACATAGCGGCAGTATTATAGTAGTTATATTCTTGTACATAGTGGTCAGTATTATAGTAGTTATATTCTTGTACATAGGGGGCAGTATTATAGTAGTTATATTCTTGTACATAGGGGCAGTACTATAGTAGTTATATTCTTGTACATAGGGGGCAGTATTATAGTAGTTATATTCTTGTACATAGGGGTCAGCATTGTCTGTGATACTTTAAGTATATTCATTTCTTGCCCACAGATGTTGTTACAGTCCGTATATTGCCTGTGGCATTAGTACAGTCCACTTCCTCTTTGTGATCAATTTGATGTGTATAATAAGAAATTCTTGATTTTTATAACCCCTGACCGTTCATAGTCATCTCTTATTAAGCCCTTTTACAGTTATAGATAGAAATTTGTTAATTTTTTTGTTTTCTTATTTGGATCTCTGGCATTATTTAAGCTTCAGGTAAAGGAAATTTCCTGTAAGATCTTTTTGCGTCTGATGTTTCTACGTCTAAGACGACAGAAGATGGTATCTAATATTCTCATGTGGTGTTCGTGGCTCTGTACTAGAGTCTAAGTGCCTTCCATTTACAATATGGTCTTTCGATAAATGTAAGAGGCTTTCACTGCGCTGACATCCTCGCTGATGTTTAGATCGGATTGAGGAAATTGAATAAGCCTCTATAAAGAACAATCAATCTTCAAGGAGTATTTTATTTTGTGCTTCCAAATTGTGGCTAGATATAAAACCTTACTATGATAAAAGTGGATGAAAAAAACAATTGTGTATAAATTACAATGTATCAGTAAAGAAATGAACACAATGAAATAATAAATAAAAAGAGATGTGGACCACATCAAACACGAAGTTGCGCTGGTATTTTGCAGCTTTTAGCATTTCGGCCTGGATTAGGGTGGAAAGCGGCAAAGTCTTCCTTCTAATTCATGAAAAGTTGTATCATAAGTTGAACCAGAAATGTTACTCCGGTCCCTGAACCTCTTACTGAATTAGGTTTTTCTTTCTCCAGCAAACCCATCATTAAGAAATGAACTGTGCATTACAAGTCTGAATGAATTGTGATATTTAATTGTAAAGGGAACATTCACATTTTAGCACAATTTTTCGCATCTTCTGCATTGATTTTATATACTTTATATAAGTGATTTAGGATTGTCATTGCAGCAGAGCTAAATATGTCATTTCGCAGAATGCAGATGGGAGCAGTGAAATACAGCAATGCAGCAAGAAAAAAACAGGTCAATGATAAATTCATCTTTGCAACATTTGTAGCAGAGGTTGTCAGCGTATACAATGTTGTTAGAAACTGCTCTGCAATTTGACACCCGCATAATTACACTCAATTTCAATCATTCCAGGTATCCATGGCCGTAACTGGAAGTGTTGGGCGCCTTATAAAACTTTATGTCCCCTCCCCATACTATTCCCTAAAAGAAATTCTCCATATTAAAGTTACATTTTATTTTTTAAATTTTACTCACTTATATAGCGCCAACATATTCTGCAGCGCTTTACAGACATTATGGGCACTGTCCCCATTGGGGCTCACAATCCACATTCCCTATCAGTCTTTGGAGTGCGGGAGGAAACCAGAGAACCTGGAGGGAACCCACACAAACACGGGGAGAACATACAAACTCCTTGCAGGTGTTGTCCTTGGTGGGATTTGAACCCAGGACCCCAGCGCTGTGAGATTAAGTGCACACGTAGCGTTTTTGATGCATAATCGCAGCGGTTTTTCCATGCGGAAATACATAAAAAACACTTGGTAATCGGATTGCCAGCTAATGCAATGACAATCCTGATGTGCTGTGCACATGATGTGGAATTTTCCGCTCAGGATTGTCATTGCGTTTTAAAGCACAGCATGTCCTTTCTATGCAGCGTTTCTGCAGCGTTTCTCGCCCATTGACTTTAATTGAACTGCAGCAAATCTGCAGGTATAATATTTATACCTGCGGATTTGCTACGGTTCAATTAAAGTCAATGGGCCGCGCAGAGGCGTAGCTAGGGTTTTGGTTCAGGGGGGGCGAAATTTCTGAGTGGGCTCCTAACCAGGTAACCCTGATTACAGCTATGGTGGAGCACCCAGATAGTGGATGTAGGAGAACCTCAGCAGATGACCGCGCTGTTACTAAAAATAATCTCTATACAAAGACCAGCACTGACAATACGGCCATACTGTGACCATAGAGTGGTAGATGCCAGTCCTGCAGAACATGGAAGAGATTACAGTACAGTTATATATAGGGACTTACAGGTGACACTCTTTCTGATGGAGTCGTTCACTTTTCCTGTCTTTTCCATCTGGCCCAGACCGACATGACAACTTCTCCAGCCAGGACTCGTCTGCAGGGATTACAGCACAGACACAGGTAATGACTTTCAGCTGACGTTCTTTCTGATTGAGTATTTCACTTTTCTCGTGTTTTCCATCTTACCCAGACCGATATGACGACTTCTCCAGCTAGGACTTATCTAAAGGGATTACAACAAAGATGCATTTGACTTCTCACATTTCCAGCCCCGTCCCCATCTATTCCCAACCTGCACAAACTCCTCATCCTGCTGATACCCCAATACTGAGCCGCTGTTGCCGTATGTTTCCCTATTACTGATCCTATTAGTACCCCACATAACAATGCGCACCACTGTGCCCCCACACAATAATGCCTCTTACAAAGTAACATCCCCCCTTTGTGCTCTCTAGATGTAAAACTACCCCTATAAAATATTACTGCCCTGTGCAAGTGCCCAAGAAAACAGTGTCAACATTTTGCCCCTAGAAAGAAATAGTGCCCCTATAACAATAATGCTTCTTAAGTGCTCACTTAACATTTAATGTCCCCTGATTCCCCCATGTACAGTAATAATGGCCCATGAGTCCCCAGCATTGCTTGTGTGATCGGCCGGTCGTTGCTATTTGCATGTGTTGCTTAGACTCTCACGCCTCAATTCTCTTCTATTGAGAGAAGCCAAATCTATCTAGTCGACACATGCAAATAGCAAACATGGGGTCACACGACCGGCCGATCGCGCTGTTGATATTGGGGGCTCATGACTGACAGCAGGTGCAACACAGACAATAGAAGACATTGCAGAATAAGGCTATGTGCCCACGATGCAGAAATGCTGCAGATTTTTTCCTGAGCGTTTCTGCATCTCCCTGGCAGAAAAAACGCATGCGGATTGTACATGCGGATTGTACATGCGGATTGTACATGCGGATTGTACATGCGGATTGTACATGCGGATTGTACATGCGGATTGTACATGCGGATTGTACATGCGGATTGTGCATGCGTTTTTCCTGCCAGGGACAAGCGGATGTGAAGCGTTCTTCACTTGCATTTCCGCATGCGGGTTGACAAGCGATTTTAGCATCACTTGGAAAGTGCTTAACAACTTGGTCACACTATATAAATCCATGTAAATGGCATATATAGTGTGACCTTAGAATGTTTAAAGATAAAAAAATAAATCTATACTTACCTTCTGATGGCCCCCGGAGTCTTTATTCGATGCGTCCTGGCTTGCCGGCAGCTCGTGGTACACTGAAGGACCTGCCGACGTCAGCGGTCGCGTGACCCGTCACATAACTAAATGACGTCACTGCAGGTCCTTTTCAGACCATATCGAGCTGCCGACAAGCCGGAGACCAGGGGCCATCAGAAGGTAAATATAATATTTATTTTTTATTTTAGTCTTTTTTTTACAGGTACTATGGTACCCGGGTCCGGAGGAGAGTCTCCTGTCCTCCACACCCGGGTACCATCCGCGCATTGAATCACATGGTATCCGCATGTACAGATGCAGTGATGCGGATTCCATGTGTTTCAATGCAAGTCAATGGCGGTGAAAACACCGCGCTTCCACAAAATAAATAGTAGTGCTGCGTTTTTTTTTCGTAATGATAATCCGGATTAGCACATGCGGATTATCATTGGGGAACATGGCAGACCTTCTACCAAGCGTTTTTTTTTAAGCATTTCTGCAGCGAAATTGCCGCTGCGGAAATGCTTAAAAAACGCATAGTGGGCACACAGCCTAACAATAATCACATAAATCAGATACCAGGAGAGAGGTCCCTGCTGCTCGCAAGCTACAATCTATGAGGAAATAGGGGAGACATGAAAGGTGGATGGTAACAATTGCTTGTATTGTACGGTCAGCTATCAATGTAATAAAAAGGGTATTCACATAATGCTAAATGAACCAGTCACCAACCAGTAATAGAACAAATACAGACACAGTAGTCTTAAGTGATGGGGTGTGTGAACAGAAGATACGACGGACCTGATTTGGAAGGATGTTTTGTATATGGGAAAAAAAGGGATAGTTAGATAGGTGAGGGGAGGCGATAGGCCAGTCTAAAGAAATGCATTTTTAGAGCACGTGTCAGATGCAGAAGTAGTGCTGTTGCTTTAAAAGCATTCAGAAACTATTAGAAGTAACACAAGCACATGAGAAAGGAAGTGTTGTGCTCCAGAAGCATCCAGCAACTAGAGGGGTTAACACAGTCACAGGAGAAGGGGAGTGTTTTAGCAGAGTCCCAGGGGGATTGTGGGAAGTTGTTTACTGTCTAGTTGGAGCCGAAGAGAAAGGTGATGTGTGTGTTCTGCATCTCACAGAAGCGCCCCTGCAAGTGAAAAGGATTCAAGTCAGGAGTGAAGCTAAGCACAGGCCAGGTAGAGTTTCTGAACTCACAATGCAGAGTATTGTCAGGCAGAAAGATAAGGACAGGAAGAAATGGTGTCACAGGGATCATCTCCCTCAGCAAACCCTCCCCCCTCCTCCATCTCACTGTGCTGTAAAGAATGCTGTGTTCATTAATGTGCCTTTGCATTAGAACTGTGCTGTCCTGTACTACTGGGAAGACTGTGAACTGCTGTGCTGCTAAGGAAACTGTACTGTTTGTCACTGGAGCCTGTTGCTCATAAGACTTAACTTGCACTGGCTGTGCGGCTTCTTATTAAATGCTACTGTTCTACCGTTTATGAAGACTCTTGTCAAGTGTGTCTGGTCAGCAAGTGAAACAACCTACGTGTCTGTGCCTGAGGGTCAATACCCCATTGTGCCTGAGAGAAGCTACAGCATATGGTCTATGGTCGCCCTGAGTAATGGTTCCCCCAGGATTCCAAAGAATTCATGTAATCTGTCTCGCCCCTATCTGAACCTAGCGGTGTACGTGTAACACACTTAAAATTGTGGGTATTGGGGATTAATTGAAGTCCTGGGTGGTGCGTTCCAAAGAATTGGCGCAGCACGTGAGAAGTTTTGGAGACGGGAGTGGGAGAGCCGGATTATTGAGGATGTTAATCTTAGGACATTAGCAGAACGGAGGGCACGGGTAGGGTGGTAGACTGAGACGAGAGAGGAGATGTAGGGTGGTGCTGAAGCATGGAGCGCTTTGTGGGAGAGGGTGATGAGTTTATATTGAACTCTGTATTGGATGGGTAACCAGTGCAACGAATGGCACAGGGAAGAGGCATCGGTGTAGCGGTTGGCGAGGAATATGACCCTGGTTGCTGCATTTAGGACAGGTTGGAGAGGGGAGAGTTTAGTAAGAGGGAGACCGATTAGTAGAGAGTTGCAGTAGTCCAGACGAGAATGAATCAGTGCGACAGTCAGAGTTTTTGCAGAGTCAAAGGTAAGAAAAGGTCGGATCCTAGAAATGTTTTTCAGGTGTAGATGACATGAGCGGGTTAATGATTGGATATGGGGAGAGAAGGAAAGATCTGAATCAAATATAACCCCAAGACAGCGGGCTTGTTGTTGGGGAGTAATGGTGGAGCCACACACGGAGATGGCAATATCGGGCATAGGTAGATTAATGGAGGGAGGAAACACAAGAAGTTCAGTTTTTGATGGGTTCGGTTTCAGATAGAGGAAGGACATGATGTTAGAGACAGGGGAAAGACAATCACTGGTGTTTTGTAATAATTCAGGGGTGAGGTCAGGAGACGATGTGTATAATTGGATGTCATCAGCATAGAGATGGTACTGAAAACCAAATCTACTGATTGTTTGTCCAATTGGGGGCGGTATGTAAGGAGAAGAGGAGGGGGCCCAGGACTGATCCTTGAGGAACCCCGACAATAAGGGGAAAAGGAGAGGAAAAGGAGCCGGCAAAAGACACAGAGAAGGAGCGGTCAGTGATGTAGGAGGAGAACCAGGAGAGAACAGTGTCCTTGAGGCCAATAGATTGGAGCATAGTGAGGAGGAGCTGGTGATCCTCAGTGTCGAATGCTGCAGAGAGATCCAGGAGAATCAGCAGGGAATAGTGACCATTAGATTTAGCTGTTAGTAGATCATTAAAGACTTTGAGGGCAGATTCAGTGGAGTGTAGAGCAGAAACCGGATTGCAGAGGGTCAAGAAGAGAGCTATCTGAGAGATAGCGGATTAGACGAGAGTGGACCAAGCGTTCCAGGAGTTTAGAGATGAAGAGAATATTGGAAACAGGTCTGTAGTTGGCCGTGCAGTTCTGGCCGATCGATGGTTTTTTAAGTAAATGATGTATGCTGGAATTTTTAAATGAGGAGGGAAAGATACCGGATGAGAGAGAGAGATTAAATATTTTAGTTAGGTGAGTGGTGACAGCTGGAGAAAGGGACTGAAGGAGATGTGAGGGAATAGGGTCACTGTTGCAGGTGGTAGGGCGCGAAGATGCAAGGAGCCTGAGCACTTCTTCTTTCGTGACTGGTTCAAAGACAGAGAGTGAGCTAGATGTAATGGGAGAGGGAGGATCGTGCATGGTATTAGGGGATTGGGAGAAAATTTTCCGTCTGATATGGTCAATTTTTCTTTGAAATAATTAGCCAGATCGTCAGCGCTGAGATCAGTAGTCGGGGCTTTCACTCTTGGTTGGAGGAGGGAATGAAAAGTGTCAACGAGGCGGTTAGGATTTTTGGAAAGTGAGGTGATGAGGGTGTTGAAATAGGTTTGTTTGGAGAGGTGATTTAAGCATAAACTTATAATGGATGAAGTCTTCGGCCAGATTCGATTTTCTCCACAGACGTTCAGCACCTGGAACTGAAAACACGTAGAAGACGTGTTTGCAGTGTGTGCCAGGGTTGTCGCCGTCTGTGCCGAGTTGTTCTAAGTGTAGGAGGAGCAGCTTCATCCACAGCGCTCTGCAATGTTTCATTATAATGTTTCAGTGCAGAGTCAGGACATGGGAGGGAGGAGATCGGGGCCAATGATGACTGCAATTTCTCGTCAAGTTTCTGGGTGTTAATGGCACATATATTTCTATAGGTGTGGAAAGTGGGGGTGTCCTGAGTGGAGCGACAGTTACTGACGGAGAATGACAGAAGGTTGTGGTCAGAGAGTGGGAGAGGGGAGATAGTAAAATCATGCACTGTACAGAGCCGGGAAAAGATCGGGTCCACCGTATTTCCATCTTTGTGAGTAGGAGAGTTAGTAAGCTGTGAAAAGCTGAAGGAGGAGGTTAGAGATAAAATCCTACCATTGTGCGCACAGCACACTGTCAGGACTCTCTGGTGTGGTGAGCGGGTTGTCATGTGACCTCAAGTATGTGATTTCCATGCTCCTGGCCACATTCCACCTACACTGATCCCGGTCTCCCTCAATACACTTGTATTGAATGAGGCCGAGCAGTTGGAATGTGGCCAGGAGCATGGAAATCGCATACTCGCCGATGGCGAATCCTCACAGTGTGCGCAATGTGAGGATTCACAAGTCTGCAGCACATAGAGTCACGGCAGACTTGTACATTTACACCGGACAACCCCTTTATACACAGTGCAGCTCATGCCATGGTTACTGTATGGGGGCTTATTATACTAAGAGGCAGGGGCTTATTATAAGAACTAAGCTGTAAATACAATAAGCCTTCTATCTCCAGCCTCCCCAGATAGCAACTATGACATGAGATCGCACTTAAAGGAGTTGTCCAGTACTTTTTATTATGTCCTCAATGTATTCACCCTGTGCCCATAAGTCTTTTTGTAATTACCTTCTGCTGTCCTTCTTTCCTATGAGCTATTGTGGCGCCCCTGAGGGTTCAGTCGCCACAGGGGTACAGCACCTCACCCAGAGTTGTGGTGTCTCCTTCTCTCAGGTAAGGAGGGAGTGCTGCCCGGGACCCCAACACCTGCATCCAACACTACACTGCTCCAGGCCGGCTGGAAGGGCAAGATGCATGTGCGCAGCTGCTGAGCCCTGTCCCTGGCTGGAGTGGGGGGAACCCAGCGGTAGGGGGAACCAGTAGTGGGTGTGGGTGGAGGAAGCAGTTTGAGGGAGCACTATAGAGTGAGATATAAAAAGGGAAGCCATCTTAGGGTGGCAGATGAGTCAGTGGAGAACAGTCTGGGAGCAGAGTCTCTTTAGGAGCTCTGCTTCACAAGTAGGGCCCAGTCCTAGAGGCCCAGGTGGGGAGCAGAGGAGGAAGGCTCCGTTCTAAGAAGGGATCCTAGGGGGTACGGCGAGTGCAGGACGGCACCCGTACGCCCTGAATCTGTCAGAAGACAGAGGGATCGTAGGCTGCAAGAAGGGGACCGGCCCCTTGTCCAGCCTTGCTACTCTACGTCTCGGCTGGGAAAACCGGAGGCTTCTGGCTTATATAGTCAGTTGCTGAAGCCGCATTCTAATCCCCGTGAGGGTCAAGCAGGTCCGGGAACTCCGACGAGACAGGAGGGACTTCAGAGTACCCGAGCGGGATTGAGAGTGGGAAGCGCAGGGCAGGAGGGAGAAAGACCCAGCGTGAAGACGGTCTAGCTAGGAACACAAGAAAGTGGGGTTCTGCCAGGTACTCCTAACCTGCCTGGGGAAGAGCTGAACCCCTGCCTGGTGAATGCAGCGCGACGTGGGAGGCCGACACCTATATAGTGCACCAGTGGAACTGTCATAAGAACTGTGAGTAAAATCTCGGATAACTGCACCGCACTGCCTCCGTCCCTTCTTTCATCTGCGCCATCTCTCCCTCCCGGCACTACAGCGCCCAGAGCAACCTACACATCCTACACTGCCCTGGAGCTAGCTCTACCTGTGGAGAGCCACACCATCCCTGCTGCCGTAACACCAGCTCCAGAGGAATGCTCCGCAGCGGCGGCACCCTTTAGCCGCAATCCACAGGTGGCGTCACGAACACTTTCCCAAATCCCCTATAAACTATTCCCCCTTTCACTGACTGCCCTGGGTCACGGACCGGGCCAGCTACCGTGATATCCCCCCAGCAACCAGAAGCCCGGCTGCCGAGTACCCCACGGCCCAGGAGGCGCGTCACTATCACTGGCCGCTCACAGGCATCACGTGACCCCCGACTGCAGCCGGCTCTGACATCTGCTGATGTCACGTCAAGTGAGGCGTGACATCAGTGCTGCGCTCCCCGCGGTGGATACTGGGCTGTGGGCAGGGTTACCCCGCTCGTTACACCCAGCATCCATAGCGGTAACCCCGCCCATACCCCCTAAATCAAGGGGGACCGCGTCACTGATGTCACGCCTCACGTGATGTGACATCAGTGGATATCAGAGGCGGCTGCAGCTGGGGGTCATGTGATGCCTGTGAGCTGCCAGCGATAGCGCCGCTCGCAGGAAAGAAGGACAGCAGAAGGTAATTACAAAAAGACTTATGGGCACAGGGTGAATACATTGGGGACATAATAAAAAGTACTGGACAACTCCTTTAATCTCAGCACACAAGTCCCCCAGCGCCACCCCCACTACCCCAAATCAACTCCCCCTCTTACCCTCACATTTACCCCACTCCCACAGTAAAATCATATGCTGGAGCTAACTGCAGCATTGCCAGCCTGTAGAAGAACATCAGGTTAGCAGGCAATAGCAGTGCTCCAGCCCGCACCGTGCGCTACTTCGCTGCACTGAGACTCTGCAATTGGCTGCTGTGCAGCATGCAGAGTCTCAGCTCAGAGTCAGACAGAGAACTGCGGCATGCATGTGTGCAGTGTGCGCCATTCTGACACATCAGAGAGCTGCAGCCAGCTGCTACTTAATGACAGAAGCGGTCGTGGCTCCAGGTGGACCCCTCCATGTGTCAGGGCCCATCAATAAGACCCTTTCATTACCAAACCTAATTAAAGTATGCAGTTTTGCCGCATTTTTGCTGCGATTTTGATGCGTTTTTGGAAGCGTTTTTTTAAGCGTTATTTGAAGCGTTTTTGTACATCAATGAATGCTTTTTGGAGCTAAATAAAGTTATTTTGGTGGGACATTGCTTTAACCCTTGGATTACCATCAGAACTTGGGTGAGAATATTGGTTAATTTAAATGATTAAAGAATGTGTGTGTTGTATTTCAAATAAAGTGTTTACTCTGTGTCTGTGTGTTTATTTAACTCTTTACTTTACTTTAATTAGGTTTGGTGATGAAAGGGTGTGATTGACACCTTGTCATCACCAAACAAAAGAGCTAGGTGTCAGCTAATCCCATTCACCTAATCTTCATTAGCATTCCCATTCATGTAATTTGTGGTGCAGCTGTGAGCTGCTATTTTTAGTCTAGGAAGGTGACTTTAGGCTAACATGGTCCCAGGCTTTAATAACAGCTCACAGCTGTTTCGTTAGCCGCTACGTCCCCATGAACAGCAACAAACAGCGCTTTGGACGCAGTATATTTTTGCCGCGTCCAAAACGCTGTTTTCTAATGCCGCACTTTTGTTGTTGGTACATGTGAATCCACTGCATATAATGACACTTCAAAATCTGCTGTGGAGACTAGTGTGTCCGCTACAGAAATTGAGATGTTGCGGGTGAGTTTGGTTACGTGGCCACGATCAGGAGCTGCTGCAGGTTTGACGTCGCATGTTTATACAGCATCAAACCGCAGCTTCCAAATGTTACAGCATAGTGGATTGGATTTCTAGAAATCCCATGACCACTATGCATGCATCAGAGGCTGCGAATCACCCATGGACACTGACATGCGGCGCATCTTTCAGGACCGCAGCATGTCAAATTCTCTTCCGGAGTCGCTAGTCTCCGCAACAGAAATTTGACCACTAGAAAGTATTGAATGCGATAAATCCGCATGGTTCAGTGAGCACATGCGGATTTACCTGCGTTCAATAGAATGCAATGTTTTGGACGCAGCAAAAATATGCGTCCAAAGCGCTGCTATGTCCGGATCATGGTACAGAGCCTAAAATTAAAAAAAAAAATGGCGTGGGCTCCCGCACCATTTTTATAACCAGCAGAGGGAAAGCCAACCGCTGGGGGCTGATATTAGTAGCCAGGGAAGGGGCCTTTAGCCAACAATTTTCCCTGGCTATTAATATCAGCCCACAGCTGTTTGTTTAGCCTTTACTGGCTAGATTACAGGGGGACCCCAGAAAAAAATTGATGTAGGATCCCCCTATAAAATCTAACCTGAAAAGGCTAAACAGACAGCTGCGGGCTGATATTAATAGCCAGGTAAGGGGCCATGGATACTAGCCCCCTCCGCGGCTAATAATATCACCCCTCACCAGTCTCAGAAATGGCGCATCCATAAGATGCGCCACATCTAGCGCTTAGCCTCCGCTCTTCCCACTGCCCTGTAGCAGTGGTGAGTGGGTAATGGGGTTGGAGTTCACATCAGCATTTTTTTTGTCGGCTGACATGAAGCCCAGGTTAGTAATGGAGGGCGTCTATAAGACGGCCCCATTACTTACCGCATAGTAAAGTTGTCGCCGCTTTTTCAATAAATACACGGCCAGTATTTTAATGAAATAAAAAACACACAGTTTTAAAAAACTTTTTTATTGTACACTCAGTTCCCGAAGCCCTCAATCTTCTGTAAAAAAAAAAAGTAAAATAAAAAACAACCATATCCCTCACCTGTCTGCTGACACGACGTAGTCCATGATTACCACCATCACGATTGTCCCTCGGCCATCCGGGTCACCTCTACAGCAGTGACATCAGCACTGGGAAACTCGAGCATTTTTCAGTCGGCTACCCCTGGCGGTCTGCAGAGGGCCTAAAAATTGGCCAAATCGATGGGAACAGTGCTCAAATGAGATGGGAACAGCATGGGGAAGACCCCTGGAAGCATCTCTGACTCCTGGGTCACTGCTGTCAACAACGTTGTCAGAGAATTATGCCACTTTTACGGACTCACAATAAAACATACAAAATCAAAACCAAAATGGATTTTCCTGGGAAATATATTAAGGAACATCCTTTGTATATAAGGCAAAATAAATAACCCAAACCAAAAATATTCCTCCACACCTTGGGCTGTGTTCACACGTAGCGTTTTTGATGCGTTTTTTCCCTTTTGCATTGCTTTCAACCGTGACAAATGCATTCACTGGGAAATGTCATTTTAACATTTTATAACCTTATTTGGCCATGTGGTGTGTGACACATCATCAGACACATGCATACAGTGCTGAAAAGACATGGGAACAGCATGGGGAAGACCTCTGGAAGCATTTCTGACTCCCAGGTCACTGCCTTAAAGTGTGTCTATCATAAGTGATCCTTGGCGCATGACGAAGATGCCTCCTGCCATGTACCTGTCGTTGCAGACTTGCAACAATCACCGTCCACATCCTTGTCCCACTGCAGCGTTCAGTTGCCCCTACCCCATTCCTTGGAATGCAAGCGCAAGTATGTAGCCAGCCACCCACCCACGCACAGGCTGCAATACTATAATGCCAATTTTTTGACAGCTGCTTGCACTTGAAATGTGGCCTTTTAGGTTCGTGGAGACAGAAGCTTTTCATAACCTCATGCTGGCAGCGGCCGGGTGTCCATACTTGGTCCCCAGCCGCCACTATTTCTCCCGGTATCGTCTCCGCCTTTCATAAGCACGGGTCCCACAACATTACCCGTGCCCTCCCCAGTGCACTTACTGGGAAGGACCGCCTAACCACAAACACGTGGACAGGTGAATGTGGCCAGGGACGGTACGGAGCCAGTCCACAGCTTTTTTTGCTGAGAGTTGTATTTAGCTTGGTGAAAGGACTGGCATAGAGGGAAACCCTATCTACCCTGGGTGCCATTTCTCCCAGGAAGTACTCTAATGCAGCTTGTCGCAGAAGCAATGGCAGCCCATCCAACATCAACTCGCACTTGTTGGTGGCTTTGACACACAATCATCTTTCTTTGCGCATTTAATTTTATGAATACAGAGTTGGACAATGGCCTGATTTGCAATGCAGTTTAAGAAATAACATGCATAAGCATGGCCGATCCACATTAAAAAAGCAGCCATAGAGTGCCCGGGAACCTTCCCCCACACTTTTCTTAGCCAGGGCTGCTTCTCGGCAGGGATGGACGGGCCCACCCGAGAACCGGAGACTCCTCCGGTGGGCCCTGGCTTCTCCTTCAGGAGAGTTCATAGTGCCGAGATGGGGCCATGATGATGATAGAGGCCACCATCTGCTTAGTTTTCTGTTACTTGGAATGCAAGCGCAAGTATGCAGCCAGCCAGCCACCCACCCACAGGCCACAACACTAAACTGCCAGATTTCTGGGCCGCTGCTTGCACTTGAAATATGGCCTTTTAGTGTCATGGAGGCGGAAGCTTTCACAACCTCATGCCGGCGGCGGCCGGGTGTCCATACTCTGTCCCCAGCCGCCACTGTTTCTCCCGGTGTCGTCTCCGCCTTCCACAAGCACGGGTCCCACAACATTACCCATGCTCCCATTATTAACAAGTGGGTCTCCTATACTGTTATTGCGTATCCAGTGACTGCAAGGGCTGCCAAAAATTTGGACGCAACCCAATACCCCTTTGAAGAGACATAGAGGAGGGTCTCAGTAAAAAAAAATGTTCCCATGTAAAGGAGCTTGTCTCCTATATTGGTAATGCCCATACTGTGACTGCAAGGGCTGCCAAAATTTGGGAAAAACCCCACTAAGAATTTAAAGATACTTAGAGCTGGGCCACAGTAACGACAAATTCCTATTAGAAAGGAGAGAGTCAGCTATACAGTTATAGGGTATGCAGTGAGTCCAACGGCTGACCAATTTTAGGAAAAACCCCAATAAGAATTTAAAGACACATAGAGCAGGGCCACAGTAACGACAAATTCCCATTAGAAAGGAGAGAGTCTCCCATAGTGTTGGCCTATGCAGTGAATGCAAGGGCTGCCAAAAATTTGGAGGCACTTCAATGCCCCTTGGAAGAGACGTGGAGGAGGGCCTCATAAAAAAATGTTCCCATTAGAAAGGAGCGGGTCTCCTATACTTGTAATGCCCATTCACTAAGTGTATGGGCTGACAAACATTTACCCCTGGGGGGTATACATGAACATACTGTATAAAATTTTTTTTTTACAGACATCATAAACACCCTTTAAAAAAATGATGTGGGTGTTGCATCACGGACCACGGTCACCCTGGTGATATGGTGGTGGAGTATGAGGAGATGGAGGAGGACAAGAGCAAATGGCCAAAATCAGGAAGCGTACACATATGTCTGGGTGTGAAGAGGTGCATGGGAATACATCTCCCAAGAAAAGACACTGGATTTGAGTTTATGTTACGCTGCTATTATTCGGTGGTGTTGAGAAGTCTGGCCCAATCCAGCCCTTGTTCATTTTTATAAGAGTCAGCCTGTCAGCATTTTCAGTTGACAGGCGGATGCGCTTATCAGTTATAATTCCACCAGAGGCACTAAAAACCCGCTCTGATAAAACGCTGGCGGCAGGGCAGGACAGGACCTCCAAGGCATAGAGAGCCAGTTCATTCCACATATCCAGCTTGGATACCCAATAATTATAAGGCACAGAGGAATCACGGAGGATGTTGGTACGGTCGGCAAGGTACTCCCTCAGCATCTTCCAAAACTTTGCTCTCCTTGTGAGAGTACCCCGCGCCTCAGGGCCTGTGCGATGGGAGAGCCTGAGAAAACTCTCCCAGAACTTTGACAGTGTTCCCCTGCCTCTGCTGGATTGGAGTTGTGTCTCTCTCGCCGGTACTCCTTGGTTGTCCAACGAAGTGTGCCCTCTGCCGCCAGCGTTTTCAGATGGGAATTTTTTTAATAGTTCCCCAACAAGGGCCTTCTGGTACAGCCCCATTTTTGTAGACCAGTCCGCCTCAGGAATAAGAGATATAAAGTTCTCCTTGTAGCGTGGGTCTAGAAGTGTCACCAACCAGTAATGACTGTCACCCAAAATTTTGAGAACACGAGGGTCATGGGAAAGGCAGCATAACATAAACTCAGCCATGCGTGCCAGACGACTAACAGGAAAGACTTCCGTGTCCTCACCAAGAGGATGACTGACGATGCTCTCCTCCTCCTCCTCCTCTCTGTCCTCTGGCCATCCACGCTGAACAGACGGTATGACAGCTGTGCAGGTAGTACCGTCTATAGTGCATGAAACTAGCTCCTGTCCTACCTCCTCCTCCTCCTCTTCCTCATTGTCACCCAATCCACGTTGGGATGAGATGAGGCTGGACTTTGTGTAATCACCCTGTATGGTTCCTTGCTCCATCTCATCGTGCTCCACCTGCAATGCATCCTCTTTAATTGTGAGCAGAGAGTGTTTCAGAAGACAGAGAAGCGGGATGGTGACGCTAATTATGGCGTCATCGCCGCTCACCATCTTGGTGGAGTCCTCAAAGTTTTGGAGGATGGTACATATGTCTGACATCAATGTCCACTTCCGAGGTCTTATGTGTGGAGTCTTAACTGAATACCGACGGCCTTGTTGATGCTGGTACTCAACAACTGCCCTCTTCTGCTCACAAATCCTTCCCAACATCTGCAGTGTAGAGTTCCAATGCGTGGGGACATCACACACCAGTCTGTGAGCCGGAAGCTGCAAACGCAGTTGAAACACGGCAAGGACGGCGGAAGCTGTAGCTGACTTTCTAAAATGGGCACACAGGCGGCGTACTTTAACAAGCAGATCCGGCAGCTCCGGGTAGGATTTGAGAAACCGCTGAACCATGAGGTTAAGCACATGGGCCAGGCATGGTACGTGTGTGAGCTCGCCTCGCCTCAGAGCCGCCACCAGGTTCTGGCCATTGTCACACACGACCATGCCTGGCTGTAGGTTCAGCGGTGTGAGCCACAGATCTTCCTACTATTTCAGAGCTGTCCACAACTCTTCAGCATTGTGCGGTTTGTCACCTAAGCATATTAGCACAGCCTGTTGCCGCTTGGCCGAGGCAGTGCTGCAGTGCTTCCAGCTTATGACTGATGTGGTCATTTCGGAGATGGAGGCTGAAGAGGAGGAGGAGGAGGAGGAGGATGAGGTGCAGGAGCTGTAGACCATGAGGGCAACCCTGATTGACCTAGGGCCCGCAATCCATGGCGTCGGGAGGACGTGTTCCTGATGCTGCTACTTGAGAGTGCGCAGCGACAGGTGCAGGGCAGGAGGCATCGTCGCATGCACCATGGACAGGGGATTGGCTTGCATGCACAACAGCGGAAGAAGCAATGGTGCCACCTGCAGACACTGTTCCTGGACCCTGGGGTTCGGCCCACAAAGTCAGGTGCTTTGCTGTCATGTGCCTGATCATGCTGGTGGTGGTCAGGCTGGTTGTTTTGCCACCCCTGCTGATGCTGGCTTGGTACGTGGTGCAAATGGCCTTTTTGGGGTTATCGGCAGAGTCTTTAAAAAACAACCAGACTCGGGAAGACCTAACAGTTGTACTGGCAATTTCCTTCGTGTTGGTGTTACGGGGAACGGTTGCCTGCCTTCTGTTTGCGGCCACCACACTGCTTCTTCCTTCCTGTTGTGGTGCTCTGCCTCCCTCCCCGTGTGTGCTGCTGTCCTCGCTCTGCATGTCCTCCTGCCAGGTTGGGTCAATTACTATATCATCCACCACCTCGTCTTCCACTTCCGCACCCTGGTCCTCCTCCTGACTTTCTGGCAATTGAGTCTCATCATCGTCCACCACTTGTGACACTTTCCCACCGTCGCCTTCGTGTGACCGTGGCTGCTCAAATATTTGGGCATCGCTACACGCGATCTCCTCTTGCCCCGCTTCAAGTGGACAGGGCGAGAGGCCCGAATCTATAAATGGAAAAGTGAACAGCTCTTCAGAGTGTCCAAGTGTGGGATCAGTTGTCTCTGGGCACTCGGCATGGTGGGAGGAAGGAGGATCAGGGTGAGGAATATGCGGTCCAGACTCACGGCTGCTGAGACTTGACAGTGTGGAAGACAGGGTGGTGGTGGTGGTGGCTAAGTGACTGGAAGCATTATCCGCTATCCAACCAACAACCTTTTGACACTGCTCTGGGTTCAATAGTGGTGTGCTGCGGTCCCCTAGAAATTGGGACAGGAAGGTCAGGCAAGAAGATGTGGGTGTTTGTTGTGGCACAATTTCAGCTTGCCCACGGCCTTGTCCTCGGCCTCTGCATGCACCATTACCATCACGTCCAGTTCCCCGTCTCTTGCCATGTGCCGTGCCCATTTTTAAATGGAGGACAGTATCTTCCACGCTCACTACAAATGACTGAGTTTGGAGCAAACTTATATGTGATCCGTGTGACAGAGAAAACAGAGTTCTAAATACCTGGCCTGTAGGTAAGTAGTTTGAACAGCAAACTGAAGTGAATTGCTTCAATGACACACTAAAGGAAATTTTTAATGGAGGCCAGAAATGGCAGTATTTTCTGACAACGTATATGTGATCCGTGTGACGGAGAAAACACAGTTTTAAATAGCTGGATTTCCAGCGCTGTAATATGGAAAGGACCTGGCTGTATTCTGCAGTGCCAACAAGCAAATAATGAGGATTAAGATCCAAAGAAAAGTATTCCTGGCCCCTGAGACCTGGGCCTTTGTATAGAAATATCTAACAGCAGCAGAAGGCAGAACTGGAATGGAGCCTCTTGTGCTATATGCACTGCAGTCTGCTATATACACTGCCTGCCTGATGTCTCTGCAGATGGATTAGTCCTCAAAAGAACTGTTTGTTAAGATGGATATGTGTAATGTACGGTTTTTCTCCCTACACTAATTAATACACAATCAAATCTCTCCCTGACACAGCAGCAGCTCTCCCTACACTGTCTAATTCCGGAGTGACTGTGACGAGCATGGCGGCGCCAGGTCTGATATAGACCCGATGACGGTGTGCGGCCAGCCAATCACTCTAATGCCACAACCAACATGGCTACGGCATTACAGTGAGTGGCAGCTAATCGCTGCATGTTGATTGGCTCTTTAAAGAGCGCCAAACATGCAGGGAGGGGACCCGAGCTCCCGCTGAGCAATCCCGGAAATACTCGGCGAGCGCCGAGCATCTCGCACAATGAGATGCTCGGGCGAGCACTGACGAGTAGCGAGCATGCTCGCTCATCATTAGTATATACCTGCGGATTTGCTGAGTCAATGGGCGGTTAACGCTGCAGGAACGCTGCATACAATGGACATGCTGTGTTTTAAAATGCAATGGCAATCCTGAGCGGAAATCTCCGCATCATTGTGTAGAGCACATCAGCGTTCCAGAGTTCCAACGCTTGGGGACATCACACACCAGTCTGTGAGTCGGAAGCTGCAAACGCTGTTGAAACATGGCAAGGGCAGCGGAAGCTGTAGCTAACTTTCTAAAATGGGTACACACGCCGCGTACTTTGACAAGCTGATCCGGCAGATCTGGGTAGGTTTTGAGAAACCGCTGAACCACGAGGTTAAGCACATGGGCCAGGCATGGTACGTGTGTGAGCTCACTTCGCTTCAGAGCTACCCCCAGGTTCCGGCCATTGTCACACACGACCATGCATGGCTGTAGGGTCAGCGGTGTCAGCCACAGATCTGTGTGCTCTTTCAGAGCTGTCCACAACTCTTCAGCATTGTGCGGTTTGTCACCTAAGCATATTAGCTTCAGCACAGCCTGTTGCCGCTTGGTTGAGGCAGTGCTGCAGTGCTTCCAGATTGTGACTGACTTGGTCATTTCGGAGATGGATGCTGAAGAGGAGGAGGAGGTGCAGGACCTGTAGAATGTGCGTGCAACCCTGATTGACCTAGGGCCCGCAATCCTCGGTGTTGGGAGGACGTGTTCAGTCCCAAGGTCTGACTGGTTCCCGGCTTCCATTATATTACCCCTATGTGCCGTCAGCGAGATGTACCGTCCCTGCCCACAAGCACTTGTCCACGTGTCCGTGGTTAGGTGGACTTTCCCACTAACTGCATTGTTGAGGGCAAGGCTAATGTTGTGGAACATGTACTCGTGTAATGCAGGGACGGCACACCAGGAGAAATAGTGGCGGCTGGGGACCGATCACCGAGGGATGGCCGTCGCCATCAGGTTGCAGAAAGCTTCCGCCTTCACGAGCCTAAAAGGCAACATTTCAACCGCAAGCATTCGCAAAATGTGTGAATTTAGTAGTGTGGCCTGTGGGGCGTTGGCTGCGTATTTGCACTTGCATGCCAAGGATTGGGGTATGGACAACTGAACGCTGCGCTGGGACAAGGACGCGGATGTGCTTGCTGATGGTACTAATTGAGACTGTGCAACGACAGGTGCAGGGCGGAAGGCATGTTCGCATGAGCCATGTACAGGGGATTGGCGTGCACGCACAACAGCGGAAGAAGCAATGGTGCCACCCGCAGACACTGTTTCTGGACCCTGGGGTTCGGCCCACTTAGTCGGGTGCTTTGCTGCCATGTGCCTGATCATGCTGGTGGTGGTCAGGCTGCTAGTTTTGCTACTCCTGCTGATGCTGGTCTGGCAGATGGTGCAAGTGGCCTTTTGGGGTTATCTGCAGAGTCTTTAATAAACAACCAGACTCGGGAAGACCAAACAGTTGTACTGGCAACTTCCGTCGTATTGGCGTTACGGGGAACGCTTTCCCGCCTTGTGTCTGCAGCCACCACACTGCTTCTTCCTTCCTGTTGTGGTGCTATGCCTCCCTCCCCCTGTGTGCTGCTGTCCTCGCTCTGCATGTCACCCTGCCAGGTTGGGTCAGTTACTATATCATCCACCACCTTGTCTTCCACTTCCGCACCCTCGTCCTCCTCTTGACTTTCTGGTAATTGTGTCTCATCATCATCCACCTCTTGCGACAATATTTGCACTTTCCCACCGTTGCCTTCGTGTGGCCGTGGCTGCTCAAATATTTGGGCATTGCTAGACGCATTCTCTTCACCCGCCTGGCCAACCGAGAGGCCCGAATTTATAAATGGAAAAGTGAACAGCTCTTCTGAGTGTCCAAGTGTGGGATCAGTTGTCTCCGGGCACTTGGCATGGTGGGAGGAAGGAGGATCAGGGTGCGGTCCAGACTCACGTCTACTGAAAACTTGACTATGTCGAAGACAGGGTGGTGGTGGTGGTGGCAAAGTAACTGGAAGCATTATCTGCTCTCTAACCAACAACCTTTTGACACTGCTCTGTGTTCAATAGTGGTGTTCTGCGGTACCCTAGTAATTGGGACATGAAAGTCGATCGACAAGATGTGAGTGTTTGTTGTGGCACAATTTCAGCTTGCCCATGGCCACGGCCTCGTCCTCTGCATGCACCATCAACATCACGTCAACTTCCTCGTCCCTTGCCACGCACCTTGCCCATTTTAAATGGAGGACAATATTTTCCACGTTCACTACAAATGGCTGGATTTGAACCACAGTTACATGTGATACGTCTGACGGAGAACCACGATTTTAAATAGCGGGCCTGTAGTTTACTAATACTATTCTTCACAGCGACCTCGTGTGAATAGCTTCACTGACACATTGCAACAAAATGGAAATGGAAGCCAGAAATGGCTGATTTTGGAACGCAGTTAAATGTAATACGTCTGACGGAAAACCACGGTTTTAAAAAGTGGGCCTGTAGTTTACTAATACTATTCTTCACAGCGACCTCGTGTGAATAACTTCACCGACACATTGCAACAAAATGGAAATGGAAGCCAGAAATGGCTGATTTTGGGACGCAGTTATATGTGATACGTCTGACTGAAAACCACGGTTTTAAATAGCGGGCCTGTAGTTTACTAATACTATTCTTCACAGCAACCTCGTGTGAATAGCTGCAACAAAATGGAAATGGAGGCCAATATTTTCCACGTTCAGTTTAAATTTCTGGATTTTTATCGCTGTAATATGGAAAAGATCTGGCTGTTTTCTGCAGTGCTAACAAGCAAATGGAGCAGAAAAATGGTGTACTCTGGATTGCTTTTTTAGCAAATAACCTGGATTAAGATAAAAAAATCTGGGGCTATATCTACAAATATCTGTCATAGCAGCAGCAGACAGAACGTGCTATGGACCCTCTTGTGCTGTATACACTGCAGTCTGTCACATATACTGCCTCCCTGCCTAACTCCTGCTATCACCACTGAATATTTGCAGCTGGACTAGTCCTCAGAAGAACTGTTAATACAGATGGATATATATATATATATATATATGTTGTAGAATACCTATACTAACTATAAACAAGCAAATCTCTCCCTGACGCAGCAGCAACGCTCCCTACACTGCCTGTTTCCGGGGTACACTGTGACGAGCATAGCGGCGCCAGGTCTGTAATGCCACAACCAACATGACTACGGCATTACAGTGAGTGGCAGGCAATCCCTGCATGTTCATTGGCTCTCTAAAGAGCCCCAAACATGCAGGGCGAGGACCAGAGCTCCCGCCGAGCAACCCCGGAAATACTCGGCAAGCTCCAAACTTGTTGAGCACAGTGATGCTCGGACGAGTACCGAGTAGTGGCGAGCGCGTTCGCTCATCACTAGTCATCATCAGATTTCTGTGAGATTTACTGATTTACTACACAAGTGACCTTATATATTCACTGCAGCCACTGTGCCAACATACATACGATGTTACCATATGTTTCCATATATACTGTGCAGACACATAGTATGAGAAAACAGAGTAAACTGCAACATTAACCTCAGATCGGACCCTTAAATATATTCAGCTCCCAGATGAGACCGCTAAATAATAATCTTTACTTCCAGATCAGACCCTTAAATTGATTCAGATCCCAGAACAAACTCCTTAGTAAATTAATACATTGGAAAAGACCCTTAAATACATTCAGATCCCAGATCAGATCCCTAACTTATTTCAGAATCCTAAATTTATTTAGATTCCATAACACATCCACATATTCGGAATTCAGACCCCATAATGGACCTTTAAATAAACTCAGACCCCAGGTCAGAAACCAAAATGTATTCAGACCCCCAAAAAATATATTTAGACAGAAGAATTCAATTTATATCCACAGACATGCCACTCAATATAAATACTGATCCCCTGGTCAGCTCCAGTTCTGGGGGCTTTGGCTCCCTGGGCTAACCGCCAGCGTGTGATAGCCACCCAAATTATGTAACCTACAAAAGCAACACACCACTACACAGAAGGTCTTCACTTTATGGCAGCACTAAAATCTAATGGATCAACTCCTCTTGAGTCCGGGACCTCAAAGGCGGCTGCTGTGGCAATAGTCACACCCCTGCTTACAGGCAACTCCCATCTCCGGGCTGACATTCCTGACTGCTGGTAGGGTCACTCCTTCATTAGCCAGAAGCAGGAATAACCTACAAGGAGCCTAACATAGATCTTTAGATTGACATCAGCTTGGTAAATATAACTCTGGGGTTGAGAATGGGCATCGGTATTTTGTGTCTATGCTTTGAGGGTCATGAAAACCTTATTATAATCTTTGTTCTAGATTACAGCACTAAAAACAATTCAGATGAGATCGTTACATTGCAGCTGAAAGAAACAACGATCTGTCAGGGAATGGCACAAGTGTGTCAGAAAATAGGGCTCAATGTATATAATATATGAGTCAGTGTAGTGCCGGCGTCCCTGCCCTCTGCTAGGCAGGGACGCTGTTCCCCTCACCGCTCTGCTCCGTGCCCGGCGTCCCTCTCCCGCCCTGCTGGCAGCGCGCGCTCCTTCCCGGCCACTGTGCTTAGGGCGCGCGCGCGCGCCCTCCCTCCCTCTTAAAGGGGCCGCGCGCGCCGTCCTAAGGAGTCCCCGGCCAATGGCCGGAGGACTTTACCATATATAAGGCACCTCCTCCAAAATGGAGGTGCCCGAGCAATGTTGTTGCACCGTTCTACTCTGCTTCAGCCCTCAGGTCCCGTTGCCAGTTACCTGCCAGATTCCTGCCAGCTTGCTGTCCTAATCCTGCCTGATTTCCTGTTACCTGCCTGCCTGCCTGAGGTCCGACGGTCTGCCTTACAACTCCGGTCAGTCTGTCTAAGGACCAACTTGCCCGCTCACCTGGGAGCGCACATCAGCTACCTGCCTGCTTGCCTGAGGTCCGACGGTCTGCCTTACAACTCCGGTCAGTCTGTCTATGGACCAGCTTGCCCGCTCACCTGGGAGCGCTTCTCCGCTACCTGCCTGCTTGCCTGCCCGGAGGCTCCGCTGTCACGTGCTGTGACCACCAGCTATTCCAGACTCTTGCCCGCTCACCTGGGAGCGCTTCTCCGCTACCTGCCTGCTTGCCTGCCCGGAGGCTCCGCTGTCACGTGCTGTGACCACCAGCTATTCCAGACTCTTGCCCGCTCACCTGGGAGCGCTTCTCCGCTACCTGCCTGCTTGCCTGCCCGGGGGTTCCGCTGTCACGTGCTGGGACCACCAGCTATTCCAGAGACTCTTGCCCGCTCACCTGGGAGCGCTTCTCCGCTAGCTGCCTGCTTGCCTACCTGGAGGCTCCGCCGTCACGTGCTGTGACCACCTGCTATTCCAGAGACTCTCGCTTGCTCACCTGGGAGCACACATCCTCCATCTGCCTTGCTAGCCTACCTGGAGGTTCAGCCATCACAGGTCGTACCTACCCTTTACCTAGAGACTGCCCCGGTCACTTGCCGTGACCTCCAGCCCGTTCTTCCAGAGACTGCCCCGGTCACTTGCCGTGACCTCCAGCCCGTTCTTCCAGAGACTGCCCTGATCACTTGCCGTGACCTCCTGCCCGTACACCCAGAGACTGTCCCGGTCACCTGCTGTGACTGCCTGCCTGGTCGCCACCCGCTCCCTTACAAGGACCGCTCCCTTGTATAGTAGCCCAGAGGTTCCGCCTCTCAGACCCGTTACAGTTTGCTCGGGCCATGGAACCCGGTGGCACCCAAGCTCCCTCGCTCTCGGACCTGTGTCATGAACTGTCCCGTCAAAGGTCCCAACAGGAGTCCATCCTGGGTCACCTGCGGAATGTCAATACTCGCCTGGACACTCTGACTGTTCCACCAACAACCTCCGCCAGTGCCATATCTCGCAATCCGGCAGCTCCGCTGTCCACTAACACCATGATATCCTACCCCGGACCTCGGCTTTCTGCACCTCCTCGCTTCGGAGGCGACTCAGCCCAGGCTCGGGGCTTCATAAATCATTGCACCCTGCACTTTGAACTATTGTCCCACCAGTTTAACTCCGACCGAGCCAAAATTGCATTCATCATGTCCCATCTCACCGGGGAGGCCCTGGCCTGGCTAAATCCTCTATGGGAGAGAGGAGACCCCCTGGTGTCCAACTTGCCTGCTTTTCTCACGGCTTTCCGGAAAGTCTTCGACGAACCCGGACGGAAGACCTCATCCACATCTTCGTTGCTACGCCTCCGTCAGGAAAGTCTCACCGTGGGCCAATATGCCATACGGTTCCGTACCCTTGCCTCGGAGCTGGCCTGGGATAACGACGCTCTGGTTTCCGTCTTCTGGGAGGGTCTGTCCGGCCGTATTAAAGATGAACTTGCCGGTCGGGACATTCCTACCACTCTCGATGACTTAATAACTCTTGCCACCCGGATTGACCTACGGTTCCAGGAGCGTGCCAGAGAGGTCACCCGTGAGAGGAGGTTACCACGTCTAGCTCCTACTTTTCAGAAACCCGTCACTCCTTCTGTCTCTAACCAGGTACACCCTCCTGAGCCTATGCAGGTCGACCAGACCAAGATGGTCAAGACCCGTCAGGACTTACGCCGTGCCGAGGGGACCTGCTTCTACTGTGGCAGTAAGGAGCACCGGATCCGTGCCTGCCCGGAGAGGTCGGGAAACGCCTGTGTCTAGGTTCGCTCAGAGAGGTCCACCTAGACAAGAATAAATCCTCTCCATCCCTGCTGTTGTCAGTTTCAATCGTCTACGGGGAGAACCGTTATTTCGAACTAGCCCAACTGGACTCTGGAGCAGCCGGGAATCTTATTTCACAGTCCCTGGTAGAGAAATACCGCATCCCCACCAAACCTCTGGCTGTACCCTTGTCTGTTGCTGCCGTGGATGGGGGGCTCTTACCACGCCCCATCCAACTCATCACCGAATCCATTACTCTGCAGGTGGGAATGCTGCATTCTGAAAGTATCTCCTTCCATGTTCTGCCTGGACTCTCTCACGCCCTCTTGCTAGGCCTACCTTGGCTCCAGAAACATGCACCCGTTCTTGACTGGCAGACCGGAGAAGTCCTTCGCTGGGGACAGGGCTGCCATAAGACCTGTCTGGTTCCCGTTCATCCCGTCCGTCCTTCTCCTACCCCAGCTAATCTACCTGGACTTCCGATTCCTTATTGGTCTTATGCTGATGTCTTTAATAAAAAGGAGGCAGAGACACTACCCCCTCATAGACCATACGACTGCCCTATCGACCTGTTACCTGGTACTTCTCCTCCCCGTGGGCGTATTTATCCATTATCCGCTGCTGAGACCCGGTCGATGTCCGAATATATTGAGGAGAATCTGGCCAGGGGATTCATCCGGAAATCTACCTCCCCGGCGGGAGCAGGCTTCTTTTTCGTCAAAAAGAAGGACGGCTCTCTCCGTCCCTGTATAGACTATAGAGGCCTTAACCAGATCACGGTGAAGAATAAGTACCCCCTTCCGCTCATTCCGGAGTTATTTGATCGTCTGAGGGGGGCTAGAATCTTCACCAAACTGGACCTCCGTGGGGCGTACAACCTGGTTCGTATCCGTCAGGGGGATGAATGGAAGACGGCATTCAACACCCGGGACGGCCACTATGAATTTCTGGTAATGCCCTTTGGCCTCTGTAACGCTCCTGCCGTCTTTCAAGAGTTGGTCAATGACATCTTCCGGGACCTTCTCTACTCCTGCGTAGTGGTGTACCTGGACGACATCTTGGTCTTCTCTCCGGATCTCCAGACTCACCGGAGGGATGTTCGTCAGGTCCTGCTCAGGCTCAGGCAGAACCATCTCTACGCTAAATATGAGAAGTGCCTCTTTGAGCAGACCTCGCTTCCGTTTCTGGGCTACATTATCTCTCAGACCGGCCTACAAATGGATCCTGAGACACTGTCTGCCATCGAGAAATGGCCCCGACCAGAGGGGTTGAAGGCTATTCAACGGTTCCTGGGCTTCGCCAACTATTACCGCCTCTTCATCCCGCACTTCTCTTCCCGGACTGCCCCAATTTCCGCGCTCACCCGTAAGGGTACTAATCCCAAAGAGTGGCCGCCCGAAGCAGAGGAGGCCTTTCTTTCCCTAAAACAGGCCTTCTCTTCCGCCCCGGTGCTGCATCGCCCGGACGGCAACAAGCAGTTCTTCCTGGAAGTTGACGCCTCCTCCTCTGGAGCCGGAGCGGTACTTACTGAAAAATCATCTTCCGGGAGAATGGTAACTTGTGGCTTCTTCTCCAAACTCTTCTCCTCTTTTGAGCGCAACTATTCCATAGGAGACCGAGAGTTATTGGCCATCAAGCTGGCGTTGGAGGAGTGGCGTTACCTACTCGAGGGGGCTCTTCATCCGGTAATAATGTACACTGACCACAAGAACTTGGCTTACCTCCAGCATGCCCAGAGACTTAACCCACGCCAAGCCCGGTGGTCCTTGTTTTTTGCTCGCTTTGATTTTGTTCTTCATTTTCGCCCGGCTGACAAAAACGTCAAAGCAGACGCCTTGTCCCGATCCTTTCTGGTGTCCGATCTCGAGGAAGAACCTAAACATATCATCGATCCCGCCAGAGTAATGCAGGTGGCTCCCGTGAGTCTAAATCGTCTCCCTCCCGGTAAGACGTTTGTTTCAGTACCTGATCGGGAGAAGATCCTACACTGGGGCCATTCGTCTAAACTCAGCTGGCCACGCCGGTCAGAAAAAGACCCTCCAGCTTATTGCCCGGCACTATTGGTGGCCTACCCTGCACAAGGACATAATAGACTTTGTTTCTGCCTGTGTGTCCTGCGCCCGCAACAAAGTCCCGAGACATCTGCCAGCCGAACGCCTCCTTCCGCTTCCTGTACCTGCTGCCCCCTGGCAGCATATAGCAATGGACTTTATAACTGATCTCCCCGTCTCTGCCGGTTGTACGGTCATTTGGGTGGTCGCTGACCGCTTTTCCAAGATGGCTCACTTTATTCCCCTGCCAGGCCTTCCGTCTGCACCCGAGCTGGCTAAAGACTTTATCCGCCACATCTTCCGTCTTCATGGCCTGCCCCTCCACATCGTGTCGGATCGTGGGGTACAGTTCACCTCACGTTTCTGGAGAGCCACTTGTAAACTACTAGACGTCACCCTGGACTTCTCTTCCGCTTACCACCCACAGTCCAATGGTCAAGTGGAGCGGATCAATCAGAACCTGACCAGTTACCTCCGGCACTTCGTTAATGCTCACCATTCTGACTGGGTGGATCTCCTACCATGGGCCGAGTTCTCTTATAATAATCACGAGAGCGAATCCTCCTCCAAATCCCCGTTTTTTGTAGTCTTTGGTCAGCATCCTCGGATTCCTTTTCCTGTCTCCACCTCTGTGGACAACCCGGCTGCGGAATCTCTCGTTAGCAAATTTTCCTCCATATGGGAGAGTACCCGGTCCGCACTCCTTCTGTCATCCGAGCGTATGAAAAGACACGCTGACAAAAAACGCCTGGATCCTCCACAATTTCGTCCAGGAGATAAAGTCTGGCTCTCATCTAAATATGTTCGACTCAAGATACCTTCTTACAAGTTAGGGCCTCGGTTCATCGGTCCTCTGGAGGTCATCAGTCAGATCAACCCGGTGGCCTATAAATTGAAACTCCCGGCCAACTTACGGATCCCTAACTCCTTCCATGTATCTCTCCTCAAACCCGTGGTGCTTAACTCTTTTTCCAAGTCTACAGGTACGCCTCCTGCTCCGGTTTCTGCTGAGGACGAGTTTGAGGTAGAGAACATTCTTGCCACCAAAAGGGTAAGAGGAAAGACCTTTTTTCTGGTAGATTGGAAGGGGTTTGGTCCTGAGGAGAGAACGTGGGAGCCCAGGGAGAACATCCATGCCCCTCTCATCCTAGCTAAATTTCTATCTGGCCTAAAAAAGGGGGGGCCTAAAGGGGGGGGTACTGTAGTGCCGGCGTCCCTGCCCTCTGCTAGGCAGGGACGCTGTTCCCCTCACCGCTCTGCTCCGTGCCCGGCGTCCCTCTCCCGCTCTGCTGGCAGCGCGCGCTCCTTCCCGGCCACTGTGCTTAGGGCGCGCGCGCGCGCCCTCCCTCCCTCTTAAAGGGGCCGCGCGCGCCGTCCTAAGGAGTCCCCGGCCAATGGCCGGAGGACTTTACCATATATAAGGCACCTCCTCCAAAATGGAGGTGCCCGAGCAATGTTGTTGCACCGTTCTACTCTGCTTCAGCCCTCAGGTCCCGTTGCCAGTTACCTGCCAGTTACCTGCCAGATTCCTGCCAGCTTGCTGTCCTAATCCTGCCTGATTTCCTGTTACCTGCCTGCCTGCCTGAGATCCGACGGTCTGCCTTACAACTCCGGTCAGTCTGTCTAAGGACCAACTTGCCCGCTCACCTGGGAGCGCACATCAGCTACCTGCCTGCTTGCCTGAGGTCCGACGGTCTGCCTTACAACTCCGGTCAGTCTGTCTATGGACCAGCTTGCCCGCTCACCTGGGAGCGCTTCTCCGCTACCTGCCTGCTTGCCTGCCCGGAGGCTCCGCTGTCACGTGCTGTGACCACCAGCTATTCCAGACTCTTGCCCGCTCACCTGGGAGCGTTTCTCCGCTACCTGCCTGCTTGCCTGCCCGGAGGCTCCGCTGTCACGTGCTGTGACCACCAGCTATTCCAGACTCTTGCCCGCTCACCTGGGAGCGCTTCTCCGCTACCTGCCTGCTTGCCTGCCCGGGGGTTCCGCTGTCACGTGCTGGGACCACCAGCTATTCCAGAGACTCTTGCCCGCTCACCTGGGAGCGCTTCTCCGCTACCTGCCTGCTTGCCTACCTGGAGGCTCCGCCGTCACGTGCTGTGACCACCTGCTATTCCAGAGACTCTCGCTTGCTCACCTGGGAGCACACATCCTCCATCTGCCTTGCTAGCCTACCTGGAGGTTCAGCCATCACAGGTCGTACCTACCCTTTACCTAGAGACTGCCCCGGTCACTTGCCGTGACCTCCAGCCCGTTCTTCCAGAGACTGCCCCGGTCACTTGCCGTGACCTCCAGCCCGTTCTTCCAGAGACTGCCCTGAACACTTGCCGTGACCTCCTGCCCGTACACCCAGAGACTGTCCCGGTCACCTGCTGTGACTGCCTGCCTGGTCGCCACCCGCTCCCTTACAAGGACCGCTCCCTTGTATAGTAGCCCAGAGGTTCCGCCTCCCAGACCCGTTACAGTCAGCCCCTCTCCCAACAATACTTACAGGCAGACTTTTGTTTCCATTTCCCAAAAAGATTATATATATACAGTACAGACCAAAAGTTTGGACACACCTTCTAATTTAAAGATTTTTCTGTATTTTCATGACTTTGAAAATTGTAAATTCACTCTGAAGGCATCAAAACTATGAATTAACACAAGTGGAATTATATACTTAACAAAAAAAAGTGTGAAACAACTGAAAATATGTGTTATATTCAAGGTTCTTCAAAGTAGCCACCTTTTGCTTTGATGACTGCTTTGCACACTCTTGGCATTCTCTTGATGAGCTTCAAGAGGTAGTCACCAGAAATGGTTTTCACTTCACAGGTGTGCCCTGTCAGGTTTAATAAGTGGGATTTCTTGCCTTATAAATGGGGTTGGGACCATCAGTTGTGTTGTGCCGAAGTCAGGTGGATACACAGCTGATAGTCCCACTGAATAGACTGTTAGAATTTGTATTATGGCAAGAAAAAAGCAGCTAAGTAAAGAAAAATGAGTGGCCATCATTACTTTAAGAAATGAAGGTCAGTCAGTCCGAAAAATTGGGAAAACTTTGAAAGTGTCCCCAAGTGCAGTCGCAAAAACCATCAAGCGCTACAAAGAAACTGGCTCACATGAGGACCGCCCCAAGAAAGGAAGACCAAGAGTCACCTCTGCTTCTGAGGATAAGTTTATCTGAGTTACCAGCCTCAAAAATCGCAGGTTAACAGCAGCTCAGATTAGAGACCAGGTCAATGCCACACAGAGTTCTAGCAGCAGACAGATCTCTACAACAACTGTTAAGAGGAGATTTTGTGCAGCAGGCCTTCATGGTAAAATAGATGCTAGAAAACCACTGCTAAGGACAGGCAACAAGCAGAAGAGACTTGTTTGGGCTAAAGAACACAAGGAATGGACATTAGACCAGTGGAAATTTGTGCTTTTGTCTGATGAGTCCAAATTTGAGATCTTTGGTTCCAACCACCGTGTCTTTGAGCGACGCAGAAAAGGTGAACGGATGGACTCTACATGCCTGGTTCCCACCGTGAAGCATGGAGGAGGACGTGTGATGGTGTGGGGGTGCTTTGCTGGTGACACTGTTGGGGATTTATTCAAAATTGAAGGCATACTGACCAGCATGGCTACCACAGCATCTTGCAGCGGCATGCTATTCCATCCTGTTTGTGTTTAGTTGGACCATCATTTGTTTTTCAACAGGACAATGACCCCAAACACACCTCCAGGCTGTGTAAGGGCTATTTGACCAAGAAGGAGAGTGATGGGGTGCTACGCCACATGACCTGGTCTCCACTGTCACCAGACCTGAACCCAATCGAGATGGTTTGGGGTGAGCTGGACCGCAGAGTGAAGGTAAAAGGGCCAACAAGTGCTAAGCATCTATGGGAACTCCTTCAAGATTGTTGGAAGACCATTTCCAGTGACTACCTCTTGAAGCTCATCAAGAGAATGCCAAGAGTGTGCAAAGCAGTCATCAAAGCAAAAGGTGGCTACTTTGAAGAACCTAGAATATAAGACATATTTTCAGTTGTTTCACACTTTTTTGTTAAGTATATAATTCCACATGTGTTAATTCATAGTTTTGATGCCTTCAGTGTGAATGTACAATTTTCATAGTCATGAAAATACATAAAAATCTTTAAATGAGAAGGTGTGTCCAAACTTTTGGTCTGTACTGTATATATATATATATATATATATATATATATATATATATATATACACAGCGGGTGAAATAAATATTGAGCACGCCAACAATTTTCTAAGTAAATCTATTTCTAAAGGTGCTATTGGCATGAAATTGTCCCAGATGTCGGTACTAACCCATCCAATCCACACGAGTAAAGAAATCATCATAGATGTCCATAAATTAAGTTTTGTGTAATAATGAGAAATGACACAGGGGAAAAGTATTGAAGACATGAAAAAAAGAGAGGAGAAAAAAGACCTGGAAAGTCCTGACACCAGCTGAAATCTGTCAGTAATTAAAAATCAATCCTGCCACTTAGTGACAAATAATAATATCAGCTGGTTCACCTGATGGCCTATAAAAAGGTCTCTTATTACCAAGGTGCCACACAAGAAACATCTCATGATGGGGAAAACCAATGAGCTGTCTCAAGACCGTCGCAACCTTATTGTTGCAAAACATACTGATGGAATTGGTTACAGAAGAATTTGGAAACTACTGAAAGTTTCAGTGATCACTGCTGGGGTGATAATACAGAAGTGGAAAGAAGATCATTTCACCATAAACCGGCCATGACCAGGTGCTCGACGCAAGATGTCAGACACGCGTGAAGAGAATTATCAGAAGAGTTGTTCAAGAGTCAAGGACACCTGTGGAGAGCTACAGAAAGACCTGGAATCAGCAGGTACAATGGTTTCAAAGAAAACAGTAAGTAATGCACTCAATCTCCATGGCCTGTATGCACGCTCACCACACAACCTCCATGGCCAGTATTGTATGTACACTAACCACGCAACCTCCATGGCTCATCATGCAAGACTCTACTGCTCAACAAAAAGCATGTTCAGGAACCCTTACAGTTTGCTCAATGACACTTAGACAAGCCTGTGGAATACTGGGAGAATATAGTCTGGTTAGAGGAAACCAAAATTGAACTTTTTGGGTGCCATAATACACATCATGTTTGGAGATCAAAAGGCAACTGCATATCACGCCCAAAACACCATACCAACAGTGAAGCGTGGAGGGGGAAACATGGTGTGGGGCTGTTTTTCAGCATACAGCACTGGCAAATCATGTAATTAAGGAAGGATGTATGGACAAATGTATCTAGACATTCTTGATAAAAATCTGCTGACATCTACCAGGATGATGAAGTCAGGGTGGACATTTCAGCAAGACAATGATCCCAAACACACAGTCAAGGAAACTCTCAATTGGTTTCAGAGAAAGAAAATAAAGCTGCTAGAATGGCTGAGCCAATCACTGGACCTGAATCCAATCGAAAATGTATGGAAGGAACTAAAGCTCAGTGTTCATAAATGGAGCCCACAGGACCTTCAGGATGTAACGAGTGTTTGTTTAGAAGAATGGGCCAAAATTACACTTGAGCAATGCCTGCTACTAGTTTCTCTATCCAGGAGGAGTCTTGAAGCTTCATCACCAACAAAGGCAATTGCAAAGTATTAAATACATTTTTCATTGTTACATATACAGTTCAGACCAAAAGTTTGGACACGCCTTCTCATTTAAAGATTTTTCTGTATTTTCTTGACTATGAAAATTGTACAGTCACACTGAAGGCATCAAAACTATGAATTAACACATGTGGAATTATATACTTAACAAAAAAGTGTGAAACAACTGAAAATATGTCTTATATTCTAGGTTCTTCAAAGTAGCCACCTTTTGCTTTAATGACTGCTTTGCACACTCTTTGCATTCTCTTGATGAGCTTCAAGAGGTAGTCACCGGAAATGGTCTTCCAACAATCTTGAAGGAGTTCTCAGAGATGCTTAGCACTTGTTGGCCCTTTTGCCTTCACTCTGCGGTCCAGCTCACCCCAAACCATCTCGATTGGGTTCAGGTCTGGTGACTGTGGAGGCCAGGTCATCTGGCGTAGCACCCCATCACTCTCCCTCTTGGTCAAATAGCCCTTACACAGCCTGAAGGTGTGTTTGGGGTCATTGTCCTGTCGAAAAATAAATGATGGTCCAACTAAACGCAAACTGGATGGAATAACATGCCGCTGCAAGATGCTGTGGTAGCCATGCTGGCTCAGTATGCCTTCAATTTTGAATAAATCCCCAACAGTGTCACCAGCAAAGCACCCCCACACCATCACACCTCCTCCTCCATGCTTCACGGTGGGAACCAGGCATGTAGAGTCCATCCGTTCACCTCTTCTGCGTCGCACAAAGACACGGTGGTTGGAACCAAAGATCTCAAATTTTGACTCATCAGACCAAAGCACAGATTTCCACTGGTCTAATGTCCATTCCTTGTGTTCTTTAGCCCAAGCAAGTCTCTTCTGCTTGTTGCCTGTCCTTAGCAGTGGTTTCCTAGCAGCTATTTTACCATGAAGGCCTGCTGCACAAAGTCTCCTCTTAACAGTTGTTGTAGAGATGTGTCTGCTGCTAGAACTCTGTGCGGCATTGACCTGGTCTCTAATCTGAGCTGCTGTTAACCTGCGATTTCTGAGGCTGGTGACTCGGATAAACTTATCCTCAGAAGCAGAGGTGACTCTTGGTCTTCCTTTCCTGGGGCTGTCCTCATGTGAGCCAGTTTCTTTGTTGCGCTTGATGGTTTTTGCAACTGCACTTGGGGACACTTTCACAGTTTGCCCAATTTTTCGGACTGATTGACCTTCATTTCTTATAGTAATGATGGCCACTCGTTTTTCTTTACTTAGCTTCTTTTTTCTTGCCATAATACAAATTTTAACAGTCTGTTCAGTAGGACTATCAGCTGTGTATCCACCAGACTTCTGCACAACACAACTGATGGTCCCAACCCCATTTATAAGGCAAAAAATCCCACTTATTAAACCTGACAGGGCACACATGTGAAGTGAAAACCATTTCCGGTGACTACCTCTTGAAGCTCATCAAGAGAATGCCAAGAGTGTGCAAAGCAGTCATCAAACCAAAAGGTGGCTACTTTGAAGAACCTAGAATATAAGACATATTTTCAGTTGTTTCACACTTTTCGTTAAGTATATAATTCCACATGTGTTAATTCATAGTTTTGATGCCTTCAGTGTGAATGTACAATTTTCATAGTCATGAAAATACAGAAAAATCTTTAAATGAGAAGGTGTGTCCAAACTTTTGGTCTGTACTGTAACTTAGTTTATGGACAGCTATGGATAATTTATTTGCCTGTGTGGATTGGATGGGTTGTTACCGACATCTGGTGAGAATTTGATGTCAATAGCACCTTTAGAAATATATTTACTTAGAAAATTGGTGAAGTGTTCAATACTTATTTCACCCTCTGCATACATACATATTTCTCGAAAGGTTGTGGAATGACGGAAATCACAGGATGGAGATGTCACTAATCTGCAAATGAAGAAAATGGAATCGAAATTTTCCAAACCTCTGTATTTCTTCTGAGCCTTATGCAGAAATTCTGGCAACTCCAGACTCAGCTGCTATCGTTGAGGTTATAAATAGTTGTCTGAGGAAGATTCTGCCTCTGAATGCACTTGGACAAATCATCAGAAACCGGTGCTGGCAGCTCCTGTGTTATCGCTGACCAATGATGTCCCCATGTGCTTGATGGGAGACAAGTCCGGAGATATGTTTTTATAAACAAACTGGAACTGTGGGCAGCAACTAACAGAATGATTTTTAACAGGGAGAAATGCAAAGTCCTACATCTGGGCAAGAAAAATGAAAAAAGCATATACAGAATGGGAGTAATAGGGCTAAGCAACAGCACGTGTGAAATTCACAGACTGAACATGAGTCAACAGTGTGATGCAGCAGCAAAAAAAGCAACACACAATTCTGGGATGTATTAACAGAAGCATAGAGTCTAAATCACGTGAAGTCATTATCGCACTTTACTCCTCTTTGGTCAGACCTCATCTGGAATACTGTGTTCAGTTCTGGGCACCACAACTTAAAAAAGGCATGAAGAAATTGGAGCAAGTTCAGAGAAGAGCGATCAGAATGGTGACCGGTCTGCAAACTATGTCCTATGAGAACGGTTAGAGGATCTGGAAATTTTTATCTTGCAAAAGAGAAGACTGAGAGGAGACTTACTAGCTGTCTACAAATATATGAAAGGCTGTCTCACTGTAGAGGGATCCGCTTTATTCTCATTTGCACATGGAAGCACGAGAAGCAATGGGATGAAACTAAAAGGGAGAAGATACAGATTAGATATTAGAAAAATATTTTTGACAGTGAGGATGATCAATGAGTGGAACAGGCGGCCATGAGAGGTGGTGAGTTTTCCTTCAAGGAAGTCTTCAAACAGAGGCTGGACAGACATCTGTCTTTAGATGGTTTAGTGACTCCTGCACTGAGCAGGGGAATGGACACGAGGACCCCGGAGGTCCTTTACAACTCTAACATTCTATGTTTTGTGACAAAGTCACTGGCAAAATACTGGAGGGAAATATGTAGCACTGAAATTGTTAGCTCCAGTAATATAAACATAGAAAATTGTTCCAGCACATGAAGTAATGAGAGGGGTTAATCAGCCATGTTTAGTGCTAGGGTGATTAAACACCTGTAGAGAGGGAGGAGGTCAGAGGATAAATTCCCAGCCTTTTAGAGCATTTGGTGTGGGGTGGGCCTGGAGGCACAAGCTCTGGAGCTGTATTACCATGTGAAGGAAAGCTAAACTTGGGTTGTTTGTTCCTGAAGGGGGGGGGGGGGTGTGGTTACCAATAGGACTGTGCCATAAGTTATGTTTTGTTTTTCCTGTTAGGCCGAGAAAGCCGAGTTTATTTTGCTATAATTGCTGTGGTTTATGCAGTTCCCTTAATAAACCACAACGCAAGATTAAAGAGACAGTGTTCCTGTGTCTACCTCTATGTGCAGCCGAGTGAGCCGATCTACCACAGTTTCTATGTTTCTACGCTGCAGCTATGTGAGCAGGTTGATGCCATGCCGTCTCTCACAGTAGTAAGAGGAACATGCGCCTGGGGTTGTTGTGTTGATAAACGGCTCCTGGGACACTGGAGAAATGGTCGCCCTACTGGTTCCACCAGCAAATCAATGTAACACCCACACATTTATCCACCAGGAGCAGGACCAGTGTGACGCTGGCATTTTTCTTTACTCACAGTAGAAATAATTGAGTGAATTGTCAGTTTTCTGCCCGGCTCCTCCTGATCCGTGTATCCTCGTTAGTGAGAATTTCTCGGTCAGTTCTGAGACGAGATTTTGGCCCTTGTCCTTTAAATGAATCAATACAGAGAAGCTACATAATAAACTTAATTGTGGCGTTTTGAGCGCTGAGCAGCGGAGAAAATGTAATTTTTAAATAGTGCTCGGAAGATAATTGATACATAATTGCCTCATTAAACGTTAAGGAAAACACAGGCGAATGTGATGTAATTTCCGATCGTCCTCGTAAAGATGATCATGTTTTTATGGGGAATTTTCACAGAGATAAGGACAGTATTAATTTTCATGTGACACAAAACAGACGTTATCCATAAAAATTATACAGAACATGGAAGATAGAGATTAAATAAGAGGAAAAAACATACGACTGAAGCGGGACCTAAACATACAGAAAATGAGTAATTCTCACATCCGACGCTCTTCTTAAAGGGGCATGTCAGGAAATATTAAAATTATATTGGAACAAAAATATACTAAAATCGGCTAAATTAACTGGTGCCACAACGTGTGTATAACGTGTTTGTATGTAAAGTGTGTATAATGTGTGCATATAATCTGTGTATAACGTGTGTAACATGTGTATAACATGTGTATAATGTGTGTATATAATCTGTGTATAATGTGTGTAACGTGTATGACGTGTGTAACATGTGTATAACGTGTATAATGTGTGTATAACGTGTGTATGACGTGTGTATAACGTGTTTGTCTATAAAGTGTGTATAACGTGTGTGTATAATGTGTGTGTAACCAGTGTAACATGTGTATAATATGTATATTATACACTGGCTCGGGATAGAACGCGTGCTGGGTCACGCGTGCAATAGATTTTAAGTGCAGTAGTTAAAAGTGCAGTTATACATGGCCAGAAGCTGATAATCCACTCTCCTCTCTTCTTCTTCTTCACACAGGTATTTAATTGCACCATGTGTTTTTGTGTGCTGTCTGATGAGAAGTATGAACAGAGTCATATTGTCTAGCAAGATTTTTCCATGGTATTTAATTGCTCCATCCGTTTTTGTGTGCTGTCTGATGAGAAGTGTGAACAGTGTCATACTGTCTAGCAAGATTTTTCCATGGTATTTAATTGCTTCATTCGTTTTTGTGTGCTGTCTGATGAGAAGTGTGAACAGCGTCATATTGTCTAGCAAGATTTTTCCATGGTATTTAATTGCTCCATCCGTTTTTTTTTTTCTTCCCCTGTTCCTATTTTAGTGTTCAGAGCTTTCTATTTCACTGTTTTATGACCTCTTTGTTTAACATTGGGTGTTTATTACTAGAGATGAGCGTTGTTCGACTCGAACTGTTCGCCAATCTCAAACTCGAGCTGTTTTGGACGGTGTTCGAGCAGTTCGGCGAACGAACAATTTGAGAAAAATTCGGCTGTTCGAGGTTATGTTCGATAACTGTTCGTGCACCAAAATCATAACTGGATTTTTTCTCAGTAATGATGAAAATTAATTTTAATACGCAGTTTGAGTGTACAGCGGGGTGGGGGGAGGGGCAGGGGATGGATCTCTGCAGGAATAATGAAGATCTCCATTTTTTTTTCTCTTTCCCGCATTTGCAGTGGGGAGGTGCAATCTGTCAGCCTATCAGCAGCGCACACACGGAGCGAAGTGCTTTTTTTCACACAAGCAAGGGCATGTGTCATTGGCAGTGTATGTCACATGTCCTTGCCCTATAAGACCAAGCCATTTTCCCCGTCGCCACCATTTTCTCACTGCTGCAGCTGCGTGTTAGACGGCACCGCTGTTGCTGTGTGCGCTATACCTTGTTAATTTCAAGCCAATTTTCGCACAAATCTACAGATAGCTTGGGAGTAGGGAATAGTTGTGATTGCAGTCCTTTTAAGGACTAGGTTACAGCATTTCCTACAACTTTTATCAGGCAGGTCTGTGCTCTTAAATAGATAGATTGTGGGAGTAAAGACTAATTGTAATTGCAGTCCTTTTCAGGACTAGGTTACATCAGTTCCTATCAGTTTTTGCCAGGCAGGTCTGTGCCAGTGCTGTGCAAGTTTTTTTCACAGCATTTGGTTGAATCTAGCAAAGCTAATCCTTTTTGGCGTGTTGGTCAGTGGAGTAGCCTATCTGTGTTGCAAGATATACCACCTGTGTATAGAATACCAATTTTTTTACTGCACCTAGTGAAGTAAAATGTTTTGGGCATAGCATCATTCTATTAGTCCATCTATACTGACCTCCATCAGGTTGCAAATTAAAAATAATTTTTTGTCTGCATCTAGCTCTGAAAAAATATTTGGGCTTCTAGCAGTGTGTGGGACTTGTTCTATTAGTCCATCTATACTGACCTCCATCAGGTTGCAAACTGAATATAATTTTTTGTCTGCATCTAGCTCTGAAAAAATATTTGGCCTTCTAGCAGTGTGTGGGACTTTCTCTATTAGTCCATCTATACTGACCTCCATCAGGCTGCAAATTAAGAATAATTTTAATCTGCATCTACCTCTGAAAAAATATTTGGCCTTCTAGCAGTGTGTGGGACTTTCTCTATTAGTCCATCTATACTGACCTCCATCAGGTTGCAAATTAAAAATAATTTTATTGTCTGCATCTAGCTCTGAAAAAATATTTGGCCTTCTAGCAGTGTGTGGGACTTTCTCTATTAGTCCATCTATACTGACCTCCATCAGGTTGCAAACTGAATATATTTTTTTTCTGCATCTACCTCTGAAAAAATATTGGGCTTCTAGCTGTATGTGGGACTTGTTCTATTAATCCATCTATACAGACCTCCATCAGGTTGTAAACTGAATATAATTTTTTTCTGCATCTACCTCTGAAAAAATATTTGGGCTTCTAGCTGTGTGTGGGACTTGTTCTATTAGTCCATCTATACTGACCTCCATCAGGTTGCAAACTGAATATAATTTTTTTCTGCATCTAGCTCTGAAAAAATATTTGGCCTTCTAGCAGTGTGTGGGACTTGTTCTATTAGTCCATCTATACTGACCTCCATCAGGTTGCAAATTAAAAATAATTTATATCTGCATCTAGCTCTGAAAAAATATTTGACCTTCTAGCAGTGTGTGGGACTTTCTCTATTAGTCCATCTATACTGACCTCCATCAGGTTGCAAATTAAAAATAATTTTTTTTCTGCATCTACCTCTGAAAAAATATTGGGCTTCTAGCAGTGTGTGGGACTTTCTCTATTAGTCCATCTATACTGACCTCCATCACGCTGCAAATTCAAAATAATTTTTTGTCTGCATCTAGCTCTGAAAAAATATTTGGGCTTCTAGCTGTGTGTGGGACTTGTTCTATTAGTCCATCTATACTGACCTCCATCAGGTTGCAAACTAAATATAATTTTTTTCTGCATCTAGCTCTGAAAAAATATTTGGCCTTCTAGCAGTGTGTGGGACTTTCTCTATTAGTCCATCTATACTGACCTCCATCAGGTTGCAAATTAAAAATAATTTTTATCTGCATCTAGCTCTGAAAAAAATATTTGGCCTTCTAGCAGTGTGTGGGACTTTCTCTATTAGTCCATCTATACTGACCTCCATCAGGTTGCAAATTAAAAATAATTTTTTGTCTGCATCTAGCTCTGAAAAAAATATTTGGCCTTCTAGCAGTGTGTGGGACTTTCTCTATTAGTCCATCTATACTGACCTCCATCAGGCTGCAAATTAAAAATAATTTTTATCTGCATCTACCTCTGAAAAAATATTTGGCCTTCTAGCTGTGTGTGGGACTTGTTCTATTAGTCCATCTATACTGACCTCCATCAGGTTGCAAACTGAATATAATTTTTTTCTGCATCTAGCTCTGAAAAAATATTTGGCCTTCTAGCAGTGTGTGGGACTTTCTCTATTAGTCCATCTATACTGAACTCCATAAGGTTGCAAATTAAAAATAATTTATATCTGCATCTAGCTCTGAAAAAATATTTGGCCTTCTAGCAGTGTGTGGGACTTTCTCTATTAGTCCATCTATACTGACCTCCATCAGGTTGCAAACTGAATATATTTTTTTTCTGCATCTACCTCTGAAAAAATATTGGGCTTCTAGCTGTGTGTGGGACTTGTTCTATTAATCCATCTATACAGACCTCCATCAGGTTGCAAACTGAATATAATTTTTTTCTGCATCTACCTCTGAAAAAATATTTGGGCTTCTAGCTGTGTGTGGGACTTGTTCTATTAGTCCATCTATACTGACCTCCATCAGGTTGCAAACTGAATATATTTTTTTTCTGCATCTACCTCTGAAAAAATATTTGGCCTTCTAGCAGTGTGTGGGACTTTCTCTATTAGTCCATCTATACTGACCTCCATCAGGCTGCAAATTAAAATAATTTTTATCTGCATCTACCTCTGAAGAAATATTTGGCCTTCTAGCTGTGTGTGGGACTTGTTCTATTAGTCCATCTATACTGACCTCCATCAGGTTGCAAACTGAATATAATTTTTTTCTGCATCTAGCTCTGAAAAAATATTTGGCCTTCTAGCAGTGTGTGGGACTTTCTCTATTAGTCCATCTATACTGACCTCCATCAGGTTGCAAATTAAAAATAATTTATATCTGCATCTAGCTCTGAAAAAATATTTGGCCTTCTAGCAGTGTGTGGGACTTTCTCTATTAGTCCATCTATACTGACCTCCATGAGGTTGCAAATTAAAAATAATTTTTTGTCTGCATCTAGCTCTGAAAAAATATTTGGCCTTCTAGCAGTGTGTGGGACTTTCTCTATTAGTCCATCTATACTGACCTCCATCAGGTTGCAAACTGAATATATTTTTTTTTTCTGCATCTACCTCTGAAAAAATATTGGGCTTCTAGCTGTGTGTGGGACTTGTTCTATTAATCCATCTATACAGACCTCCATCAGGTTGCAAACTGAATATAATTTTTTTCTGCATCTACCTCTGAAAAAATATTTGGGCTTCTAGCTGTGTGTGGGACTTGTTCTATTAGTCCATCTATACTGACCTCCATCAGGTTGCAAACTGAATATAATTTTTTTCTGCATCTAGCTCTGAAAAAATATTTGGCCTTCTAGCAGTGTGTGGGACTTTCTCTATTAGTCCATCTATACTGACCTCCATCAGGTTGCAAATTAAAAATAATTTATATCTGCATCTAGCTCTGAAAAAATATTTGGCCTTCTAGCAGTGTGTGGGACTTTCTTTATTAGTCCATCTATACTGACCTCCATCAGGTTGCAAATTAAAAATAATTTTTTTTCTGCATCTACCTCTGAAAAAATATTGGGCTTCTAGCAGTGTGTGGGACTTTCTCTATTAGTCCATCTATACTGACCTCCATCACGCTGCAAATTCAAAATAATTTTTTGTCTGCATCTAGCTCTGAAAAAATATTTGGGCTTCTAGCTGTGTGTGGGACTTGTTCTATTAGTCCATCTATACTGACCTCCATCAGGTTGCAAACTAAATATAATTTTTTTCTGCATCTAGCTCTGAAAAAATATTTGGCCTTCTAGCAGTGTGTGGGACTTTCTCTATTAGTCCATCTATACTGACCTCCATCAGGTTGCAAATTAAAAATAATTTTTATCTGCATCTAGCTCTGAAAAAATATTTGGCCTTCTAGCAGTGTGTGGGACTTTCTCTATTAGTCCATCTATACTGACCTCCATCAGGTTGCAAATTAAAAATAATTTTTTGTCTGCATCTAGCTCTGAAAAAAATATTTGGCCTTCTAGCAGTGTGTGAGACTTTCTCTATTAGTCCATCTATACTGACCTCCATCAGGCTGCAAATTAAAAATAATTTTTATCTGCATCTACTTCTGAAAAAATATTTGGCCTTCTAGCTGTGTGTGGGACTTGTTCTATTAGTCCATCTATACTGACCTCCATCAGGTTGCAAACTGAATATAATTTTTTTCTGCATCTAGCTCTGAAAAAATATTTGGCCTTCTAGCAGTGTGTGGGACTTTCTCTATTAGTCCATCTATACTGACCTCCATAAGGTTGCAAATTAAAAACAATTTATATCTGCATCTAGCTCTGAAAAAATATTTGGCCTTCTAGCAGTGTGTGGGACTTTCTCTATTAGTCCATCTATACTGACCTCCATCAGGTTGCAAACTGAATATATTTTTTTTCTGCATCTACCTCTGAAAAAATATTGGGCTTCTAGCTGTGTGTGGGACTTTCTCTATTAGTCCATCTATACTGACCTCCATCAGGTTGCAAATTCAAAATAATTTTTTGTCTGCATCTAGCTCTGAAAAAATATTTGGCCTTCTAGCAGTGTGTGGGACTTTCTCTATTAGTCCATCTATACTGACCTCCATCAGGCTGCAAATTAAAATAATTTTTATCTGCATCTACCTCTGAAAAAATATTTGGCCTTCTAGCTGTGTGTGGGACTTGTTCTATTAGTCCATCTGTACTGACCTCCATCAGGTTGCAAACTGAATATAATTTTTTTCTGCATCTAGCTCTGAAAAAATATTTGGCCTTCTAGCAGTGTGTGGGACTTTCTCTATTAGTCCATCTATACTGACCTCCATCAGGTTGCAAATTAAAAATAATTTATATCTGCATCTAGCTCTGAAAAAATATTTGGCCTTCTAGCAGTGTGTGGGACTTTCTCTATTAGTCCATCTATACTGACCTCCATCAGGTTGCAAATTAAAAATATTTTTTTGTCTGCATCTAGCTCTGAAAAAATATTTGGCCTTCTAGCAGTGTGTGGGACTTTCTCTATTAGTCCATCTATACTGACCTCCATCAGGTTGCAAACTGAATATATATTTTTTTGTGCATCTACCTCTGAAAAAATATTTGGGCTTCTAGCTGTGTGTAGGACTTGTTCTATTAGTCCATCTATACTGACCTCCATCAGGTTGCAAACTGAATAAATTTTTTTTCTGCATCTACCTCTGAAAAAATATTTGGGCTTCTAGCTGTGTGTGGGACTTGTTCTATTAGTCCATCTATACTGACCTCCATCAGGTTGCAAATTGAATATAATTTTTTTCTGCATCTAACCCAGCCAATAGTTTTGGCCTAATACCACAGTTTGGCCACTCAGCTCTGCTCGGTTCCCATCCATTGTTTTTTTGTGCAAACAACTCCAGAGTTGTGAATTAGTTAACCACCAAAATGAGTGGAAAAAGGCCTGCTGCTGGTGGAAAGGGGAATAGGCGTGTTGGGAAGGGGAAAAAAGGTTGTGTCCGTGGGGTAGGTGTTAAAGCAACAGTAACATCTGCAGAAGAAAGACCATCTTCCAGCCAAACTAAAATGTCTACTTCTTTTAGCGGACAATGTGATAAGATCCCTTTCTTACGGCCACGCCAATCGCTACAAATTCCAGATGAGGCACAAAAACAGCAGGTGCTTCAACAGATATCAAGTGCTCCTTTAAGTGGGCTCTCCTCCACATCAACTTCAACATCACAAATACTCCAGTTCTCAAAGGTGTCACCCAAATCGCACTTGCTTCCTCACAGCTCCCAAATCTCCAGCTGCCCGTCTGAGTATGAGGTAGAACAGATGGTTGAGTCTGCAGAGCTGTTTACTCATACTATAGCCTGGGAATCAGAGGTTGACTCCAGCGCTTCTGTGAATCCAGACGAGGAAATGATCTGCACTGATGCCCAGAATCTTTATGAGTCGGATCCAGGACCAGACGCAGAAGGTTCTGACCATAATGTAGACCCTCATTCCCAAACTGTAACTCCTGTTGGTGGAGACAATGAGGAAGACGATGATGAGACTCAAATACCTGATTGGAGCGACAACTTTAGTTTTTTGTCAGGGCAGGAACAGGTTGGCTCTGAGGACGACGGGTGTGATAACGCACAGGGTGATGATGATGAGGTTGGAGATCCCACTTACTGTCAACCCACAGTCAGCCAAGAGATGAGGTCAGCAGAGGAGGTGGAGGAAGATGCTAGTGACGACGAGGTCAGGTTGCGCCTTCCTGGACAGAGACGTAGTACTGGAAGCACGTCAACAACTGCATCCTCAAACACAACTCTGCCTCTCACCACAAGTCGTGGTGGCTCTTCAGGTCGCATGGGTGCTAAGCCTTGCATAGCCTGGGCATTTTTTCAGATCGATAAAGATGACCCAACTCGTGTTATCTGTAACATTTGTCAGCAAAAGCTAAGTAGAGGCCAAAAAATACATAGTTTGAGTACTTCATGCATGAACTGGCACATGGACATGAAGCATAAGTTGCAGTGGGAAGCTCAGTGTGCTACAATGCGGCCTAGCCGGCCGGGCCAACCACCGTCTGCCATATCTTGTGCATCCGCGGCCTCTTCATCCTCTGTGACTGGGGGGACAGCAGTCACACCTGTTTTGGGGCGCAGACCTGCCACCTCTTTACCCGCAACAGCCAGCGTGATTGGCAGGTCATCATTTTCTTTGGAGGTGGTAACACCAGCTGGTGTTGAGCGCTGTCCGACATCGATAGCACCACCTTTGGATCAAGGCAACCTAACATGTCCGCCTGCATCTTCCTCACAGACCGGCAGTTTGCCGGGACACCCTTATCAACCCCGTCTAAGCACAATAGCCAGCCCTCGGTCCCTCAGATGTGGACAAGTAAAAGACCATTTCCTCCTAGCCATGAGAAAGCTAAGAGGTTGAATTTCACCATCTGCAAGCTCTTGGCTACAGAAATGCTGCCTTTCCGCCTGGTGGACACAGAGGATTTTCGAGACCTTATGTCCGTCGCAGTGCCCCAGTACCAGATGCCCAGTCGGCACTACTTCTCAAAGAAAGGTGTGCCTGCGCTCCACCAGCATGTCGCACACAACATCACCGCTTCTTTGAGAAACTCTGTGTGTGACAGGGTGCATTTCACCACAGACACTTGGACGAGTAGGCATGGACAGGGGCGTTACATGTCGCTGACTGGGCACTGGGTAACTATGGTGACAGCAGGACAAGGGGCTGCTGTCCAAGTCTTGCCGTCCCCACGAGTTGTGCGTCAATCCTCTTTATGTCAAAGTTCCTCCACTGCTTCTGCCTCCTCAACCTCCTCTCGGTCTTCCACCTGCACCCAAAGCCTGTCTGGTCATGCCACAAGCTTTCTAACTGCGCAGAAGGGATCCTGCACACCTCCTTACTATGCTGGCAGTAGGGCTCAACGTCATCAGGCGGTTTTTACTTTGAAATGTCTGGGAAATGTGAGTCACACAGCTGAGGAGTTGTGGTCAGCTCTGGAGAACCAATTTCATGAATGGTTGTCTCCACTGGACCTGAAACCAGGGAAGGCCGTGTGCGACAATGCTGCAAACCTGGGTGCGGCCCTTCGCCGGGGCAATGTCACACACGTGCCTTGTATGGCTCACGTGTTGAACCTGGTTGTCCAGCAATTTTTAGCCCACTATCCCAGACTAGATGGCCTTCTGCAGAGGGCACGGTCGCTGTGTGCTCACTTCCGCCATTCGCATCCCGCAGCTCAGCGACTTACATCTCTACAGAAGTCGTTGGGCCTGCCACTTCACCGGCTAAAATGCGATGTGCCTACCCGGTGGAATTCAACTCTGCACATGTTGCAGCGACTGTGGCAGCACCGACAAGCCCTGGTGCAATACGTTCTGACGTATATCCTGGGCCAACGAGATCCAGAGGTGGGGCAAATCACGCTGGAGGAGTGGTCTCAGATCAGGGACCTATGCACCCTTCTGCACAGTTTTGAAATGGCGACGAAGATGTTTAGTGCTGACGATGCCATTATCAGCATGACTATTCCGGTGATTTACATGCTGGAGCACATGTTAAACAGAATTCGGAGTCAGGTGGTGGCACAAGAGGAGGTGGAGGAAGTAGAGGAGGAGGAGTTGTATGCGGAAGGGCTAACATCTGCAAGGTCCAGACGGTCGGCAGCACCAAGGTGGCAGGCATGTGAGGGTGGGGGAGATGGTTTTACCAGGGCGCATGGTAGCAGCCAAACTAGTGAGGAAGGTGCAGGAGCCCAGGAAGAAGTGGAGGACGAACTGATGGAAGACTCATCAGATGAGGGAGACCTTGATCACATTTCTGTTGTGCGAGGTTGGGGGGAGAGGACAGAGGAAGGAAGCATGATTGTTACCTCGCCACCAACACAACAGGGACTTGGTGCTCCTGGATGCGCAACACACATGAGTGCCTTCTTGCTGCACTACCTGCAACATGACCCTCGAATTGTGAGAATTAGAAATAATCCTGACTACTGGGTTGCCACACTGTTAGATCCCCGGTACAAAAGTAAATTTGCAGAAATTATTCCTGCCATAGAAAGGGATGCACGCATGCAGGAGTATCAGCAGAGACTGTTGCAGAATCTTACATGTGCTTTTCCACAAAACACCAGTGGTGCACGTAGTGAATCTCACAGTTCCAACTTGCCAACCGTGGGACCGTGAAGTGTTCAGCACTCAAACCATAACAGAACCACAGTATCTGCTGGTAACATCAATTTTGCGGAATCATTTCACCACTTTTTTAGCCCATCCTTTGCAAGGCCACAGGAGACAAGAAGTCTGACTCATAGTCAACGCCTAGAGACGATGGTACAGGAGTATCTCCAAGTAAACATTGAAGCCATGACTGTGTCACTGGACCCTTGCTCTTTTTGGGCTTCCAATCTGAATAAATGGCCGGAGCTAGCCACTTACGCCTTGGAGATCTTGTCATGCCCCGCAGCCAGCGTTCTGTCTGAACGTGTGTTCAGCGCTGCTGGTGGTGTGCTGACAGATAAGCGCACGCGGCTCTCCACTGATAATGTAGACAGACTCACGTTCATAAAGATGAACAAATCATGGATCCGAAACGAATTTTCTACCCCTGTGTCATCCTGGGGAGAGTAAAAGCTTGATGATTGGTTAAAATCACCCTACCAACCGTTTTAAGCTTTCAAATTACTAATCATGTTTATCTGTATCTTGGCTAGAAAATAATTTGGGCTTTGTAGCAGTGTGCAGCACTGATTCTATTAGGCCATCTATAATAAGCTCCACCAGATTTAAAATTACTAATCATGTTTATCTGTATCTTGACTGGAAAATAATTTTGGCTTTGTAGCAGTGTGCAGCACTGATCCTATTAGGCCATCTATACTAAGCTCCACCAGATTTAAAATTAATAATAATTTTTAGCTGCATCTAGCCCCGAAAATAATTTTGGGGCTCCGATATGCGCAAGACACATAAGTGCCTTCTTGCTGCACTACCTGCAACATGACCCTCATATTGTCAGAATTCAAAGTAATCATGACTACTGGGTTGCCACACTCTTAGATCCCCCAAACTTTTCGATCAACCTTTTCATTTTAATAAAGACCAAAAAAATGGTCATTTTTGAAATTATAAGCATTAGCAGGTTATTAGAAACTGAAATCAAACAGTTTTCAACTCAAAACTTTATTCTAGGTGATGTTACATTTTCACATAGGACCCCTTGTTCGAAAGGAGCTTCTGAACTCTCTCGTCCATTGAATTTGTCAGGTTTTGGATGGTTTCTGCTTCAATTGTTTTGCATGAGGACAGACTACCCTCCCAGAGCTGTTGCTTAGATGTGAACTGCCTCCCGCCATCATAGACACTCCTTTTGATGATGCTCCAGAGGTTCTGAATGGGGTAGAGGTCAGGGGAGCATGGGGGTCACACCATAAGTTTGTCCCCTTTTATGCCCATATCAGACAGAGATGCAGATGTTTTATGTGCAGCATGAGATGGTGCATTATCATGCAAAAAAATGATCTTGCTGTGAAATACACGGTTCTTCTTCTTGAACCATGGCAGGAAGTGCTGTTTGAGAAAATCCACATACATTATGGAGTTCATCTTTAGCGCCTTCAGGGATCCTAAAGGGGCCGACAATCTCTCCCCATGATTCCAGCCCAAAACATTACTCCACCTCCTCCTTGTTGGCGCTGTAGCCGTGTTTGCGTGGGGTGTCCATCAACCAGCCATCCTCCACTCCATCCATCTGGACCATCGAGCGCTGCACGGCACTCATCCGTGAACAAAACAGTTTTGAAATCAGTCTTCATGTAATGTTTGGCCCACTGGAGCCGTTTCTGCTTGTGTGAAGTGGATAGAGGAGGTCGACAGGATGGCGTATGCACAGCTGCAAACCTCTGAAGGACCCTGCATCTTGTTGTTCGGGGGACGTTGGAGGCACCAGCAGCTTCAAAAACTTGTCTGCTGCTATGACAAGGCATTTTTGCCGCTGCTCTTTTAACCTGACGTAATTGCCTGTAGGAAAGAGTCCTCAATTTGTCCTTATCAGCACGCACACGTGTGTACTGTGAATCAGCTACATACTTCTTGATTGCCAAGACACTTCATCCTGATCATCGCACAATGTTGATTGTAGTCATGCCTTGACTTAAACACTCCACAATTTGTTGCTTCTCAGCAGCCGACACATCCTTTTTCTTTCCCATTTTGGCAGAAAATGTAGGCTGCTTAATAATGTGAGACAGCCTTCTTAAGTAGTCTTGCCTTTCATTGGACACACCTGCCAAACTAATTAGCACAGGTGTCTGCAATTGCTTACAGTGATATAAAGAGCCCTGACACACATCACCATCAATGAGTTTAACTGACAAACAAACAAATTCTTCCCTTATCACTCCTAAACACTTTTTGCATAATAATTTGGAACACAGTGTACATGTGCTTTTCCACAAAACACCAGTGGTTCACGTAGTGAATCTTACAGTTCTAACTTGCCAACCGTGGTCTGTATGGAGTTGTTCAATAAAGGGCCCAAAATTAAGATAACATAGATGGGAGAGGTCTCTATGAATAGGAATTCCTAAGTATTTGATACCCTGTGAGGGCCAGGCAAAGGGAAAATTGGACTGGATGGAATCCTGTATGGATTTGGGGAGGGAGACATCGAGGGCCTCACACTTCGCTGCATTGATTTTAAAATTTGACCATGTAACAAAGTGATCTATTTCAGCCATAACAGCAGGGATGGATATATGTGATTGAGTGATATATACTAGGACATCATCAACAAATAGAGAGCACTTGTACTCGGTGCCTCCCACCTCAATCCACCTAATATTGGGGTTATGGCGAATTGATGAGAGCAGGTGCTCCGTCACTAGGATGTATAAGAGAGGGGACAGAGGACATCCCTGCCTTGTCCCATTGGTGATTGTGAAAGGTGATGAAAATGTTCTGATGCACCCCCTGGGCCTTGGGACACCCGGAGCCGGACCCTTTTTGGTGGATGCTGGTGGTTGTAGTCTTCGTGGCGGCGACCCGGTTCCGTGGCTCAGGGTGGTCAAACCAGTGGCGGAACTATTTATGTGGTTTTGATGTTTAAATGTCCGACTACGCCACCCGTGGATTGCGGTCAGAGTGAACCGCCGCTGCAGGGCAGACCGCTGAGGCTGGTGTTGTGGGTGCAGCAGAGCGTAGCATAACTCCCCACGGGAGGAGTATAGCCTCAGGGCAGTGTATGCGGAGGATGGGGGTGATGGTGCAGGGCAGCAGCAGTAACGACACGGAGTCAGTGATGCAGTCCAGGGCCTTTACTCACAGTTCTTATTATCCAGACCACGTCTGCAGGTAACGGCTGCCCACGTCGTACTGTGCTCACCAGGTGAGGGGCTCAGACAACTCCCAGATAACTTTGGAGCGCTTTACAGGACCCCCTTTGTGTGTCCTTTGTCTGGCCTTTCTTACCAACCCTTCTGTCCGGCTGCCTCGGGCCTCCTCTTGGTAAACTTGGCGCCAGTTTCCCTGACCCTATGTGGTGCCTTCCTAGCGGGTGTAGCGAGGGGCTGCACCACATAAAATGTCACAGCCTCCGGTTTCTAGCTGAGGGTCGTTTCCTGCCTCCACTAGTTTCGGGGACCGGTCTCCCCCTTTGGCCTGACCCCTCCACGCAGGTGGATTCGGGCGTGCGGTGGCGACTCGCCCGTCCGCACCCCTGGGATCCCTTCATTCCTCGTTCCTGGAGCCTTCTCCGCTCCTCTTCCTTCCTTCTCCCTCTTCCAGGCCTGGGCCTCTGTTACTAGGCCCGCCTCCGGAGCAGAGCTCATGCAGAGCCCCTGCTCCCTGCCACTTCTGCTCAGACTTCTCTGCACTGAACTAAGATGGTGCCCACCTTTTATACTCCCTTCTCAATGCACCCAGGAACTGCTTCCTCCCTGCTCCTGCACTACAGGGTTCCCCTTCCTCAGTGTTCCCTCCCCCCACTCCAGCCAGGGACAGGGACTGTCGTGCCCATCTCAGAGGCATATTGGTCGCCCTGCCCCACGGCAATGTGGTGTAATGCATGCAGGTGTCGGGTCCTGATCCACACTCCATCCTTACCTGAGAGTGAGATATCACACCTCTGGGTGAGGTGCAATACCTCTGTAGCAACCGAGCACTCAGGGTGCTACAGTTCCATTTATCTTCAGCCTAGGTGACGTATTGTGATACAGGGCCGTGATTTTGGCTATAAAAGGGTCCCCTAGACCCCTACCCCAAGCTTTTTAAGAGAATCATATATGGCGTGCCAGGAGACTCTATGGAATGCTTTCTCAGCATCCAACGAGAGTATCTAATTACAAATTTTTAACTGCATCTAGCCCAGGAAATACTTTGTGCCTAGTAGCAGTGTCTGCTAGTCAGCGGATTATCCCGGCTGTTAAGCAAGCTACACCACCTGTAGTTTGGACACTTAATTTTTTCAAAGGAAATGCTTCGGGACCACGGGATACTCAGTGAAGAGCATCAGGAGGCACCCCAAGGCATAGGGGCTGGGACTGGCAGTAGGATGCCTTGCGGTGGACAGCCGAGCTCGATCCTTATAAAAGCTTTTTAACTGCAGCAGCTTTAGTGGACGCTACTGGAGCTGGAATTACGCGGCTGCTAGCATGAGACTTGCCCTCCAATAGATCCTTGTAAATGGATTTAAAGTGTATTCATTCAAATTAGAGAGACAATTTAAATTAAAAAGCTTAGAGCTGCCTCCACCACAGGGGGGCTCGCTCGACCCACCAGCGGACAGGCACCATTATTGGGAGAGGGGGGCTGGCCGTCAGGGTTCACCGCGGCTCTGGCACAAACCCGGCGACACGGAGGTGGCACGGGCAGGAGCGGACTGAACGTGTCGGCTTCTCACTTTTTGGATTTTAGAAGGGCATGACATGCCTATATCTGTTACTCCCCCTCCTTTTACTCCTCCACCTCTTTTCTTTTCGCATGACTATATGTACTTGTCACTTTTCCATGTGTTAGTTGTGTCTTCTGAGCAGTTTGTCAGCTTTTGGACACCTTTGAAGGTGTTTTCTATGTGTTTCTATGTGTTTTTGTTTGCCTGCCATTGGTTTTAACGGTGTTCGAAGGGTTTCGACGAACAGTTCGATGAACAGTTCGGCGAACACACGGGTGTTCGACGAACCGAACCGAACTCGAACACTACGGGGGTGGCTCAACACTATTTATTACCCTGCATAGCATTGCCAGCTCTGGACTTTTGCTAATTGACTAATTACTCAGTATGACCAACTGGTGCTGGACTTTAGTAGACATTTCAATTCATATATATTCAGCTCTGGCTCGGGATAGCACGCATGCTGGGTCACGCGTGCAATAGATTTTAAGTGCAATAGTTAAAAGTGCAGTTATACATAGCAGTTGGACAGGGCAGGAGACAGGTAAGGTGCATAAGAGATTCATACAAACATGCTTCTCGGTCAGTCATACTGCATTATGCATTAATCTTATCAATCTGCTTTTTATTTGTTTTCACTTCTGCTTTCTCACAACTCGCCCGCCCTTTAACACATTCTGTGCACTCACTCTATATCAGCCCCTCCCTTCTCCCCTCTCCCATGTATAACTCTGAGGCTCTACTGACATTCCTCACCCACTGCAAACCATCCTCTACCTCCATACAGCACTCAAAACGTTCATACAAATCATTGCACCACCTGCTCTTTCTCTTCTTTCTCCTTTTACTAGTTGCAGGCGACATCTCCCCCAACCCTGGATCCCCCTCCACTAGCATACATTACTCTCCTCCAGCTGCATATAGAAACCCTGCTAATCTTATTAACGTTCAGTGCATGCCCTCTCCTATCGATTTCCATTGTGCTCTCTGGAACGCACGGTCTGTGTGTAACAAACTAACTTACATCCATGATTTTTTCCTCTCTAATTCCCTTAACCTTCTGGCTATCACTGAAACCTGGATTCAGCAGCCAGACACCACCGCTGCTGCTGCTCTCTCGTTTGGTGGTCTGAAATTTTCACATACCGCCAGACATGGCAACAGACAGGGTGGAGGTGTTGGTCTGCTCCTTTCCTCACAATGTGCTTTCCAGGTCATCCCCCCGGTTCCCTCACTTATGTTTCTGACTCGCCCCCTGGGCCGTGGGGCACTCGGAACCGGGCTTCAGGGCAATGCTGGGAGTAGTAGTGGCGACCCGGTCCCGTGGCTCAGGGTGGTCAGACCAGTGGTAGTCTTTTATATGTTTTGCAATGTCCGACTACGCCACCTGTGGATTGCGGTCAGAGTGAACTGCTGCTGGTGTTGTGGGTGCAGCAGGGAATAGTACAACTCCCCACTGGAGGAGTGTAGCCTCAGGGCAGTGAGCGTAGATGGTGGGGGTTGTAGTGCTGGGCGTCCCAGTACCGTTAGTGCTAAGAAATGGTAAGAAACACAACGACAACGTGTTGCAGTCCAGGGTCTTTTACTCACAGTTCGTATACTCCAAGTCACTTCCACCGGTAATGACTGCCCGAGCCGTGCTGCGTCCACCAGGTGAGGGGCTCGGTCAACCCCCAGGCAATTCAGGAGTATGGCACAGGACTCCCTTCTATCCTTTCTCTGGCTCGTACCCCACCAGTGACCAAACTTCTGTCCAGCTGCCGCGGATCTATACGGGTAAACGTGGGCCCAGTTTCCCGCTATCCTATATGGTGCCTTCCTAGCAGGTTTAGCAGGGGGTCGCACCAGCAAATGATCACGACCTCCGGTTCTTGACTGAGGGATAATTTACCTCCACCAATTTGGGATCCGGTACCCTTTTCTGCCTGACCCTTCACCCGTTATCTCGTGGGTTCTTAGGGTTCCTTCTTCCTTCTTGTTTCTGAGCCCTTCTGCTTCTCTGTCACTTCTCCTCCTTTCCTGTTCCTTCTTCTCCTCCTTCCTCGGCCTCTTCTCTAGGCCTACTTCTCCTTCTCCTCTCAGGCTCCGGCCTTCACCCTAGGCCTGCCTTTGAGCAGAGCTCCTACAGAGCCTCCGCTCCCTGTCTTCTCCTCTCACTGACTGAACACTGATCTAAGACGGTGCCCACCTTTTATACCTCCTCCTCTGTGTGTGAGCTCAGGTGACCAGCACCCAATGAGCGCCTACCTATGCTCAGAACCCAACCCCTATCTGCTCCTACACCACTGGGTTTTCCTCCCCCCTCCCCACTCCAGCCAGGGACATAGTCAGATGTGCCTGCATATATATATAAATGGGAGCACCGTAGAGCTGTTCCCCGGAAATGGGGTGTGTGTGGTGTATGCAGCTAACTGAGCCCTGCTCCATACTCCATCCTTACCTGGGAGTGGAATATCACACCTCTGGTTGAGGTGCAATACCCCTGTAGCAACCAAACCCTCGGGGCGCTACATTTCCTTCCTTTGAAGTCCACACCATCAGACTCTTTAAACCCTTCTCCCTGCGAGTGGCAGTTGTGTATCGCCCTCCAGGCTCCTCCCACCAGTTCTTGGATCACTTTGCCACCTGGCTTCCTCACTTTCTATCCTTTGACATCCCCACCCTCATCATGGGCGACTTTAACATCCCCATCGATGATCCCCTCTCCCAATCTGCCTCTCATCTACTTTCTCTAACCTCTTCATTCCGTTTCTCACAGCTTACTAATTCTCCTACCCATGAAGACGGGAATAATCTGGACCTAGTTTTCTCCTGTCTCTGCTCGCTTCATGACTTTACCAACTCCCGCTCTCAGACCACAACCTTCTTTCCTTCTCTGTCAAGAATTTTCTCCTCACCTGGGACACCCCCACTTACCACACTTATAGGAATACACGTACCATTAATACCCAGCAGCTTATGGACAATCTCCACACATCTTTAGCCCCCATCTCCTCCTTCTCCTGTCTAGACTTAGCATTGTCACACTACAATAATACACTGCAGAGCACCCTAGATGAAGCAGCTCCTTCTACTCGCAGAAAGACCCGACACAGACAACGGCAGCCCTGGCACATGATGCAAACACGTTTTCTTCAACGTTGCTCAAGGTGTGCTGAGCGTCAGTGGAGAAAATCTTTTTTAGCAGAGGACTTCATCCACTATAAATTCATGCTCAAAACCTATAACTCTGCCCTTCATCTGGCCCAACAATCCTACTTCACCACCCTCATCACTTCAATGTCCAACAATCCAAAACGACTTTTCGAAACCTTAAACTCCCTCCTGAAACCTAAAGCACAGACCCCCACCACCAACCTCAGCGGGGAGGATCTGGCCACTTATTTCCTTGAAAAAATCAACCACATCCATCAGGACATCCCAGCCCAATCTCCTCACTGCCTGGATCCCCTTCCCTGCTGCACTTCAAGCTCACTTGCCATCTTTGAGCCTGTCACAGAAGAAGAAGTTACCCAGCTCCTCGCTGCTTCTCGGCCTACAACGTGCAACAGTGACCCCATTCCTTCACATCTCCTGCAGTCCCTCTCATCGGTGGTCACCACTCACCTGACTAAAATATTTAACCTCTCTCTTTCTTCAGGTATCTTTCCCTCCTCATTTAAACATGCCATCATAACCCCTTTACTTAAAAAGCCATCCCTGGACCAGAACTGCACTGCTAACTACAGACCGGTCTCTAACCTTCCTTTCATCTCTAAACTCCTGGAACGCCTGGTCCACTCCCGTCTAATCCGCTATCTCTGATTACTCTCTCCTTGACCCTCTACAATCTTGTTTCCGCTCTTTACATTCCACTGAAACTGCCCTCACTAAAGTCTCTAATGATTTACTAACAGCTAAATCTAATGGTCACTGCTCCCTGCTGATCTCCTGGATCTCTCTGCAGCATTTGACACTGTGGATCACCAGCTCCTCCTCACTATGCTCCGCTCCATAGGCCTCAAGGACACCGTTCTCTCCTGGTTCTCCTCCTACCTCTCTGACCACTCCTTCACTGTATCTTTTGCCGGCTCCTCTTCCTCTCCTCGTCCCCTTACTATCGGGGTTCCGCAGGGCTCAGTCCTAGGCCCCCTCCTTTTCTCTCTATACTCTGTCCCTATTGGACAAACAATCAGCAGATTTGGGTTCCAGTATCATCTCTATGCTGACAACACCCAATTATACACTTCTTCCCCTGACATCACCCCTACCCTAATACAAAATACCAAGGATTGTCTGTCTGCTATCTCTAACATAATGTCCTCCCTCTATCTTAAACTGAATCTCTCCAAAACTGAACTTCTTGTGTTTCCCCCCTCTAGTAACCTAACTCTACCTAATATCGAAATTACCTTGGAGAGGTCAACCATAACTCCCAAGCAGCACGCCCGCTGCCTTGGGGTCATATTCAGCACTAACCTTTCCTTTACTCCCTATATCCGATCACTCACTCGCTCTTGTCACCTGCATCTTAAAAACATCTCCAGAATCCGATCTTTTCTCACTTTTGAAACTGCTAAAACTCTTACTGTCGCTCTTATTCACTCTCGCGTCTGGACTCCTGCAACTCTCTTCTGATCGGTCTCCCTCTTACCAAAATTTCCCCTCTCCAATCTGTCCTGAATGCGGCAGCCAGGGTCGTATTTCTGTCCAGTCGCTTCACCGATGCCTCCACCTTGTGCCAGTCATTACACTGGTTACCCATTCGCTACAGGGTCCAATATAAACTCATTGCTCTCACCCACAAAGCTTTCCACAGTTCTGCACCACCTTATATCTCCTCTCTCATCTCAGTCTATCGTCCTACACGTGCCCTCCGTTCCACAAATGACCTAAGACTAACATCCCCCATAATCCGAACATCGCACCTCCTTCTCCAAGACTTCTCTCGTGCTGCGCCAGTTCTCTGGAATGCTCTACCCCAGACGATCCGATTGATGCCTAGCCCCCATATCTTCAAGCGTGCTTTAAAAACCCATCTCTTTAAACAAGCCTACCACCTCAACTACTCAGTAAACCAACTTTCCCCTGTTCCCTCCTAAATACTATTCAGAATCTGCTCCCTACTGTTCATCTGTCTTTATACCCTCCATGCACACGATAACTGCACTCGGTAATTGAGTATTGCACTTGAACATACGTGCTGATGACCGGATCATACAGCTTTATATGATAATCCCGACTTATTATAATTGCCAGACCTGAAATAACAAGCACTTTCCACCTATTGCGTCCCCCCATTTCCTTGTAGAATGTAAGCAGCGAGCAGCCGGACCCTCACTCCTGATGTAACTGTTTAAACTGTCTCACCTTGTATTGAATTTATTGTCTGTACATGTCCCCGCTTAATTGTAAAGTGCTGCGGAATATGTTGGCGCTATATAAATAAAAATTATTATTATTATTATAACGTGTGTCTGACAACTGTGGCTTCTTTTCTTTCTTTCCTCATGTCCGGGTTTCACAGGTAATAAGACAATTGACTCTATGATTAATGACCAGGAGTGCAGCATAAAGAAGACCACCCTGCCCCACGTCAGGTCCTCGGGATTCTTGGGGAGACTCCTATGTGCAGTGAGCGTTGCCTCCACCGACAGCTTTATTCATCTCTGTTTTATATACAATATATCAGAAAGGAGAAGCCAAAGGGCTGAGATATGAGACCGGAACGTCTTCATCTCTTCTCTACACAAACCCGATCCCTGAACCCCCCTATGCTAACAAGCTGTGCACTACTGCGGATCTCCTGTATATGACAATAAGTATACAGCAGGTATATGTTATACATCTTGTATATATAGTGCTATGAGCCATACTGGTGTAACCTGGGTATCTTCTGTATATACAGTAATTATATATGTACAGCTGGTATAACCTGTGTATATACTGTATAGAATTATATATGTACAGCTGGTATAACCTGTGTATATACTGTATATAATTATATATGTACAGCTGGTATAACCTGTGTATATACTGTATATAATTATATATGTACAGCTGGTATAACCTGGGTATGTCCTGTATATAATTATATATGTACAGCTGGTATAACCTGTGTATATACTGTATATAATTATATATGTACAGCTGGTATAACCTGGCATCTCCTGTATATACTTATATATGTACAGCTGGTATAACCTGGACATCTCCTGTATATAATTATATATGTACAGCTGGCATAACCTGTGCATATACTGTATATAATTATATATGTACAGCTGATATAACCTGGGCATCTCCTGTATATAATTATATATGTACAGCTGGTATAACCTGGGTATCTCCTGTATATAATTATATATGTACAGCTGGTATAACCTGGGCATCTCCTGTATATAATTATATATGTACAGCTGGTATAACCTGGGCATCTCCTGTATATAATTATATATGTACAGCTGGTATAACCTGGGTATCTCCTGTATATAATTATATATGTACAGCTGGTATAACCTGAGTATCTCCTGTATATAATTATATATGTACAGCTGGCATAACCTGTGCATATACTGTATATAATTATATATGTACAGCTGATATAACCTGGGCATCTCCTGTATATAATTATATATGTACAGCTGGTATAACCTGGGTATCTCCTGTATATAATTATATATGTACATAACGTGCCCCCTGGGCCGTGGGATACTCTGTAACCGGGCCGGTCGTTGGTAGGGGAGATGTCACAGTGGCGGTGACCCGGTCCGTGACCCAGGGCAGTCAGTAAAAGGGGATAATTACAGGGAATTTATAGTTTTTATATACAGTTCGTGACGCCACCTGTGGTATGCGGCTATATGGAGCCACCGCTGCGGAGCAGGTCCTCTGGAGCTGTTGTTAATGCAGCAGAGTTGGTTCAGCTCTCCATAGGTAGAGCTAAGCCCCAGGGCAGTGATGAGATGTTGTAGATGTTGAGGTAGTGATTGTGGTGCAGTGTAGTGCATGGGGTGATGGCGCAGCAGCAATAATTGACAGAGACAGTGGGATGTAGTCTTCCGGATTTACTCACAGTTCTCACTTTGCTCCTGGTTACAACTGCAGATCATAACTTCCCACGTCGTGCCGCATTCACCGGACAGCGGCTCAGCCAACCCTCAGGTACCTCCGGAGTACATAACGGGACCCCCTTCTGTGTGTTCCTTCTGGCTGTCTCCCTGCACCTCACACCCAGTGTCCCAATCCAGTGACTGCGGACCTTGTCGGACGATGTCTTCTCTGTCCCCTGGGTCCTCTATGGCCACCTTTTCGGTGAGTTAGATGTGGTTTTTGGGCTGTAGCACCTGAAATGCTGCACCCTCCAGTTACCTAGTTGAATTTTGCAATTCTCACTAGTTAGGGGCCGGTCCCCTCTGCGACCCGATCCCTCCACCGCCTGGTAGACTCGGGCGTACAGGTGGCCTCCAGCACTGCCCGTACCCCTGGGATCATTTCTTCACTCCTGCAGCCTTCTCTCTGCTCCCGTTTCTTCTTCCTCTCCTTCTCCTGGGCCTCCCCACTCAAGCCTGCGCTTCCCCTGAGCAGAGCTCCTGCAGAGCTCCTGCTCCCAACTCCTCCTCTGACTGGAACTGAACTCCTTTTAGATGGTTCCATCCCATTTTATATCACTTCTTACTGAGCTCCCTTGAACTACTTGCTCCACCCACACCCACTACATGGTTCCCCCTACTTTGGTCCCCCCCCACTCCAGCCAGGGACAGGGCTCAGCAGAGGAGCAGCGCATCTTGCCACTCCTGCTGGTCTGGAGTAGTGTAGTGTTGGATGCAGGTGTTTGGGTCCCGGGCAGTACTCCTTCCTTACCTGAGCGTGAGATACCACACCTCTGGGGGAGATGCAGTACCTCTGTGCGACTGAACCCGCAGGGGCGCCACATACAGCTGGTATAACCTGGGTTTCTCCTGTATATAATTATATATGTACAGCTGGTATAACCTGGGCATCTCCTGTATATAATTATATGTGTACAGCTGGTATAACCTGGGCATCTCCTGTATATAATTATTTATGTACAGCTGGTATAACCTGGGTATCTCCTATATATAATTATACAGCTGGTGTAACCTGGACATCTCCTGTATACGATTATATGTGTACAGCTGGTATAACCTGGGTATCATCTGTATATAATTACAGCTGGTATAACCTGAGCATCTTCCGTATACAATGATATATGTGCAGTTGGTGTAAGTTGTGCTGTACATCTTCTATATATAGGTATATTCTGCTCTTCCTCCTGGCTGGACCTTCTTCTGGAGCTCAGGTTATATACGATCTTCCCTTCCTCCGTCCTCGGTGCAGATGTCAGAGATCCATTATGATAATAGAGAATTACTTTCAGTTGCAGGGTTTTACTGCCTGTTAATTGGCCGCTCTTTGTCCCTGTAGACATTGGAGGGAGAAGTTCCTGGATTAGGCTCTTAATTTATCTCCATGCTGTCGGAGGATTGGGGGGACGTCGTTGGGTCTCACTAATATCATTAAACTTTGTAACATTAATTTGATTCTCTCCATATGGTCGCTGATGGAAATTATATTGCAGATTCGCAGTGGCAGCTTCAGTCAGCAACTCCGGGGTCCTCGGAGACCGTCTCATCATAAATCCTGCTTAAACTTTACATTTTTAGATGGAGGATTAGGAAATTACTGGGAAGGTGATTATTTCTGTTGTAAGGTCTTATAGCATAGTAACAGAAGAGGTGGCGACTTTTCATCTTACTCATCCATGTGAATGTTGCTCATATCACCGACATATTTCACATTTTTTGTGCCTAAGAACTAAGCGGCATTAAAAAAAAAAAAAAAAAAAGTATCAAATATTTGGACATTTCTTTGATCATTTTTTATTATTACTCTAGGAGAATGTTTATTTTTTTTTCTTTTATTCTTTTATGTTAATTTCAAAATGGAGATATTAATTCAGATTTCTATTTTCCTATAATTATACATTATTCTATCTATAAACACACACGGACCACGGGCACATTGTCCTGCTAGCCCTCTAATGACCCCGGGACTCTGACCACTGACCACTGTTCTATTGCAGCATTGAAGTCCTGGATCTAAATCCGAACAAGAGCAAAATTATCATGAAGTTTAACTTTTTCAAGTTTTGATTTTTCTTCCTAAACTTCAAAATCATTATTGGATCTGAAGAGCTTTGCGGAATATGTTGGTGCGATATAAGTAATAAGAAGAAGATAATCGATATTAAACTGACTTTGTTTACAATTTCCCCAAATTTGCAGATTTTAACATACCTGAAAGTTCTGGCTCCAGTCTTCTGTCAAGTCTTCCCACCGACAAAGACTTCAGACGTGTTATGGGCCAAAGCCCTGGGGAAGAGGGAAGAGAAGACCAGGACTGAAGCCTCTGGAGCAGCATAGGACTGGCGGGAGCTGACGTTAGCTGACCCCAATGTCGCTTCAAAACTGAATGGGTCCATAAAAAATAGGGTTTGTATATTCCCTTGAAGAAAAAAAAAAAGAAAAATTGATGCAAAATTGTAATCCTTCTAACATCCTAACAAAATAATAGGAGATTTGAAAAATAATGCTGACGTCTAGTAAACGAATAGGAAATGTTAGTTGATAACTTATTTGCGTAATGCAACTATTGGTTTAAGGATAGAAGCATTCAAAGTTTTCATCTAAATTTTCATCAAATTTCCAATATTATCGTAAAAAAAAAAAAGCATAACAAATTGACCTAAATTTACCGCTAATAGGGTTGAGCGAGTATGTTCTGTCCGAGTATGCTCGGGCCGAGCTCCGAGTATTTACAGCTGCTCGGTGATATGGTTGAATCGCTCCCGTGTGCATGATTTGCAACTGTTTGACAGCTTTATTACATGTGAGGAATGTGTAAGAAATAGACATCACATGTAATAAAGCTGTCAAACAATTGCAAATCATGCACACGGGAGCGATTCAACCATATCACCGAGCAGCTGTAAATACTCGGAGCTCGGCCCGAGCATACTCGCCGAAAGGGTTAATAGAACATACCCGCTCAACACTAACCGCTAACTTAAATTACAATCTGTCAAGAAAAAACAATGGAATATTTGGAAATTGTGGGTATCCCGCCCTGCTGGCACCGTATCCAATAATGGAGTGCAATCGAGAAGGAGTATATGGGCAGTTTATTCTCTAACAGTTTCGAAGTGTTCTTTTTTCTTCTTCTTTTCCTTCTCCCTCTTCAGAAGAACCAGAGAAATTCAGGATTTCTGTGGTTCTCTTGAAGAATACTTTGAAATGCATAGAGAACAAACTGCATTTGATACTCCTTCTCAATTGTACTCCTTTATTGAATATAACACCAGCAGGGCAGGTTACCCACAACTTCCAAATATTTCATTACTATGTTGCTCCTGCCAGTCCTGGGATCCCTATATGATTCCCTTTACCGTGTTGTGTCGCCATTGCCTTTTGCCTAACTCTTGTAATCTGGATAACACCTTATTGCACTTTTCTTGTTCCGTCAGCCATTTCCCATGAAAAAAATCACTGGGATATGTTGAAACGTCCCAGAGTTATTAACACATAAAGTGACACCGGTCAGAATTGAAATAAATGGGGCTTGGTCATTAAGGGAAAAATTGGCTCCACCACTAAGGGGTTAATATATTTCCTTGAGGTTATAATCTGTTGATACTGTTGTATTTTTGCTCCTATTTGTAGTTGTACATATAAACACACTTACGTTATTTACACCAGAAATATAAATAACATGATACAAATTAGTTCCCTTGTTAATACTTTGTTACAATATATACAGTTCTCTGATCTGCTGCTGCCCTTTTCTATGTCCTTCCAGCCAAAGTTGGAAGTCTCAGGTCGGAAATCTCAATCTTTTAAATCACCGGGAGATGCTGAGAATAATCTTCATTTCCAGAAGATGATGATTTCACCTAGAAAGCAAAACGCTCATGGATATTACGTGGAGAGGGATCTGCAGCCACATCAGTCAGAGGAGTCATCTGCTCCACATCTGGGAAACCATCTTTCGGTTGGAGCCCTTGGGACAAGTAATAGTTTTGTGAATTTCTCACTGTGATAGATGTTGTGAGTAAAAATAGGGGAGAAAAAAAAAAAACAGGTAATAGATTTATTGGCTTTTCATAAACTGCCCTCAGGGGTTATGCAATAATACAGAAGATTAGAATACAAAATGGATAACAATCTGAAGATCGTCCAAAATGGTTGAACACTTTCAAATCTTAAACAATAATCTCCTTCTGTATAAACTAATAGTGTTTTAACACATTTGGCTGTTAAACCCTTAAGGAGCCACCCTAGGATGATAAAGACAGTACAGGTAACATCTTCTGACAGTGATTGTATGTGCACTGATACGGTGCCCTCCTGATCCTAAGGTACTGTGGCTTGCGAAAGTATTTACCCCCTTGGCTGTTTACCTATTTTGTTACATTACACCCTGTGTGTAAATATCCTTTTAGTCCGATTTATGTGTGATGCATCTGCACTCAATAGTCTAAGTTGGTGAAGTGAAGAGGGAAAAATATAGGCATAAATGGAAAAAATCATGGGATCAAGTACCTAAAAATTGGCATTTGCATAGATATTCACCCCTTTTGCTATGAAGCCCCTAAACATTTCTGTTGCAAGCAATTACCTTCATAAGTCACGTGCTTAGTGACAGGATGTCCACCTGTGTGCAATCTATGTGTCACATGTCTGTCGGTATATAGGTTTTACCTTTACTGAAAGGCCACAAAGGCTGCAACACCATTAAGCAAGAGGCACCACTAACCAAACACCACCCTGAAGACCAAGGAGATCTCCCAACAACACCATGAAGACCAAGGAGCTCTCCAAACAACACCATGAAGACCAAGGAGATCTCCAAACAACACCATGAAGACCAAGGAGATCTCCAAACAACACCATGAAGACCAAGGAGATCTCCAAACAACACCATGAAGACCAAGGAGATCTCCAAACAACACCATGAAGACCAAGGAGATTTCCAAACAACACCATGAAGACCAAGGAGATCTCCAAACAAGTCAGGGACAAAGTTATTGAGAAGTACAAGTCAGGGCTGAGTTATAAAATAACTATCCCAATCTCTGAGGATCCTATAGCACCATCAAATCCATTATCATCAAATGGAAAGACCATGGTACCACAACAAACCTGCCAAGAGAGGGCGCCCACCAAAACTCTCATCCCGGGCAAGGAGGGCAATAATCAGAGAGGCAGCACAGAGACCAAAGTTAACCCTGAAGGAGCTGCAGAGTTTCCAAGCAGAGACTGGAGTATCTGTCCATACAACCACAATAAGCCATACACTCCATGGATGTGAAGACAAGGTCCAAAAAAGAAAGAGAAGTACTCACTTCCGGAGTAGAAGCACTGGAAGGGCGTGAAATGGCCGTAGTCCATGAGCACTCCTCTTATCCCTCTGACTGCCGCATAGATGTTCAAAAGACTGATGGAATAAAGGACGTTTTAATTTTTTCATAAAAGTAATGGTGAGTGCTGCTCTTTCTTTTTTGGACCTTGTTTTCATTTTCATGCTTGTTGAGCAATAGCACCACTACCATCCTGATTGCTGAAAGAGGCTCATAGCGGGGAAATATACAACACGTGGTATTTTGACTGATTGGTGCCGCAGTCCTTGTATGAATTGACTCCATAGAGGTGGCCTTTATGTAAGAGTGGGCAGAAATAAGCCTTTATTTATACAACAACAGTAAGGCTCATTTTGAGTTTGCCAAAAGACATGTCGGAGACTCCCCAAATGTATGGAGGAAGGTGCTGTGGTCAGAGGAGACCAAAATTTAACTTTTTGGCCACCAAGGTAAACGTTATGTCTGAAGCCAATCTAGCACAGCTCATCACGCCAAGAACACCATCCCCACAGTGAAACATGGTGGTGGCAGCATCATGCTGTGGGGATGTTTGTCGGCAGCAGGGACAAGGAAAATGGTCCGAGTCAAGGGAAAGATGGATGGTGCAAAATACAGGGATATCTTTGAGCAAAATCTGTTTCAGTCTGTCAGTGATTTGAGACTGGGACGGAGGTTCACTTTCCAACAAGACAATGACCCAACGCATACTGTTAAAGCAACACTTGAGTGGTTTAGGGGAAACATGTAAATGTTCTGGAGCGGCCGAGTCAAAGCCCAGACCTTAATTCAATGGAGAATCTGTGGTCAGACTTGAAGATTGATGTTCACCAGAGGAAACCATCTAACTTGAAGGAGCTGGAGCAGTATTGTCTTGAGGAATGGGCAAAAGTCCCAGTGGCAAGATATGGAAAGCTTATAGAGACTTATCCAAAGCGACTTGCAGCTGTAATTGCTGCAAAAAAAGGCTCTACAAAGTATTGACTTTAGGGGGGTGAATAGTTATTCACACTGAAGTTTTTAGTTATTTTGTCCCATTTGTTAATTGCTTCACACAAAAAAAGAAACCAAATGTTCACAGTTGTCGGCATGCTCTTTATATCAGGGTTCCCCAATACCAGTCCTCAAGGCCCACCAACAGGCCATGTTTTCAGGATTTCCTTAGTATTGCACACAAGATAATTGCATCACCTGCACAGGCAATTCCATCACCTGTGCAATAGTAAAGAAATCCTGAAAACATGACCTGTTAGTGGGCCTTGAGGACTGCAGTTGGGGAACCCTGCTTTACATGAACTGATGTAAACCTTAAAAAAAACAGTTAAATTTGAGGTTGCGAGATAGCAAAACACGAAAAATGCCAAGGGGAGTGAATACTTTTGCATGCCACTGTATGTGCTTTTACGAGGAGCAGTAGGGAGTGAGTCTGTGTGTGGCTGAGGCCACATGGAAGGAGAAGGTTCCCTATTACTGAGGAAAAAAACATTAGGCTGGAAATACAGCAGTTCCTGAAATAAGGGACCAGTTAGACACACCTGAGGAGATGGGAGTTTATGGGATAGAATGACTGTAAGGCCATGTTCACATGTTCAGTATTAGGTCAGTATTTTACATCAGTATTTGTAAGCCAAAACCAGGAGTGGGTGATAAATGCAGAAGTGGTGACGTGTTTCTATTATACTTTTCCTCTGATTGTTCCACTCCTGATTTTGGCTTACAAATTCTGATGTAAAATACTGACCAAATACTGAAAGTGTGAACGTGGCCTAACTATTCCTTACACAGACTTATCGACTATGCATACGACGCGCCCCCAGGGCCGTGGGGTACTCGGCAGCTGGGCCTCTGGCTGCTGGGGGATATCACGGTAGCTGGCTCGGTTCGAGACCCAGGGGGGTCAGTAAAAAGGGGGAAGATATTGGGGATTTGGGAAAGTGTTCGTGACGCCACCTGTGGAATGCGGCTAAGAGGTGCCGCTGCTGCGGAGCAGTCCTCTGGAGCTGGTGTTACGGCAGCCGGGATGGTGTGGCTCTCCACAGGTAGAGCTTAGCTCCAGGGCAGTGTAAGGAGATGGTGGTTGCGCTGGGCGTTGTAGTGCAGGGAGGGGAAGATGGCGCAGATAAAGAATGGATGGAGGCAGTGCGGTGCAGTCATCCGGGTCTTTACTCACAGTTCGTATGGGAGTTCCACTGGTGCACTGTACGGGTGCTAGCCTCCCACTTCGCGCTGCATTCACCAGGCAGGGGTTCAAGCACTTTCTCAGGTAGTTTAGGAGTACCGGACAGAACCCCATTTTCTTGTGTTCCTAGCTATACCGACTTCACGCTGGGTGTTTCTCCCTCCTTCTCTGCGCTGCCCAATCTCAATCCCGCTCGGGTGCTCTGAAGTCCCTCCTGTGCGTCAGAGTTCCCGGACCTGCTTGACTCTCCTGGGGATTAGAATGCGGCTTCGGCAACTGACTATATAAGCCAGAAGCCTCCGGTTTTTCCAGCCGAGACTTGGAGTACACGACTGGGCCAGGGGCCGGTCCCCTTCTTGCGGCCTACGATCCCTCTGTCTTCTGAAAGATTCGGGGCGTATGGGTGCCGTCCTGCACTCGCAGTACCCCCCTATGATCCCTTTGACCAGAACGGAGCCTACTCCCTGCTCCCCTCCTTGGCCTCTAGACTTGGCCCTACTTGTGGAGTAGAGCTCCTAATGAGACTCTGCTCCTGGATTGTTCTTCTGAACTGTCCTCTCACTGCTGTTCCTCTCACTAACCTGCCACCCTAAAATGGCTTCCCATTATATACTCCTACTACTATAGTGCTCCCTTAAACTACTTCCTCCACCCACACCCACTACTGGTTCCCCCTACATCTGGGTTCCCCCCACTCCAGCCAGGGTCAGGGCTCAGCATAAACATACATTGCGTCTTGCCCTTCCAGCCGGCCTGGAGCAGTGTAGTGTTGGATGCAGGTGTTGGGGTTCCGGGCAGCACTCCCTTCTTACCTGAGAGAAGGAGACACCACACCTCTGGGTGAGGTGCAGTACCTCTGTGGCGACTGAACCCTCAGGGGCGCCACACTCCCCCCTGGTAAAACACAGCACGTCCGCGGGCTGGAACTAAGCAAAAACACGGTAAATTAGACATACAAATTTTTAAGAATGCATTCGCATATAAGATTAGAAAATACAACATTTCTTCCCTTTATGGGAGGCACATCACTTTAGCGTTGCAGGTTATATCTAGCAAACATTATAAAACATTTTTCATATCATTATTGCAACAGGGTGTCCTTTTTACTTTTAAACAGGTGCAAACTCTCAACGTAGGCCCTGAGCGTGGCTGCAGGGCATAGGCGATCCTGGGGTTGGACCACGTCTTCTGTCACGCCAAACGGGTTTTTCTTCTGAGGTCATGGTTGTGAATATAAAACCAATAGGGTGCACTTTAAGAAGTGTGGAACTATTTACAGCATCAGTTTCTGGCTGTTCACAGTCCCCAGCCTGGAGTCTGTATACCCTGACGGGTAGTATGGAAACATACACTATTTTAGAAAAACATTATTAACTTTCACACTGTACCCTTACGGGTGATTATTTACAGTTTCAGTCCCACTTGCTAAACTAATAGTCGGGTCCCCGCCTGGGGTATGGCTGATTTTTACCTGACCCAGCCAGGTCATACGGTATGTCCTGCGGGGGTGTGTCCTCGATGACACGGTACACTTGCAGGGCGTACCACCCGCGTTCCCCGTGGTGACGTGTGTAGGTGACCTTGTCACCGGGGTAGAGATTCCGGTCGGGATGGCCCTCTTCCAGCTCGGGCTTAACATCCCGCCGGTTAACGAAGATGTCCCTCGTAAAGTTGGGATCTCTTATAAAGCCCCACCCAGCCTTCAGGTCAAACTTTACCACAACTCCCACATCGCGGGGGCTGAGGTGGGCTGACTCCGCCTGGCAGACTTGGGCCTTTGCGGCCTTGTCCCGGGCCTCCAGGCATTCACAGCGCGCCCGCCGAGCGCGCCGCTCCTTCTCCAGCTGCAGGAGCTCCCGCCTGCAGTACTCCTTCCTCTGCAGGGCTCCGGCCTGGGTCTCCCGCGGGAACCTCATCAGGTCCCCCCCCTGGTTGTCCCAGCAAAACTCCTCTCCGCCAGAATAGGCAACCAGGGGTGCTGGTATCGGGAGTTGCATGCTCGGCTGCTGGTCCTCGATCCGGGCAGACCAGTCGAAGGCCGGAGCGCCGTACACCCACTCGGGTGCCGGAGGTGGAGGCGCGGGAAGGAACCAAGTAGAAGGCTCCCAGTTTCCGTGCCCGGGAGTGAAGGTTCCGGGAGGGCACTAAGTGGAGGCTCCTCAGGGTCAGCGCCTACCTGCTCCTTTGCTGCATCTGGCCTCCTGGTACTCAGTGGGCTCCGCCGGGCCTGGGGTGCCGCTGCTGGCTTCTGCCGGCTCAGCTCCAGGACTTCACTTTGGAGGAACTCCGCGTCCTCCTGGGACAATTTTCTAACTTCTCCCTCCTGGGTGAGGGGAGTTGCTTGCCACTGTAGCAGGCCAGAGGCGGAGGCTTGATCCTGGCTTCCGTCCATGCTGGCTGCCGGGTGCGGTCTGTCTAGACTGGTTAAGACCACACCCTGTCTCCATTCCTTTTCTCCTCCTCCTCTCTTCTTTCGGGGGCGGTCCCATGGCAATCTGCTGTCGGTCACTCCCTGTGACGGCCTCCCTGCCTTGACGGACACATCTATGTGGACAGTCACTGTTGCAAGGGGCAGGGTTGGCTTTTGGCGCCATTCCGGGACCCGGCCCACTATGGGAGGTTCCATACTGTTGTCTTTGATCACGCACATAATGGCACCCGTTCTTCTGGGGCGGGCGCCACATTCAGCAACATAACACAGTTCTTTAGGCACACTTCACCCGTCGATACGGGCTGGTCATGCATCCTGTTCGTGACGCCAAAACATGATGCGCCCCCTGGGCCGTGGGGTACTCGGCAGCCGGGCCTCTGGGGGATATCACGGTAGCTGGCCGGGTCCGTGACCCAGGGCGGTCAGTAAAAAGGGAAATTTATAGGGAATTTGGGAAAGTGTTCGTGATGCCACCTGTGGAATGCAGCTAAGAGGTGCCGCCGCTGTGGAGCAGTCCTCTGGAGCTGGTGTTACGGCAGCCGAGATGGTGTGGCTCTCCACAGGTAGAGCTAGGTCCAGGGCAGTGTAAGGAGATTGTGGTTGCGCTGGGCGTTGTAGTGCAGGGAAGGGAAGATGGCGCAGATAAAGAATGGACGGAGGCGGTGAAGTGCAGTCATCCGAGTCTTTACTCACAGTTCGTATGGCAGTTCCACTGGTGCACTGTACGGGTGCTAGCCTCCCACGTCGCGCTGCGTTTGTAGCACCCAGAGGATTCGGCTGCTACAGGGGTGTTGCACCTCAACCCAGAGGTGTGATATTCCACTCCCGGGTAAGGATGGAGTGTGGAACTGAGCTCAGAAAGCTGCATGCACTACACACATCCCATTTCCGAGGAACAGACCAACGGTACTCCCACTTAGAAATGTGCAGGTACGACCGAGTCTGTTCCTGGCTGGAGTGGGAGGGGGGTGGTACATCCCAGTAGTGTAGGGGCAGATAGGGGGAGCAGCCTGGGTAAAGATAGGAGCTCATTGGGTGCTGGTCACCTGAGCTCACACATAGAGGGAGTATTTAAGGTGGGCACCATCTAAGATCAGGGTCAGTCAGCCAGTCTTTGCAGAGAAGCCAGAGGAGAGGAAGAGAGCAGAGGAGCAGAGCAGCCCCAAGGCCCAGAGAGAGAGAGAGGAGCGAGAAAGACCCAGAGGGGGAGACAGAAGGAACTCTGAGAACCCAAGTACAACCCTAGGGTGAAGAGTTGGCAACAGGGTACCGGATCCCAAACTGGTGGGGGCTAAAGCATACCTCAGCCAGAGACCGGAGGCCGTGGGCAGGATCTGCCACGGCCACCCACCACATCCACCCTGAAGGCAAACCACGTGTAGGGTCAGGGAACCCAAGGCCAAGGGTCTCCCAACAGAAGGCCCGAGGGAGCTGGACCTAGGTGGATCCCTGGTGGGGACGGCCAGAAGAAAGGACAAGAAGGAGGGCTCAGGGACACGCTCCGGACTTGCTTGGGGGTTGGCTGAATCCAGGACCTGGTGGACGCAGCACGGCTCGGGTGGTCACTCAAGGCCGGAGTGACCGGAATATCTGCAGTAAGTAAACACCCTGAACTGCACAACCCGACTCTGTCTTTAATTATCATCTACGCTGCACCACCACAACCCCCATCCTCTGCACCTGACCCCCTGAGGCCATACCCCTCCCGTTGGGGGTTATACTATCTAAAGCTGCACCAACACCATCAGCCTCAGCGGACCCTGCTGCAGCGGCGGCCGTAGTGACCGCAATCCAACGGGTGGCGTAGTCGACATAACGAACTTTGTAACATCTGTAGGACTGCCACATACTCTGAGCTTGACACCCTGGGCACGGACCGGGTCACAGCCACTCGGAGACTACAACCCCCATCTGATCCGGCTCCGGGTATTCCCCTAAAGAATATGGCCCAGGGGGCGCGTCAACTTTGGCGTAGTCGGCAGGATTACGTGCCCGCAACACCCGGGTACTGCGTGCCTGAAGAAAAGAACAAGTTTACCTCAAAAAGAAGTCTCCTGCCGGTTCCGGAGGGTCCCCGCCATCGGACTCCGTCACAGATCGATTCCCGCCGGTTGTCCGCCATTAACAGCTTTTTCCCGCCATCTGCAGAGTTTCCCGCCACTGGGAGACGATTCCCGCCATTTCCAAAGGTTTCCCGCCTTGTCAGAGCGGACGCCATTATGGGCGTGCCAGAGGATGGCAAGAGGCCGCCTCCCATCGTGGGCCAGGACCGAAAATGGCGCCAAAAGTGGAAACCGCCCCCACCAACAGAGACTGTGATGCTAGAGGTGTCTGTCAGCGTGAAAGAACTGCCCCTGGAGCTGACAATCACCAAGTGGCCCCGGGACCGACCTCGAAGTGGGAGGACTGAGAAGAAGAGAGCAAAGATGGGTGTCGCCTGGAGCAGTCTGGAGAGAGCGCACCCGGAGACAAGAAGCCTAGAGCTGAGTCCAGAAGAAGCTTACCCGGAGATGGGAGAAGAGCAGAGCAGCACCGGCCCGCTGGCCAGGAGCCTGCTGTAGACAATGGAAGGAGAGCAGAGCAGCACCGACCCGTTGGTCAGGAGCCTGCTAGAAGCAACGACCCCACTAGGCTTAGTGGAGGTCCTGGCACAGCTCCCCCGAGATCGGGAGTGTGCACAGACCGCGCTGGAGGGCCTCGCACGGAGGATGGCCCGGGTGCAGCGAGAGACGTTGGCGGAGTGGAGCCGAGAGATGGCCCAGCAGACAAGAACTCGTCAGCGGAGCACGCCACCCGAAACGAGGAGACAGACCGCCTCTGAGGATGGCGCAGGAGGACTGAAGGCCGGAGACGGCGCCGAGAAGGGAGCCGAACGAATGGAGGCAGGTAAAGGGGACGTCTATACCCCAAACCGGGAAACCGCGCACCTGCCCCAGCTCCCCGTCGCAGAGCCCGAAGTACCCCCTGCCGTGCCCGTAACCGCAACGTCACCGCCACAGACTAGGCCTCAACCGGAAGCCGCAGCCGCGACCCCTGTGACGTCACACGCCTCGACCCCGAGCGTGACCAAGCAGGAAGTACCACCAGCCTGGTCGCAAGGCCTAGTACCCCCGGGCGCCGCAATACCAACAGCGCCCCTTACCTCCGTGGAGCCACCGGCCTGGTCGCAGGGCCAAGTAGCCCAGGGCGCCGCCGTCCTTACGGTGCCCTTCACTTTCCAGGTGCCCCAGGCCTGGCCGCAAGGCCTGGGCAACCCGGGCGCCACCACCACCGCGCCCATAAAACCAAGAGTGCCGCATCTGGGAGAAGATCTGTTCGCCCAACATACGTGCCCGGATGGGCAGCCCTTTATATGGCCACCGGAGTTTCACCATCCCCGACTCCGGAAAGAGAGACCCCTAGACGAACCCCTGATTCCGGTTCCAAAGCCCGTAAAAAGGACCTCGCCCCCGCTAGAGGAGGCACAGTTTGAGTGGGACCCCACCGGAGAAGATCTCATGGGGTTCACTCAGGAGACTCGGGCAGCCGCAGCGGAGCGTGCAGAGTGCTGCCGCCAGCAGCTCGAGGTCTTCGAGAGGGAGCGGAGAGAGAGGCGGGTCCGGGAACAACAAGCCCAGATAAAGAGCGCGGAGCAGAAGAGCCGGGCCAGGAGGAGTCCCCGTGCAGCTCATGGTCCCCCTTCCACCGGGACTGTGATCAAGTTTAATATGCAGCACGGGTGGGGCTTCATCCGAGATCACCGCACCCCAGGCGACGTCTTCGTGACAAGAAGAGACGTTGAGTCCCACCTACCGGAGGGACACAGAGGACGTGACCTGTATATAGGGGACGAGGTCACCTTCACCCGGCACAAGTGTGCCAAAGGACCCTACGCCCTCCATGTGCATCGCCTGACGGAGGAGGAGCTGCGGTGTGAGGAGTAGCAAGAGGACCCGGACGGGTCTGAAGCTAAAGTGAATCACAAAGAAAGAGCAGGAGGACGTCGTCGTTGAGTACAGCGGAGTAGAAGCTGTATATAGTTGCCCGTCGGGGCACAGTGAACTGTTGTTGCTATTATAGTCCCCGTTGGGACCAGCAAATTGAACTGTTACCCGTATTTCCCTTAATCCCACTGACCGAGGACTGAGAGCGGTCATCCCTTTCCTATATACCTGGCCGAGGACTGAGAGCGGCCATATCCCTTGTATATAGTTGCGCTTCCTAAGGCGCCCCCTACCGGTTTTATAGGAAGACCATTTTTCTAGAGAAACTGTTGCACTTTTCCCGGGCACACGTTGCACAGTGTCCGGAGGAGGAGCTAGAAGACGAGAATGTTATTTATATGAAAAGTTTTATGATGCTGCTAATATATGTTGTTTTATATGTTTTATTATGTTGTTTATGCAAAAGTTGTATGTTTTGGTGTTGTTTTATATCTTACAGCCCGAGGACGTGCTGTGATTTACCAGGGGGGAATGTAGCACCCTGAGGATTCGGCTGCTACAGGGGTGTTGCACCTCAACCCAGAGGTGTGATATTCCACTCCCGAGTAAGGATGGAGTGTGGAACTGAGCTCAGAAAGCTGCATGCACTACACACATCCCATTTCCGAGGAACAGACCAACGGTACTCCCACTTAGAAATGTGCAGGTACGACAGAGTCTGTTCCTGGCTGGAGTGGGAGGGGGGTGGTACATCCCAGTAGTGTAGGGGCAGATAGGGGGAGCAGCCTGGGTAAAGATAGGAGCTCATTGGGTGCTGGTCACCTGAGCTCACACATAGAGGGAGTATTTAAGGTGGGCACCATCTAAGATCAGGGTCAGTCAGCCAGTCTTTGCAGAGAAGCCAGAGGAGAGGAAGAGAGCAGAGGAGCAGAGCAGCCCCAAGGCCCAGAGAGAGAGAGAGGAGCGAGAAAGACCCAGAGGGGGAGACAGAAGGAACTCTGAGAACCCAAGTACAACCCTAGGGTGAAGAGTTGGCAACAGGGTACCGGATCCCAAACTGGTGGGGGCTAAAGCATACCTCAGCCAGAGACCGGAGGCCGTGGGCAGGATCTGCCACGGCCACCCACCACATCCACCCTGAAGGCAAACCACGTGTAGGGTCAGGGAACCCAAGGCCAAGGGTCTCCCAACAGAAGGCCCGAGGGAGCTGGACCTAGGTGGATCCCTGGTGGGGACGGCCAGAAGAAAGGACAAGAAGGAGGGCTCAGGGACACGCTCCGGACTTGCTTGGGGGTTGGCTGAATCCAGGACCTGGTGGACGCAGCACGGCTCGGGTGGTCACTCAAGGCCGGAGTGACCGGAATATCTGCAGTAAGTAAACACCCTGAACTGCACAACCCGACTCTGTCTTTAATTATCATCTACGCTGCACCACCACAACCCCCATCCTCTGCACCTGACCCCCTGAGGCCATACCCCTCCCGTTGGGGGTTATACTATCTAAAGCTGCACCAACACCATCAGCCTCAGCGGACCCTGCTGCAGCGGCGGCCGTAGTGACCGCAATCCAACGGGTGGCGTAGTCGACATAACGAACTTTGTAACATCTGTAGGACTGCCACATACTCTGAGCTTGACACCCTGGGCACGGACCGGGTCACAGCCACTCGGAGACTACAACCCCCATCTGATCCGGCTCCGGGTATTCCCCTAAAGAATATGGCCCAGGGGGCGCGTCACGTTCACCAGGTACCTCTGTGGCGACTGAACCTTCAGGGGCGCCACACATACAGTGTCAGGCTGCTTATGGCCCGCCAGTAAGATTGACTCTGGGGGCCCACTGTTCACCTACTGAACATACAAAAACGGAACTCTGTTTCTATATAATGATACATTGGGTGCGTGATGAATGAATGATGAGCTGCTGCTTTGTCTGTACGTAGTGAGTCAAGTATATTGTGCCAACTACTGTTCATGTAGGGTAGTGGAGCCCACCGGGGGATTCACCTTTTGCCCTTTGGGCCAGTCCGAGCTTGTGAGCAGATGTCACTTTGATTACATGTGTATTGGTGTTAGAGATGTGCAGGACTTCAGTCCTGGGGTTGTTATCACTGGTCCTCCACTGAGCACCTGACTGTCAGAGCTGTGGACAATGAATTTAATGGTAAAGCAAGGAGTTGTAGATGCAGTAGATGAGTTTAGTGCCTGGACAACCTGATATTGGCATCGTAGGCATAAGCTTGTCTGTAATGAAAGTGTGATGAAGGTCTGGAGTGGGCAGAGGACAAGGGGTTGTGGAGATCTTGTATGGTGTGGGTCACCAAGTATGAAGTGGTAGAATAAATAATGAACCAGCATCAGGTTGTCTGCACCCGCGGCTCATTTATGTGTGTGGAGAGTAAAGGTAAACTCATCTGGTCTTATCCAACAGAAGAACAAATGACTCCAAAATTATTTATAAATGTACTGCAGCTAGAAAAGTGTCAGGACATGCAGAGCATCACAACTATGATAGAAAGATGTAATGACATGCAGAGCATCGCAGCTATGATAGAAAGGTGTCAGTACATGCAGAGCATCGTAGCTATGATAGAAAGGAGTCAGGACATGCAGAACATCACAGCTATGAGTGAACGGAGTCAGGACACACAGAGCATCGCAGCTATGATAGAAAGGTATCAGTACATGAAGAGCATCACAGCTATGATAGAAAAGTGTCAGGACACGCAGAGCATCACAGCTTTGAGAGAAAAGTGTCAGGACACGCAGAGCATTGCATTGCAGCTATGATAGAAAAGTGTCAGGACTAGTGATGAGCGAGCACTAAAATGCTCGGATACTCGTTGCTCGGGTCGAGAAAATTGGAATACTCGGGTGCTCGACCCGAGCAACAAACCCAATGTAAGTCTATGGGAAACTCGAGCATTTTTCCGGCGGCTCCCCCCGGCGGTCTGCAGAGGGCCTAAAAATTGCCCAAATCGATGTGAACAGTGCTCAAATGACATGGGGACAGCATGGGGAAGACCCCTGGAAGCATCTCTGACTCCCAAGTCACTGCTGTCAACAACGTTGTCAGAGTATTATGCGACTTTTACGGACTCACAATAAAACATACAAAAACTAAACCAAAATGGATTTTCCTGGGAAATATGGTAAGGAACTTCCTTTCCAGGGTAATGACTTGTATATAAAGCAAAATAAATAACGAAAACCAAAAATACTCCTCCACACCTTGAGCTATGTTCACATGTAGCGTTTTTGCACTTTTGAATTGCTTTCAACCAAGACAAATGCATTCACTAGGAAATGTCATTTTAACATTTTACAACCTTATCTGGCCATGTGGTGTGAGAGCATCACAGCTATGATAGAAAAGTGTCAGGACACACAGAGCATTGCAGCTATGATAGAAAAGTGTCAGGACACACAGAGCATCACAGCTATGATAGAAAGGAGTCAGGACATGCAGAGGATTGTTGCTATGATAGAAAAGCGTCAGAACACGCAGAGCATCACAGCTATGATAGAAAAGTGTGAGGACACGCAGAGCATGACAGCTATGATAGAAAAGTGTCAGGATACAGAGAATCGCAGCTATGGTAGAAAGGTGTCAGGACATGCAGATCATCGTAGCTATGATAGAAAGGTGTCAGGACATGCAGAGCATCACAGCTATGATAAAAAGGTGTCAGGACATGCAGAGGATCGTTGCTATGGTAGAAAAGTGTCAGGACACGCAGAGCATCACAGCTATGATAGAAAAGTGTCAGGACACAGAGAATCGCAGCTATGATAGAAAGGACATGCAGATCATCGTAGCTATGATAGAAAGGTGTCAGGACATGCAGAGCATCACACCTATGATAAAAAGGTGTCAGGACACACAGAGGATTGTTGCTATGATAGAAAAGTGTCAGGACACACAGAGCATCACAGCTATGATAGAAAGGTGTCAGGACAACGTTGCTATGATAGAAAAGTGTCAGGACACGCAGAGCATCGCAACTATGATAGAAAGGTATCAGGATACGCAGAGCATCGTAGTTATGATAGAAAGGTGTCAGGATGCAGCTATGACAGATAGAATGTATAGAACTTAAAGGGTCTTCTAAAACCATAGTGCAGATTGTACAGGACACGTGCATGGTTCTTCTCTCGATCGCTCAGAGCACAATGGAGGTTACACAGCATTAGCTGATGGTTATAATATAAGAAATGAAATAGCACCTTGAATTCAGGATCGATAGCATTTTATTGGCGGACATTTCATGGCGTTCTGCGTGAGATGCTCGCAGTTTTTCAGCTGCAGTGGATGTGTGCGGATATTTGTTTAGAATTGATTATTTTCTTAATGCAGTTACATTCAGCTGTTAAGATACCAGAGAGAGAAACAGGAAATTATCTGCAGAGCTTATCAATATTTTTCTGAAATTTAAAACATTTGTTGTGGTTTCTCATGCTGTTCTTCAAGCCGAACATCAGATATTTCTCTCTTCATCCTAAAGTAATGGCCAACAATTAAAGAGCTACAGGTTGTAAACCAAACAGCTCATGCAAATTGGCACAAAGGACGGATGTCTCTATACAGTGGGGAAAATAAGTATTTGATACTGCTTTGATTATTTTTTAATCTAAAAATAAAATCCAGAAAATCACATTGTATGATTTTTAAATAATTAAATTGCATGAAATAAGTATTTGATCACCGACCAACCAGTAAGAATTCTGGCTCTCACAGACAGATTACTTTTTCTTTAAGAAGCCCCCCTACTCTGCACTCATTACCTGAATTAATTGCACCTGTTTGAACTCATTACCTGCATAAAAGACACCTGTCCACACACTCAATCAATCACACTCCAACCTCTCCACCATGGCCAAGACCAAAGACCTGCCTAAGTACACCAGGGACAAAATTGTAGACCTGCACAAGGCTGGGATGGGCTACAGGACAATCGGCAAGCAGCTTGGTGAGAAGGCAACAACTAATGGCACAATCATTAGAAAATGGAAGAAACACAAGATGACTGTTAATCTTCCTCAGTCTGGGACTCCATGCTAGATCTCACCTCATGGGGTAAGGATGATTCTGAGAAACGACAGGAATCAGCACAGAACTACACGAGAGGACCTGGTCAATGACCTGAAGAGAGCTGGGACCACATTCTCAAACATTATCGTTCATAACACACTATGCAGTCATGGATTAAAATCCTGTAGGGCACGCAAGGTCCCACTGCTCACGCCAGCACATATCCAGGCCCGTTTGAAGTTCGCCAAAAGGAGGCATGGGAGAAGGTCATGTGGTCACATGAGAATCAAAATAGAACTTTTTGGCATCAACTCCACTTGCCACGTTTGGAGGAAGAAGAAGGATGAGTACAACCTCAAGAACACCATCCCAAATGTAAAGCATGGTGGAGGAAACATAATACTTTGGAGCCACTTTTCTGCAAAAGGGACAGGACGACTGCACCGTATTGAAGGGAGGATAGATGGGGTCACATATCGCGAGATTTTTGCCAACAACCTTCTCCCCTCAGTAAGAGCATTGAAGATGGGTCATGACTGGGTCTTCCAGCATGACAATAACCTGAAACACACAGCCAGGGCATCTAAGGAGTGGCTCCGTAAGAAGCATTTCAAGGTCCTGGAGTGGCCTAGCCAGTCTCCAGACCTGAACCCAATAGAAAATCTTTGGAGGAGCTGAAACTCAATGTTGCCCAGTGACAGCCCTGAAATCTGAAAGATCTGGAGAAGATCAGTATGGAGGAGGGGGCCAAAATCCCTGCTGCAGTGTGTGCAAACCTGGTCAAGAACTGCAGGGAACGTCTGACCTCTGTAATTGCAAACAAAGGTTTCTGGACCAAATATTAAGTTCTGTTTTTCTGTTGTATCAAATACTTATTTCATGCCATAAAATGCAAATTAATTATGTAAAAATCCTACAATGGGATTTTCTGGATTTTATTTTTAGATTCAGTCTCTCACAGGTGAAGTGACCTACGATAAAAATTACAGACACCTCTCCGTTCTTTGTAGGTCGGAAAACTTGCAAAATCGGCAGTGTATAAAATACTTATTTTTCCGGCTGTATGTACAATGGAGCATAAATTCAGAGGCATAAGGAAATACAGTAGTCAATAGAATTGGATATTCAGATAGACAGATAAATGACTGCAGTACTGAGAAAACGCCGGCAGAGGCTGGACACACAGTGACATTTAATGACTTACAAGTGATATCATCTCTGATTGGAGTTGTTGCCCTTATTTTATATTCTCCAGACCTTCATGACTTCTTTCAGCTCGTTCTTGTCTCTGCAGACTTTGCCACCCAGACATCTTCAGCTCTTCAGCCTTCACTCATCATAAAATATATACAAAGTAAAAATTCTCAACTCCAAACACTGTGCCCCTTGAATCAGGGATGGACACAGTAAGAAAGGGGCCCTTTGCTGTCATCATAATGAACAATTCCACATGCTTTGAAAATGGAAATTGGCCCAATTACTTCTCGGGCCTCTGTGCATCTGCACAGATTACGCCAATGGTATGTCCACGCCTGACCTGAACATAGCTGTATTCTATGTCCCCCCTATATATATAGCTCTTCATTCTGTGCCCCCTGTACATATCTCTACACTCTGTGCCCCCTGTACATAACTCTTCACTCTGTGCCCCCTGTACATAACTCTTCACTCTGTGCCTCCTGTACATAACTCTTCACTCTGTGCCCTTTGTACATAACTACACTCTGTGCCCCCTGTACATAACTCTACACTCTGTGCCCCCTGTACATAACTCTTCACTCTGTGCCCCCTGTACATAACTCTACACTCTGTGCCGCCTGTACATAACTCTACACTCTGTGCCCTTTGTACATAACTACACTCTGTGCCCCCTGTACATAACTCTACACTCTGTGCCTCCTGTACATAACTCTTCACTCTGTGCCCTTTGTACATAACTACACTCTGTGCCCCCTGTACATAACTCTACACTCTGTGCCCCCTGTACATAACTCTACACTCTGTGCCTCCTGTACATAACTCTACACTCTGTGCCGCCTGTACATTACTCTTCACTCTGTGCCCCCTGTACATAACTCTACACTCTGTGCCCCCTGTACATAAGTCTACACTCTGTGCCTCCTGTACATAACTCTACACTCTGTGCCCCCTGTACATAACTCTACACTCTGTGCCCCCTGTACATATCTCTGCACTCTGTGCCCCCTGTACATAACTCTACACTCTGTGCCCCCTGTACATAACTCTTCACTCTGTGCCCCCTGTACATAACTCTACACTCTGTGCCTCCTGTACATAACTCTTCACTCTGTGCCCTTTGTACATAACTACACTCTGTGCCCCCTGTACATAACTCTACACTCTGTGCCCCCTGTACATAACTCTACACTCTGTGCCTCCTGTACATAACTCTACACTCTGTGCCCCCTGTACATAACTCTACACTCTGTGCCCCCTGTACATAACTCTACACTCTGTGCCCCCTGTACAAAACTCTACACTCTTTTCCCCCTGTACATAACTCTACACTCTGTGCCCCCTGTACATAACTCTACACTCTGTGCCCCCTGTACATAACTACACTCTGTGCCGCATGTACATAACTCTTCACTCTGTGCCCCCTGTACATAACTCTTCACTCTGTGCTGCCTGTACATAACTCTTCACTCTGTGCCCCCTGTACATAAGTCTACACTCTGTGCCCCCTGTACATAACTACACTCTGTGTCCCCTGTACATAACTACACTCTGTGCCCCCTGTACATAACTCTACACTCTGTGCCCCCTGTACATAACTCTACACTCTGTGCCCCCTGTACATATCTCTACACTCTGTGCCCCCTGTACATAACTCTTCACTCTGTGCCGTTTGTACATAACTACACTCTGTGCCCCCTGTACATAACTCTACACTCTGTGCCCCCTGTACATAACTCTTCACTCTGTGCCCCCTGTACATATCTACACTCTGTGCCCCCTGTACATAACTCTTCACTCTGTGCCCCCTGTACATAACTCTACACTCTGTGCCCCTTGTACATAAGTCTACACTCTGTGCCCCCTGTACATAACTCTAAACTCTTTGCTGCCTGTACATAACTCTACACTCTGTGCCCCCTGTACATAACTACACTCTGTGCCCCTGTACATAACTCTACACTCTGTGCCCCCTGTACATAACTACACTCTGTGCCCCCTGTACATAACTTTACACTCTGTGCCCCCTGTACATATCTCTACACTCTGTGCCCCCTGTACATAACTCTACACTCTGTGCCCCCTGTACATAACTACACTCTGTGCCCCCTTTATATTAATCTACACTCCGTGCCCCCTGTACATAACTCTTCACTCTGTGCCCCCTGTACATAACTCTACACTCTGTGCCCCCTGTACATAACTCTACACTCTGTGCCCCCTGTACATAACTCTTCACTCTGTGCCCTTTGTACATAACTACACTCTGTGCCCCCTGTACATAACTCTACACTCTGTGCCCCCTGTACATAACTCTACACTCTGTGCCCCCTGTACATAACTCTACACTCTGTGCCCCCTGTACATAACTCTACACTCTGTGCCCCCTGTACATAACTCTACACTCTGTGCCCCCTGTACAGAACTCTACACTCTTTTCCCCCTGTACATAACTCTACACTCTGTGCCCCCTGTACATAACTCTACACTCTGTGCCCCCTGTACATAACTACACTCTGTGCCGCATGTACATAACTCTTCACTCTGTGCCCCCTGTACATAACTCTTCACTCTGTGCTGCCTGTACATAACTCTTCACTCTGTGCCCCCTGTACATAAGTCTACACTCTGTGCCCCCTGTACATAACTACACTCTGTGTCCCCTGTACATAACTACACTCTGTGCCCCCTGTACATAACTCTACACTCTGTGCCCCCTGTACATAACTCTACACTCTGTGCCCCCTGTACATATCTCTACACTCTGTGCCCCCTGTACATAACTCTTCACTCTGTGCCCTTTGTACATAACTACACTCTGTGCCCCCTGTACATAACTCTACACTCTGTGCCCCCTGTACATAACTCTTCACTCTGTGCCCCCTGTACATAACTACACTCTGTGCCCCCTGTACATAACTCTTCACTCTGTGCCCCCTGTACATAACTCTACACTCTGTGCCCCCTGTACATAAGTCTACACTCTGTGCCCCCTGTACATAACTCTAAACTCTGTGCTGCCTGTACATAACTCTACACTCTGTGCCCCCTGTACATAACTACACTCTGTGCCCCTGTACATAACTCTACACTCTGTGCCCCCTGTACATAACTACACTCTGTGCCCCCTGTACATAACTCTACACTCTGTGCCCCCTGTACATATCTCTACACTCTGTGCCCCCTGTACATAACTCTACACTCTGTGCCCCCTGTACATAACTACACTCTGTGCCCCCTTTATATTAATCTACACTCTGTGCCCCCTGTACATAACTCTACACTCTGTGCCCCCTGTACATAACTACACTCTGTGCCCCCTGTACATAACTCTTCACTCTGTGCCCCTGTACATAACTCTTCACTCTGTGCCCCCTGTACATAACTACACCCTGTGCCCCCTGTACATAACTACACTCTGTGCCCCCTGTACATAACTCTGCACTCTGTGCCCTCTGTACATAACTCTTCACTCTGTGCCCCCTGTACATAACTCTACACTCTGTGCCCCCTGTACATAACTCTTCACTCTGTGCCCCCTGTACATAACTCTACACTCTGTGCCCCCTGTACATAACTACACTCTGTGCCCCCTGTACATAACTCTTCACTCTGTGCCCCCTGTACATAACTCTACACTCTGTGCCCCCTGTGCATAACTACACTCTGTGCCCCCTGTACATAACTCTACACTCTGTGCCCCCTGTACATAACTCTACACTCTGTGCCCCCTGTACATACCTCTACACTCTGTGCCCCCTGTACATAACTCTTCACTCTGTGCCCCCTGTACATAACTCTACACTCTGTGACCCCTGTACATAACTCTTCACTCTGTGCCCCCTGTACATAACTCTACACTCTGTGCCCCCTGTACATAACTACACTCTGTGCCCCCTGTACATAACTCTTCACTCTGTGCCCCCTGTACATAAGTCTACACTCTGTGCCCCCTGCACATAACTCTTCACTCTGTGCCCCCTGTACATAACTCTACACTCTGTGCCCCCTGTACATAACTACACTCTGTGCCCCCTGTACATAACTCTTCACTCTGTGCCCCCTGTACATAACTCTACACTCTGTGCCCCCTGTGCATAACTACACTCTGTGCCCCCTGTACATAACTCTACACTCTGTGCCCCCTGTACATAACTCTACACTCTGTGCCCCCTGTACATACCTCTACACTCTGTGCCCCCTGTACATAACTCTTCACTCTGTGCCCCCTGTACATAACTCTACACTCTGTGACCCCTGTACATAACTCTTCACTCTGTGCCCCCTGTACATAACTCTACACTCTGTGCCCCCTGTACATAACTACACTCTGTGCCCCCTGTACATAACTCTTCACTCTGTGCCCCCTGTACATAAGTCTACACTCTGTGCCCCCTGCACATAACTCTTCACTCTGTGCCCCCTGTACATAACTCTACACTCTGTGCCCCCTGTACATAACTCTTCACTCTGTGCCCCCTGTACATAACTCTACACTCTGTGCCCCCTGTACATAACTCTTCACTCTGTGCCCCCTGTACATAACTCTACACTCTGTGCCCCCTGTACATAACTACACTCTGTGCCCCCTGTACATAACTCTGCACTCTGTGTCCCCTGTACATAACTCTTCACTCTGTGCCCCCTGTACATAACTCTACACTCTGTGCCCCCTGTACATAACTCTTCACTCTGTGCCCCCTGTACATAACTCTACACTCTGTGCCCCCTGTACATAACTCTACACTCTGTGCCCCCTGTACATAACTACACTCTGTGCCCCCTGTACATAGGTCTACACTCTGTGCCCCCTGTACATAACTCTACACTCTGTGCCCCCTGTAGATAACTCTGCACTCTGTGCCCCCTGTACATAACTCTACACTCTGTGCCCCCTGTACATAACTCTTCACTCTGTGCCCCCTGTACATAACTACACTCTGTGCCCCCTGTACATAACTACACTCTGTGCCCCCTGTACATAACTACACTCTGTGCCCGCTGTACATAACTACACTCTGTGCCCCCTGTACATAACTCTACACTCTGTGCCCCCTGTACATAACTCTACACTCTGTGCCCCCTGTACATAACTCTACACTCTGTGCCCCCTGTACATAAGTCTACACTCTGTGCCCCCTGTACATAACTTTTCACTCTGTGCCGCCTGTACATAACTCTACACTCTGTGCCCCCTGTACATAACTCTACACTCTGTGCCCCCTGTACATAAGTCTACACTCTGTGCCCCCTGTACATAACTCTTCACTCTGTGCCCCCTGTACATAACTCTACACTCTGTTTCGCCTGTACATAACTCTACACTCTGTGCCCCCTGTACATAACTCTACACTCTGTGCCCCCTGTACATAACTCTACACTCTGTGCCCCCTGTACATAAGTCTACACTCTGTGCCCCCTGTACATAACTCTACACTCTGTGCCCCCTGTACATAAGTCTACACTCTGTGCCCCCTGTACATAACTCTACACTCTGTGCCCCCTGTACATAACTCTACACTCTGTGCCCCCTGTACATAAGTCTACACTCTGTGCCCCCTGTACATAACTCTACACTCTGTGCCCCCTGTACATAACTCTACACTCTGTGCCCCCTGTACATAAGTCTACACTCTGTGCCCCCTGTACATAACTCTTCACTCTGTGCCCCCTGTACATAACTCTACACTCTGTTTCGCCTGTACATAACTCTACACTCTGTGCCCCCTGTACATAACTCTATACACTCTGCCCCTGTTACTTTCTCTACACACTATGCCATCTGAATTTAATGATGTCACTTGCTGTGTCTTTTGCTGCACACACTGTGCCCTCATAAATAAAAATCATTCTAAATTACTGAACCTCAGAAAAGAAAATTGCACATTTTCCACTAAAAAGATCCTAATTTACATTGTGGCCACTAAAATAAATTACACTACACTACACACTCTACCTCTAAAATGAATGTATTACTGTGCCCCAAGAAAAGTATTATAATATACACACTGCTCCTTGAAATGAATAATATCACACGCTCTGCCCTCAACCAAAGCTTAGAATTTACACTGTGCCCCCTGACGTGAGTACGTTTCACATTGTTTTCCAGATATGAATTATAACATTCACTGCGCATTATAAAATCAATTTATAATGGACACTTGGCCTCCAATCAATTAGAGTTTTTCACTGCCCCCAAACAAGTACCATTTAAACTGTTCCGCCAGCCCCCAATAATTCCTTATAATATACACTTTAATGAGGTGCAAATACTCACTGACTTCCAGAGATGCAGGTATGCCTCCTCCGGTGTCATTATTGTCACAACTAAGATAGATAGATAGATAGATAGATAGATAGATAGATAGATAGATAGATAGATAGATAATAGATAGATAGATAGATAATAGATAATAGATAGATAATAGATAATAGATAGATAGATGATAGATAGATAATAGATAGATGATAGATAGATGATAGATAATAGATAGATAATAGATAGATAATAGATAGATGATAGATAGATGATAGATAATAGATTGATGATAGATAATAGATAGATAATAGATAGATAGATGATAGATAGATAATAGATAATAGATAGATAATAGATAGATGATAGATAATAGATAGATGATAGATAGATAATAGATAGATGATAGATAATAGATAGATAGATAATAGATAGATAATAGATAGATGATAGATAATAGATAGATAATAGATAGATGATAGATAGATAATAGATAGATAATAGATAGATAGATGATAGATAGATAGATAATAGATAATAGATAGATAATAGATAGATGATAGATAATAGATAGATGATAGATAGATAATAGATAATAGATAGATTATAGATAGATAATAGATAGATGATAGATAGATAGATAGATAATAGATAATAGATAGATAATAGATAGATAATAGATAGATAATAGATAGATAGATAGATAATAGATAGATAATAGATAGATGATAGATAATAGATAGATAATAGATAGTGTAATGCAGCAGGTTGCTAGCATTACTGTAAATGGTCCAGGATGTGCTTACCGGACCATGTACCTTCCCCTTTATCTGACTGGTCACATGACTGTGACATCACCCAGGTCCTGCATGCACAGTAAAGCTCTGTATACATGACTGGGACAGCACACAGGACCTATACACACAGCTGACTGATCACATTACTGTGACATCAGCAAGGTCCTGTCAGTATGTGGCTGTCTGTGCACAGCATATATAAACCTGCTTAATTTGAGACAGGTGTGTTCGGTGTGAGAGGCGTGAGGCCTGTTCCCCATGTGTGTGGGATACCGTGATACCGTGGAGCCTGGCAGCCTGAAGGCAAAGACTAGATCCTGTGCGGATGCTAGTGGCCTTGGAAGGCAGCGGCTTTGAAGTGAAGCCTGGTACCTGAAAGGTCGAGTCTGGATCCTGTGCGGATGTCAGTGGCCTTTGAGGGAGAGCCTGCTTGAGTAAGAGTCCTGGAAGGCAGAGCCTGGATCCTGTGGGGATGTCAGTGGCCTTTGAGGGAACGACGGCTGGAGACCCCTACCTGGGAAGCCGCAGAGCCACAGCGGTGGCAGAGTAACGGACTGAGACAGCTATACCCGGCAAAGGTAATACCCGGTGCTATATGGACATTGTGATATGAACATTGCTACTTTATTACCTTGCCGTAAGCTGTACCCTGGAGCAAGTGGGCCGGTGTGCCACTTGGCTCATGAATTGTTTATGTGTGTAAACCTGCCGGTGGCGGACTAAGATGAACTGTGTGTGAACAGCGGTTTATGAAGTGCCATAATAAACTGCAACACTGTGTGAAAAACGTAAAGACATTGCACGTGTGCATTTGATTGACGCAGCGAAGCGAGTTACCCCCAGTATGATGACGAGCGCTGCCTTACATATGGTTCGAGAATGCGGGCAACGGCAGCCCGGTTGCTAGTGGCAACGACAACCCCGGTTGCTAGGGGCAACGGCACAGGACGACGAGTGTGGATAAAGCATCTTGCGGCAACTCGGCGGGGTTGCGAAGATTGGCGTCGCACTCAAACCTGGTTTGCTGTGGCTCGGCGGGGCTCACGAAGTATAAAGCATCTTGCGGCAACTCGGCGGGGTTGCGAAGATTCTCATCGCACTCAAATCCGGTTTTGCGGTGGCTTGGTGGGGCCACGAAAATTTTTCCGGGAGAGCGGTGAAGTTCTAGTGTGAACAGTGTACCGCGATGGCTGTGAGCAAAGCAGCAGATCTGTCTGGAGCTATTGAGCGGTTGAAGGGCCGGTTGGGACCGGAGCAGGTATTTGGGAAACTTTTACTGGACATGGTGCAGGAACCGCAGGAGCTGTGGGCACCATATGGAATGGCGGCAGTGGACCATTCTATGGACTCTCCGGGGGCGCCAGTGTTGTCCCAGAGTGCCCGGGGAGGTGGTAAGAGATGTTGTGAACTGAGTCCTAAGACTACTGCTGATTTTTTGTGTAAAAATTACCCTGCCGGTGTGGTTGTTAAAAAGGGGGCGGAGTCTAAAAAAGGGGCGGATTTTCACAAGAGTGTGGAGTGTAGAAAACTGAAAATTGTTACTGTTGGTGGGTTGGTGCCTCCTAAAAATGACAATGTGACCGTTGATAACGTGGTAACTCCAGTAGAAGGGGGTGACGTCAAAGTGGGAGGTGACCTGTTAGTCCACAACACCATGGGTAGTGACACAGACCCCGTAGCTGACTGTGACACTATGAAAGTAAAAAGTGAGTTCAGTCAGGAGGGGCTAGACGAGGTGAGAGAGTCCCCATCTCGTAGACGGCGCAAGGGCCACAAAAAGGTTGCTCCTGTAGACTTGGCTGAAAATGAAAATAAAAAGAATGTAGTACTGTGTGCCTATGCTTCAAGTGTGGATCCTCCTTTAGAGGTAGAAGAGGAGGTGACGTTTCCAGTAGCAACCTCCGGTACGGTACTGAGACTGACGGATCAGGATCTGACAGCCCCGAAAGAGAAGGTGGCCAGTCATGACCAGGAACTGGAGCCTATCAGGCAACAGTGTCAGAGTGACGTGTCCGCAGACCAGCTGAACCTGGAGTCTGAACAGCAGAAAATATACCAGGTTATGAGGAACTGGCAGCGAGACGTGGAGGGAAGCAACGCGGAAATTAACCATTGGAAGGAAATGTTCTACGCAATTAAGGAGGACCGCCGCAAAATCAAGGAAGAAGTTTTGCAGTTGAAGCTTGAGAAGGAGGCGCAGCAGGATGGTGTTTCTGGACGTGAACAAATCCTAGAACGACTGCGCAAACAGCTCAACCAGGAGCTGTGTGACTCCAAGAAGGTGTGTGGTGAACGCAGTAGGGAACTGCAACAGAGTAAGAGAGATTATGAGGATCTCCTCAAGGTGAAGGAAAAACTAGAGGAGGATAAGGCGGGTGCAGAGCAAGTGCGCCAAGTGGTTGAGACCACTCTGCAAGACACCCGTGAGGAGAATGATGGTCTCCGGGGAAAGACCCTAGATCTGGAAGCTCAGGTGAAGGAGCTACAGATGTCCTGTGATACTCTCCAGAGGGCGGAGACGTGCCTTAAAGAAACAGTCAGCAAGATGGAAGCTGAGCGGAAAAAGATGGAGGAGTCCGTCAGAGAAGCCACAGACCAGGGCCAGGAGTTGGCCGCTGGTGAGGGGAGGTGTGAAACAGATACCTCCTCGAGTGATGCGAGCTTGGATGATTCGGTGGAAGTAAGAGCCGAGATCAGGGAGCTCAAGGAGTTGCTACAAACCCAGTGGACGCAAGAGAAGCGTGAGAGACTGGCTATTGAGAGCCGAGTGGGCACATTGGAGACGGAGAGGTCTGAGAGAGCTCTGCTGCTGGAAGAGCAGTTGAAGCAGGAAGAGCTTCAGAGACGGGCCGCTGAGAGGCGAGTAACTGAGCTGGAAGGAGAAGTTTTAGAGCTCAAAGGTCGCCTAGCAAAGTGTCACGTGGTGAACGAGGTCTCCTTGGAGAAGGGAAAAGGCAAACAAGTTGCACTTACTCCCTTAGACCCTGAGATGGTGGACCTGAGGAGAGCTAAAAGTATGGTGTTGGAAGATAAAGGTGAAGTGGAGGTGGTCAAGACGAAAAGTTGTGAAGTGGTAGCTGTGAGTCAGCTCAGGGGAAGCGTCCAGGGTGAAGAAGCTGGAAGTCAGTTGTCCCTGAAACCTGAGCTGGTTGATCGTCTGGAAACCACTGGTGAGACCGAAACGTCTCGGTACAAGTGCCTCGTAGATGTACCCGAGGACTTGAGGGAAGAATGCACCCGTGAGTCCGTGCATGAAGAGTTTAAGAAGGCTGTGGGAGCCTGTAAGGTGTACTTGACCTCAGAAGCTAAACAGCTGGTGGTCCTGTCCACGACCGAAGTCACAGTGAAGAGGGTGGCGATCCTAAGTGATATGCACTGGCGATGTATTCGCACGAAGCGGTTTCTCCGGTTGAAGACGGAGCAAGCCGTTAGACAACTGGAGCTTAGGAGGAAAGCTCACAGTATGCGTGAAGAGGTCATCCGGGTGCCTCATGTTCTGGTGAGAAAGCTCATTGGGAGAAGCGGTCAAGCCATGCAGATGATGGTCAAAAAGTCTGGTGTGATGAGAGTAAGCAGTCCACGTGATCAACAGGACTGGATACCAGACGAAGACGGCATGGTGTCCTTCTCCGCTGTGGGAACAGAAGAAAGCCTAGAATATATACGCATGCTGATTGAGTACCGAGTGACCTACCTGCAGGAGGTAGAACAATTGAATCTCGCTAGACTGCGAGTAGATAGACAGCATCATCTGAGCAGCAGAAGATGGAAGCCGTCTAGAAATAGTGAGACCCGACAGAGAAAGGGCCCCCTAAATAACAGAACAGCTACAGCTGAAGTTAGGGACCTTTTAGGATGTCCTGAGAGTAGTGGGTGTGGGTTTAGAGGTAGTGAGACCTCCAGTAACTCAGGTTTGAGCAGTCCGTACAAACGACCCAATAGAGGACAGGACAGTACGGAGTCGAACCGGACCTTAGATACCAGGGCATGTGAGTCGCACTGCTGTATTGACCGCTGGGAGCGGGGAAGACCTGACAGGGTTTTGATTGACCGCAGGGAGCGGGGGAGACCTGACAAGGTTACAACTGACCGCTGGGAGCGGGGGAGACCTGACAAAGTTACGACCCGGAAAGGTGACCTGACGAAGTCAGTGACAGTGACAAATGGTAGGTCCCTAAGGAATGGGCTAATGTCATTGACCAAGGTTCCAGGGGCTGAGTAGCACAATTGTAAAGTTCATGGTCTATATGTGAGCTGGGGGTTATAATGTTATTGTGTATATTATGTGTTCAACCCCACAAGTTTGAACAGAGGGGGGGGATATGTAATGCAGCAGGTTGCTAGCATTACTGTAAATGGTCCAGGATGTGCTTACCGGACCATGTACCTTCCCCTTTATCTGACTGGTCACATGACTGTGACATCACCCAGGTCCTGCATGCACAGTAAAGCTCTGTATACATGACTGGGACAGCACACAGGACCTATACACACAGCTGACTGATCACATGACTGTGACATCAGCTAGGTCCTGTCAGTATGTGGCTGTCTGTGCACAGCATATATAAACCTGCTTAATTTGAGACAGGTGTGTTCGGTGTGAGAGGCGTGAGGCCTGTTCCCCATGTGTGTGGGATACCGTGATACCGTGGAGCCTGGCAGCCTGGCAGCCTGAAGGCAAAGACTAGATCCTGTGCGGATGCTAGTGGCCTTGGAAGGCAGCGGCTTTGAAGTGAAGCCTGGTACCTGAAAGGTCGAGTCTGGATCCTGTGCGGATGTCAGTGGCCTTTGAGGGAGAGCCTGCTTGAGTAAGAGTCCTGGAAGGCAGAGCCTGGATCCTGTGTGGATGTCAGTGGCCTTTGAGGGAACGACGGCTGGAGACCCCTACCTGGGAAGCCGCAGAGCCACAGCGGTGGCAGAGTAACGGACTGAGACAGCTATACCCGGCAAAGGTAATACCCGGTGCTATATGGACATTGTGATATGAACATTGCTACTTTATTACCTTGCCGTAAGCTGTACCCTGGAGCAAGTGGGCCGGTGTGCCACTTGGCTCATGAATTGTTTATGTGTGTAAACCTGCCGGTGGCGGACTAAGATGAACTGTGTGTGAACAGCGGTTTATGAAGTGCCATAATAAACTGCAACACTGTGTGAAAAACGTAAAGACATTGCACGTGTGCATTTGATTGACGCAGCGAAGCGAGTTACCCCCAGTATGATGACGAGCGCTGCCTTACAATAGATAGATAATAGATAGATAATAGATAGATAGATAATAGATAATGCATAGATAGATAGATAGATAGATAATAGATAGATCTATGATTCTATTGTATTAATCCTTTATTCAGAATAGTCAGAAATTCAGCTGTTATTGAAAAATGTCAGATGCTCTGGATTTCCTACAAGCATAAAAGGTGAAGTGAAAAAAAATCAAACATCTTGTTTTCACCTTAGGGGTCATTGGGGAAAACAACATGTTGCAGCAAAAAGGATCGAGTTCACAATTATAGAACACAGTAAACAGCCTGATGACAAACACATCCGCTAACAGCTTATCCGAGCTAAATAATGCAGAAGTCAGATGTTTTTCTACATTACATTACAGTACAGTGCCTATTGTGAATATGGCACTTTTCAATATGCAAGACACTGAACAAGCAGGAAGAGTTGAACAATAATGCATATAGAATAGTGAGTGCAGCTCTGGAGTATAATACAGGAGGTAACTCAGGATCAGTAATGTAATGTATGTACACAGTGACTGCACCAGCAGAATAGTGAGCGCAGCTCTGGAGTATAATACAGCATGTAACTCAGGATCAGTAATGTAATGTATGTACACAGTGACTGCACCAGCAGAATAGTGAGTGCAGCTCTGGAGTATAATACAGCATGTAACTCAGGATCAGTAATGTAATGTATGTACACAGTGACTGCACCAGCAGAATAGTGAGTGCAGCTCTGGAGTATAATACAGGATATAACTCAGGATCAGTACAGGATCAGTAATGTAATGTATGTACACAGTGACTGCACCAGCAGAATAGTGAGTGCAGCTCTGGAGTATAATACAGGATGTAACATAGGATCAGTACAGGATCAGTAATGTAATGTATGTACACAGTGACTGCACCAACAGAATAGTGAGTGCTGCTCTGGAGTATAATACAGGATGTAACTTAGGATCAGTACAGGATCAGTAATGTAATGTATGTACACAGTGACTGCACTAGCAGAACAGCGAGTGCAGCTCTGGAGAATATTACAGGATGTAACTCAAGATCAGTAATGTAATGTATGTACACAGTGACTGCACCAGCCGAATAGCGAGTGTAGCTCTGGAGTATAATACAGGCTGTAACTCAGGATCAGTAATGTAATGTATGTACACAGTGATTGCACCAGCAGAAAAGTGAGTGCAGCTGTGGAGTATAATACAGGAGGTAACTCAGGATCAGTAAAGTAATGTATGTACACAGTGACTGCACCAGCAGAATAGTGAGTGCAGCTCTGGAGTATAATACAGGATGTAACTCAGGATCAGTACAGGATCAGTAATGTAATATATGTACACAGTGACTCCATCAGCAGAATAGTGAGTGCAGCTCTGGAGTATAATACATGATGTAAGTCAGGATCAGTACAGGATCAGTAATGTTATGTATGTACACAGTGACTGCTCCAGCAGAATAGTGAGTGCAGCTCTGGAGTATAACACAGGAAGTAACTCAGGATCAGTACAGGATCAGTAATGCAATGTATGTACACAGTGACTGCACCAGCAGAATAGTGAGCGCAGCTCTGGAGTATAATACAGCATGTAACTCAGGATCAGTACAGGATCAGTAATGTAATGTATGTGCACAGTGACTGCACCAGCAGAATAGTGAGTGCAGCTCTGGAGTATAATACAGGATGTAACTCAGGATCAGTAATGTAATGTAATGTATGTACACAGTGACTGCACCAGCAGAATAATGAGTGCAGCTCTGGAGTATAATACAGGATATAACTCAGGATCAGTACAGGATCAGTAATGTAATGTATGTACACAGTGACTGCACCAGCAGAATAGTGAGTGCAGCTCTGGGGTAAAATACAGGATATAACTCAGGATCAGTAATGTAATGTATGTACTTAGTGACTCCACCAGCAGAATAGTGAGTGCAGCTCTGGAGTATAATACAGGATGTAACTCAGGATCAATGCAGGATCAGCAATGTAATGTATGTACCCAGTGACTGCACCAGCAGAATAGTGAGTGCAGCTCTGGAGTATAATACAGGATGTAACTCAGGATCAGTAATGTAATGTATGAACACAGTGACTGCACCAGCAGAATAATAAGTGCAGCTCTGGAGTATAATACAGGATGTAACTCAGGATCAATGCAGGATCAGCAATGTAATGTATGTACCCAGTGACTGCACCAGCAGAATAGTGAGTGCAGCTCTGGAGTATAATACAGGAGGTAACTCAGGATCAGTACTGGATAAGTAATGTAATGTATGTACACAGTGACGGCACCAGCAGAATAGTGAGTGCAGCTCTGAAGTATAATACAAGTGACATGCAGAAGTAGTGCTGTTGCAGAGTGTAACATGCAGAAGTAGTGCTGTTGCTTCAAAAGCATCCAGCAACTATTAGAAGTAACACAAGCACAGGAGACAGGAAGTGTTGTGCTCCAGAAGCATCCAGCAACTACCGGGGTTAACACAGTCACAGAAGACAGGGAGTGTTTTAGCAGAGCCCCAGAGGGATTGTGGGGAAGTTGTTTACTATCTGGCTGAAAGGTGGTGTGTGATCTGTATCTCACAGAAGGCAAGGGAACAGAATTCAGGTCATGGGGGAAGCTAAATACAGGTCAGATACACTCCCTGAGCTAACAGTGCAGAGTATTATTGGGCAGAAAGATAAGGACTGGAAGCAATCGTGTCATAGGAATCTTCTCCCTCATCAAACCCTCCCCCCTCCATCTCCATGCAGGATAAAGAATGTGTGTACTGTTGAGTCCTTGTGAAGGAAAAGCCTGTGGTTGTGTATACATAGAAGTGTGCTGCTAAGAGATTTAATCTGTGCTGAATTATGCTGCTGAAGAGACTGACGTTACTGTGCCTGCTTCATTAAACTGTACTGTAATGAAGATTGTTGCTTTAATATCCCCGAATTGCACTGGCCGTGCTTCAAATTAAATTCCACTGTTAAACTGTTGAAAAAGACTCTTGGCAGATGTGTCTGGTCAGCAACTGAATCTATCGTGTGCTTGAGAGAAGCTGCAGCGAATGGTCGCCCTGAGTAACGGTTCCCCCAGGATTCCAAAGAATTCATGAAACGTGTCTCGCCCCTATCTGAACCTAGCGACGTGCGTGTAACATACAGGATATAACTCAGGATCAGTACAGGATAAGTAATGTAATGTATGTACACAGTGACTCCACCAGCAGAATAGTGAGTGCTGCTCTGGAGTATAATACTGGATGTAACTCAGGATCAGTAATGTAATGTATGTACACAGTGACTGCACCAGCAGAATAGTGAGTGCAGCTCTGGAGTATAATACAGGATATAACTCAGGATCAGTACAGGATAAGTAATGTAATGTATGTACACAGTGACTCCACCAGCAGAATAGTGAGTGCTGCTCTGGAGTATAATACTGGATGTAACTCAGGATCAGTAATGTAATGTATGTACACAGTGACTGCACCAACAGAATAGTGAGTGCAGCTCTGGAGTATAATACAGGATATAACTCAGGATCAGTACAGGATAAGTAATGTAATGTATGTACACAGTGACTCCACCAGCAGAATAGTGAGTGCTGCTCTGGAGTATAATACAGGATGTAACTCAGGATCAGTACTGTAATATATGTACACAGTGACTACACCAGCAGAATAGTGAGTGCAGCTCTGGAGTATAATACAGGATGTAACTCAGGATCAGTACAGGATCAGTAATGTAATGTATGTACACAGCGACTGCACCAGCAGAATAGTGAGTGCAGCTCTGGAGAATAATACAGGATGTAACTCAGGATCAGTAATGTAATGTATGTACACAGCGACTGCACCAGCAGAATAGTGAGTGCAGCTCTGGAGTATAATACAGGATGTAACTCAGGATCAGTACAGGATAAGTAATGTAATGTATGTACACAGTGACTGCACCAGCAGAATAGTGAGTGCGGCTCTGGAGTATAATACAGGATGTAACTCAGGATCAGTACAGGATCAGTAATGTAATGAATGAACACAGTGACTGCACCAGCAGAATAGTGAATTCAGCTCTGGAGTATAATACAGGATGTAACTCAGGATCAGTACAGGATCAGTAATGTAATGTATGTACACAGCGACTGCACCAGCAGAATAGTGAGTGCAGCTCTGGAGAATAATACAGGATGTAACTCAGGATCAATAATGTATGTACACAGTGACTGCACCAGCAGAATAGTGAGTGCAGCTCTGGAGTATAATACAGGATGTAACTCAGGATCAGTAATGTAATGCATGTACATAGTGACTGCACCAGCAGAATAGTGAGTGCAGCTCTGGAGTATAATACAGGATGTAACTCAGGATCAGTAATGTAATGTATGTACACAGTGACTGCACCAGCAGAATAGTAAGTGCAGCTCTGGAGTATAATACAGGATGTAACTCAGGATCAGTAATGTAATGTATGTACACAGTTACTGTACCAGCAGAATAGTGAGTGCAGCTCTGGAGTATAATACAAGTGACATGCAGAAGTAGTGCTGTTGCAGAGTGTAACATGCTGAAGTAGTGCTGTTGCTTTAAAAGCATCCAGCAACTATTAGAAGTAACACAAGCACAGAAGACAGGAAGTGTTGTGCTCCAGAAGCATCTAGCAACTACAGGGGTTAACACAGTAACAGGAGACAGGGAGTGTTTTAGCAGAGCCCCAAGGGGATTGTGGGGAAGTTGTTTACTGTCTGGCTGAAAGGTGGTGTGTGATCTGTATCTCACAAAAGGCAAGGGAACAGAATTCAGGTCATGAGGGAAGCTAAATACAGGTCAGATAGACTCCCTGAGCTAACAGTGTGGAGTATTATTGGGCAGAAAGATAAGGACTGGAAGCAATCGTGTCATAGGGATCTTCTCCCTCATCAAACCCTCCCCCCTCCATCTCCATGCAGGATAAAGAATGTGTGTACTATTGAGTCCTTGTGAAGGAAAAGCCTGTGGTTGTGTATACATATAAGTGTGCTGCTAAGAGATTTAATCTGTGCTGAATTATGCTACTGAAGAGACTGACGTTACTGTGCCTGCTTCATTAAACTGTACTGTAATGAAGATTGTTGCTGTAATATCCCCGAATTGCACTGGCCGTGCTTCAGATTAAATTCCACTGTTAAACTGTTGAAAAAGACTCTTGGCAGATGTGTCTGCTCAGCAACTGAATCTATCCTGTGCCTGAGGGAAGCTGCAGCGTATGGTCGCCCTGATTAACGGTTCCCCCAGGATTCCAAAGAATTCATGAAACCTGTCTCGTCCCTATCTGAACCTAGCGACGTGCGTGTAACATACAGGATATAACTCAGAATCAGTACAGGATAAGTAATGTAATGTATGTACACAGTGACTCCACCAGCAGAATAGTGAGTGCAGCTCTGGAGTATAATACAGGATGTAACTCAGGATCAGTAATGTAATGTATGTGCACAGCGACTGCACCAGCAGAATAGTGAGCGCAGCTCTGGAGAATAATACAGGATGTAACTCAGGATCAGTACAGGATCAGTAATGTAATGTATGTACACAGCAACTGCGCCAGCAGAATAGTGAGTGCAGCTCTGGAGTATAATTCAGGATGTAACTCAGGATCAGTACAGGATCAGTAATGTAATGTACAGTATGTACACAGTGACTGCACCAGCAGAATAGCGAGTGCAGCTCTGGAATATAATACAGGATGTAACTCAGGATCAATAGAGGATCAGTAATGTAATGTATGTATACAGTGACTGCACCAGCAGAACAGTGAGTGCAGCTCTGGAGTACAATACAAGATGTAACTCAGGATCAGTACAGAATCAGTAATGTAATGTATGTACACAGCGACTGCACCAGCAGAATAGTGAGTGCAGCTCTGTAGAATAATACAGGATGTAACTCAGGAGCAGTACAGGATCAGTAATGTAATGTATGTACACAGCAACTGCGCCAGCAGAATAGTGAGTGCAGCTCTGGAGTATAATTCAGGATGTAACTCAGGATCAGTACAGGATCAGTAATGTAATGTATGTACACAGCAACTGCACCAGCAGAATAGTGAATGCAGCTCTGGGGTATAATACAAGATGTAACTCAGGATCAGTACAGGATCAGTAATGTAATGTATGTACACAGCAACTGTATCAGCAGAATAGTGAGTGCAGCTCTGGAGTACAATACAAGATGTAACTCAGGATCAGTACAGAATCAGTAATGTAATGTATGTACACAGTGACTGCTCCAGCAGAATAGTGAGTGCAGCTCTGGAGTATAATACAGGAGGAATCTCAGGATCAGTACAGGATCAGTAATGTAATGTATGTACACAGTGACTGCACCAGCAGAATAGTGAGTGCAGCTCTGATCAGCTGTTGCTCACTGTGGTTATTGTGGTGTGGTGGCTGCAGATCCTGCTGTGTGTTCCTGAGGTCTGTCAGAACCAACACCTCTCCACCTGGGGACCTGCTCTCTCTCCTACCCAGGGAGGGAGTGGGTTTCCTGGGATGAGTGATGGAGCCAAGTCCCAGGCTTCTGCTTCCCGAACCAGGCCGATGGGGAGCAGGAGAAACCAGCAATCGGTCTGCACATTGGAGGACTCGAGGGTGAGACACTCCACTAGGAGTTGCAGCAATGTGGCTCCTACTCCCTGCGGGACTATGGATACTCAGAGAAGCCGCAAGGCTTCCAGCATGGAGGGTAAGCCTGACAGTGGCGTGCATGATGGCGCTCCTTCTGAAGGAAAGCATAGTGCTCACGGAGGTGAGGCCAACCGCACTGAGGAGGGTTGGGCGCTGCAAAGTTCCCGGGAGTCTGTGTCCACCTATGCCTCCCGGGTCATGAGCCACCTCCGTGAGTATGAATATGCAAGTAAGCTCGTCAGGAGGCTCCGGGAGGAGTTGCGCTGCACAAGCACCAAAGCTGCGGGGGCCTCCAAACCGAGGAAGACTAAACTCCAGGCGGAGGTAAAGAGGCTGACAACTGAGATTAATGTGCTTGAACTTAGGAAAGCTACCATCAGAGAGCAGATTGGTCCTTTTAAGGAAAAACTGATAAATGAAGACCGATTCAGAGAAATGGCTGATAACAGAGAGCAAAGGCAGATGGGGCTGCAGCCTGAGAGCCAGGTGGATGATGAGAGTGATGATGAAAGCCCCACCTTGCAGCCTGCAAAGTCACCCGCAGGCCACGTGCAGGGAGCTCCCTGCAGGACAGACAACAATGATAGTTCTGCCGGCTCTGGGGAGGACAGTGACAGCAGCGGCCTGGGAGGGGTGCTAATGGCGGAGATAAAGCTCCTGGAGTCCCCAGTGTGCCTCCAGAACTTCCAGCTTGGTGACGATCTACCAGAAAAGACACCTGGAGGCCAGTAACAGGCTAAGAAGACCAAGCCAAAGCTGCCGGAAGCAGTAAGCTATATATATGCCCCCCTCCCTGTATCCCCTGAGTTGGCAGCAGGCTCAGCTCGCTGTATAAGCCCCGTTGCCCAGTCGAGCCCGGGTTCTGCTGTGGATCCGGTGCAAAGGCGCGGGGAGATTACACAGTGTGGTAGTGAGGCGCAGAGCTCCGTCTCTGCTTGTAGTAGCGGGGACGCAGCAGAAGGTGCATCAGCCGAGAGGCTGGACAGTGAGGGCGGCCCGGCGGTGGGCATTCGGTCAGGCCACGATGCTGTCGTGTGCTCCTCAGTGGGAGGGGTGAGCAGCCCGGTGTCGAGAGCAGCTCCGGTAGCCTCGGCGCCTTTGAATGCTGTTGCCGCTGATCTCTTAGTTTAGGAGCGGCAGCAGTGTGAGGTAGCTGTCGGGGCTAAGCGTTCTGGTCCTCCCACCAAAGTGTTATTTTGTGTTGGCGCCGCTGGTCAGGAAGATCCTGATGCTAAAGATCAGCGGCGCCTCACAACAGCTAAGGATCAGAGACGCATCGCTATAAATGTAAAACAGCAGAAATTACCAACTTATGATGTGGAGGGCACACATAAGACCAGGGGTGAGGTCGCCTCCAGTTCTATGGAGGTGACTGAGCCCCTTGTGCCTGATGATGCAGAGGTCAAAATGTCATTCACCATTGTTACCGGTCCAGCACGAATGAATGTGGTGGTGGGTGTCAATGAGGCCAATTCATTGTCTAGTGGTGTGATTGCTCGTTTGGTGGAGGGTGAGATGGACGTGGGTAATGGTGATGCTGTTGGGGCTGATGTAGTCACTGGTCCGGTTGCCCCTCCAGTGGTGGCAACACCTGTCCAGAGTTATGCCAGTGTCACCTCCGGGGCAAATAGGGCATCCTCCTCCTCCTCGTCTCCGGGCTCTGGGGATGGCATGTTGCAACAGCGCCTTCTGGAGGCTCTAAAGGAGGGGGAGAGATCACTAATGGTAGAGGGTCGAGAGGTTGATCTATCCTTCTGGATAGAGAGGCATGGCCTTGGGGCCTTCCGAGAGCAAAAAGGGGGGGGATACAGTGTGGTCCCTCCGAACTGCCGGGCCAAGCAGTGTGCGTAGGAATGTGGTCCGTCTTCGGTGGAGGGGCAGTGATGCATGTCCTCCAAGGTCTAAAGTTGTGGAGCTCCTGCTGAGGATGGGCTTCAAGGCGATTGACATCTATGCCTTGATACATCCCTATTCCATGCCTGAGTTTGATGTCAGCTTCGTTCGGCTGGAGGGGCTTGAGCTCTTCTGGACAAATTATGAGTTGACAAAAAATGAGCCCGGCTGGCGAGACTTTGCCGTTCAGGCAGTATCTCGCCAAAACCAAATCAAGAAAGTGACCATGATGACTCGTAATGAGACGCTTTCTTGTTATGACATCATGACGTGGCTTGGACGGTATGGAAAGGTGGTGGAGATGCCAAAGAAAAAGCGCAATGAGTTTGGTATCTGGTCAGGGGCCTGGACGTTTATGGTAAAACTTAAGCGTTCAGGTGGTACGGTTGCCCACATTCCATCATCTGCCTTCCTGGGTAGGGATCGTATCCTGGTCTTCTACCAGGGGCAACCAAAGCTCTGTCACAGGTGCGGTGACCCCACACACTTCAGTGCAAACTGCACTGTGCAGAAATGTGCGTTGTGTGGGGGTGTCGGCCATCTTGCTGCATCTTGTGTGGAGATTAGGTGCTACCTATGTGGTGAGTTAGTTCAGCCATTCAGCCGTTGTCCTCGCTCCTTCGCTAATGCAGTCGAGACCCCGGTGGGAGTAAGCCGTGAGGCCGATTCTGCTGGGGAGGGGACTAGCAGGGGTGGGGGAGCTGAGGGGCCAGGGAAGAAAAGCAATAAAAAGACGCCTGCCCAGCTGAGGCGTCTAGACAAGCGCAGACAGGAGAGGGAGCGGGGCGAGCCCCGGGCTACTGGGGCAGCCCCTGTCCTGGATGCCAGTCTTGCTGCTGAGGCCCCGAGGGATGATGAGTTGGATGAGGAGGTCAGGAGGATCCACAGGGAGGAAACCGCCTCTGCCTCAGAATCCTCCCATTATGAAAGTGTGGATGAGGATAATAAGCGGTGGCTAGAGGACAAGCGTAAGCTCGGCACCAAAAAGAAGAGAAAGAAGGGAAATAAAACATCTTCTCCTGCTCTAACCAAGGTATCTAAGGAAGGTAAAACTGACTCCCCTCTGGTTGGTCCTTCCAACCGGTTCCAAGCCCTTGAGAACATCTCTTCCTCTGAGGAGGAGGCCGAGGGTGAAGTTCCGGCTTCGGCAGAGCTTACAGGGGGTGCCTTGTCTCCTACTCCTGGGGATGCAGGGTCTTTGGGGGGAGGGACTGGCCCAGAGTCTGGAGATGAGGACAAAAAAAAGGAAAAATGCGGGAATGTACACCTTTGTGTCGTTAAAGACGGGGAAGGATTCCTTGTCTGAGGCAGAGAGTAAGGAGAGTGGGAAGAAGAAAGCCATCTAACTCAATCACCAATGATTGCGGTACCCACTCTGTTGATGCTGGCATCCATTAGTGTCGCCTGCATTAAGTCAAATATGACTAGATTTGCGGCCTTTGATTTTCTCAGCCGGGTTGAAGCTGACATTTTCTTTTTGCAAGAGACCAGGCTGCCAAACATGGTAGAGGTGTTTAACGCTAAGAGGGAGTGGAGACTCGGGCCCTCCTATTGGTCTCTTGCGGCCGAGCCGTATAGCAGAGTGGCGGTCCTTTATACCGCACCGGTAGAATGCCGACGGGTTATTGAGTTAGAAATGGGGAGGTGCCTGATATTAGATGTCCTCATGAAGGGACAGGAGTTTCAGCTCATTAACATCTATGGTTCCCAATCTAAGTGGGACCGAAGTGTCTCTTTATGAGGATCAAGCCCTACCTTTTTACGAGTCCGCAGGTCGTCTTTGGAGGGGGCTTCAACACTGTCACGAGGATAGAGTTGCCCTTAATAGTATAGCTAGGGAGGCTCGCCTGGTGGATGTCCACATTCGGCACACCCCAGGCCACGAGGGGTTCACTTATCATAGAGGTAACTGTAGGTCCAGGATAGACAGGTTTTATTTAAAGAAGGAAGCCGTCTCTTCAGGAGTATCTGTTGTTGAGGTGGAGTTCTCCGATCACTGTTTGATTTTGTTTTCTCTGAATGTTACAGAGACCCCCCGGATGGGAAGAGGCTTTTGGAGGCTCAATTCGTCTCTCTTGGAAGAAGCGGAGATAAGACAGTCCTTTGAGGATTTTCTTCAGAGCCAGGTACCCTTACTGGATCTTTGTAGTAGTAAGTCAGAGTGGTGGGAGATGTTTAAAAAAAGGGTGGCGAGATTCTTCCGCCAGCTCTTGAGCCTCAGGAGCCTGGACAGATACCGCCTGTATCAGGGCCTGAGGAGGAAACTCGAGCATCTTGTCTCAACTGAAGGTAGCCACGAGGAGATCTCCAGAGTGAAATCTTTGCTAATGAGGTGTCAGTATGATAGACATGAATCTTTGGTTTTTGAGAGGGATTATGGGAAGTACCGCTCACCCGACCCTTACAGAAACTGCAAGATGTCAGTGAATAGTAAAGTTGTTACAGGACTGGTTGACATTGCGGGTTCCCAGAAAAGATCCAGATCAGGGATCCTGGAGGTCGTCAGATCCTTCTACTCGCACCTCTTGAGGAAGAGGGATCTGGATTGGGATGAGATGTCGGCTTTTCTGGCTGAAGCCGTCCCCGAACCAGGGGTAGACCCCTCTCTTGGCGTTTTGACAGAGATGATCAGGGAAGAGGAAGTTAAGTTGGCGATTGAAGGGCTTGCCCTAAAGAAATCTCCTGGTCCAGATGGCTTAACATCTGAATTCTATAAGACCTTTAAGGACGCCTTGGTTCCCCTCTTGACTGAGGTATTCAATGAGTGTCTTTCCATGGGCACTCTGCCAAAGTCAATGAGGAGGTCTGCCCTGATCATCTTGTCAAAGGGTAAGGACCCATCTTGCATTGAGAATTGGAATCCCATAGCGCTTCTCAATGCAGACAGGAAGGTTTTGGCAAAGGTGCTGTTTAATCGGCTGGTGAAATTTGCGCCCTGGCTCCTTTCTGGAGCCCAGCATTGCTCTGTTCTGGGCCGCAGTACAATTAGTGCTGTACTCTGTGTCCGAGAGGTGGTGGAGCAGGGTAGGACTGGCCACTGGAAGGGGTACATGCTGTCGTTGGACCAGGCAAAAGCGTTTGTTCGGGTTAATCATGAGTACCTCTGGTCTGTCCTTCTGAGGTATGGCCTGCCGGGGGGGTTTGTTGATTGGCTTAAGACCTTGTATGCTGGGGCAGAGAGTTTCCCGCTTGTGAACCACTGGATTGGCAGCTCTTTTGAGGTTGGGTGTGGTGTTCGCCAGGTCCCTTGAGCCCACTGCTGCACGTGTTTGCGATTGACCATCTTTTTAGGAGGGTGGAGCGTGGACCGTTGACTTGCATCGGGATTGACTGGGCAGCAACGGAAGCCACTCTGAGGGTGGTGGCGTATGCCGATGATGTCACCGTTTTTGTTTCCTCTGATGGGGAGGCAGAATGGCTGATGTCAGAGGTAAATCGCTACTCATAGGCATCAGGGTCTAAGATCAACCGGGATAAGTGTGAGAGTCTCTGGCTGGGAGGAGGAGTTCCTGGTTTTGATCTCCCGGACACCCTTCCAGGACCCAAAGTTGTGCAAAAGTTCTTGGCATCGAATTTGGCCAGGGGGATTACTCCAAACAAAATTGGGACAGCAGGCTAGAGCTCGCCACTCAGAAGGTGAACCAATGGAAGGGTTGGTCTTTGACCCTAAGGGAAAGGGTAAACCGGATCAAAACTTACCTGCTCCCTTTCCTGATCTATCTGGGCAGTGTGTGCATGTTGCTGGAGCCTAAAAGGACTCGGGTCTACAGTTTGTTCTTCCAACTGTTATGGGCGAATAGACTGAATCTGGTCAAGAGGGAGGTTACTTAACATATGAGGAGACTAGGAGTGTTGGGTATGGTCAACCCTGTGGTATTCCTTGTGAATACCTTCATTAAGATCAATATTGCAAACCTCTGGAAAGAGAGGGCTCCTCCATGGGTATTCTCCTGTAGGGGATAGTTTCAGCCTTTCTTCCAGGAATGGGAGACAGGAGGGCAAGTGAAGGATCTACGCACACCGCATGGACATTTCCCGGCTTACGCTACCCTGGTTCTGAAGCTAATTCGCCGGTGGGGTCTGGGAATGTGGGAGGTCAGGACTCTGCCGAGGAAGTCCCTTGACAAAAGGGTTTTGTTGACCCATTTTCAGAGGCCTCTGGTGCTTAGGGATTGCCCAAGTCAAGATCTGGGGGTGGGTCTGCATCTTTTGATTTCTATCAGGATCCCCTCGAAGTTTTGGGACTTGGCTTGGCGCTGCTTCCATGGGAAACTGTGTGTGAGAGACAATCTGAAGCGTAGGAGCTCTGAGGACAGGAACTGTCCTCGGGAGCATTGTGGTACCATGCTGGAAAGCAAGGACCACTTCCTGCTTTTTTGTCCCTTTAACACAGAGGTGTACAACAGGGTGGGCGCCTCCATTGGCTGGCCCCGGCTGGCCGGTCTCTCTTATGCGGAGTGGGCCTATGGAGCATTCGGGGACCTGGGTGGTCGGGACCACTGCACCTTATTTCTAGTTAGCGCAGTGGTTAGGTATCACACGCGGAAGGCACGGTACTTAGTATCGACGCAACGGAAAATCCTCCCCGTGGACGATGTTTTCAGGACCATACTCGGTGACCTGGTGAAGGTGCGCTCTCTGGAGTATGAGAGACTGGGTACACGAAGGGCCGCTCTCCTCTGGAGGGGCTTTTCTTTTAGTGTGTCCTAGTCTTGTCATCTCCTCTCCTGGTGGTGGGCTGCTGCTGACACCATAGATTTTTGTTTTTGATCAGTAGACAGTGATGTAGGGCTGCAGGCGCCGAACTTGGGCTTTGTCAGTTGTGGTTATTGTATTGTTTGTTATTGTATTGCTTGTTTCTGTATATATTGTATATATGGGTTTGGGTTAAGGTGTTAGGTTGGGTGGAGGGAAAAGGGGGGAGGTGGGTTCATCTTGTGGGACACTGGTTAGTTGGGGGAAAAACTGGCACTGCCTGATCTGTCCTATGGACGTTGGACATGGACTGAGGCATGAGGCGCAGGACCAGCTCTCAGGTCAGTGCCGGGGTTGGGAATGGTGGGCTCAAGTGTGGGGGGTTTTGTTTTGTTTTGTATATATTTAGTATTTATTTTATTTAAAAAAAAAAAAGTGTATATATTAGTTTGTATATAATTTTGTTGGCTATGGTTTATTTTACTTATTATATTGTTATTATTTGTTTGGTTATCCGGACCAGATGTCACAGTGTAAGTAGTTGTTTATTGTGTATATATGTATAATATGTGTGCGAGGAGAGAAGGAGCCGCTGGACCAGTTCATTACATTGTTTATTTTGTGGTTGTTACTTTTGTTATGTTTCTGTTATTATTTTTGTTATGTTTTTCATTTTTATAATAAAAAGATCTACAGGAGGCAACTCAGGATCAGTAATGTAATGTATGTACACAGTGACTGCACCAGCAGAATAGTGAGTGCAGCTCTGGAGTATAATACAGGATGTAACTCAGGATCAGTAATGTAATGTATGTACACAGTGACTCCACCAGCAGAATAGTGAGTGCAGCTCTGGGGTATAATACAGGAGGTAACTCAGGATCAGTAATGTAATGTATGTACACAGTGACTGCACCAGCAGAATAGTGAGTGCAGCTCTGGAGTATAATACAGGATGTAACTCAGGATCAGTAATGTAATGTATGTACACAGTGACTGCACCAGCAGAATAGTGAGTGCAGCTCTGGAGTATAATACAGGATGTAACTCAGGATCAGTAATGTAATGTATGTACACAGTGACTCCACCAGCAGAATAGTGAGTGCAGCTCTGGGGTATAATACAGGAGGTAACTCAGGATCAGTAATGTAATGTATGTACACAGTGACTGCACCAGCAGAATAGTGAGTGCAGCTCTGGAGTATAATACAGGATGTAACTCAGGATCAGTAAT